>NC_045432.1:76982922-77716795 GCF_902635505.1 Sarcophilus harrisii | reverse complement strand
TTGATCTCCAGAATGGCTGGATCACTTCACAAATTTACCAACAATGCATTAGCCCTACTCTCCCTCTCTATTTCTCTTAATCCTTCTGTGTATCACAATCATCTCTCTCTGTCTTTGACCTTTTCTCTCTGTTACTCTCTCTATCTCTTTGTATGTACATCTTCCCCCTTTCTGCCTCTTTCTGTATCTGTGTCTCTCTCTCTGTCTGTCTCTCTGATGATGTGTGCATTTTTGTTTATCTCCTTTGTCTCTCTCAATCTCTTCTTCTGTCTCTCTGTCTTTGTTTTTTTTAATATGTGTGTGTCTCAGTGTCTCTTTTTTCTCTCTCTTTTCCCAGCAATTCTTCCCTCTCTCTTTCCCTCCCTCAACCTGCTCTGTTTGTCTCTCCTTTTCTGTCTTTATCTCTCTCTCACCTGATCTGTGTCTTTCATTTCTCTCTCCCACTTCATTCTTTCTCTTTTATAATTTCCATATTATTTATTTTTCAAATTACATGTAAAGATTGTTTTAACATTCATTTTTTTTAATTTAACATTCATTTTTGTAAGATTTTGAATTCCAAATTATCCCCACTCTCTCCATTACTTCCCCAAACACCAAGCAGCCTGACATAGGGCATACATGTACAATCATTTTAAACATATTTCCATATTATGCATCTTATGCAAGAAAAACCAGACCAAAAGGGAAAAACCACAAGAGAGGAAAAAAAACCAACCAAAGGCTGAAAACACCCTTGTGCCGTCCACATTCAATTTCCATACATTTGGCAGCCAGTTGTCATCCCAAGGCCACTGGAATTACCCTGGACCCCTGGCCTTGCTCAGCAGGACCCAAGGCACATCACAAAACTGACCAGCACATAACCTTGTACCATTTCTTATTGAACAACAAGACTCCATTACATTCAGATGCGATCACTTATTCAGCCATTCCCCAATCCATGGGCATCCCCTCAATTTCCAGCTCCTTGCCACCCCAGAGGGCTTCTACAACCATTTTTGCACAGGTGGGTCCCTTCCCCTCTTTTCTGATCCCTTAGAGACAGAAACCCAGTAGTGAGACTGCTGGGTCAAAGGGTATGCACACTTTGATAGCCCTTTGAACATAGTTCCCAATTGATCTCCAGAATGGCTGGATCAGTTCACAAATTTACCAAGGCATTAGCCCTACTCTCCCTCTCTATTTCTCTTAATCCTTCTGTGTATCACAATCATCTCTCTCTTTCTGTCTCTGAGTCTCTGTCTCTTTTTCCCTGTCTCCCTCTCCCTCTCCAGTGCATCTCTCTTTTTCCCTCTCTCTTACTCTCTCTGTGTCTATCTCTTTGTATGTATATCTTCCGCCTTTCTGTCTCTTTCTGTGTCTGTGTCTCTCTGTCTCTGTCTCTCTGATCTGTGCATTTTTGTTTATCTCCTTTGTCTCTCTCAATCTCTCCCTCTGTCTCTCTTTTTCTTTGTCTCTATGGGTCTGTGTGTGTCTCGGTGTCTATTTATTCTCTCTCTTTTCCCATCAATTCTTTTATCTCTCTTTCCCTCCCTCAACCTGCTCTGCTGGTCTCTCCTTTTCTGTCTTTATCTCTGTCTCACCTGATCTTTGTCTATTTCTACATGTCTGTCTGTGTCTCTCATTTCTCTCTCCCACTTCATTCTATCTCTCTTATAATTTCCATATTATTTATTTTTCAAATTACATGTAAAGATTGTTTTAACATTCATTTTTTTTTAATTTAACATTCATTTTTGTAAGATTTTGAATTCCAAATTATCCCCACTCTTCCCTTACTTCCCCAAACACCAAGCAGCCTGACATAGGACATACATGTACAATCATTTTAAACATATTTCCATATTATGCATCTTTTCAAGAAAAACCAGACCAAAAGGGAAAATCACGACAAAGGAAAACAAACCAACCAAAAAGCTGAAAACACCACTGTGCCGCTCACATTCAATTTCCATACATTTGGCAGCCATTTTTCATTCCAAGGCCACTGGAATTACCCTGGACCCCTATCTTGCTCAGCAGGACCCAAGGCACATCACAAGACTGACCAGCACATAACCTTGTACCATTTCTTATTGAACAACAAGACTCTGTTACATTCAGATGCCATCACTTATTCAGCCATTCCCCAATCGATGGGCATCCCTCAATTTCCAGCTCCTTGCCACCCCAGAGGGCTTCTACAACCATTTTTGCACAGGTGGGTCCCTTCCCCTCTTTTATGACCCCTTTCAGACAGAAACCCAATAATAAGACTGCTGGGTCAAAGGGGATGCACAGTTTGAAAGCCCTTTGAGCACAGTTCCCAATTGATCTCCAGAATGGCTGGATCAGTTCACAAATTTACCAACAATGCATTAGCACTACTCTCCCTCTCTATTCCTCTTAAGCCTTCTGTGCATCACAATTATCTCTCTCTTTCTGTCTCTGAGTCTCTGTCTCTTTTTCTCTCTCTTTTACTGTCTCCCTCTCCAGTGCATCTTTTTCCCCTGTCTCTTACTCTCTCTGTGTCTATCTCTTTGTATGTATGTCCTCCCCTTTCTGTCTCTCTGTGTCTGTCTGTCTATCTGTCTCTCTCTCTCTCTCTCTCTCTGTTTCTCTGATTATCTATGCATTTTTGTTTATCTCCTTTATCTCTCTCAATCTCTCCCTCTGTGTCTCTTTGGCTTTGTCTCTATGTGTCTGCGTGTGTCTCAGTGTCTCTTTTTTCTCTCTTTTCTCACCAATTCTTCTATCTCTCTTTCCCTCCCTCAACCTGCTCTGTTTGAATCTCCTTTTCTGTCTTTATCTCTGTCTCACCTGATCTGTGTCTATTTCTACATGTCTGTCTTTGTCTCTCATTTCTCTCTCCTCACTTCATTCTCTCTCTCTCTTATAATTTCCATATTATTTATTTTTCGAATTACATATGAAGATTGTTTTTAACATTCATTTTTGTAAGATTTTGAATTCCAAATTATCCCCACTCTTCCCTTACTTCCCCAAACACCAAGCAGCCTGACATAGGTTACACATGTACAATAATTTTAAACATATTTCCATATTATGCCTCTTTTCAAGAAAAATCAGACGAAAGGGGGAAAATGACAAAGGGACAAACCAACAAAAAGCTGAAAACACCACTGTGCCGCTCACATTCAATTTCCATACATTTGGCAGCCATTTTTCATCCCAAGGCCACTGGAATTACCCTGGACCCCTGTCTTGCTCAGCAGGACCCAAGGCACATCACAAGACTGACCAGCAATAACCTTGTACCATTTCTTATTGAAACAAGACTCTGTTACATTCAGATACCATCACTTATTCAGCCATTCCCCATCAATGGGCATCCCTCAATTTCCAGCTCCTTGCCACCCCAGAGGGCTTCTACAACCATTTTTGCACAGGTGGGTCCCTTCCCCTCTTTTATGATCCCTTTCAGACAGAAACCCAATAATGAGACTGCTGGGTCAAAGGGGATGCACAGTTTGAAAGCCCTTTGAGCACAGTTCCCAATTGATCTCCAGAATGGCTGGATCAGTTCACAAATTTACCAACAATGCATTAGCCCTACTCTCCCTCTCTATTTCTCTTAATCCTTCTGTGTATCACAATCATCGCTCTCTTTCTGTCTTTGAGTCTCCGTCTCTTTTTCTCTCTTTTTTTCTGTCTCCCTCTCCAGTCCATCTCTCTTTTTCCCTTTGTCTCTCTGTTACTCTCTCTGTCTATCTCTTTGTATGTACATCTTCCCCCTTTCTGTCTCTTTCTGTATCTTTGTCTCTCTCTCTGTCTCTCTGATGTGTGCATTTTTGTTCATCTCCTTTGTCTCTCTCAATCTCTTCGTCTATCTCTCTGTCTTTGTTTTTTTTATGTGCCTGTGTCTCAGTGTCTCTTTTTTCTCTCTCTTTTCCCAGCAATTCTTCTCTCTCTCTTTCCCTCCCTCAACCTGCTCTGTTTGTCTCTCCTTTTCTGTCTTTATCTCTGTCTCACCTGATCTGTGTCTATTTCTACATGTCTGTCTGTGTCTCTCTCATTTCTCTCTCCTCACTTCATTCTCTCTCTTTTATAATTTCCATATTATTTATTTTTCAAATTACATGTAAAGATTGCTTTTAACAGTCATTTTTTAATTTAACATTCATTTTTGTAAGATTTTGAATTCCAAATTATCCGCACTCTCTCCGTTACTTCCCAAAACACCAAGCAGTCTGACATAGGTTATACATGTACAATCATTTTAAACATTTCCATATTACGCATCATATGCCAGAAAATCAGTCCAAAATGTAAAAAACACAAGACAGGACAACAAACCAACCAAAAGGCTGAAAACACCATTCTGCCTCCACACCCCGTCCCCACCCATTTGGATGCCATCTTACACCCCAAGTCTACTGGAATTGCCAGAAATCACTATTATTTAGAAGAGCTAACACAGACCCACAGAACTTATCACATAACCTTGTATCATTTCTTATTGAAAAATAATGTTCCATTACATTCATATCCCATCACTTATTCAGCCATTCCTCCATTGATGTGCATCCCCTCACTTTGTTGCAACCACAAAAAGGGCTGCCACAATTATTTTTGGACATATGGGTCCTTTATCCTCTTTTATCACCATCCTTTTGGGATGCAGAACCAGTAGTGAGACTGCTGGATCAAAGGGGATGCACAGTTTGCCAGCCCTTGGGGCACAGTTCCAAATTGCTCTCCAGAATGGCTGGATCAGTTCACAAATCCACCAGAAATGCATTATTCTCAATCTTTCTGTCTCTTTCTGGATTTCTCTCTCTCTCCTTTCTATAATTCTCCCTTAATATCTCTTTTTTAGTTCTTCTCTACATCTCTATCTTCTCCTTCTGTCCATGTGTGTCTCCCTTGAGCTCTCTGTCTCTCTCTCTCTCACTCTCCCTCGCTCTCGCTCTGTAGCCCATCTCTATCCCCCTCCTCCCTTTTTTCCTCTTAATTTCTCTTTTTGTCTGTGTCTCTGTTACTCTCTCCATCCATTTCTCTGTGTGTCTCACTCCCTGTATCTACCTATCTTTCTGTGTCTCTGTGTGTCTATCCTGCCCCCCTTCTCTCTCTCCCTCCCTCCCCCCTCTCTCTTAGTCTCACTGATAATCTGTGCATATTTGTTTCTTCTCCCTCTCTGTCTCTCTCTGTGTTTCTCTGGCTTTCTCTCTGCCCCCTTCACTCCTTCCCTCCTTCCACTGTCTGTCTGTCTCTCCCTTGCTCGCTCGCTCTCGCTTTCTCTCTCTTCTCTCTCTCTCTCTGTCGCTGTCTTGTCTATCTCTTACTTTTTTCTCTATCCTCTCTCTGTATCTGTCTCTTTTTCTTTGTATCTCTCTGTCTCTCTCCCTCTCTCTATTTCCCTCCCTCTCTCTGTCTGCCTCTGGCTCTCTCCTTCCCTCCCATTTCACTCTTTTTAAATTTCAACAGTAATTGAATTTTCCAGGTACCTGTAAAAATTCGTTTCAACAGTCATTTTATTAACAATTTGAATCCCAAATGGCCCCCCTGGTTTCCTCATCCCCCCCTCTCAAAAACAGCAAGCAATCTGACATAGGTTATACATGTATAATCATTTTAACATATTTCCATACTAATCTTAAGCAAGAAAGATCAGACCAAAAGGGGAAAAGTACAACAAAGAAAAACGAACCAACCAAAAGGCTGAAAACACCATTCTGCCTCCACACAGTCTCCACCCATTCGGAGGCCATTTTACACCCCAAGTCTGCTGGAATTGACAGAGATCATCATATTGCTCAGGAGAGCTAAGGTTTAACATGAGGTTGCACAGCCTATAATCCTGTATATTTCCTACTGAACAAGAACAATCAATTACATTCATATACCATAACTTGTTCGGCCATTCCCCAGTTGATGGCCATCCACTCAGTTTCCAGCTCCTTGCCACCACAAGGGCCGCTACAAACATTTTACACATGTGGGTCCTTTCCCCTCTTTTGTGATCTCTTACATACAGACCCAATAATTACAATGCTGAATCAAAGGGTACGGACACTTCCATAACCCTTTGGGCAGAGTTTCAAAATGCTTTGCAAATCAGTTCACAACTTCACCAACACGTTAGCTCCGCTCTCTCTCTCTCTCTCATAGTTTTTCTCTATATCATGATCACACCTGTGTCTGTTTCTTTCCGGGTGTCTGTCTGTGTCTGCCTCTCCCCACTGACCTGTCTGCCTCATTCCCTCCCTTGCCTCTTTCTTTCCCACTCCTTCACCCTGCTCTCTCTTTATGTCTGTCTCTCCTCTGACTCTATGTCTCTCTCTGTCTTTCCCTGACTTTCTCCAGCCCATCTGTTCCCCTCTCCTCCTTTTTTTTCTCTTAATCTCTCTCTTTCACTCTGTCACTCTCTTTATGTCATTTTGTGGTTCTATCATTCTCTGTATCTCTTTCTCTATGTGTCTTTTTCTAAATCTGTAAGCATATCTTCCCTCTTCTTTGTCTCTGTCTCTCTGGGATTATGCATTTTTGTTTGTCTCCCTTTCTGTATCTTATTGTCTCTCTCCCTCTCTGTCTCTCATTGTGTCTTTCCTGTCTTTTTTCTTCCTTTCTCTCTTCACTGACTCCTCTCTTTCCCTCCCTTCTTTCCCTCTCTTCCCTCCTCACTTTGCGCTCTCTTCCTTTCTGGCTTTCCTTCTCTGTCTTTATCTACCTTTCTCTCCTGATAACTGTCTCTCTATCCATAAATGTCTCCCCCTCTCTGGCTGTCTCTTCATTTGTTTCTCTCCCCCTCACTTCACTCTATCTCTTTTTTAATTTCAGTAATAATTTATTTTTCCAGTTACATATAAAGTTTTCATCATTCATTTTGGTAAGATTTTGAATTCCAAATTTTCCTCCCCTTTCCCTTACTTCCCGGCTCCCTAAGAGAGCAAGCAGTCTGACACAGGGCATACATGTACAATCATTTTAAGCATGCCTCCATGTTACTCATCTTATGCAAGAAAGATCAGACCAAAAGGGGAAAAGCACGACAAAGAAAAGCGAACCAAACAAAAAGTTGAAAACACCATTTTGTCATCCACATCCAGGCTCCACAGTTTTCTCCCTGGATGTGGATGCCATTTTTCATCCCAAGTCCACTGGAATTGCCCTGGGCCCCTGTTTTGCTCAGCAGACCCAGGGCACATCACAAAACTGACCAGCACATAACCTTGTACCATTTCTTATTGAACAACAAGACTCCGTTACATTCAGATGCCATCACTTATTCAGCCATTCCCCATCAATGGGCATCCCTCAATTTCCAGCTCCTTGCCACCCCAGAGGGCTTCTACAACCATTTTTGCACAGGTGGGTCCCTTCCCCTCTTTTATGATCCCTTAGAGACAGAAACCCAGTAGTGAGACTGCTGGGTCAAAGAGGATGCACAGTTTGATAGCCCTTTGAGCATAGTTCCCAATTGATCTCCAGAATGGCTGGATCAGTTCACAAATTTACCAACAATGCATTAGCCCTACTCTCCCTCTCTATTTCTCTTAATCCTTCTGTGTATCACAATCATCTCTCTCTTTCTGTCTGAGTCTCTGTCTCTCTTTTTTTCTGTCTCCCTCTCCAGTACATCTCTTTTTCCCTTTGTCTCTCTGTTACTCTCTCTGTGTCTCTCTGTTACTCTCTCTGTGTCTATCTCTTTGTATGTATATCTTCCCCCTTTCTGTCTCTTTCTGTGTCTGTCTGTATCTCTCTCTCTGTCTCTGTCTCTCTGATGATCTGTGCATTTTTGTTTATCTCCTTTGTCTCTCTCAATCTCTCCCTCTGTCTCTCTTTGTCTTTGTTTTTTTTTGTCTGTGTGTGTCTCAGTGTCTCTTTTTTCTCTCTTTTCCCACCAATTCTTCTCTCTCTCTTTCCTTCCCTCAACCTGCTCTGTTTGTCTCTCCTTTTCTGTCTTTATCTCTCTCTCACCTGATCTGTGTCTATTTCTACATGTCTGTTTGTGTCTCTCTCATTTCTCTCCCCCACTTCATTCTCTCTCTTTTATAATTTCCATATTATTTATTTTTCAAATTACATGTAAAGATTGTTTTTAACATTCATTTTTTAATTTAACATTCATTTTTGTAAGATTTTGAATTCCAAATTATCCCCACTCTCTCCCTTACTTCCCCAAACACCAAGCAGCCTGACATAGGGCATACATGTACAATCATTTTAAACATATTTCCATATTACGCATCTTTTCAAAGAAAAATCAGACCAAAAGGGAAAACCACAACAAAGGAAAACAAACCAACCAAAAGCTGAAAACACCCTTGTGCCGTCCACATTCAATTTCCATACATTTGGGAGCCATTTTTCATCCCAAGTCCACTGGAATTACCCTGGACCCCTGTCTTGGGCACATCACAAGACTGACCAGCACATAACCTTGTACCATTTCTTATTGAACAACATTACATTCAAATGCCATCACTTATTCAGCCATTCCCCATCAATGGGCATCCCCTCAATTTCCAGCTCCTTGCCACCCCAGAGGGCTTCTACAACCATTTTTGCACAGGTGGGTCCCTTCCCCTCTTTTATGATCCCTTAGAGACAGAAACCCAGTATTGAGACTGCTGGGTCAAAGGGTATGCACAGTTTGATAGCCCTTTGAGCATAGTTGCCAATTGATCTCCAGAATGGCTGGATCAGTTCACAAATTTACCAACAATGCATTAGCCCTACTCTCCCTCTCTATTTCTCTTAATCCTTCTGTGCATCACAATCATCTCTCTCTTTCTGTTTCTGAGTCTCTCTCTTTTTCTCCCTCTCCAGTGCATTTCTCTTTTTCCCTGTCTTTCTCTTACTCTCTGTGTCTATCTCTTTGTATGTATATCTTTCCCCTTTCTGTCTCTCTCTCTGTGTCTCTCTAATTATCTGTGCATTTTTATTTCCTTTGTCACTCTCACTCTCTCCTTCTGTCTCTCTTTGTCTTTGTCTCTGTGTCTGTGTGTGTCTCTCTTTTTTCTCTTTTCCCACCAATTCTTCTATTTCTTTCCCTTCCTCAACCTGCTCTGTTTGTCTCTCCTTTTCTGTCTTTATCTCTCTCTCACCTAATGTGTGTCTATTTCTACATTTCTGTCTGTCTCTCTCATTTCTCTCTCCCCACTTCATTCTCTCTGTTTTATAATTTCCATACTATTTATTTTTCAAATTACATATAAAGATTGTTTTTAACATTCATTTTTGTAAGATTTTGAATTCCAAGTTATCCCCTCTCTCTCCCTTACTTCCCCAAACACCAAGCAGCCTGACATAGGGCATACATGTACAATCATTTTAAACATATTTCCATATTATGCATCTTTTCAAGAAAAATTCCAAGACCAAAAAATTCAAGACCAAAAGGGAAAATCACGACAAAGGAAAACAAACCAACCAAAAGCTGAAAACACCATTGTGCCACTCACATTCAATTTCCATACATTTGGCAGCCATTTTTCATCCCAAGGCCACTGGAATTACCCTGGACCCCTGTTTTGCTCAGCAGACCCAAGGCACATCACAAGACCGACCAGCACATAACCTTGTACCATTTCTTATTGAACAACAAGACTCTGTTACATTCAGAAGCCATCACTTATTCAGCCATTCCCCAACTGATGGGCGTCCCCTCAATTTCCATCTTGCAACCACAAAAAAGGGCTGCAATAACCATTTTTGAACATGTGGGCTTTCCCCCTCTTTTATGAGTTCTTTGGGAAAGAAACCCAGTAGTGAGACTGCTGGGTCAAAGGGTATGCACAGTTTCATAGCCCTTTGAGCATAGTTCCCAATTGATCTCCAGAATGGCTGGATCAGTTCACAAATTTACCAACAAGTCATTAGCCCTACTCTCCCTCTCTATTTCTCTTAATCCTTCTGTGCATCACAATCATCTCTCTCTTTCTGTCTCTGAGCCTCTGCCTCTCTTTTTTTCTCTGTCTCCCTCTCCCTCTGCAGTGCATCTCTCTTTTTCCCTCTGTCTCTCTGTTCTCTCTGTGTGTCTATCTCTTTGTATATCTTCCCCCCTTTCTGTCTCTTTCTATGTCCGTGTGTGTGTGTGTCTTTCTCTGTCTGTATCTCTAATTATCTGTGCATTTTTGTTTATCTCCTTTGTCTCTCTCAATTTCTCCCTCTGTCTCTCTGTCTTTGTCTCTATGGGTCTGTGTGTGTCTCGGTGTCTATTTTTTTATCTCTCTTTTCCCATCAATTCTTTTATCTCTCTTTCCCTCCCTCAATCTGCTC
Source organism: Sarcophilus harrisii (assembly GCF_902635505.1). Taxonomy (NCBI): domain Eukaryota; kingdom Metazoa; phylum Chordata; class Mammalia; order Dasyuromorphia; family Dasyuridae; genus Sarcophilus; species Sarcophilus harrisii. Next base: position 77,706,568 of record NC_045432.1, on the reverse strand, counting down.
TGTTTGTCTCTCCTTTTCTGTCTTTATCTCTGTCTCACCTGATCTGTGTCTATTTCTACATGTCTGTCTGTGTCTCTCTCATTTCTCTCTCCTCACTTCACTCTTTCTCTTTTATAATTTCCATATTATTTATTTTTCAAATTACATGTAAAGATTGTTTTTAACATTCATTTTTTTAATTTAACATTCATTTTTGTAAGATTTTGAATTCCAAATTATCCCCACTCTCTCCGTTACGTCCCCAAACACCAAGCAGCCTGACATAGGACATACATGTACAATCATTTTAAACATATTTCCATATTATGCATCTTTTCAAGAAAAATCAGACCAAAAGGGAAAACCACGACAAAGGAAAACAAACCAACAAAAAGCTGAAAACCCACTTCTGCCGTCCACATTCACTTTCCATACATTTGGGAGCCACCCCAAGTCCTCTGGAATTGCCCTGGACCCCTGTTTTGCTCAGCAGGACCCAAGACACATCACAAGAGTGACCAGCACATAACCTTGTACCATTTCTTATTGAACAACACTACATTCAGATGCCATCACTTATTCAGCCATTCCCCAATCAAAGGGCATCCCTCAATTTCTGGCTCCTTGCAACCACAAAAAGGGCTGCTACCACCATTTTTGTCCATGGGAGGCCTTTTCCCTCTTTTAAGACCTCTTTGGGATAAAGACCCATTAGTGAGACTGCTGGATCAAAGAGTATGTAATTTGATGGCCCTTTGGGCGTGGCTCCCAATTGATTTCCAGAATGGCTGGATCAGTTCACAAATCCAACAATGCATTTGTCTCAATATCTCTCTCTCTCTGTTTCTCTTTTGCTCTCTCCTCCCTGTAGTTCTCCCTCTCTCTCTCAATTCTTCTCTCTGCACCTCTATCTCATCTCTGTACGTGTGTGTCCTATCTCACTGTCAACCCATCTCTTTCCTCCTGCTCCCTTTTTTCTCTCAGTCTGTGTGTGTGAGACATTTCCCTGTCTCACTGTCTCTCTTTATGACTGTCTCGCTGTTCCCTCTGTCTCCAACACCTCTCTCTCTCCCTCTTTCCTTTTCTCTCTCAATATCTCTTTCCCTTGGTCTCTGTCTCTGCTTTTGTGTCCCTCCCTCTCTCTCTCTTTCTTTTCCCCTCTTCTCTCTCAGTCTCTCCCTCTATGTCTTTGACTGTCTCTTCCTCTCCCATTCTCTGCCCCACTTCCCCATTTCACTGTGTCTCTTGTCCCTCTCCAATATGATTCTCTCCTCCTCCTCCTCCTCCCTTTTCTCTCTCAATCTCTCTCTTTCTCTTGGCTCTGTCTCTGCCTGTGTGTCCCTCCCTCCTCTCTCAGTCTCTTTCCCTTTATGTCTCTGACTCTGTCTCTTCCTCTCCCTCTCTCGGCTTCACTTCCCCATTTCACTGTCTCTCTTGTCCCTTTCCAATTTGATTCTCTCCTCCTCCCTTTTCTCTCTCAATCTCTCTCTTTCTCTTGGTTTCTATCTCTGTCTCTGCCTGTGTCTCCCTCCCTCCTCTCAGTCTCTTTCCCTTTATGTCTCTGACTGTCTCTTCCTCTCCTTCTCTCGGCCCCACTTCCCTGTTTCACTATCTCTCTTGTCCCTCTCCAACATGTCTCTCTCCCCTTCCTCCTTTTTCTCTTCCCTCTCTCTCTCCCTTTCTCCCCTCTCTCTGTATGTCTCTCTCTTACTCTCCAGCACATCTTTCACTCTCCTCCCTTCTTTCTTTCAAAATTTCTATATCTCCATTTCTCTCTCTCTTTAGTACTCTCTCTTTCCGTCTCTGTATTTGTGTCTCCCTCTGTCTCCTGTCTCTCCATTTCTCTTTGTCTTTCTCTCCTTCCATCTTTCTCTCTGTGTCTATCTCTATCTTTCTGTGTCTATGTATGTATGAATGTGTCTGTCTCTCTATCATGTTTCTCTCTCCATGTCTCCCTCCCCCTCCTCCTCCTCTATCTCTTTCCTTCTATGTCTCTCTGTATCGGTCTCCACTCCCATCTCATCCCCTTAGTGCCCCTCTCTCCTTCCATCCCTCTCTCTGTGTCAGTCTCTGAGATTGCTTTCTTCCTCCCTCCATCTCCCCTAGATCTTTCCTTAGCTTGCTTGCTCTCTCCTTTCTGTCTTTCCTAGTGTTTCTCTCACCCTGCCCCTCTCTCTCTCTCTCTCCTCTTCCTCCCTTTTCTCTCTCCCCATATCTCTCCCTCCATGTGTTTGTCTGTCTCTCTCCTCCCCTTCTTGTCTCTTTTTCATGTCTGCTTGTCTACTTTTCTGTCTTCCTGGCTCTCTGTGTATATGTGTCCCATTCTCTGTCTCTCTCCAACACATCTCTCTCCCTCTTCTCTCTCAATCTCTCTCTTTCCCTCTATGTCTCTGTCTCTTCCTGTCCCTGTCTCTGCCCCATTTCCCTATCCCACTCTATCTCTGTCTCTTTCTGTTTCTGGCTAACATTTCTTTCTCCATATATATCTCGCTTAACCTCAGCCTCTCTCTCTCCTCCCACCCTTGTCTGTCTCTGTCTCTTCCTTTCTCCCTGTCTATCTCTGTCTGTGTGTGTGTTGCTCTATCTCCATCTATCACTCCTACGTCTCTTTTTCTGTTTTTCCTTCTAACTCTCCTTCTCCCTATAGCTCTCCCTCTCTGCCTTAGTTCTTCTCAGTGTCTCTTTATCTCTGTGTCTCTCTCTCCCTTCCTCTCTCTTTCCTTCAGTGTCTCTCTTTCCATTTCCATCTGTCTGTCTCTCCCTCTCTGTCTCTCTCCCTTGGCCTCAGTTTCTCCCCTCTATCTCCATACCTATCTCTATCTCTCTATCTCAGTATCTGTGCGTCTCCCCCCTCCAGCATAGCTTTCCCCTCTCCTTTTTTCTCTCAGTCTCTCTTTGCTTCTGTCTCTCTTTCATTCTTTCTTTATCCCTGTGCATGTTTGTGTCTACCTCTACCTCTGTCCCTCAGTTTCTCTCTATTTTTTCTCTGGTCTTTTTGTTCTTCCATCTATCATATGTCTGTTTCTCTCTAGCACATCTCTCTCCTGCTCCTCCCTCTTCTCTCAATTTCTCTTTCCCTCTCTTTCTATCTCTCTGGCCCCTCTCTGTGTGTCTGTATATGTGTGTGTCTCTCCGTATCTCTCTTTCTGTCTGTTTCTCTGTTTCTCTCTCTGTTTCCCTCCCTCTCTCAAATGTGTATGTTTGTCTCCCTGTCTCTCTCCAGCACATTTCTTTCCTTTTCCTCCCTTTTCTCTCTTTGTCTAAGCCTGTCTCTCTCCCTCTCTCTCATCTGTGTATGTTTCTCTCCCTGTCTCTGTCTCTCTCCCACTCTCTCTCTCTAGCACATTTCTTTCCCCTTCCTCCCTCTTCTCTGTCTCTTACTCTTTTGCTCTGTTCCACTTCCATCTGTCTCTGTGTTCTTGCATATGAGCCTCTCTCTACCTGTCTCTCTCCAGGACAGTTTTCCCTCTCCTCCCTTTTCTCTCAGTCTCTCTACATCTGTCTCTCCTTCTTTGCTCCACTTAACTATCTCTATTCTGTCTCTGCCTCTGTCTTCCCTCCCCTTTCTTTCCGTCTCTCTCCTGCCATCTCTCTTTTCTCTATTTGTGTGTGAATCTGTGTCTCCTCTGCCTCCATTTCTCTCCGTCTCTCTCCCCTCAAATGTCTGTTTTTCCCTCTCCTCCTTTTCTTCTTCCTCACTGTCTCTTTCTCTTTCCTTCCCTTAACCTTCTGTTTCTCTCCTCCTCCCTTGTCTCTTTTCCTGTCTCCTCCCCTCCCTGTGTCTCTTCTTTTCTCTCTCTCCCCAACATGTCTCTCCCACATTCCCTTTTCTTTCTCAATCTCTTTCCCTCTATGTCTCTATCTTTTCCCTCTGCTTCACTTCCTTATCTGTCTCTCTCTATTTCTGTCTCTATCTTTCTGTCTCTGCCTGTGTGTGCATTTGTCTCTCTCTGCATCTTTATCTCTGTCTCTCAGCCTCTCTGTCTCTCTCCTACACATTTCTCCCCTCCCACTCCCTTTTCTCTCAGTCTCCTTCCCTCTATATCTGTCTCTACCTCTTCCTCTCTCTCTACCCAATTCCTCGTCTCTCTCCCTGTTTGTTTCCTCCTTCTCTTTCCCTTTGATTCTTTCTCTCTTTCTGTTTTTTCTGTCTCTGTTTCTATCTCTCCATGTCTCTTTTTGTGTATGTGTCTGTCTCTCCCCTTCCTCCCTTTACTTTCTCAGTCTCTTTCCTTATCTCTCTCTCTGAGCTCTTTCCCTTGCTCCCTCCTCCTTCCACCTCACTCTCACTGTCTCTTTCTGTCTCTCTTTATCTTTCTCTCTTTCCCTCTTTATCTCCCTCTCTACCTTTCTCTGTATCTCTATTTCTGTTTCTCTTTATCTCTCTATTCCTGTGTCTCTCTCTGTTTCTCTGTGTTTTTATCTCCCTGTCTCTCTCCAACACATTTCTTTCTCCCCCCCCCCTTCCTTCTTTCCAGTCTCTCTTTCCCTCTATGTCTCTGTCTCTCTGTGCCTTTTCCTCTCCCTCTCTGCCCCATTTCCTTCTCTGCCTCTGTGTCCCTCTCTCTGTATCTCTCTAACATACCCCTATCCCCTTCCTCCCTTTTTTCTCTCAATCTCTCTTTCCCTCTATGTCTCTGTCTCTCTGTGCCTTTTCCTCTCCCTCTCTGCCCCATTTCCTTCTGTCTCTCTGTGTCCCTCTCTCTGTATCTCTCCAGTGCACCTCTATCCCCTTCCTCCCTTTTTTCTCTCAATCTCTCTTTCCCTCTGTGTCTCTCACTTCCCCTCACTCGTTCTCTGCTGTCTCTATAACCACCCTTCTCTCTCTTTCCCTCTCTTCTCTATCTCTTCTCCTCCCTCTATCGTCTCACTTTCGGTCTCTCCATCTCTCCTTGTCTTTCTCTTCTCTTCCCCCCCGCTGTCCCATCTCTCTCAAGTCCACTTCTGTATCTCTCTCTTCCTCCACCTCTCTTTTCTGTCTCTCCACTTCCCTCCTTCCTCTTGTCCCTTTCTGTCCCTCTCTGCCTTCCTGTCTGCATCTGTCTCTCTCTGACCTCTCTTTCTAAACATTTCCATAGTATTTTATTTTTCATGTAAAGTTACACATACAGATTATTTTCAACATTCATTTTGGTAAGATTTTGAATTGTACATTCCCCCCCTCCCCAACACAGCAAGGTTATACATGTACAAGCCCTTTAAACATATTTCCACATTAGTCATGTTGTGCAAAAAAACAGAAAAGGGAAAAATCAGAAGACATTAAAAGCAAAGAAAAAAGAGCAAATCCTCTGCTTTGATCCCCATTCAGTCTCCACAGTTCTCTCTCTGGACGCGGACGGCTCTCTCCCTCCCAAATCTATCGGAATTGCTCGGATCCCTGTATTGCTGAGAAGAGCTAAGTCCATCCCAGTTGATCCTGGAACAACGAAGCTGTCACTGTGTACAGTGATCTCCTGGATCTGCTCGCTTAAGTCCATGTAAATCCTGCCACACTTTTCTGAAATCAGCCTGCTCACTACTCCCAGGGCAGTAATATTCTATCACTTATTCAGCCATTCCCCAGGCAGGGGGCAGCCCTTCCATTTCCAACTCCTTGCCAGCACAAAGAGTTTCTACAAACAGTTTTGCACATGGGGGTCCTTTCCCCTCTTTTGTGATCTCTTTGGGGTACAGACCCAGCAGTGAGACTGCCGAGTCAAAGTTTGCCAGCCCTTTCGGGCAGAGGTCCAAATTGCTTTGCAGAATGGCTGAATCAGTTCACAAATCCACCAACAATGCATTAGCCTCACACTCTGGGTTTCTCTCTCCCTCACTCTATTACTCTATGTCTGTCTCTCTGATCCCTGTCTCTGTGTCTTGCTGTGTCTTTCTTTTTCTCTGTATCCCTCTCTCTCCTCCCTTCTATCTTTCCTTTCCATTTCCTCCATTCACTGTCAATATGTCTTTGTGTCTGTCTCTGTGTGTCTCTATCATCTCTGTCTCTCTGAATGTCTCTCCCTGTTTCTGTTTGTCTCTCTCAATCTGTCTGAATGTGTTTCTTCCTGTGCCTCTCTCCCTTTCCCTGTGTCTCCTCTCTATTCTTCATTTTTCATTGTCTTCATCTCTCTCTGACTTTGTCCCTCTGTGTGTCTGTCTCTATCTCTCTTGCCTCTCTGTCTGTGTCTCTGTTTGTATGTCTCTCTGTCTCTGTGTATCACTATCTCTCTTGTGGTGTGGGTGTCTCTATTTATCTGTCTCTGTCTCCCCCCTCTCCTTTCCTCCTCTCCATTTTTCATTGTCATCATCTTCTCTCTCCCTCCCTCCTTCTCCCTTTTACCTTTCTGTGTGTCTGTCTGTCTCTGCTTTCCTGTCTGTATTCTCTCTGTATGTCTCTCCTCTCTCCTTTTCATGTCATCTTCTCCCATCTCTTGTGTCTGTCTTTTTCTCTCTCTGTGCTCTCTTTTCTCTTCGTAATTTTTCATTGTTCTCATTCCTCCTCCCCCCTGTCTCTCTCTCTGTCTCTGTGCTTGGCTGTCTATCTCTGTGCTCATGTCTGTGTCTCTGTGCTTGGTTGGCTGTCTCTGTGCTCGTCTGTTTCTCTCTGTCTCTGTGCTAATGTCTCTTTGTTTCTGTGCTTGGCTGTCTCTCTGTGTCTCTGTGCTTGACTATCTACTCATCTGTCTCTCTGCTCATCTGTCTCTTTCTATCTTTGTGCTAGGCTGGCTATTTCTGTCTCTGCACTTAACTGTCTATCTCTGTGCTGGGCTGTCTCTCTGTCTCTGTGCTCGGCTGGCTGTCTGTTCACGTCTCTGTCTGTATGCTTGGCTGGCTATTTCTCTCTGTGTGTCTGTGTTTGGCTGTGTCTCTGCTCATCTATCTCTCTGTCTCTGTGCTTGGCTGTCTCTTTCCTTATCTGTCTCTGTGATCATCTATCTCTGCTCATTTCTCTCTGATTATCTGTCTCTGCTTGGCTGGCTGTCTCTGTCTCTGTGCTTGTCTATCTGCTCATCTGTCTGTCTCTCTCTGTGTCTCTGTGTTTGACTGGCTGTCTCTGTACTTGACTGTCTCTCTGCTCATTTGTCTGTCTGTGCTCATCTCTCTGTGCTTGTCTATCTCTCTGCTCATCTGTCTCTATCTCTGTGCTCACTTGTGTGTCTCTGTGCTTGTCCATCTCTTTCTCTGCTCATCTGTCTCTGTGCTTGTCTAACTCTCTCTGCTCATCTGTCTCTGTCCTCACTTGTGTGTCTCTGTGCTTGTCTATCTGTCTATTCATGTCTCTCTCTGCTTGGCTGTCTCTGTGCTTGGTTGGCTGTCTCTGCCTCTGTACTTGTCTATCTCTCTGCTTGTTTGTCTCTGTCTCTCTCTGCTCATCTATATAATTATGCTTGGCTGGCTGTCTCTGTGCTTGTCTATCTGCTTGTTTGTCTCTCTGTCTCTGTGCTTGTCTATCTATCTGCTTGTCTGTCTCTCTGTCTCTGTGCTTGTCTATCTATCTGCTTGTCTGTCTCTCTGTCTCTGTGCTTGTCTATCTATCTGCTTGTCTGTCTCTGTGCTTGTCCATCTATCTGCTTGTCTGTCTCTGTCTCTGTGCTTGTCTATCTATCTGCTTGTCTGTCTCTGTCTCTGTGCTTGTCTATCTCTGTCTCTGTGCTTGGCTGGCTATCTCTTGTCTCTATACTTGATTGTTTCTCTGCTTGTCTCTCTGCTCATCTGTCTCTCTCTCTGCTCATTTATCTGTCTCTGCTCATCTGTCTCTGTACTTGGCTGTCTCTGTCTCTGTGCTTGACTGTCTTATTTCTCTGCTCATCTTTCTCTCTGTGTGCTCATCTGTCTGTCTCTGTCCTCATCTATCTCTCTGTCTCTGTGCTCATCTGTCTGTCTCTGTGCTTGTCTATCTCTCTGCTTGTTTCTCGGCTCATCTGTTTCTCTCTCTCTGCGCTCATCTGTCTCCGTGCTCATCTATCTCTCTGTCTCTGTGCTTGTCTATCTCTCTGCTTGTTTCTCTGCTCATCTGTTTCTCTCTGCTCATTTGTCTGTCTCTGTGCTCATCTGTCTCTTCTCTGTGTCTCTGTGCTCATCTGTGTGTCTCTATGCTTGGCCGTCTCTATTTCTGTGCTTGTCTATCTCTGTGCTTGTCTGTCTGTCTCTCTGCTATATCTATCTGATTCTGTGCTTGGCTGGCTGTCTTTGTGTCTCTGTGCTTGACTGTCTCTCTCTGTTCATCTGTCTGTCTATCTCTCTCTCTGTACTTGTCTGTTCGTCTGTCTCTGTCTATGCTCATCTCTCTGTCTCTGTACTTGGCTGTCTCTCTGGGCTTGTCTATCTCTCTGCTTATCTGTCTATCTCTGTGTTAATCTGTCTCTGTGCTCATCTGCCTCTTTCTCTATCTCTACACTCATCTGTCTCTCTCTGTGCTTGGCTGTCTGTGTCTCTGCTTGTCTATCTCTCTGCTCATCTGTCTCTATCTCTGTGTTAAGCTCTCTGTCTCTGTGCTCATCTCTCTCTGTGCTTGGCTGTCCCTCTGTGTCTCTGTTTGTTTATCTGCTTGTCTGTCTCTCTCTGTGCTTGGCTGTCTGTATGTCTCTGCTTGTCTATATCTTTGCTCATCTTGTCTCTATCTCTGTGTTAATCTCTCTATCTCTGCTCATCTGTCTCTCTCTGTACTTGGCTGTCCCTCTGTGTCTCTGTGTTTTGTCTATCTGCTTGTTTGTCTCTCTGCTCATCTGTCTCTATATCTGTGTTAATCTCTGTGTCTCTGCTCATCTGTCTCTCTCTGTGCTTGGCTGTCTCCTTTGTCTCTATGCTTGTCTATCTCTCTGCTTGTCTGTCTCTGTGCTCATGTCTCTCTCCATCTCTGTGCTCATCTGTCTCTCTATCTCTGCTCATCTGTCTCTTTGCTTGGTTAGCTGTCTCTTTGTCTTTGTACTTGTCTGTCTCTCTACTCATCTATCTGTCTCTATGCTTCTCTGTCTGTGTGCTCATCTGTCTCTCTGCTATATCTATCTGATTTTGTGCTTAACTGGCTGTCTCTGTGTCTCTGTGCTTGACTGTCTCTGTATCTGTCTGTGCTTGTCTATCTCTGTCTCTCTGCTCATCTGTTTCTCTGTCTCTGCTTGACTGTCTCTCTGTACTTGTCTGTCTCATGCTTGTCTCTCTGTGTAATTGTTTGTCTTTCTGTCCCTGTGCTTGTCTGTCTCTGTCTCTCCCCTCTCCTTTCCTTCTCTTTTTTTCAATGTCGTCATCTTCTCTTCCCTGTCTCCTTCTCTTTGTATCCGTGTGTCTCTGTCTGTGTGTGTGTGTCTGTCGCTCCCTCCCTCCCACCTCCTCCTCTTTCTTTCCCGTCCTTCTCTCTCATTTATCACTCACATCTCAATCCATGGTATTCTGCCTTCAGACCTGGGCGCTCCATGGCAACAGCTGTCTCCATGGTTACCAGCAGTCCTTTACCTGCTCCGGGTCCACAGCCTGCTCTATAGGACAGCGGGTGATGGCTCCTCCCTCCAGGCTATTTTCTCCTCCCTGCATTTTTGTGCCATGACATTGTTCTTTCCGGGCTCCACCCAGCCGCCCCCTAGCCGTTCTGTCCGAGGGCCCTTTGCAAGGTCATCATCGAATTTTAGAGCTGGAAGGGATATCAACAGCCCTCTAGTCTAGCGCTGGATGTGGAGTCAGGAAGATAGGAGTTCAAATCTAGCCTCAGGCACTTAACAGTTATGTGACTGGACAAGTCACTTCATTCTGTCTGCTTTTATTTTTTTCAATTTTTTTATTGGATCAAAATAGCACCTTATTCCCTTGGTTCTCTTAAGGCGAGTGATAACATATTTGTAGAGTGCTCCACACAGTGCCTGGCATGTAGATGGTGCTTAATAAGTGCTTCTTTCTTGGCCTCTGAGGTCCCTTCTAGCTCTAAATTGATGATCCTTTGATCCTAATCCTAATCTAACCTTTAACCCCCCAAAAAGAAATTGCTCCTATAAAACTATACCATACTGCACATGTAGTCATCCAACCTGTTTTAAAGACTTCAAATGGGGGAAGAGAGAAAGAAAGAGAGCTCCTAAGAGAAAACTTGGAAATTGGGTCTCATCCCCTTACTGTCTGTGTGATTCTGCTCTAGTCCCTTAACCCGGGGGGGGGGGGGGGGAAGGGGGTTTCAGTTTCCTTATCTGTAAAATGAGAAGGCGATGGCAAGCCACTGAGGAATCTCTGCCAAGAAAAGCCAAAATGGGCTTCACTTACAAGACTTTTCAGGGCAGCCACTTGTCATCTACTTATCAATAGCTCTTAATCGTTAGGAATCATCAGCTTTCAATTGGCTTATTTGTCATTTCCCCCATTGTTTAGGTTCAGCCGCAAGGATCAATCAAAACAAATTCAATCCCTCCCCGCCCCCCCACCCAAGAGCCTTTCTAACAGCTGAAGACAGTCGTCATCATCTTCCCCTCCCCACAGAATTCTCTCCTTTAACCTGATCGTGCCCATGGACTTCAAGGGATTCTCGTGGCAAAGGCCTTTTGCTTTGTAGATCGCCCTCCACTGGACATCCTCCATTTTATTCATGTCCCACTACTCCCTAGGGTGCCAGAAGTGGTCCCACCACTGCTGACTCATAGTGAGCTGGCAATATACCAAGTCTGCAGCTCTTTTTCAGACAAACTGCTGTCTCGGTTTGTGCTTGGCAAGGTGACGTCTAGAGCCCCAGTGTAATACTTTTTCAAGTCAGACCAGTGTTCCAGCCTAGCTAGATCTTTGGAGATCTTGTCACCCAGAGTGTCAGCCCTCTCTCCCATCTATACCTTTATCCAAGTCACTGATTAAAAAAAAATTTTTTTAAATTGTTAATTAGCAGCCCAGATCTCTGGGGCCCTCCACTGGAGACCTCCTCCCAAGTGGATACAAAAGCAGTAATGTTGTTATCAGAGCCTTCCATCCTCAACATTGGCTCTCTCTTCTTGATCCCCACAAGGGTTAGAAAGGAAAAAAAAATCCACCTGTTTTATTTGTAATGAGAATTAAAGCTGAGCTGCCATAAAAATAATTATTATATATTCTTTAACATGTGGATCTGTTATAATTAATATAATTAATGTATGACTGTTTTATTATTCATAATAACTGGAATTAGGTGTCAGAGTGGATAGAGCATCAATCCTCGAGTCAGGAAAACATGAGTTTAAATCTTACCTCAGACACTTATTAGCTACGTGATTGGGGCAAATCACTTCGGTTTGCCTCAGTTTCCTCATCTGTAAAATGGAGATGTTAATAGCACCTACCTCCCAGGGTGGTTGTGAGGATCAGGTGAGACAGCCCCGTCCACATTCTTTCCATTGCACAGTGCTCAAAGAGATAAATAAGAAAGCTTTTGAGACTAGGACTGATTGTTCTGAATAAGAATAGCAGGTGAAGGAGATGCTATCCCTTGATTAAAGTACAGGAAAGAAGATACCAAACAAGTTCAATTGGGCTGTTTTCCCCCCATCCCGCTGCATACTTAAAACCCAAGCCAAAATAATACCTCGAGTTAATTTTTAACAGCATAGCTAACGTGCTAATCAATGGAAGAGCTTCCTTGAAACACATTTTGCTATAGAGAAATGTATCCGATCCATTTACATCCAGACTGGCAGCTTTTAGGAAAAGCCCGAGACCCCAACCCTTCAAGGCTGTTCCCTCTGCTCCCGATCTGCCCCACCCTCCCAGCTCAAAAATGAGCCCCAAGCATCTATTTGGACGTAAATAGGAAAATCACCTGCTGTTTCCTCCATTTCATGCTCCCCTAATCATGGCTGTCTCCCCAAAATGTGCTCCGGATCCCCTTCGATCTTCCCGACCTCGGCCCCTCCCACCAGATGATTTCTACGCAGTCATTCTAGCGAAGACTCCATAGACTGACTGTCAAGCCCACATGACTGGCTCTTTTTCACCAAATCGGGGGCCATTTGCGCCTCGATGGCGTCTACGCATCTCAAATTCGACGTATTTCTTCTCCCGACCCCCTTCCCGGGAACCCTAGGGTTCCTTCAGTCTTCCCTCTATGAGGTCATCCATAATTCTTCCAGGCTCATCCTAGACTCTGCCCCTCCCCTCCCTCACCCCACATAACTAATCAATTGTCAAATATGATCGATTCTACCCCCACAATATTTCACATAGAGGTCCCCCTTTCCCTCCCCCTCCCCCTCCGTTACAAGCTCAGGTCCTCCTTACCTCCGCCCCGGACCAGCCGTTCGCCATCTAGCTGCAGCCTACCTGTTCATTCATTCATTCATTCATTCGTTCGTTCGTTCGTCTACTCACTCATTCAACAAGCATTTATTAAGCATCTACTATATTCATCAAGGAAATACTTATCTGCGTACCTGCCGCATGGCCGCCTTCGAGGGGGAGGGGTGAGCCACCCCAAGCCCTCGCACATAGTAGGTGGTTAATAAATGCCCACTGGGCTGTATTGGATAGGAGGAGTGAGGAAAGAGCACGAACGAGTTGGGCCGCGAGGCTCTTTAAGACCGGCCGAAACCTCGCCAGGTTCACCCTTTCCCCCCTCCAGCCTGTCCAGTACCTGGGGCCCTCAGGGCAGCGGGCCGCGAGCCCGGCGGGGATGGGGGGAGACGGCCGGGTCCCGGCAGGAGGCGCCGCTGTCCGGGGTGCTGGGGCGGCCCGGGGCCGTCGAGCGGGAGCCGCCGCCGCCGCCGCTGCGAGCCGCGCCGGGAGGCTGAGGCCGGGGCCGGAGCCGAGGCCGCGCGAAGACCGGCCGTCGCGAGGTTCGAGCTGGAGCTGCGACTGCGACTGCAGACGAGCCACCTACAGACTGCAGAGGGAACGCCCAGGGTTGCCGCAGTGGCCACTCAACTGCTCATGCTCAGCTCGCGCCCGTTGCAGCTCGGCCCTGCGCATGTGCACTGGGGGGGGAGGGGGCGCCTCCTTTCCGCCCCCTCCTCACTCGTAGCCCAAGGGGCCTCTTCTCTTCCCCTAATCCCTTCCGCGCGCATGTGCACAGCGGGATAGCGTCTCTTCCATCCGTCACCCCCTGTCTCTTGTGCTGCTGCCCCATGAGGGGCCTCTTATCCCCCCTTCTCATTTGTGAAGTGAGGGACCCCCTTCTCGCGCCCCCCACCATTACTCTTTCGTTCCCCACCCTCTTCCACACTGAAAGGGCTCCCCCCTTCACAGGTGGAGTGAATAGCCTTTCCTCCTTCCCTCCCCCATGCGCGTACTCGACCCCCCCCTTCCAAAATGGATTTTTCCTCCCACGCCCGTGAATACCCAATGAGGTTCCTGTTTTCTGTGCGCCCCCCCCCATATGTATACTGTCTCTTCACTGGTGGGCTGGGCCCCTTCCTGCAGTGGAAAGGGGGGGGGGGAAACTCTGGGCCTCGCAAGTTGGTCACATCAACATCAAGGCCTGAAGGTGTCCTCAGTGCGGGAACTCTGCCCACAGGTGCAGCCATTTCCTGAGATGGTTTGCCTGAGACTCAGATGAAAAGATTTGCCCAAGGTTACCCAGCTACTAAAGGTCACGTGTGCGTTTTGAACCGGAAATACACCCGATGAAAAACTCTTTATGGAGCCTTCCATAGTTACAAAGCACCTTTCCAGTCCATTCGGGCATAGACCCCACTGGCAGCCCCCTACACCCAGGAGATAGAACACATCCTCTCTCACACTGGGATTCCGGAAGGGAAGCCTCTCACAGTGCACTAGGAGTCTGCTCCTCCTGTCTCCCATGGCCTTGGCCTGTGCTACATCCCAAGTGGAAAAGCCTGAACAAGGGCAATCATCAACCTGAAATGGGGCGGACCTGAGCTGGGACTCAGATCCTGACCTTGGGGGCTTCCCCTTCATGCTACAGAGCTATGGGAAGATGCCAAGTTCCAGTTTCTCTTTGGCTATTTTCCCCTTCCCCTCCCGGCTTCCTTTCCACAAGTTACTCTTGCCCTCCCTTCTTCCGACTCGTTGAGCTCCTTTCTTTCTCCGGCCTGATGTTAGGAAGCTGGTCCCCCAACGTACCTCCACCCTCCACAAGCCCCACAGTAACTAGTCCTCTCTTCCAGCTTCTCGGTTACTTCCTTCCCTTAATTCCCACAAGAACCCGCAACAAGTTCCCAACTCCTGAGCCTCTGGAAGCAGAATGTTCTTTACATTGAGTTTCTATTTAGGGAAAAGTTCACCAACTTATGGATTTTTTCCCTCCGAGAACTATGGGAGCTTCTTAAATAATTTTTATTCATATATCGGATTGGTCACTGTCAAGGGGAGAAGTGGGGAGGGAAGGAAGGGAGAAAAATATAGAAAACAACATTTTGCAAGGGTGAATGTGGAAAACTACTTTTGCACGTACTCGGAAAATAAAGAGCTATTGTTCAAAATAAAATAAAAAATGCGATTGGGAAAAATGAATTCAACTACAGTTGCATTTGTTTTGTTTTTTTTCAAAAGGAATTCCGAGACCTCTTTTAGGCTTATTCCCCCCCGGAGCAAATGTTTTGGCTAATGATAGATTATTTCCAATGTAATTTTATTTCACCAAGATAGAAAATGAGGCGAGTTCAGAGAGAGTTAAGAATTGCCTGATTTATGGGGAAAAGTTAGTCAAGAAATCCAAGGCTGATGTTGTAATAGACATAAGGAAAGTAATCCTGGTTGCCGAGTTGTAACCCAGGGATATCTAGAGAGATATCCATGATACTGGCCGCCACTTCGTCCAGATGCTTGAAAGCCGAGTTGAGAGCTTCCCGGAGCCGTTTGGAAGATTTCTTCTGGGGCTGTAGCAGTACTGCCTTAAAATTCACCGGTAGGCCATATCTTAATACGGATTCAGAAAACACTCTTAAGGTCTTTATGTGAAGCAAGATGATAAATACTTCACCAAAGCACGCCTTGAGCCATTGCAAATAAGGATTTTCCCAGTAGCCTTCACCCTCAGCCTCCCTCTCGTTCTCTTGAGCTTTTGCTTTCGGTTGTTTCTGATACCTCCGGGGAATAACCGAAGTGAAGGCCTTCACAAAAAGATCTAGGAGGGAAAAGGATTGCTTTTTCTGAATCTTTCGGAAACTCTCTTGTTGTTTCTTCGCAGCCAGCAACTTGGTGATTTCTTCCCTTTCGCTTTCGATTTCTTTTTCGTCATAAAAAAAGTCGCGAACCTTGAACTTGTTGGCTGTGGCCTTGATTTTGAAATCCTCGATCACTTTCTGGAACATGGTGACGGTAAAGAGGCCGCTCTCGTTGTCTTCGGCGATCAGCTTGGTCGATCGAGGGACCACCATGTCCGAGAGGGATTCGTACGTTTTCTGCCACAGAGGATAACTCGTCTTGGGAACGATGACCAGAAGGGTGACGAGGTATTTGGAATCCAATACGAAATCCTCTTTGCTCACGATATCTGACAGTGACCGAGTGAGGAGGCCCCCCAACAGTTTTTTTTCCATAGTCTCTAGGTTTCTTTTCAGTTTCTTGTAGGCCGAGATTCTGGTTTTCAGATCTGTCTCCACTTGGGTCAGCTGCTTCCTTAACGCTTCCACTACCTCCCCCAACGGCTGCTTAACCGGATATTTGATCAAATCCCATTCAAAGTGAGTCACAAAAGAAGCTAAGGTGACTCCATGGGCCAAGAGGTACTCCTGTACTTCACCTTTCTTGGCTTCCGTCACTTCTATAACACACTGAGTCATTTTCTTCATTAGGCTTTCGGCAAAGGGATCGAGTCTCCCTAGTTCGTCTGAAAGGCTAATGAGAGAATCTAAAGTCCCTACCTTGAAATCGGGAATCTCGAAGTCGGTATTAAGGGACAGGTTGGACTTGGAGGTGAAAGTGAGCACCTGCTCCAGGATCTCCAAATCCTCCCTGTTTCCCGGGATAGAAACTAACCAAAACTCTGACATACTTCAAACCTTTCGTTTTCGTCCGGAAGACTGGAACTCTGCGAAGGAACTTCGGGCGCCAAGATACTCTCGGGAAGGGCTAAGGGGGGGCGGAGGCTGATTCGGAACAAGAGAATGCCGGGTTTGGGGTGTGGGAAAAGACTGCCGGTCCTCGATCCCTTAGAACCACTCAGAGATCCTGGGGTGTGGGGGGGGAAATCAGATGCCGCGGCCTTCTCTGCGGGTGTGGCTAGGCCTGCGGGACCATTCTGTTAAAGCCTTCCATGACGCCCTTGCCACGCCCCAGCCTGCCTTTATTTCCCAAGTCCTACGCAAGGGGCCCGTCGGACCTCTGAAAGGTCCTTTAAAGCCCCTGTATTCTAGGTCATAGAACTGACCTGCGCTTGCTTACGGAGACTCATTTTCCTTCCTCCCTCCCCATGCTGAGCACTGTATGAATAAGAGCCCTTTCTATTTCATGAAATCGATTCTAGCTACAAATAATTTAAATAATTCTTCAGATTTTGTTGCACTGATTCTTGACTTTTAATAATGTAAAATAGCAACATTTATGTGGCATTTACATGTGCCAAGCACTGTATAAAGCACTTTACAATTATTACCTCACCTAATCCTCACAATAACCCTGTGAGGAGGGTGCCGTTGTTAGCCCCATTTTACAGATGAGAAAATTGAGGAAAAGAGGGGTTAAATGACTTACACAATCACACAGCTAGAAAGTACCTGGAGTGAGATTTGAACTTGGATCTTCCTGGCTCTAGGGCTTGCTTTCTGTCCATATTAGAAAGCCCTTTGAATGAATCCAAACCGTTTAACACTTTCAACTCATCAAAATAAAGTCTTTTGATTAAGTTAATTGACTAATACAGTTTTTTTTGATTACTTTTTTACATATTCAAGTGTGATCACAAATGATACAGGAATTAATGTCGCTGTCTTTAAGAAAATTACATGTGCAGACACATTTAGAAGAATTTCATATGTTTAAGCTATATCGTGTTATTTGCTGTCTTGGGAAGGACGGATGACGGAGGACAGGGAGGAACAAGATTTTGCAGGGGTGAAGGTTAAAAATCGCCTTTAGAAAAATAAAATAAAATAACTTAATATAAAAAAGAAAATTATAACCTCACTTCACCAAGCCAACAAAACAAAAAAGAGATAAGAGCTCTTTAATCCTAATGACCACCCTGAGAGGTGGGAGCTATTTTTGGCCACATTTTGGCCACATTTCACAGAAAATGGAGGCAGGCAGCAGGGACCTGGCCTGTCCAGGGTCACAGAGCTAGGAAGTTTCTGAGAACTTCAGTCTTCTGGGTTTCAGACCCAGCTCACCACCAGCTGTGATACCCAGAGGCTTCTGGGCGCCTAGGTTTGGAGTAGCAGCCAACAGTGAGAATTCAGCAAGGGTGATTGGAGAAGACATCTCGAGGAAAGATTTACCAGGACGTGGTATCCTAGAGAAAAATAAGGAAGTCAGAGAAGTGGAGCTGGTCTCCTCAGCATCTTTCCATAATTCACATAATCTTCCGGTCCTCCGATATCTGCTCTTGAACATTTTGGAAAAGGTTTCCTTCTCAGGACAGCTCTGGAGGGAGCTCTGTTTTCTGATTCCTGATCACACATAAAGGTTCCTAGATCATTCTGGTCAAATCTGCAAAGGAACAATATAATTTAGGACAATCTCTTCAGTTTGGTTCTCCCATCCTGAAACTGCTGAGCATTTTGGTTTGTGATACACCTTTGCTATTTCTATCTTTACCTAAACCTCGTACCTCATATAAGAATCGTTTTGAAAACAGAAGAATCTTTCCAAGATCCCTAAGAGTCTAACTTGTAAAATAAATTTTTCTGTGTTTTAAAATGGGAATAGAATTTCATTTTCTTTACAATTATCATAAAATGATCACTTGTGTTTTAAAATGGGAATATAATTGCACTGTCTTTATGATTATCAATATAATTTTATATGTAACATCCTTCATCCAATCTGGGAACTAATTTTTATTACTAAAACATAATATTAATCAGAACTGTCTTGAGGCAGCAAAGTGGCTAGATTTAGAGTCAGGAAAAAAGAAGTTTGGATCTAGACAGTCATCTGTGTGATCTTGGTGAAGTCAATATAAGAGACTGTCTGCTGTCTTAGAATGGGGAGGGGGGGAGATGGTGGGGGGAATTTGGAACTCTTACAAAAGTGGACTAGGAAGTCTTCCTGGAGAAGGTGGGATTTTAATAGGGACGTAAATGAAATCAGGGAGGTCACTAGTGAGCGCAGAAGAGGGAGAGCATTCTAGATAGCCAGAGAATACCCAGAAGAGGAGAGAGGGGGGGTCTTGTTTGTGAACCAGTCAGGAACCTAGCGTCACAGGCTCAGAGTACCTGGCTTAGGGAGTGAAGGTGAAAGCGGGGCAGTTGATGAAAGGCCTCCAATGCCCAACAGTGAGTATTTTGTATTTGATCCTGGAGGCCACAGGGAGCCACTAGAGATTACAGAACAGAGTGCTTACATGTATGGGCCCTGCCCTTTAGGAGGATTAGTTTAATGGCTGAATGGAGAGTGGACTGGAGCGGGGAGGGACTTGAAGTAGGCCGGAAGATTTTTTTTCCCCCCTCCATCCCTAACAACTATTCTAATAGTCCAGGCTTGAGGAGATGAGGGCTGGCTCCAGGATGGAGTAGAGGGGCAGGGTAGGGTTGGAGATCAGAGGGCATATTTGAGAGCTGTTGCAAAAAAAGGCTTTGGCAATAGATTGTTCCTGGGGGATGAGGAATAGTGAAGAACCCAGAAGCCTCCTCGGTGGTGAGCCTGAGGGCCTGGGAGAATGGCGCTGTCTGTGAGACACTGAAGTGAAAGGGCTTTGGGGGAAAGATCAGGAACTCCATCCCAGACACACTGAGTCACCAGCTAGGCATCTGGGGCAAGATGTCTGAGAGGCAAGCAGAGTCGGGAAATCAGCAGGGGGTCTAGGGCAGGACGGGAGAATGCGCAGCATAGAGACGGGCATGAAATCTTCGGGGACTGAGGCGAGCACCAAAGCAGTCCAGAGGGAGGAGGGAACAGGACCCGGGACAGAGCCCTGAGGGACACCTGTGGCAAGAGGGTGTGATCTGGAGGAGGAGCTGTCGGAGAGGAAGGGAAGGGTAGGACAGTGAGCTGCTGGCACAGTGAGCCAGGGAGGAAAGAAAGACAGAGAGAAGAGACAAAGGGATGATGGAACAGGGTGGGAGCAGGAACCAGACTGGGAGGGGAGCTCACTGGGGACCAGAGCTAGAGGGGGCAAAAAAGAGGGAAGAGGGAGAAGCGAGGGAGACACAACTACAAGGAGATGGGGTGGGGGTGGGGTAATGAGAGGGAGGTAAAGGAGGCAGATATAAAGAGGGCTTAGATATTTTTGCCCACCTGCATTTTGGATTTCCTTCACAGGCTAATTGTACAATATTTCAGAGTCCGATTCTTTTTGTACAGCAAAGTAACGGTTTGGTCATGTAGACTTATTGTGTCTCTAATTTATATTTTAATATATTTAACATCTACTGCTCATCCTGCCATCTGGGGGAGGGGGTGGGAGGGTAAGAGGGGAAAAATTGGAACAAGAGGTTTGGCAATTGTCAATGCTGTAAAGTTACCCATACATATAAACTGTAAATAAAAAGCTATTAAATTTAAAAAAAAAGAGGGCTTAGATGGGAGGGGGCAATAGGATGGAGATGAAGGGGGAGCAGGAGCTGAGGAGAAGAGCAGGAGGGGGAGGGGATGGGAGCCATCCCAGGTTGAGTGGTAGGGGACAAGAGGAGTCAGAAGGGGAGGTAGCTGGAAGGCTATGGGAGGCTAAGTACCAAGAGAGGGGAGATGGGAGAAATAATAGGAGAATGGCGGAAGGAAGAGGTGGCAGGAGCTGGATGGCAGAGCAAATATGGGAAGGGAAAAAGAAGGCAGAAGGGAGGGGCAATGCAGCAAGAGGGAGATGGGAGGGGGGATACAGCAGGAGTGAGATGGGAGGGGGGATACAGCAGGAGTGAGATGGGAGGGGGGATGCAGCAGGAGGGAGATGGGAGGGGGGATGCAGCAGGAGGGAGATGGGAGGGGGGATGCAGCAGGAGGGAGATGGGAGGGGGATGCAGCAGGAGGGAGATGGCAGGGGGATGGAGTTAGAAGGAGATGGGAGGCTAGGTACCAAAAGACAGGAGCTGAGAGAGGAAAAAACAAAAGAATGGTGGGAGGAGGAGGCAGCCAGAGCTGGATGGGAAAGCAGACATGGGAAGGGAAAAAGAAGACAGAAGGGAGGGGGAATGCAGCAGGAGGGGAGACGGGATGGGGAGAGCAAAAGGGAGGAAAATGGGAGGGGGCATGCTGCAGGAGGGAGATGGAAGGGGAGATCGCAAGAGGAGGAAGATGGGAGGGGGATGCTGCAGGAGGGAGATGGGAGGGGGATGCTGCAGGAGGGAGATGGGAGGGGGATGCAGCAGGAGGGGAGATGGGAGGGGGGATGCAGCAGGAGGGAGATGGGAGGGGGGATGCAGCAGGAGGGAGATGGCAGGGGGGATAACAAGAGGGAAGGAAATGGGAGGGGGATGCTGCAGGAGTGAGATGGGAGGGGAATGCAGCAGGAGGGAGATGGGAGGGGGGATGCAGCAGGAGGGAGATGGGAGGGGATAACAGGAGGGAAGGAAATGGGAGGGGGATAGCAACAGGGAGGAAAATGGGAGGGGGATACTGCAGGAGGGAGATGGGAGGGGGTATGCAGCAGGAGGGAGATGGGAGGGGGGAATAACAGGAGGGAAGGAAATGGGAGGGGGATAGCAACAGGGAGGAAAATGGGAGGGGATACTGCAGGAGTGAGATGGGAGGGGAGATAGCAAGAGGGAAGGAGATGGGAGGGGGATAGCAACAGGGAGGAAAATGGGAGGGGGGATACTGCAGGAGTGAGATGGGAGGGGGCATGCAGCAAGAGGGAGATAGATGGGAGAGGGATGGAGCTAGAAGGAGATGAGAGGCTAGGTACCAAGAGAAGGGAAGCCACGAGAGCTGGATGGGAGGGGGAGAAAGGGCAGGAGGGAAGGGCAGCAGGAGGAAAATGGAAGGGAGGAGAGCAAGAGGGAGGTAGATGGGAGGTGAGGGCACCAGGAACACAGAGAGCAGAGGGGGAGCCCACAAGAGCTGGATGGGAGGGGGAGAAAGGGCAGGAGGGAAGGGGGAAAGTGAGTAACAGAAGAACAGAAATGGCAAAGGGGGAAATGGCAACAAAAGGGAGGAGGAAGAAGGGAGGAGGAAACAGGGAGACAAAAAAAAAAGCTACTCAGAGAACAGAGATGGGAAAGGAAGGAATGAGCTCCCTCCTGGAGGGGCCGTGACCCAGAGAGGGGAAGATGCAGGGGGCAAAGAGAGAGGAGGGCAGAAGTGCACGTAGAGAAAGGCCATCAGGGAGGCAGAAGCAGCCATGTGGGAACAGGGAGAAGGGAACGGTTGGGGGGGGTTAGTTCTGGTGAGGAAGTGAGAGAGATTGGGAGGGACCTGAGCCAGAGGTAGAGAAACAACCAGAGAGAAATGAGCTAAGGGAGACAAATGAGAAAGAGAGGGAGAGGGAGGAAGGGAGAGCAAGGGGGGCGGGGGGGTGGGGGTGGGGGGTGGAGAGACAGACTCACTGCAAATCTCCTTCCCTAGCAACGGCTCATTGTTACTATGAGCCGCATCTTGTGGTACTTTTCCACAAGGGGGGGTCGGAGGAGAGCCCCTGCGGGGCCACCTTCCCTCAGTAACCTGCATGGCTGGGGCCCCAGAAAGGAGTCTGAGTACTTCCCCTGACAGCTCTCTGTTGCCCCCCCCTGTGAAATCCGGGGCCAGATTGGGGTGGGCTCTTCCTAAAACGATTCCGAAGGCTCCCCCTGCTCCCTGCCCTGCAGACAGTCCTGGAGCTGCTTTTGCTTTCACTTCAACTCACAGCACAAGCTGGCCAAGATGTGCAAAGCACTTAAATCTGCTCATGACCTTCTCTCAGTCTCACCACATTAAATCAATCCATCGCCATTTATTGGGGGCCCACTCCGGGCCGGGCGCTGAGCACTTAGGATACAAAAGCAGCAACAGTCCCTGCCCTCCAGGAGCTTCCAGTCTCAGGAGGAGATGACATGGGAGTATGGGATTATGTGCACATATATATATATGAACATATACATACATGTATGTGCAGGTATAGGGGTGTATATATGTATCAAGCTATATGTGGATAAATGAGAAATAATGGCTAATGGGAAGGCGCCGGAAGGAAGAGGAGCTGGAGGAAACTTCCTAGACTAGATGGGATTTCGGTGGGGACTTAAACAAGCTGGAGATCTCAGTAGTTAACACAGAGGAAGGAGAGCGTTCCAGGCCTGGGGGAACGGCCAGACAGAATGCCCGGAGCCCAGAATCGGAGGGGCTTGTTGGTGCCCAGCCAGGAGGTTGGGGTCATTGAATCAAAGCGAACATGGTGGGAAATAAGTAGAGAAAATTGGAGTGGTATGGGGGCACAGGGGATGAGAATCTTTGAATGGCAAATGGTGGCCATTATGTGTTGGATTCTGGAGGCAATAGGGAGCCATGGAAGTTTGAGTTTGAGTAAGTGAGTGACATTGTGGGACCCGCACTTCGGGAAAGTCCCTTTGGTGGCTAAATAGAGGATGGATTGGACTGGGGAGAGATTTGAGGAAGGCAGACCCCCCCCCAGCAGCTATGCAGGAGTGCAAGCGTGAGCTTATCCACAGAGCCGCACTGGAGTAGGGGTATTGTTAGAGGAAAGAGGGGAGCATATTTGAGAGGTGTTATGAAAGGAACATTCACAAGTTGGGGCAACAGCTTGGATAGAGGAGGGGGGGGTGAGAGAGGCTTCCAGAATGACTCAAAGCTGGGAGGACCGCACCGTCCCCTAGAGTAAGAAGCTCTTGTTCCCCAAGAGACTTGCTTAGTCCTACAATTTCACACCTTGATTAACTGCAATCAAAGTCTTGGGCGCGCCAGCAACTTTCTGGGCAGCCTCGCTCTGCCAAATGAGGCAGATGGGACTAAATGCTCCCCAAGGCCCTTTCTAGTTGGAAATCTCTCTGACCCCGTAATCCCTTTTACCACATCCCGGAAAGATTCTCTTCCAGTCTCTTTGCACCGGAACCCTTCCTTTGACGTGGGGAGGCGGGCAGCCCGTTCCATTGTTGGCCAGCTCTGAGTACTAAGAGATCCCGAGAGCTGCCCTCTGTTCCCCCCTACCCTTGTTATTTGGGGCAATTCCAGGTAAGCGTAATTGCCCGTGATAGCCCTTCTCACAGTCCGGGGGGCAGCCATGGTATGTATCCCATGAGCCTTTTCTGTCCCGGGTGCCCTTTCTCCTCTCTTGGCACAAGATTCCAGAACTTGGACTGAACCTCCCATATGGAGAAGGCCCCCGGTTCCGCTCTGTCCTTCCTGAGGTCAGAGGTGAGATGCTCCGTGAGTCCCCTCTTCCCCAAGGGTTGGGTTAGGTCTCAACCGTGCTACCTTAGGGACAAACAGGGCCTTTCCCGTGGGGTAAATGCCAAGGCTTTGCAACAATGGTTTGCTCCAAGAGAGTAGGAAGTCAGGAGTTTTCTTTTTCTTTCTCTTCCCTTGGAGTGCTCAGCCCTCTTCTATTTCCTTGATTCTGCTGCTCCTTCTCCTCTCTTTGCGGGGAGGCTGGAGCCTCTTGTTCCAATCTGGGCATCAATGACTTCAGTTGAGTAAAGAACTGCGAGTACCTTACCACTGGGCCAGTGTCCAACAACCGCCAGCGGACTTCTCCCTAGAATTCACCTCTGCCCTCGGAGTCTGCCATGAGCACCCTGTTGAGTCCTCCTTCAGGGAGGAAAGAACACTGGACTTGGTCTCGAGAACCAGCACTGGGCTCAACGTTCCCCACCTGGGAACAAACCGTGTCATCCCTGAGACCTTCGGGCTCCTCCCCGAAGTGGAGAAGTGAAGCCTGGTGGTCTCCACCCCATTGGGTTGTAGTAGAGAAAGCAGCAGTTCATCAGCCTTCAAGAGCTGGGGAAATGGGAACTGTTCTGATTGCTCAAAACAAATAGAGTGGAATAGGAAAATCACCCTAGATGGGAAACGGCAACATCCGGTCCTCCCCACCCCTGAATGGGGGCTGAGTCAGCCTTTTTGGTGTTGCTCCAATCTCTCCAGGTGCTCACAGAGGTGATAATGGAGCAATTCAAAGTCGAATTTCGTTCTTAGCTTACAAGGGATGACGTTGGGCCCTTAGCTTATGGCGGCCACCCTTAGCTCAGGCCTTGCTGCCACTTTCCTATCTCCCCTTGGAGACCTTTGCAAACCTCCTCCTCCCAGTCACCCAGGCTCATAGCCAGGCGACAGCTTCGCCTCCTCCCTCTCTGACGGCCCCCCCAGTGCCAACGACTTGGCAGATCTCATTTCCCTTTCACGATGTCTCTCGTATATGTCCCTCTGTCCTCTCCCACATTGACACCAGTCTCTCCCCATTCTGGCCCACCTTCCATTTAGCCATCACTGATCTTCTTGGGTTTTTTTTTTGTTTGTTTGTTTGTTTTTGTTTTTTTTTGTTTTTTGCTGAAGCAATTGGGGTTAAGTGACTTGCCTACAGTCACACACCCAGGAAGGGTTAAGTGTCTGAGATCAGATTTGAACTCGGATCCTCCTGACCTCGGGGCCGGTGCTCTATCCACTGCACCACCTGGCTGCCCCCCAAACACTGATCTTCCTAAAACACAGCTCCCATTCAAGAAACTCCAGGGGCTCCCTCTCAGCGGCAGGCTCAAAGAGAAACCCTTCCCAAGCTACTCCTTCCTACCTTTACAACCTTGTGCCGTGTTCTCTCACTTTGACACGTCCGCCCTCCACACACTCTGCCACGTGGGGAGCCCGGGCCCCATTCTGCTCCTGGCACGAGACAATTCATCACTTGGCTGCATTTTCCCGACTGTCCCCCGTGCCCGGAATAGCAACGCTTCCTCTTCACCTCCACCTCCTAAGCACGTCCAAGCCTTGCCTTAACATTTTTTTTTCTACAAGAAACTTTTCCCAGTCCCCCAAGTCCAGGCCCTTCCCTCTGAGGACGACGCCCTATCTTCCCGGTATAGATTTGGTGTGGATGTGTCGTCTCCACCACAATCCTAGGGGTTCCTTGAGGGAAGAGACTGTCTGTCTTTTTTTGGATCCCTAGACTTAGCACGGAGTCCGGCACATAGTAGGCACTTCCTAAATCTTGCTGATTTGACTTCTCTCCTTTTGTCACCAACCCTGCTAGGAGCACGGGCCATGCTGACAGCAGACGGCCTCAGCTCCTGGGGACTGGGATTACCCATCACTGACTCCTCCTGCTCAAAGCTTTCAGCATTTCCTTTACTTTCCCCTCGCCCTTCGGCCCAAGAAGAACAAATGCGCCTCCTATTCATTAGGGCAAAGTCCTCTTCGGGGTCCTGGGTCCTGCTCCCCTGGGCCTCCCCAAGGCTGATTCCCTCTATCTCTGACAGCTTCAAGCTCTCCCTCACCACTAGTTCCTCCCCATCTGCCCTGTGCCAGATCTCCTCAAGCCTGAAAAGCCAAAATGGTTCTAACCCACTCAGGGAACCATCCCATCTCCCTCCCCTTCACAGCTAAACTTTATCTACACCTGCTCCATCATGGTCTCACTGTACTGGCCTTCCACTCCTAGGTCCTACCACCAAATGATAATAATAATAATAATAATAATAATGTCCTAATCACCAAAGCCAACGGCCTTTCCTCAATCCTCACCCCCTTGACTGTCCTACAGCCTTTGGCCCAGGGCCTATGGCTTCTCACACTGTCTAAGAGCTACCGCCACTCATGAGTCCTCTTCCATCTCTGTCAGGCCCTCCTTTCTGGCCTTCACTGGCTCCTCAATCCTTCACGCCTCCTTTGGGCAGGCAGTGTGTGTGTGTGTGGGGGGTCAGACCTTGGTCTCTTGTTCTCTTTTTCCTCTCTTACTTGGCTGACTTTTTATTCCTTCAACTATTTCCTCTATGGAGAATATCCCCAGATTCCTGTTTCCAATACCGGACTCTCTTCTGCCCTTAGGAAGTTCCTACCCAGACATCCCACCTGCACCTCAAGCTTTGCCCACCCAAAAGCCAGCTTATGTTTTTTAGGTCAAAACTGGCTTACTCCGGATTTCCCGCTCTCATTCTCCGGCACTGCCATTCAGCGGCTCTCCCAGGTGCACGGCTTTGATTCAGATCCTGGCAATCCTCACTCTGTAACATTTCCGCATCTTGTCCTTGTTTCTGTTAGTCTCAATATGGAGGGACCCTCAGTTCCACTCTGCCCTTCCTGAGGTCAGAGATGAGGTGCTCAGTGAGCTCCTTCTTCCCCAAGGACTAGGGGGTGGTCTCACTGCCACCTTGCTAGTACAAGCTGCTATTTGCCTATTGAAGAGATTCCCGATAGATCTCTGTATTTCCACACTCCACCCTTCCCGTCCTAATTCTGTGATCTGCCCTATTGCCTGGCCAAGAAAATTTAAATCCTTCTTACTGGCATCCAGGACCCCCCATCCAATGGCACCGCCCTCAATTTCCAGTCTCCTCTCATATTATTGTATTCTACACTTTGAGCTCCAGACCAATCACTTCCTGGCCCCATAGCATTCTGGGAGCTCTCCTGCTTCTTCTCTTTTCCCATGCTTGTCCTTAGATTTGGGATGCCTTCCCTTCCTGGCTTCACCTTTACAATTCCCACTTAAACATTTAAAGATCATTTCAAAAGCCACTTTCTCTTTTTATTTATTTATTTATTTAATAGCCTTTTATGTACAGGATATATGCATGGGTAACTTTACAACATTAACAATTGCCAAACCTCTTGTTCCAATTTTTCACCTCTTCCTCCCCACCCCCTCCCCCAGATGGCAGGATGACCAGTAGATGTTAAATACATTAAAATATAAATTAGATACACAATAAGTATACCCGACCAAAACGTTATTTTGCTGTACAAAAAGAATCAGACTCTGAAATATTGTACAATTAGCTTGTGAAGGAAATCAAAAATGCAGGTGGGCATAAATAGAGGGATTGGGAATTCAATGTAATGGTTCTTAGTCATCTCCCAGAGTTCTTTCTCTGGGTGTAGCTGGTTCAGTTCATTCCTGCTCCATTGGAAATGATTTGGTTGATCTCCTTGCTGAGGATGGCCTGGTCCATCAGAACTGGTCATCATATAGTATTGTTGTTGAAGTCTATAATGATCTCCCGGTCCTGCTCATTTCACTCAGCATCAGTTCATGTAAGTCTCTCCAAGCCTCTCTGAAATCATCCTGTTGGTCATTTCTTACAGAACAGTAATATTCCATAATTTTCATATACCACAATTTATTCAGCCATTCTCCAACTGATGGACATCCATTCAGTTTCCAGTTTTTAGCCACTACAAAAAGGGCTGCCACAAACATTCGTGCACATACAGGTCCCTTTCCCTTCTTTATAATCTCTTTGGGATATAATCCCAGTAGTAACACTGCTGGATCAAAGGGTATGCACAGTTTGATAACTTTTTGAGCATAGTTCCAAACTACTCTCCAGAATGGTCGGATTCGTTCACAACTCCACCAACAATGCATCAATGTCCCAGTTTTCCCGCATCCCCTCCAACAATCATTATTTTTTCCTGTCATCTTAGCCAATCTGACAGGTGTGTAGTGGTATCTTAGAGTTGTCTTAATTTGCATTTCTCTGATTAGTAATGACTTGGAGCATCTTTTCATATGACTAGAAATAGTTTCAATTTCTTCATCTGAGAATTGTCTGTTCATATCCTTTGACCATTTTTCAATTGGAGAATGAAAAGCCACTTTCTCCAAGAAAACTTCTCTGATCTTCCCTCTTCTTCCTCTTCCATCTCCCCATCTTGTAAAAATGGCTGCCCCTCAAAGAACTGGAACCTGAGTGGATGCCCATCAATTGGGGAATGGCTGAATAAATTGTGGTATATGATTATAATGGAATATTATTGTTCTGTAAGAAATGATGAGCAGAATGATTTTAGAAAAGTCTGGAAAGACTTACATGAACTGATGCTGAGTGAAATGAGTAGAACCAAGAAACCAGACATGGCAAGGACATGTGATGGGGTAGCTAGGGGGCGCAGTGGACAGAGCACCAGCCCTGAAGTCAGGAGGACCTGAGTTCAAATCTGCCCTCAGACACTTAATACTTCCTAGCTGTGTCACCCTGAGCGAATCACTTAACCCCAATTGCCTCAGGCAAAAAAAAAAAAAAAGATTATGTGATGATCAACTCTGATGGATTTAGCTCTTCTCAACAATGCAGTGATTCAAGGCAATTTCAATATACTTGGAATGTAAAATGCCATCCGCATCCAGAGGGAGAACCGTGAAGAGCAAATGTGAATTAAAGCATAGTATTTTCACCTTAGTCTTTTCTCCTTTTTTGTTTATTTGTTTGCTTTTTCTTTCTCATTTTTGTCCTTTTGGTCCGATTTTTCTTACACAACATGACAAATATGGAAATATGTTTAAAAGGGCTGTACATGTATAACCTATATCAGGTTGCTTCCTGTCTTGGGGAGGGAGGAAGTAAAGGAAGGAGGGAGAAAAAATTTGGAACGCAAAATCTTACAAGAATGAATGTTGACGTATCTATAGTTTTCTCTTGATATGTTGCATCATCCCAGTAGAATGCAAGCTCTTTGTGGGGGAGAACTGTTTTGTTTTATCTTTGTAACACCAGTGTTCAGAACATTGCCTTGTACATAGTAGGCTTCCAATAAATGTCTATTGGATTCCTTAGAGAATAAAATGAATGTTGAAAACTGTCTTTAAACAATTCTTTTTTTTTTTTTTTTTTTTTTTTTTGCTGAGGCAATTGGGGTTAAGTGACTTGCCCAGGGTCACACAGCCAGGAAGTGTTAAGTGTCTGAGACCAGATTTGAACTCAGGTCTCCTGACTGCAGGGCTGGTACTCCATCCACTGCGCCACCCAGCTGCCCCCCAAACTCTTTATTTATATTTGATAAACTAAAATACTTTTGAGAAGAATAATAGCTGACCCTTTGAATTCCAAGTGGATTTCATTTTGTGGCTACCTGTATCATGATTGTGCAGCACTTAGCTGTGTTAGTGGCTGAGGCCCCTGCCAGGCTGCATGGTCCTTAATGGCCAAGTCTCACACCAGCTTGGCATTTCTCCTATGTCTAAACCAGAGTGCGTGGTTCACAGGAGACTCTTGAAAGTTTCTAGCATCACAGTGTTATCCTCTGTGACAGGGAAGTCCCTCCAAGTATTTCCAATATAGGCCAAAGGCCTCCTCAGAAACCTGAGCTCTGCTATTCCAGAGGTCTGTAAGTAGAGAACCTACGGCTCCTCCGTTGGGAAGTTCCCGATTGGCCCCTCAAAGGATTTTAATTGTATCTTGTCTTAGTGATCACAGTGCCCATCGGACACCTCCCCTTGCCCAAGGCTCTCACCCTAAGGATTGGCATCATACCCACCTAGACCTCTGGCCCATTCGGATATTTTAATGGATATGCAATCTCATCAGAATCGAGAATTCTATCATCTGTCAAGACCACAATCAATCAACCATATGTGATCTTATAGACTTCAACAACAATACTATATGAGGATCAGTTCTGATGGACGTGGCTATCTTCTCAATGAGAGGATCCAATTCAGATCCAATTGATCAGTGATGAAGAGAACCAGTTACGCCCAGCAAAAGAACTCTGGGAAATGAATATGGACTGCTTGCATTTTTGTTTTTCTTCCCAGGTTATTTTTACCTTCCTTCTAAATCTGCTTTTTCTTGTGCAGCAAGATGAGAATTGTATAAATATGTACACATATATTGGATTTAACATATACTTTAACAGATTTAAGATGTACGGGACTACCCGCCAGCTAGGAGAGCGGATGGGGGGAAGGAGGGGAAAAGTTGGAACAGAAGGTTTTGCAAAGGTCAATGTTGAAAAATTACCCGTGCATGTGTTTTGTAAATAAAAAGCTATTTAAAAAATCACATGTGATCCTTGTCCATGTTTTCCCAGGAAACTTCCAGAAAGCTTGCCCAGGGGGCACTATGGACTTTCCAATGGGATCCACCACCTCTTGCAGCAATCAGCCCATTCTGCTTTTAGTTGGCTCTGATTGTTAAGTGTGGAAATTCCCATCACTGTGGCCTGCACCTGGGGGACTCAGCTCACATCTAAAAGAACTGAAGGGGGGGGGGGGCGCAGGGAAAGTCTGGATTACTTGCTAGACCGTTAATGAGCACCGGTTATCAGATGAGAAAACATAAAGTACTTCACAAACCTCAAGGTTCTTCGCAAGTGTGGGCTAACCAAGATTACTCTCCGTCCTCTCTCCCATCAGCCTAACAGCTGACATTGGCAGAGGGCCTTGAGCTTTGCAAACTGCTCCTAGCTATCTGGAGTCTCATAAGAAGCCTTGAGAGATAAGTACCATAAGGATCGTTATCCCCAAGTTACACAGGAAGAAACAGAAGGTCAGCTTACCTGACCTTCTTGCTAGCAAAGTCTTCCAGGGATAGGATACAAATTCAGGCTCCTACTGAGTCAAAGACCAGGCTTCAGTCTATACCACACTGGCTACGTGACCAACCCACCTCCTTTTCTGATCCTGGAAAGTATCTTTTACAATTCCATCATCTACTTCCAAATCTCTTCTTCCTCTTTAATGTTCCCATTGTTTCCCCTTTTCCCATTCTCTCAAGTGATGATTTCATTTAATGTGAAATCCTGAGGTCCCTTTTCTTAAAAAAAAAAACAAAAAAACTTAATTTTAATTTTAATTAATTAGTTAATTTTTATTGATGATAATAATCTTAACGTATCTAAAGATATAATAATTAATCATATTTATTAATGAATAATAAATCGATTGATTAAATTCCATAATTAAAATGTTAATGATCGATAAATAAATAAATAAATGTGAAAATTAAGTTTCAAATAGCTTTTTATTTTCAAAATATACGCAAAGATCATTTTCAACATTTTCCCGACCCAGACAGTAAGTAATCTATGTTAAATATGTGCAATTCTTCTAAACACGCTTCCACGTTTCCCATGCCGTGCAAGAAAAATCAGATCAAAAGGGGGAAAAATGAGAAAGGAAAAAAAAAAAAACAAGCTAACAAACAACAACAACAACAACAACAAGGTGAACATACTATGTTGTGAGCCATTTTAAGTCTCCATAGGTTGTCTCTGGATGAGGGTGGCTCTCTCCATCACGTCTACTGGAATTACCTTGAATCATGAGGTCCCTTTTCTCATCTCATGTCATTCACTTTCCTCAGGCCTAAAATGAGGAAGTGACCCTTCTTCTTGCCAAGGCCAACCAGCTAATGGGCATCTTTTGGCTCAACCTATCCCATCTTCCCCAGCAAGAGGGCTCCCTCTGTCCATCCATACTCTTCTGTCTTCAGTCTCTCCCTATCTGCTATGTGTTTCCCTGCTGTCCACAAACATGCTCATAGCTTCCCTGAGCTCAAACAAAAACAAACCAGCTCCCTACTTTCACCAACATCACCACTAAGCATTATCCATCTTTCTTCCCCTTTACGTCTCTATTCCTTGAGAAAGTCACCACACTGGCTCCCTTCCAACGTCATCATTCAATTCAGACTTACCGACCTTTTCTCAAGAGTCATACTTGTTGATATTTTCGGGGCCTTGGAAGCCATTGATCAACTTCTTCCTGGATCCTTTCTCCTGTCTAGGCCTCTACTTGTTTCTCTTGCTACCCTTCTGGCCACTCCTCAATATCCCTTCGTGGGTCACGTCCACTAACCTTGGGTGTGCCCCAACATTCTTTCCTGGGCTTGCTTCTCTCCCTGGGCAATCTCATCAGCTCCCATGAATTCAATTTCTCTCTCCCTGAAGATGATTCTCTTTTCTATGTAACCTGCCCTAATATCTCTCTTGAGCTCCATTCTCTCATTCACAACTATCTTTTGAACTTTTCAAAATGGATGCCTTATGGGTATCTCAAACTCATGTCCAAAATGAAACTTACCATCTTTCCTCTCAAAGCTTATTATTTTCCTCACTTTCCTATTATAGTCTGCAGCAGCAGCATCCTCCCAATCACCTAAGTTCCCCACTTCTGCGACTTCCCTTACTCCTTTCTTGCAATCATTCTACATCTCTTTTCTGTTATCAATCCTTGTTTCTAGCTTTCCAACATGTCCCATAAGCATCCCCTTCTCTCTACTCACCCAGTTGTTGCCGCTTTGTTGAAGGCCTACCTTACCTCACTCCTAGATGACTCCTAGATGACATTTTGGTTGGGGGTCTCTGCCTCAAGTTCCCCTCCCCACATGCATATGTACATACACACTCATGTACACAAGCACTCATAACACACACACAAATGTGCATACACACAAACTTGCATGCACATGCACACGCACACACACTCCCGTATTCACTCACTCCAATCTGTTCTCCATTCGGTTGCCCAAGTGATCTTCCTTAAGCATACCTTAGACTCCCTGCTGCCTCGCTCTCACCTCGGAGATCAAATAGAAGATGTTTGGCATTGAAAGCCCTTCACAAACTGCTCCCTTCTTACCTTTCCAGTCTTAGACCTTAGTCTCCTCAAAGCACTCAGTGTTCTAACTCCATGGGCCTCTTCACTGGGCCTCCACCAGCCTCCTCCCTGGGCCTCCACCATAGTTCTTGTTTTGATGCCTTTGCCCCAGCTTTCACCCAGGCCCGGAGAGCTCTCTCTGCTTACTTCTTCCAATTCATTTCTCTGATTTCCTTCCAAATACAATACAAATTTGACCTCCTGTAAAAGGCTTTCCCAGTCTCCCTCCCTCACCCCCCACCACCCCAACTGTTGGGGCCTTCCTCTATGAATTCCCTTCCATTTATACTGTATATATCATCCAAAGCCATACAAAGTTGTTTGCACCTCCTCTCTCCCTTTAGAAGGTAAGCTCCTACATGGCTCTCTTCAACAATGAGATGATTCGGACCAGTTCCAATTGTTCAATGATGAAGAGAGCCATTTGTACCGAGAGAGAGGACTGTGGGAACAGAGGGTGGACCACCACATAGCATTCCCACTCTTTTTGTTGTTGTTTGCTTGAATTTTGTTTTCTTTCTCAGGTTATTTTTCCCTTCTTTCTAAATCTGATTTTTCTTGTGCAGTAAGATAATTTTTTATATTAGATTTAATATATTTTAACACATCTAACATGTATTAGACTGCCTGCCATCTAGGGGAGGGGGTGGGGGAAGGAGGAGATAATTTGGAACAGAAGTTTTTGCAAGGGTCAGTGTTGGAAAATTACCCATGCATATGCTTTGTAAATAAAAAGCTATAATATATATATATATATATATATAATAAAAAAAAGAAAGTAAGGTCCTAGAGGACAGGGATGATAGCTTTAACTTCTTTATTC
This sequence comes from Sarcophilus harrisii, assembly GCF_902635505.1. Lineage (NCBI taxonomy): Eukaryota > Metazoa > Chordata > Mammalia > Dasyuromorphia > Dasyuridae > Sarcophilus > Sarcophilus harrisii. Next base: position 77,673,278 of record NC_045432.1, on the reverse strand, counting down.
CCAACACTTAGCCCTGTGCCTGACTCATAGTAACTGCAAAATAAATGTTTGAGAACCGACTGACTTCTCCCAAATGTATCCTGCAGAGAGGTCACTTTTCCTCTCTTCCAAGTGGAGGATCCATAGCTCCCAGCTGAAAACACCAGCTTCTCTGTCCTTTTCTTCTCCAGTATCTTTATCACACTTCTTTTTCTTCTTTCTTCTTCTGCTTTTATAGAGTAACATCACCGATGACTTAACACACTGATGTTCCCACTGAACTCAGACTCATTTAGGGATATTGGGATTTCCTTCCAAACCTCCCCCCAATTTGTCCAAAGCCCACGATTTCATCAGTGTGGGGAACTCCTGGTGTGTAAACTCCTTCCAACAATCCAGACCGGCAACTCTATCGTAAGTTCCAGTGTTCTTGGATATACCGATACACTGAGGGATTCAGTGGTTTGCCTAAGATCATACAGCTAGTAGGAGACAAAAGGACAGCTCCTTTTGTCTATAAAGATGACCCAACTTGAACTATGTTGCAGTTCTTTGGTTTTTTTCAGTCTTGTCCAATTTTTCCTGGCCCCATTTAGGGTTTTCCTGGCAAAGATACTCCTGTGGCTTGCCATGTCTTCCTCCAGCTCATCATTATAGAAGGAGGAAACTGAGGCAAACAGGGTTAAATGGACTCGTTCAGGGTCGCACAGTGAGGAAGTGTCTGAGGCCAGATTTGGACTCCCAGAGTAGTCTTCCTGTGCTCTAGCCACTGTGCCACCTAGCTACCCTTCATTTTAAATATGCTATGTCTGAAAAATCCTTAATTCACTTTTTAAAAAGTGCTATTTATATGTGTGGTACATATAGGGGTATGTCTATAAATGTAAGATATTGTTATCACCATCACCATGATCACGACCATTGTTAACAAAGCAAATGCTAATAATTATTCAATTTGAAGTACACTGGATTAGGGCTAGGATGGAGTATTAATGCCGAGAGAGATTGATGCCCATTGGCTCATTCGTCCCCAGAATTCAATTGGTCCCTTGTTTTCTCATGGGGTCCTAGCCATCTGGCCTCCTGCCTCCATCTTCCCCCCTGCTCCCAGTAGGTGGGCTCTCTATTCCTTTGCCCTTCTCTTCCACAGCAACTGCCCTGGGTCTTCTCCCCCTTGTCCCTCCTGCCTTTGCCCAACAGCTATGCTGCCCCTTGGGAAAAATTCCCAGTTGCCTGTGTGCCCTCCGTAGAGACAACTAGGGAGACATCCATGTATTCACCTGTGGGGGGGCCAGGCTGGACTCAGTAGTCTGGACCAACGTATTCAATGGCTTCTGACATCTCTCCAACTGGCCACTTAGTCAGTCAGCCCATCCATGGGCCCTTTGGGCTCCATCTACTCTTAGCTACCACTGACCCCCCCCACATTTAAGTGCCACAGGAGTACACCACCCGAGGTGGGGAATTGCATGAATGAGGACTCTTTTTTCTTTAAAATGCCTCTCTTGGCAAACAGGTCACCTCCTCCACCCCCTCCACTGCCCTCTTTCTGTGTCCTGGGCCTGGACTGAGGGGAAATCTCTTCCCTAGTGGACTTGGATGAGTTAAAAACAATATGGAGGTACACAATGTCTAGATAAAGCCGAGTGGAAAGGGTCACCTCTTCCAAATCAGGACAAGAGTCGGGCTCCCCTCTTCTTAAGTTCCTATTTTCCCAGTGCCTCCCTAAGTTTGAGGCATACACAGAAAAGCCAAAATGTTTCCTTCTGGAGAGCTAAAAGCTCTCCCACTCCTTCCTCATCCCCTGCATCTGTCTGCTCCTTTTTGGAACTCTCCCTCCCTCCCCCAAGGTCATACATCTCCCAGTTATCTCCCTCACATGGTTCTCTTTCCCACTGTCCTTTTAGCATATCTGACCAGTTCCTCCACATCCTCCTCTTCTCTCCGCTGAAGAACCTTTCCCTGAGGATTTCCACTTGGTCCCTTTCCCTCTAAGGGTCAAAAGGGTATGAAGACAAAATTCATGCACAGAGGGAGGGCAATTCACATTTAAGTTAAAATCTCAACTCCTAAAAGAACCTTTTCATGGTACTTCTTGATGTTAAGTGTCTCTTTTCTCTGCAATTTATCCTATATTTATCTTTTTTTTTTTTTTTTTTTTTTTTTTTGCTGAGGCAATTGGAGTTAAGTGACTTGCCCAGGTCACACAGCCAGGAAGTAACTTGGTAAGTGTCTGAGACCAGATTTGAACTCAGGCCCTCCTGACTTCAGGGCTGGTGCTCTATCCACTGCACCACCGAGCTGCCCCTATCTGTATATATCTAATGTCATCAAGATCGTTTCTAAGTTTTCTCCCCTATTTGACAGCAAGCTCCACGAAGGCAGGGACAACATTTGCCTTTCTCTGCACCCCCTTCACTTGGCACAGCGCCTGACTTCATCAAAGCTAGATGACTCATCTTGCTGGGGAGGGACCATTTGTAAAGTTTCTTTCTTGTGTCTGCAGCGCAAAGTGTCGTGCCGAGTTCAGAGCAGATACATGATGAGGGCCAGAATGACGTGAGAGGAATCCCCAAGCAAGGGAGGGCTCAAATTGCTATCCCTCCTGTGGAGAGACATCAGCGGGCCGGCCTTCATTCAGATCTCTTTGGTAAATGTTTTTTTTTTTTAACAAAATTTATGGTAATAAAACAAGATAAGACCTGGTCCCTCTCTGCTGGGGGCTCACAAACTATCACAGGAGCAAGGACACAAAAGACACAAAGGTCTCATAAGAGGGAGCCACAAGAAGCAAGAGACAATTGACCTTGAGCATCGGGGTGGGAGTGGTGCGGGAGACCATCAGCTGCAGCTCCCAGGCTGAGGAGGGCCAAGTTCCCAAGTGCCCGGCCCAGCAGGGCAGCATGTCTCAGCACAACCGATCTGGGGAGGCAGTAAGGTTAGGAGAGGCTGTCAGATTTAGCCAGCAATATAATCGAATTTTCACTCCTGACACCATCCTCCTTGTTCGTTTTTCCTTAACCAGTCCTTTTGGGAAGGTAATCCCATGACTTGTTTTCTCCCCAGATTTCTCACCCTGGGGCCCTGGCAAATTCCGTGTGTGTTGACGTGGCTGATGACCCCACGTATCCCCTTTTCTGAAAGATCCTGTTGATTATTTCTTGCAAAGGGGGCTCACCCTCCATTCCTGATTGGCTGGGTGGGGTCAAGGGCCTGAAACTAGATTTCAAACAGGCGTATCGGACAGAATATAAACTTGGGCAAATCCATTGTATCACTCCAAGTTTTCCCTGTCCGAAAGGAAATTGCAGAAATACTCAATATGGGTACAGAAATCTGTTACCCCTGCAGGAAAACAGGAGAATAGGATGTGGGAAGGAGGAAGGGGATAAAAAAGATGATTTATCAGAGGAAGAAATCAGTACCAAAACACTTGTGAGGAGGGATGAGTGAAAGGAGAGAGAGAATAAAGGGGGGGGGGGTAATTAGCAATAATAATTGTCAAAAGAATTTCAAAGTATCTTTCTCTAATAGGGCCTCATTTCTCAAGCATAGAGGGAACCGAGTCAAATTTATAAAAAACAAGGCCTATAAATTCATGTTTTAGCCTTTGATCTTTGACCACTATTGGGTATGAATACCAAGAGATTAAAAAAATAATATTCATAGCCAACTCTCTTCTGAGGGCATTTGGAAACAACACTGGAAACTGAGGGGATGCCCGTCAGTTGGGGAATGGCTCAATTAACTGTGGTATGTGTTTGTGATGCGATATTATTGTTCTATGGGAAATAATGTGCAGGATGCTCTCAGAACCCACCAGAGTGAAATGTACCGTATACAAAGTAATAGCAATGGGAGATAATAAGTAACAGGTACTGGATAAATATTGTAATAGCAATGCTCTGGGATGACCAGCCCTAAGTGACTTGGGTATTCTCAGTAGCACAATCATCCACATCTCCTCTGAAGGACTTAGGATGAAAAATCTCAGCCATACCCGAGAAGGAACTGATTGTGTCTGAATACAGCTTGCAGCATTCTCTCTATCAAAACTCAATTTGACTTGAGGGTTTTTCTTTTCATTGGGGTGGGAGACCTATGTTTTCGATCACAACTTGACTTTCATGGAAATGTTCTGCATAATGTCACACGTGGTTTCTTAATTGTAGGTGGGGATAAGGGCATCTAAAACTCCAAAATTTTAAAAACAAATGTAAAAAACGTTTTTTGTATTGAATGAGGGAACTGAGAGAAAATATTAAATAAAGAAATTTGACTGAAAAATCAATAAACTTGGGGGCAGCTGAATGGCGCAGTGGATAAAGTGCCACGGTCAGGAGGACCTGAGTTTAAATCCTACTTTGGACACGTAATACTTCCTAGCTGTGTGACCCCACTTAACCCCAATTGCCTCAGCAAAAAAAAAAAAATTAATAAATTTGTTTAGACAGCAAAAAGAACGGGTGATGGAGACCGGAGTAAAAAAAGGGGGGGGGGAGGGGACATTGAAAAAAAGGTAGGGGAGGCATTAGGATAAGTGGGAGAAGAGGAGAAGAGAGGGCAGAGGACCTGACCAAAGGAGGTGAAAGCTAAAGACAGAAAGAAGCAACAAAGAAGAGACAGAGAAGCTGGAGATTGGAGGTAGAAGGTGCAACAGAGCAGACTCAGTTTGCAAGAGGGTGGACATGCTGCGTGAGCCCGCTCCAGCCCGGGCATGTAAATCTTGGGGGGCAGACATGCTATGTGACATGAGTTTAGGAGAGGCTGGCGGAAGGGACCTCAGGTCAGAGTCAAAGAGATTAAGCCAGGGCAAGAGACTCAAGGCAAACTTTTTCAATGCCATGGAGGCAGCCTAAGAGAGTGGTAAGAGGGCATTTCCCCAGTAAGATCACTTGTCTCGCTTTGATAGGCTGCGATTTTTCTCTCCCATCCAGTTGAAAAGTTCTTCTTCTCTGTGGCTTTCCTCTAACCCCCCAACTTTGTGTTTTGTCTCCTGGCCGCTTGTTATCCAAGATGGTTAGTTTTGTGCAGAGTATTTGGTGATAGGATGGTAACTATTCCATCCCCTTCTGAGTGATTTGGGAGAGCAGCAGTACTGGTGACCCCTAAAACCATCATAATCTAGAGCACCAGCATATGAAGTGCAACACTCTGTGAACAGAAGGGCCGGGGGCATGCGATGATGGGATGCGACTTCCAAGATCGGAAGTCTCTGGCCAGCGAAGGGCTGTTCATTCATACCATATGGACCACCCAGTTATGAAATGTACACATTAAATATGCACAAAAGCTTAGGCTTTTGTCTCCGGTATGTATGTGATGGAGAGACCCAGAAAAGCAACTCTTTTCAAGTGGCGGATGTCAACAGTGACATCATGTGGAGTTTCCTGGCAGTTGTGCCCTCGGTGCCCACCTCCCTCCTGAAATGGACCAACAGGAGGGGTGTGGGCACCCGGGACGTATCTATCTGACCGGGAACCCGACACGGCGTCACTGTTGCTTGCCACGGCTGTGTGTGGGTGGAAATGAGCCGCCACACCGTATTGGTTCAACAACTTTTATTAAGTGATAAAACACTTTTTATGGGCTGGCAATGTGTATTAGCCCTCAGACAACAGCAATACATGTAGTATGAACATAAGACTTTCTGACCAGCAGGGCAAACTACAGAAGCATATTGGGAACGCTTTAGCCCAGGTCCTCCCCGCTGTTCTGAACGTTGACCTCGTTAGAGACGACCTGTTTCACCCAGGCTTTCCAGACGATGACCATAAGAATCTCAATCTGCATAGGCCATTTCTTTTTGGAGGATCTTTTGGGCCAGTTGCTTCCAAGAATGACAGACAGCATGTACCATTTGAAGGATTGGTCGACCTTGTCCAGCTGACATGCAGAGTAGCTGTCCAAGAGAAAGGAGAAACGCACAGTGAGAGAACGAAGGCCTGGCCCCACCCTCGAATCCAGCCCTCCCTTCCCCATACTCAGCCTGGATCATGGAACCTAGGGCCCAGCCTACGGCTGAGAAGCTGGGAGCCCCGTGTAACAGGAGAGGACTCCAAGGAGGTGAGAGGCACAGACGTTGGGCCCCAGAGGGTATGGCGGGCCCAGAGAGGAGGCAGCCCAGGATCTCCCTTCCTCCCCAACGTGCAGACTAACTAAGACTGGCTCTGAAAAGCTGAGACCTTTCTAATCTCGACTGCAAAGAGAGCGGTACTCTTCTGAGCTCCAAAGGACCAGGCGGTGGTGGCCCAGCAGAAAGAGTGCTGGCTGGCTTTGGGATCAAAGGTCTGGGGTCAATTCCTGCCTTTGCTAAACACCCTGAGGGCCCATAATCAAATCACTGAACCTCCTAGCACCACAGAAAATCCTTTGTGGCCCTATAGAAATGTGGAGCTACGGAGTGGGGCTGGGCAGAATATTGGGGGTGGGTTGCCAATCCGCATGGGTGGAGAGAATTCCCAAACTGGAAGTGCGCTACTCCCGAGAAATCATAGGACCATCCTGAAAATAAAAGGATGTAGTCTGGACAAACCAAGGTAGGCCCCAAAGGCCTGTGTGAGTAAGGTCCACAGACACCGGCTTGGACCACATCTCTACAGATGACTAAGTTCTGGGGCCACTGGAAATAAGAGATGCCACAGGCCGGAGTCTCCGAGAGAAAGCCAGTTTCTTTGATCCCACACCCATCTTGGGCAACTGGGATCTTAACTGTCATTTTGACTTGGAAGGATAAACGTGATTCTTCCTCACCCGTTCTACCCCAAACAACCTTCCCCTCATCAAATCAATTGGAGGTACTCACAGGGCCATGCAGAAATGTACGCTGCTGTAAGGCTGGTCACGAAACCCCAGAAGGCCAAAATAGTCCACTACCAGAGACAAGAGAGTCTAACCAAAGCAGAGGGAAAGAGAGTCAGGAGCACAGAGGCAGGTTCTCATCCAGAGAAAGACGTCACACAGAATGACAAGTATCATGCAGAATGACAATTCCAGGGGCCAGAATGATCAAGGAGATCTAACCAGGAGCACCAGTGTGGGGATTGGGGGGGGGGGGGAGAGAGAAGGAATAACCCAGGAGCGATGCAGGAAGGACCAAGCCACCACAGTGAGGGACAAATGGGAAAGGGTAAGATTGGCCACTCCCCGCTCTGCAGACACAGCCCTCACTCCTGCCTGTCTAGGACCAATTTCTACTTGGCGATTCCTCCTCGCCCCTTCGGGGGCCTCTTGTGGCCCAGCCTTCTCTCGGTCGCACCAGCTTGAGCAACATGGGGAGCTGCGACTTGCCTTGAAACCTCCCTGCCTCAATCTGCACGCTCTAGCACTAACTCTCCCTGGAAAGAAGCAGGTCTGAAGGAGGCCTCCGAGCCAGCAAGGGGAGATCCCCTCCCCTGCTTTCCAAATTCTCACCCTGGTTCCACCTTGGAGACCACACTCACCTTAGGGTTGGTCAAGTATTTCACATCGGTCTTCAAAAATTTCTTGATGATTGGATTTTCTGGGGAGGAAAAGGACAAGTTTCATGTCACCAGTGCTGAGAGAATTGGGCAGATCGACCCCTAGACAGCCCCTTATCAACTCCACCCTACCCCACCTCTGAGTGGAGACAAACAGCTTTGGCAGGGAAATCGAGGGCCATGGAGGTCCACCCTTTGATCCTCCTTGAAGAATCTTAAAAAGGAGCAGCCCAGTGGAGTTTCCCAGAGTCATGTGGGTACTCCAAGGCCATTCCATCAACGGAAAGAAGGAGCCATCCTCCAGAAGGACCACTGAAGAATCAAGGAGACTCAGCAAGCGGGGGCAGCCCCAGACACACCACTATCTCTTTCACCCCCACAGCTGACTCAATCATCTCCATCACCGGGCACTCCTCCTCACTTCCATGGGATTATGGGTTAGTTTCTCAATCAACAGGACCCCATTCAACAAGCCTTGGAGGAAAACCCCCTCCCTGGACTTTCCTGCTCCCCAAACTACTCACTCAGCAGCTGGTAGAGAACTACAAGGTCCCTGGAGTTGAAGGGAGCCACTCTTCTTCTCTTCATCTTAATTCCAGTATCCTTGACTTCAGTGACGGTCCATTCATATCTCCTCCTCTTCCGCTCCCGCCTCCCTGTTGTTTCGCTTCCATGACCATGACCGTGCTCCTCAGTAGCCTCTCTGCTGTCTGGAGGGAGAAGGGGTATCAGAAAGTCCAGGGTAAGACTCCAAAGACAGACTCGCTCCCTAATCTCTGCCTCCTCTACCAGACAGACACTGAGCGCCATGGAAGCCAAGCTCCAGGTGATACCAGCCTGCCCCCCTCCCAACAGCAGGGTCACAGATCAAGGACACTTCTGTCTCCCTGACTTCTCCTCTGCCGCCTGGAGGGGTACCACTGCTCCAGATGATCATTAACCAAACAAGAAACTAAGTCTTGATTTGGAGTGAGATTTCGGTGGTGGAAAGGCTCACGCTGACACCTAACCCGTCACTGCCAGGGACAGCTGGCTCCAGTACAGCCTTCCCCCATGTCCTTGGAGCGCTGGAGTGGGATATGTCGAAGCTGGCACTCATTCTGTCGCTGGGATTGGGTTAATTTTGTTTTATTTGCGAGAGAGCATCCAACGGACATGGGGGCCGGATATCTGGAAGCGGATACGAGACAAGAACCAACAAAAGCCATCGACACAATTTGTTTGTAAGCATCCACAGCCTCAGTCTCTTTTCCTGAAAAAACGGGTCTTCTGGTCATTGGCCTTCCAAGGTCCCTCCAGATCTAGATCTAGGATACATGTTCCCTGCAGATTCCTTGAATATGCTCTCTAAGCTCACTGGGTCTCAACTCCCTCCAAGACCAATCCTCTCCCTCAGTCTTTCCCAAACAGATTCGGGCCCATTTAATTCTACCCCCAACAGCTACTTTCACGAAGATCACCAACAACTGTCTTTGGAATCCTGAGGGGAAACAGATCTGAAGCCGGAAGAACCCACAAAGGTCACCCAGTCCCAAGTCATGATGTTCCAGGCTAAGGAAACTGAGGCCTACACAGGGGCAACGACTCGTCTGAAGGCCACACACATGGTACTCATCAGAAGCGGGATTTGAACCCGAGTCCTCCAAATGCAGAGCCCTTATTGAATGAGAACACCAAGAGACTGGATACGTCCTGCCCTTCCTTCCCTTAGTCATCCAGGGGAATGGTAGCCAACTCACTGACACATAGAGAGAGCTGGAAGCTTCCAGATCACCAAGGCACAATAACTTGAATCGGGGCAATCTAGCTAAGGGGTAGAGGATGGAGGACATAACCTAAACAGAAAGCCGGCTCTGGAGGCACAAAGCCTGGAGGCTGCCGGGGAGGACCACTTGATCTGAGGAGTAAAGCAGATCAGGTGTTTAGACTAGTCTGACACAAATCTCAGCAATTCCGGGGACAGGAGGGCCACCAGGCTGCCTAAGTCAGGAGTGAACCAGCCCTGGGTAGAAAAAACCGAGCCCGTTAACGCCAATCGCTATTCACTTAGGCCCGTGAGTAGCCGCAACACTTCCAGCCTGGGTGAGATAGAGAAACAAAGCCTTGTAAAAAAAAAAAAAACCAAACAAAAAAACCAGAACCAAAAAGAACTAACACAGAACCATAAGGAAGACCCGCTCGTAAGGTCCACTGAGAAGGGATTATCCTCCAGTCTATCGTATAGGAGACCTGGTGCCAAGAACAATGAGGGAAATAGAGACCGAGGCACTCGAGGCTGTGTGGGAGTCTGGGAGGGATATGGAACTCTGGGTAGCAGATCTTGAAAACCAGCCGATAGCGAATCCACTAGCGTACCACCAGGTGACAGTCACTGGGTGGGGGGTCAGGGGGAGAGACAACTGTCAAACGATGACAACATTCTTAACATGGAGGACAGAATTCGGTGAGTGAGCAAAAGCCCGGGGTTTTAATATGATCAAGCTCCCTGAGGCTCGGTCTCACCTCACTTCCCTTCCATCTGCCCCTATCACTGGCAGTTCAGAGGAAACCAAAGCTCTCTCCAGATCGCTGCTAGGTCTGCCCAGAACCAAACAGGAGTTCCAAATGCCCCAGGGTTTCACACCATCTCTTCTGCTGTCACCTAGATCTTAAGGGTCTTTCAATTCCTCTCCAAACGACCTCTTCCTATCTCCTCCAATCCCATTTCCCCAAGACATTCACAAAAGTTCCACCCTTCTAAAGACCACACCCGTGTGCGATCAAAAGCAGCCCCATTTAACCTCAACTCAAGGGTTCGGACCATTCTTACAAGAGCAGTGCAGGTACCATGTGCTCTCGGGTGCTTACCAACAGGAAACCCTGTGGGGACCAGTCATGGATGGGACAGTCATCTCCCCAGGTTCTTAGGGAAAAGCATCCGGGCCATTTCCCCAAACTCTCACCTTTACGGCCTCCTATTCTCTTGAGCTCCCTCTCCCCTTACTTTCTCCCTCCCCCTCCACCCACAACTCACCACCAGGGGCTCTATTTTCACTCTCAAATCTCTCCCCAGTTAGGGGCCCTCTCACCCCTTTACCTTCACCTGAAGTCCTTGGACCAGCAGTCATCTCTCTGGTCCTGGTGAAGTGTCTGATGGAGAGAGCTGATTGTTTTTCCCTGGGTGAGGGAATGAAATGAGGGTCACTCATCAACTTTCCTGAGACTGCTGACTGAGATCAGTGACCACACTATTTAGGTGCTCATCGGGCTCAAATGACCAGTTGTTTTTCTTCTTCTAATCCCCCTCTCTTTATTCAACACCTCAACAGCCAAGTGACTGCGCTCTGATGACCCGAAAAGCTCCAGAGTAGAAGACCCGAAGCTCCTGGGGACATCAGAGTTCTACCTGGGAAAGAGGGCCCCGGTTCAAAACGTACCACGGGGCTTCAAGGGCCAGCCTTCTCCTGAGCGGCAGAAGAAGACCCCTCCGTATTCAAGTGCAGAGCGTGCTGACAAAGAGGAAGAGGAAGGGAAAAGAGAAGGAAGACAATCCGGAGGTCCTGGACCTCCTGTCCTGGGGTACCCACGCATGACACGGGAAGCCTCCCGTTCTGAACATTCAGACGCATGTGCTCTACGGACGCCACACTTCTACCAGTGTGGTCTGAGATCACATCAGAGGGTCCGGGCCGCCGTGTCATACCGTGGATACGTTTTGAGCCTGTGACAGTCATAAGAAAACACTCAAGTCTTTAGGACACAACCTGCAAGAACACAGGTTCTCTCCCTCCTCAACTGAAATAGTTGATTTCTCTTTTTAAACCTCAGTACACCACACAGTAACTCTGCAGTGTTACTGGGTTTCGCCCAGTTGGGTTTGGGTCATCACCCAGGTCCATCAAGGCCTTTTTTGAGTTCGCATTCGGTCACCTAATTTCCTTTCCTGCTTTCCTGCCTTGACAGAAATGTCCAACAGAACAGGGCTGAGGACGGAGCCCTGGAGCCAGAGACTCAGAGCTAGCAGTTAATCTCTTGATCAAGACCAGTTACTCAAGTGGCTACCGAGCCGGCTAACTGAACTCTCTAGCAAACATCTCTCTAGCTTTTCTACAGGGCCCCATAGGAGCCCCTGTTGAATGTCTTGTTGGAATCCAGAAATGCTAGAGAGATAATCTAGATCACCCTGTTGGGGGAAAAAACAAGGAAAGGAAGTTAGTACGGCATGAAAACAAAGAGGTTGAATTAGCTGACCTCTAGGACACTTTTGGCAACTCGCAGTTCTAGGATTTCTGATTCATTTTTAGTGGAAACCATATGGGCTGGCTCCTAGAAAGGAGGCAGGGACTTCTAACCGCTCAGAACACACACTTAAGTTCTAGAATTTTGTAGAAGATGGAAAGGAACTAAGCCTTCAATTGCATTTTTTCATCTGCGATTCTTTAACGGCTCTCTTAGAGTGGTTCGGTGATCGGCCACGGTGGGACGCCGCTTATGGACACTGCCTGCGCCCCGAGCCACTGAACTGTCTCGTGCCGCCCCATCAGGCTGAGCAAATTCTACTCAAAGCTTTTAGCTCTTTGACTTCAGGGACTCAGGGCCAGTCAGTCTCCCTGGCCTGGCAAGCCACAGTCGGCAAGGTTTTGGACAGAGACGCTAAGGCAGGTCTCGTGTGCCAGAGCCGAGGCCCAAAGTCACCAACCCCAGAATGGGGTGGGTTACCATGGGACTGCCTGACATGCTTTTGGAGATGAAGCATTTCCTCAGCAGAAGCAGGTACAGAATGTTGGGTTCCTTGAATGAGACCAGGGAGAGTCATGTCTTTTCCCTCTGTTCCCCCCCTCCCCCCACTGTCAGAAAGAACTGCTTTAGTTTGTACCCTGGCTTGATGACTGTGTCCGGTGCCAATTACTTCTAGATCCTCAAGAAGGCCAAGGAAATGACAAGTGGCGGGTGAGCAGATACCACCCAGTGGCCTGCATTGTACAGCTAAGGTCCCCCACGTCACCACGAAAGAAACAAGATCTGAACTCCCGGACGTGACGGCACAGAAGATTTTCCTTCTGAAACTTTAGGTTACTGCTAATCAAGGTGGAGAAAAGCTGGCTTATTGTAAAACAATCAGCAAGTACCCAGATCTGCTGAATCCAGGTTCTCCTTATGGATTTCCAGTTTGCCCTCCGTTGGATTTGGAGGAGCTTAAAAGTCTAATTCACATGAAGAGCACCTAGAATGGACAGGTTTCCTCCCCTGTGGCCGGTAAAGAACTTCAGAGGACCTGGCCGGTCACCCTGGGGCCTTGAATCGTGTCTTACAGACAAGACACTGTCACAGATGGCTTGGTCTTTTTCTGAAAGTCTCTGAAACCTATTGACCACTTCCAATGAAGAGCAGCTTTGGCCTGAGGAAGCTTGATAATGACTCAGAACCGATAATAATGGTTATTATTACAGCATTCTGTAAGAAGGCCGCCTAAAAATGATTCCTGGCTGCTTATGTAAAGGTTATGGAACACCCACAGCGCAGCTTGGCTCACTCCCTTATTTAAGAAGGGAGGGACATTTGTTACTGTCTCAGGGTTCAAATCCTGGCAGTGGAACTCAGGCCAGGGCTTTCTAGCTCTACCACTTGTTTGTCTGCTTTTGTGCACTGGGTCTTCAAGCCTGACCCACTCGTTGCTTCCTCACAGGAGGTCTCCTCTCCTGTCTTGGGACAAACGTCGGGGAACGAGACTACAGGAACCTGGGAGTTAAAGGCCAGGCTGAGGTTTTGCTTTTCTGTAAAAAGCTTTTCGACATCATGTGATCAGACTTCTGCGCTAACCTGAATGTTCATCTCAAAGATTTGCGGGATGAAGAACTTTCCCAGAACCAGAGATAGGGCCTCCTGGCTAAGCACTGGGAGGTGGTACACATCACCAAGTACTTCCCAGACTCCAAAGTAAGCACTAGGAATACAGATGCAAATGAGAGTGCCTACCTTCAAGTCTCCCCCATTCTCTGGACCAGAACAGGGGTTCTTAAAAGTGGACAGAGAATACAGGGCCTGTGATCTTTATAATCTGTGAGAAAAGATGTCCAGGAGGAAGAGAATTCTAGACAGTATTTAAGAAAAGATAAGGAATATAAACTGTCTTTGGCCAAGAGGAGGTGGGTTCGAGTGAACTACCACAGCCAAAGGGGTCCTCAGATATCCTGGCTGCTTCCCGGTCACTGGGACAGCCAAAACCCCCAAGGTGCTTCTAGAGCCGTCTCAAAGATAAAAATGTTGTCTGCCTGCAGACGACCAACAGTTCAGAGATGAACTAGATACCCAAGCCCATCCTTGGTTCTACCATGATCCCTGTCGAATCCCACAGGCAGCCATTCTTCTGGATCTGGCCTTGCCACAGAAAGAGCTTAGCTATTCAGAGACTAGTCTGTTAAATGGATCTTTGGCCTATATGTATATATGCGTGTGCATGTGTACATGTGTCTACACAGATGTGTACATATAAGTCCCATTAGGCTCAGTAAGGTAAGGAAGCGGAATCAAGGCCATGCTCGGCTCCCTACGTTTCCTTGGTTGTCCTTCCTGAAGACCGTGACCTCTCATGGTCTACACCATACTAGAAACTCCACCTGAAAGAAAGTTCATCCCTAGCATCTGTGGTCCAATAGTATTCTCTGGGACTAAAGCAACAATATGCTCTTAATGCCATTTCTAAGCCAAGTTTAGAAAAGCAAGCAGGAGAAACACTATCCTAGGAAGGGGAAGAGAGGAAAGGGTGTTCAGAGCTAAGAGAAAGAGCAGCGCTGGCCAAACACCACCGAAAAGCCCCAGAAGTACACATTCTGGTACTGGTCCACAGTAAATGGAAGAGCCCAAGAAATTGGGGGGGGGGGTAGACACAGCAGCACAGGATAAAGGGAGAAATCAGAAAGGAAGAGAAAAGGGGAGAGGACAGGGGAAAAGGGTAGGAAAGATAGGGGAGAGGGAGGATCAGAAAGGGGAAGAGTAGAAGGGGAGGAAAGGGGGGAAGGGGAGGAGGAGGGGTGAGAAGTGGAAGAAGAGGGGGAGGAACAAGGAGAGGGGGGAAGAGTAAGAGAGGAGGGGAAGGAGGAGTGGATAAAGAATAGAGTGGGAGGGGCAAGGAGTTGGGAGGGGGAGATGAAAGATAGGCAAAGAGGGAGAAGGCAGGGAGGATCAAGGAAAGGGGAAAGAATCGGGAGTGGGGTTAGGGTTATGGGGGAGAGAAGGGCAGGGAGAGGGGAGGAAGAGGAGTGGGAAAAGAAGGGCAAGAAGAAGGGAGGGAGAGGTACATAAGGGGAGAAGGGGAAAGGAAAGGGGAGGAGGGAAGAAGAGGGATGAGGAAGGCAAAGGAGGAAGAAGAGCAAATTTAAATGGAGGAGGGGCAAGGGAAGGGAGAGAGAGGAAGGGCAGAGGGGAAGGGAGGGGACAAGAGAGGGGAAGTGTGAAGAAAGGAGGAACTGGGAAGTGTGAGGAAAGGAGGAACAGGAAGGGGGGGAAGCATGGGGAAGGGAGGAGGTGGAAGAGCAGGGAAGAGAGGGGGAAAGAACAAGGGGAAAGGGGAGGGGTAAGAACACGGGAAAGGAAACAGGGGGAAGAACACGGGGGGGGGGAGAGAGAAGAACCCGGAAGAGAGCAGGGAGGGAGAGGAGGAGCAGGGAAGGGGAAAAGGAGCAGGGAGGGGCAGCGGTGAAGGGGAGAGGCAAAGGGAAGGGGAAGGGCAATGAGGAAGGGGAAGGGAAGAGGGGAAGGGAACAGGGAGGGGAGGAATAGTAGCCGGGAAGGGAGTGAGGTAAGAACACATGGTAAGGAGTAGGCCAAGAACACATGGTGGGGAGGGGGAAGAACACATGGCCAGGAGGAGTAAGAACGCGGGGAAGATATGGAGAAGAACCCAGGGAAGGGAGCAGGGAAGAACCTGGGCAGAACTGGGAAAGAACACATGGCAGGGAGCGGGCAAGAACACATGGTAGGGAACGGGAAAATGGCAGGGAGCGGAGAAGAACACATGGCAGGGAACACATGGCGGGGACCGGGGAAGAACGCATGGCAGTAAGGAGGAGTAAGAACACGGGGAAGGGACAGGGAAGAACCCGGGAAAGGGAGCGGGGAAGAACAGTGGGGGTGGGCAGGGAGCAGAGGCTAGAACGCGGGGAAGGGAGCAGGGAAGAACACATGGCAGGGAGCGGGGGAAGAACACATAGTACGGAACGAGAAAAACACATGGCAGGGAGTGGAGAACAACACATGGCAGGGAGAGGAGAAGAGCACATGGCAGGAAGTGAGTAAGAACACGGGGAAGGGAGGGGGGAAGAACAGTGCGGGTGGGCAGAAAGCAGAGGGTAGAACACGGGGGAAGGAGCAGGGAAGGGAGCAGGGGAAGAATACATGTTAGGGAGTGGGAAAGAACAGTGGCGGTGGGCAGGAGTAGGGGATAGAACACGGAAGAGAGCAGGGAAGAACATGGGGAAGGGAGCAGGGAAAGGAGGAAGAATAGTAGCAGGGAAGGGAGGGGGAGAGAACACAGGAAAGGGAGTGGGGGTAGAACATGGGAAGGAGAGCAGAGGTAGAACATGGGCAGGGGACCGGGGTAGAACACGGGAAGGGGAGCAGGGAAGAATATGGGAAGGGGAGTGGAGGAAGAATATGGGAAAGGGGATGGGGGTAGAACCCTGGGAAGGAGAATGGGGGAAGAACCTGGGGAAGGGAGGGGGGGAAGAATATAGGAAAGGGGCAGAACAACTGGACAGGGAGCTGGGGAAGAGCACATGGCGAGGAGAGGGAAAGAGCACATGGCGAGGAGAGGGAAAGAGCACATGGCGAGGAGAGGGAAAGAGCACATGGCGAGGAGAGGGAAAGAGCACATGGCGAGGAGAGGGAAAGAGCACATGGCGAGGAGAGGGAAAGAGCACATGGCAGGGAGCAGGAAGGAAAGAGTGGGACAGGGGGAGGGGGTTGGGGGGGGGAGACTAATGGAGAGAGGACTAAAGGGAAAAAAAGTACTCATCCAGAAGCATGGGCTCCAGGTCCAAGGCTACCTAAACTGACCTCAAATTCCAGCTCATGTACTAGAAAACCATTCAAAGGGAAAGCAATAACCATTTATATAGCAGACTATGCTAAGCATCATTTCCAAATATTATCCCCATTATCCTTAATTATCTTGATTATGATAATGATGCTATTATTTTTTATATATTTTATTTATATATTCTGTATATTTATTTTTATTGATATACATTTTATTTTTATATATTTATATATAAATGTATATTTATTATATATATATATATTTATATGTAAATATATGTTTATTTTATATACAAATATTTATTTTATATATTTTATTTAGATAAATTTATATTTATTTTATATTTATATATATAAATATATATTTTACATATTTTATTTAGATAGATTTATATTTATTTTATATTTATATATATAAATATATTTTTATATTTTATTTAGATAAATTTATATTTATTTTATATATTTATATATAAATGTTTATTTTATATATTTATATACAAATATTTATTTTATATATTTATATATGAATAGATGTTTGTTTCATATATTTATATATAAATAGACGGTTGTTTCATATATTTATATATAAATAGATGTTTTGTTTCATATATTTATATATAAATAGATGTTTTTTTATATTTATATATAAAAATGTTTTGTTTCATATTTTAATAAAAGGTTTGTTTCATATTTTTTATAAATAGATGTTTGTTTTATATATTTATATATAAATTTTATTTTAATATTTTATTTAAATAACTTTATTTATTTTATATTTATAGATTATTTATTTTAATATTTTATTTAGATAACTTTATTTATTTTTATATTTATAAAAATGTTTATTTTATATATTTATATAAATATTTATTTTTATATTTAATTGAATAGATGTTTGTTTAATTTATATAAAATAGAGGTTGTTTATATTTTAATATAAATAGATGTTTTTTTCATATTTATATATAAATATTTTTTTCATATTTTATATATAAAAATGTTTTGTTTATATATTTATATAAATAGATGTTTTGTTTCATATATTTATATATAAATAGATGTTTGTTTCATATATTTATATATAAATAGATGTTTGTTTTATATATTTATAGATAAATATTTATTTTACATATTTTATTTAAATAACTTTGTATTTATTTTATATATTTATAGATAAATATTTATTTTACATATTTTATTTAGATAACTTTGTATTTATTTTATATATTTATATATAAATGTTTATTTTATATATTTATATACAAATATTTATTTTATATATTTATATATGAATATATGTTTTTATATTTTATATAAATAGATTTTGTTTCAATATTTATATAAAAGATGTTTTTTTTCATATATTTATATATAAATAGATGTTTTGTTTCATATATTTATATATAAATAGATGTTTGTTTCATATATTTATATATAAATAGACGGTTGTTTCATATATTTATATATAAATAGATGTTTTGTTTCATATATTTATATATAAATAGATGTTTTGTTTCATATATTTATATATAAATAGATGTTTTGTTTCATATATTTATATATAAATAGATGTTTTGTTTCATATATTTATATATAAATAGATGTTTTGTTTCATATATTTATATATAAATAGATGTTTTGTTTCATATATTTATATATAAATAGACGTTTGTTTCATATATTTATATATAGATGTTTGTTTTATATATTTATATATAAATAGATGTTTGTTTTATATATTTATATATAAATATTTATTTTATATATTTTATTTAGATAACTTTGTATTTATTTTATATATTTATAGATAAATATTTATTTTACATATTTATCTATAAATATATATTTTACATATTTTATTTAGATATTTATACTTATTTTACAATAGGGGAAACTGAGCCAAATAGACATTTTTTTTAAGTGACTTGCTGATAATTACTTCCCCCCCACCCCCCAAGAAGCGTTTGGGGCTGGATTCGAGTTTGGGTTTTCCAGACCGCCATCTGGCAACTTCCCCTCACTCTCTTCGGCAAAATGGGCTAAGTTTTGGATTAGTAGCTTAGGAGTTGCTAGGCGACGCAACGGGTAGGGCACGAGAACTGAAGTCAACAAAAACAACTTATCCGACGTCCTACACTTATTATGACGATTTAGGGCATCCGTACCGTGGGAGACATGCTAGACCCAACCTCCCGGGATGGTGGCAAAAATTTAAATTAACTAATCTCTACATCCCAGAAGATGATTCGGCAATTCTAGCTCTTCGGATGGCCTCCCATGCAGAGGGGGTGAGGGGAGAACGGGGCGGAAAAGCTTCCCAAATTTTGGAGGGCCGGGCTAATTAAGACAGAATTAGGGGCGTCCTGCCCCTGCTCGGCACCCCCTGGCACCCAGGAACTGTGGGTACAAGACCGTCGCTCTCGGCGTCCCTTGACCTGCCTCCCTCCCCATTAATTTACCTGGCTCTGCGTTTTGACGACCTGGGTTGCGGTTCCTTTTCTTCCATAGTTGTGCAAAGCGAAGGTCCCCAAAGGATCTTTGGAAAAGACGGCGACCGAAAAGCTAAAGTCCGCGGACCCGAGCAGGCAAGGGCTGCAGAGAACCACCCAGCTTCAGGAGCTCGAAGCGGGGTCTGCGTTCCCTAGCACTGCCGGCTCACGACTGCGCACTGAGACCGGGGGTGGGGGGTGGGGGGGGGGGCTGGAGCCTTAAGTTCCCGCTCATAGAGGGCTGCTGGCGTAGCCCAAGTTCTAGGGTGGGGGATGGGCCAGGGCCAGGGCCAGAGCCAGGACCGACGTAGGCCAACAAACGTCACTCGGAGAAAGGAGTGAGGGAGGGGGCGGGGGACGAGGCTGTTGTGCTCCGATGCCCAATAGGCCGCTTTATTAGTCTGTAGTGGAAAAATTGGGGGCTCTCCGGTCCGGGCCCACCTCCCAGTCAATGTCGGGCAGGCCTGCGCAGTAGCATGCACAAGCTTGCCGCAAAAAAAGTTAAGATCAAGGTGAAGGAGCAGCAAAGTTCAAGATTCTGGCTCCTTTTCTGCCTCTGACCTCAAGTTTAAGCATGGCGGAGGGGAGGGACCTCCAGAATCATCCTGGCCAAAGTGAGGCTCGCAAGCAAGGGGCTCTCCCCTGGCTTGTCCCCACTTTGGGTTGGAAAAAGATCTCTTTCCTACCCCACCCCCCCGGGGGGGAAAAAAGCCCGACGGGGGGTGAGGGGGGGGGAAGGCAGTAAGGGGAAGGAGTACAGTGATTTGGGAAAAAATGTTGCCCTGATTTCATGGGGGTTGGGAATCACTGCCAAACTATGCAAAGGCGCCAGGGCTCCTAAAAGTTCAATTTTTTTTTTTTCTGCAAACATACAAGTTCAGAACTCAAAAAAAAAAAAAAAAAAAAAATACCGATCAGAACTCTACCCAAGCTTATGGAGTCGCCAATTACGTCCAAAAGGCAAAGAAATCATTTCTGCTTTATGACCTTTACAACGGAGCCAGAATCTCGCACACAATGAACAAGGAAAGAAGAAATAATGGTAGGGAAACATGCTCCCCTGCAGATTCTGAAGAGCAGGCCCACATCCCTCATAACTAATCACTTGCTGAAGTGACTTAGCAACGCCCCTAGAACCGGCTGGTGCTAAAACGATACAAATTAACGAAACTTAAAGTATCTCTTGAAACTGACCTTCCCTTCCAATATTAACTTATTAAAATGATAATAACAATTTTAGTGTGTTTATTTCATTAGACCTAACAGAGGTGCAGTACTTCGCTCTGCTTTTCCAATCTTGTTCTTAATCACCTTCCGGATGGAAAGAAATCTTCAAAATCTATCACCAAGAATGGCCTTTTATTTGTTCTTTTATCACTTGTTTTTAATGAAAATATTTGAAAGTTGGGGCAAGAGTAAAACACTTTGGAGGTGGGTCAGGGTGAAAGGAGAGGGGAGAGAATCCATGGGGGAAATAAAAGTAATAGCCATTGGGAAAATAATTGTGAAGCCAGTTTCTCTGATGAAACCTTCAGTTCTCAAATGTATAAGGAACTGAGTCAAATTTGTAAAAAAAAAAAAAAAAAGAAAGAAAGAAAGAACCATTCCCCAATTGATAAATGAAGAAAAGATATCAACTAAGCCCACAGGGCTATAAAATCATGCATTATCCTCCCCAAAGAGTTTTTTTTTTTTTTTTTGTTTTTTTTTTAAAGAAGGGCCTATATCTACAAGAATATTTATGGTAGCTCTCTTCTCAGGGCAAAGAATTGGAAATTGAGGGGATGCTCATCACTGGGGGAATGGTTGAATAAACTGTGGTGTGTGATTAGGATGCAATATTATTGTTTCCTGTGAAATGATGAGCAGAATGCTCTCAGAAAAACCCTGCAAAGTCCTCCATGAACTCAAGAAAAGTGAAATGTTCTGCAGGACAAAGTAGTAACACTATTGTCTGACCAGCAGCTATGAATGACTTCTATTCTCAGTAATAAAATGATCCAGGACTGCCCTGAAAGACTATATGAAAAAATACTATCCATATCCAGAGAAAGAACTGATTGTGTCCGGATACAGATTAAAGCATACTCTTTATTTCCCTTACTTTATTTTTAATGAAGGTTATTAGGAGAAGGGGGCAGGAATCTACGTTTTCTTGTGACTTTTATGGAAATGTTTTGCATATATTTCACATGTGCCTTCTTAATGGGGGGTGGGATAGGGAGGAAGGGAGAGAATCTGCAAATCAAAGTTTCAAAAACAAATGAAAAAAAATTTTACATGTAACTGGAGAAAATGAAATATTAAATATTAAACAATAAAACAAAAAAGAAATGTTTAAAAGTCAATCATATATTTTAGTTGTCAGTGAAAAGGTTTTCTCTTGTTATATTTCTCAAAGTTAAGTCTATAAAAATTTAAATAAAACTTAAAACTTGTACCTATTTTATCGCACTCCATCTTTGTTCTCTCCCTCCTTTAAGGGGATCGAGAGAGAAATACAGATATAGGAATATCGCCGTATCACCTAAAAAAGATTATAGCACCGGGCAGACCTGAGGCTACACAGGAATAAACCCTCATTTAAAAAGGAAGGGATGGGAAGCCTGAGGACTTATTTTCCTAGCTGCTTAAATTAAGAATTTGAAACAAAGAGTGACTACAAATTCAGAAAGGTAAAAATAACAAAAAACACTGAATTAAAAAATAATTTTATTATTAAATAAGAAATTATTTTATATAATAAAATATCAATTATTAATTAAGTATTAATTAGCTAAGCTAATACTTAATTGTTCATTAATTTAAATTTTAAAATGGATTTATATTGTGAATCATTGGTCATTAATTATTAATGATTAATCTACTAATTAATGAAATCAATTAACTTATGTAATAAATATAGATAATAGATAAATAAATTAATACTAAGAGCTGGTTTTGTATATAACAATAATAAAATGAAATTAAGAGATAAGCTATTGGTTAATATGATTTAAAAAGATAAAAGGCTATTAAATAAAAAAAAGCAAAAAAAATATGATTTAAAAAGAGAGGAGAAAAACAAATCACTAGTATCAAAAATAAAAGGGTGAATATGCCACTAATGAAGAAGAAACTAAAGGAATTATTAAGAGTTATTTTGCCCAATTATATGCCAATCAATTTACAAACTTAACTGAAATAGACAAATACAAAAATATAAATGGCCTAGATTAATAGAAAAAGAAATTGAATATCTAAATAAACCTATTTTAGAAAAAAGAAATTCAACAGGCTATACATGAGCCTCCTAAGGAAAAAAAATCAGGACTACATGGATTTATAAGTAAATTCTGCCAAATATTTAAAATTCCTTATCCTCCTCTCACAATGAGATAAAAAAAAAACAAAAACCTCTTCAAACCTCTCTTTCCATAAATCCAAACTATACTTCTCACTGCTCTCTCATTTTGCCTCACATTCATACGGTGCATACTGCTTCTAATTTACCTAAATGATTAACTTCTGTTAAATCATTCACAGACAAAAATATTGTGATAAAGTAAAACATTTTCCTAAAATTAAATTTTGCCATATTAAGATAACTTCCTGATTGAAACAAGACTAAGTTTATAAACTGCCCATTATAAATCCCACCCTTTCAATTTTTCCCACTTTAAAGCTTTCTTAGCATTTTCACACAGTGAAGTCATCTTCTTTCCCTACACTAAAACAATGAATCTATCCCTCTCAAGGACAGAACACTGTTATATATATATAAAAAAAAGGTCCAAATACTTTTTGTCTATAACTTAGTTATTACACAGATTCTTTTCTTCCCTTGGAAAGGAAATTTTAAAAAAAAATTGTTTTGCTTATATATATTTTCAAAATATATGCAAAGTCAAAGCTAAAGTAGATTCACTCAAAAGAGAAAAATAAGGAAACTATACTAGTCAACCATATCAATCAATATTATCTTATGCCATTTAAAATAACTAGACAGTAGGAAGTTGTAATATTGCTGTGATATGGGAAATGATGAGTTGGTGGATTCAGAAAAATATGAAAAGACTTAAGAAAGATGATGTTATCCATCTTCAGAGAACCAGAGGACAAACAAACATAATATGGGCATTACACAGATGCATAAGCATGTATAAATGCATATGATTATAGATATCTGTGATTGTGTTTCTGTGTATGTGTGTGTATATGTATGTGTGGATATATATCTGACCATTATTGTAGCATGCTGGGGAGGGGGGGAAAGAAAAGAGAAAAAGAATAAAGTCAAAAGTGCACAGCAGGGAACAAAAGAAAATCTACAAGGAAGCAAAGGCAAGAAGGACAGCTCTGAACTTATTGTATAGGTTTATATATACTTAGAGATTTTCTGGAAATGTATTGCTTTATATTTCTAATTCTCTCTTTTGGTCTGCTATGCACATGCAATTTTTTTTCTATTTTGTATTTAAGTTTAAAATAAATATATTTTAAGTTTTAAAAAAAACAGGAATAATTGGACCAAAAATCTGGAGGATCCAAAAGTGAAATTATTTTGGAAGCAAATTTTATCAGGTCAGAATCATTGAAACCAGTCCTATAAAGTATAACTTGGGAAAATAAGATGGCAGGATACAGAGTTAATAATTTTAACAGGGAATGTGAATGAGATGAACTGTCTCATAAAACAGAAGCAGATTAAAAGCCAGAATCTCACAATATGTTGTTTATAAGAAACACATTTAAAGCAGAGTGATACATACAAAGTAAAAGTAAAAGGCTGGAGCAGAATCTATTATTCTTCAGGTGAAGTAAAAATAAAAATAAATAAAAAGCAAGAGTAGCCATCCTAATCTCAGATCAAGCAAAAGCAAAAATTCATCTAATTAAAAGAGATTAGGAAGGAAACTGTATCTTGCTAAAGCAAAAACTGGCCTAATTAATAGAGTTAAGGAAGGAAATTGTATCTTGCTAAAGAAGACCATAGATAATGAGGCAATATCAATACTAAACATATATATATCAAGTGGTATAAGTATCCAAACCCACAGAGGAGCAGTTAAGAAGAAATAGACAACAAAACTATACTAGTGTGGGGGGGATCTCAACCTTGGTGTATCAGAACTAGATGAATCAAACCACAAAATAAACAAGAAAGAAGTCAGAGGTAAATGCAATGTTCAAAAAGGAAATTAAAGCAATAATAAATACCTGAAACCATTAGCAAGCACCATATGTAAGTGGAGATAAATTAGAAGCACTCCAAACAAGATCTGGTGTGAAACAAGATTGCCCACCACCACCATTACTATTCAAGACTGTATTAGACATAGTAGCTTTGATGATAAGAGAAGAAAACGAAATTGAAGGACTTAGAGTAGTTAATGAGGAAAGCAAATTATCACTCTTTGCAGATGATATAATAGTATACTTAGAGAATCCTAGAGAACCGACTAAAAAACAATTCACAACTTTAGCAAAGTTGCAGGATACAAAATAAATCCATATCAATCATCAGCATTTCTATAAGTTACCAACAAAGTCCAGCAGCAAGAGATACAAAGAGAAATTTCATTTAAAATAACTATAGATAATAAAAAAATATTGGGGAGTCTGTCTGCCAAGACAAAGTCGGGAATTATATGAACACAATTATAAAACATTTTCCACACAAAGTTAGATCTAAACAACTGGAAGAATATCAAGTGCCCATGGGTAGACCGATCTAATATAATAAAAAACTAACAATTCTACCTAAAGTAATCTACTTATTCAATGCCATACCAATCAAACTTCCAAGAAACTACTTTACAGACCTAGAAAAAATAACAACAAAGTTCATCTGGAAGAACAAAGAAAGGGCCAAGAGTTTCAAGAAAAAATGCAAATGAAGATGGCCTAGCTGTACCAGACCTAAGACTATATTATAAAGCAGAGGTCATCAAAACCATTTGCTACTGGCTAAGAAATAGAATAGTGGATCGATGGAATAGGTTAGGTTCACAGGACAAAACAGTCAAAGACGGTAGTAATCTAGTGTTTGATAAACCCAAAGAACCCAGCTTCTGGGATAAGAACTCACTCTTTGACAAAATTTCTAGGAAAATTGCAAAACAGTATGGCAGAAACTAGGTACTGACCAATAACAAATACCCTATACCAAGATAAGGTCGAAATGGGTTCATGATTTAGACATACGGAGTGATACTATAAACAAATTAGGAAAACAAAAGATAGTTTACCTCTCAGATCTGTAGAGAAGAAAGGAATTTATGGCCAAAAAAGCACTAGAGAACATTATGACATTCAAAATGGATAATTTTGATCATCTTGAATTAAAAAGGTTTTGTACCAACAAAACCAATGCCGACAAGATTAGAAGGGAAGCAGAAAACTGAGGGGAAATTTGTACATCCAAGATAAAGGTCTCATTTTGGAAACATATAGAGAATTGACTCAAATTTATAAGAATATAAGCCATTCTCCAACTGATAAATGGTCAAAGGATATGAACTGACAATTTTCAATGAAGAATTTAAAACCATTTCTATTCATTTGAAAAAAAATGTCCTAAATCACTATTGATTGGAGAAATGCAAATTAAGATAACTGAAGTACCACTACACATCTCTCAAACTGGTTAAGAAGACAGGAAAAGATAATGATGAATGTTGGAGAAGATGTGGGAAAACTGGGACACCGATACATCATTGATGGAGTTGTGAACTGATCCAACCATTCTGGAGAGCAATTTGGAACTATGCCCAAAGTGCTATCAACCTCAGCATACCCTTTGACCCAGCAGGGGGTCTGTATCCCAGAGATCATAAAAAAGGGAAAAGGACCTCCATGTGCAAAAATGTTTATAGCAGCCCTTTTTGTAGTGGCCAGAAACTGGAAACTGAGTGGCTGCCCATCAGTGGGAGAATGGCTGAATAAGTTATGGTATGTAATGTTATGGAATATTATTGTTCTGTAAGAAATGACTAACAGTTTGACCTGGAAAGACTTACATGAACTGATGTCAAGTGAAATGAGTACAGTCAAGAGAACATTGTACACAATAATGACGATATTATTTGATCAACTCTGATGGAAGTGGATCTTTTCAACAATGAGATAGTTCAGGACAATTCCAATAGACTCGTGAAGAAGAGAGCCATCTGCATCCAGAGAGAGGATTGTGGGGACTGAATGTGGATCACATAGAAAAAAGCAAGCCATAAAAAAGGTGAAAATGCTTTCTCAATTTTTTTTTCCTTTTTGATCTGCTTTTTCTTAAGCAGCATGATAAATGTGGGAAAAAGTATAGAAGAATTACATGTTTAACAGAAATTATTTGCCATCCAGGGGAGGGATGGGAACTATCTTTGCATATATTTTGAAAATAGAAAGCTATCTTTGCAGATATTTTGAAAAGAGAAAGCTATTATTTTAAAAAAGAAAGAAAGAAAGAAAGTAAAGAAAGAAAGAAAGGAAAGAAAGAAAGAAAGAAAGGAAAGAAAAGAAAGAAAGAAAAAAAAGGAGAGAAAGAAAGAAGTCAGTTCCCTGAATATGTCAAAATAAAATGTTTATATCAGTCCAAAGAAAAGCTTTGTTGCTGGCAGCTGCAATAACACTGCAAAACAGATCACTGAGACAGTAATCAGAAACAATGAGATCTCCAGGTGATTTCGGACTGAACCTTCCCTATGACATTGAGGTCTATGCCAGATGTGTATTCTTAAATCCCAGGATCAGAGGCCAAATCACACCTAAGACAGGATCCCTGATTAAACCACTGCAGCACTGATAGCAAGCCAGAGCCAGAACCACTTCTCAGTGGTCAGAGCAAAAACCAAAGTGTCAATCATTTGTTTAAACACCAGGACCACAGACAAAGTATTCAAACCAGAAAGAACCACATCAAGACAAGTTCAGCTAGCTGAAACTGAGAACTAGATAGATATCTCCAAGGGTAAATGTTACCTCATCCCCCTCTACCACATTCGGATCAGACCCAGGATAAATAAATGAGATCTTTGCCATAAGTACTTAACAAATTTTCTAGCATAAAAGGCTATTAAATAAAAAAACAACAACAACAAATTTTCTAGCAGTGGGCAACAAGCATTTAGTAAGCACCACTAACAGAATTGTACTCTATTGGTCTCTAAACGATGAAGAACTAGAACTGCACAAAGCAGGCCTGGACACACGTTTTAGAGCTCAAGTAGCAATTTAACTCATCACTTCCAGAGTGAGGAATACAGTTTGCAAGCTGGAAGTTGTCCGGAGTGGGAGACCTCTTCCTGTAGCAGGAAAGGTAGAGATTTTATACACAAAACCTAAGTGGAAAGGTGGATTATACTACAATCGTTCCCAGGGTTTGATTGTTTTCCCATGACAAGCCCACGAGTGCAGGCCAATATGGATGTTCTCCAGGCCTATGGGAACAGTTCTTAAGTGATCATTTCAAATTCTGGAGTTTTTTACTTAGTGGGGGACAGGCCCAAAGTTCTATCTCAGGAATAGGTTCTGCAATCTTTGATTTCACTTCACTTGATACACACAGGGGAGCATCGTGAAGAATTGGTTGATCATTTAAGTCAGAGTCTGCCGGGGAAATAGCGGCTCTGAAAAATCTAGATTGCTAATCTTTTCATTATAGATACCACATCAATAATTACAAAAATCAAAATAATTTTCACGTGCCTTCCTTCTGACCAAAGGTCGAGACGACCCCGAAGATCGATGAGGGACATTCATTTGAGACATGATTTGGATGTTACGTACAAATAAGTGAGTTACAAAGTGAATGGTAAGGCAGATGGCAAGGCAAATAAAGAAGACAAACAACAGACCAGGAAGGACAGAAGGGACTATGCTGCCAAAGTTTCCAGGCAACCAGGAGAGTAGATTAAAGAAACGTGAGGGGAAGACATGCTTCAGAGATGTTCTGATCCCTGTTCCATAAATCTTCAGCTTTCTTGTTTAGAGCACTAAGGTCTTCTTGTATTTGAGAGGACTGGTTGACATAGAAACAACATTCCCCCTCAATGACAGTGCCCTGGTTATTTCCCCCCTACCTCCCCCCACCCCCCGCCGTTAGGGCAGCCAGCACCCTACGGTTTTGCAATACGTTGAGGGCAAGTGAATCGATCTGCATTTGGAGGCTGGTGACAAGCTTCCCTGTACAATCCTGGCCCCTGGCAGATGGGGTACGGCACGCCCAAAGTGGCAGTGGTACCGGTCAGGAATCCAACAGAGGGCAACAGGGCCGCAGAGGGCAATAAAGCGAGCCTCTGTTGCTGATGGAGGGACTTTAACTAGAAAGGAGCTTCAGCGGAGCTTCCCTGGAAATAGGGACAATTTGGCCATAGTGTAGACAAAAGCACAGAGACTTTTCCAGAAAGGGATGTGGAGAGCTCCCTAAGAAGAAGAGAACTGTGAGAGGAGGCAATTCGACAGCAAAGGTAAGGGTGCTAGAGGGGAGATTCCAGCTGCCACGCAGGGCTGGTTAGCTCTGGCAATGTCATGGAGCCTTCCCGGGCTTCCCACACTAACCCAGAAATGGAAAAGATGCCTTTAGAGTTGCATTTATTGTACAAAAAGTCAGAGGTCTGATGTCTGATTCGTTAGGACAGGTTGCTACACTCCACGGGTTACGGGGGGCTCCTGCACTGTTGGGAGACGCCCCGTGGCTGTGGGAGCTGGCCAGGGGACTCAAATGAGGCATTTAGGCAAGCAACCCAGCTAGAATTCAAAGGTGGAATTACATTGCGGGGGATTTAATGATCCAAGGGGAGGGCCCATGTTGCCACTTAGGCTCTGGATGCAGAGACTCACTCCTAAGTGAAATGGAACCTGTGGATAAGGGTCTGATAAGCAAGGGACCCTAAAACCTGGTATTAAAACCTGTTATGGCTTTTTGGTAAATTTACTTGGTGGTGGTGGTTGTTGTTGTTGTTGTTGTTGTTGTTGTTGTTGTTGTTGTTGTTGGCAAGGCAAATGGGATCAAATAACTTGTAGGGTCACAGTTAGGAAGTGTTGTGGGAAGCGTCTGAGGCGAATCTGAATTCGGGTTGTCTTGATTCTAGGGCCAGTGCTCTATCCACTGCACCACCTAGCCACCCCAGTAGATTTACTTTGAGGGCCTCTTGTGCTAACGTTCTGCAAATGAGGAGAGAGAGAATGGTAAGGGACACCGGCTGCTCCCTTCTCATCAGGTGGGCGACTTCTGAGGCCAGAGAAGATCGGGAGGTTTTGGAGGCCAGTAAAACAGAACGCTCCCACAGGGGTCACAATCCAGGCTTCTCATGGGGGTGACAATGGTTAGAGCTTCAAGGCGTTGGGACCTCCCATGAACCCCACACCCAATTACTTAATCTGAGCATCCCAGAGAAGTGTTGTATGGGGCTCCTGAGCGGATGGTTCAGTGGGAGCAGGGCAGCCACACCTGTTGGCCAAAGGAAGGGAATTAAGACTAGAATAAACGTCCTAAACCATACAAGTTTGAGATAAATACAATGTAAAAATGGAAAGAAGAAAACCGCCATCTTGATGAACCCTGAGATTGGGGCTGAGAGGACAGGGACAAGGAGAGAAAAGGTTTAGCTTAAAGAGAGTAACTGCAACTTGCAGCCCACTTTCAGTTTGGGTGGGGACAGTTTTCTGGGTCAAATAGTGGTTTCAAGGAAGCTGAAAACCCAGCAAGATATATTTGCAGAGAGAGAGCATCTCCGGTACACTGAGTCACCCAGTTGGATTAGGAGCTAAAGCTCAGGTGCGATTCCTAAAGAATGGGATTGGGAGACAAGTTGGTCAGGCTCGGAGCTAACCCAATACACCATTGTGGGAGGCAGCCACTAACTGCTATGTTTCCCAGCCATGGGTACAGTAGCACTGAGCATCCTGTGACAATCTCTTAGGGACTGAGCTTATGAGAACCAAATGGTTTCACTCTAAGGCCTAGGAGGGCTAAAGGAAGAAGGGCTTCGGGCCAGGAGGATTTTGCAAGGAAGGTTTTGATATTAAAATTAATATTAAAATAAAATTAAAATAGTAACAAAGTGATTATCCAAACTCAACCATGCCTGATGCTGAGGTAATTGACACAAAGGAGGTGCTGAGGGACTGGCCTAGCTAATTAAGCTCCTGTGAAATGGGTACCTCTGCTACTGTGTATTTCTTTAGGAGCCCCTCCTGATTTTTTTCTAGAAGGATTTTTGCCACCCCAAAAGCTGTGGCTGTACAGCAGGGGAACACTTCCACCCACTGGGAAAACATACAGACCACAACCAAAACATATTTGTAACCACGGGTGGGTGGAAATGGAATAAAGTCAATCTGCCAGGCTTCAAAGGCTACATCTAGGAAAGGAAACTGCCCACGAGCTGGCTGCAGAGGCTTGGATACATTTTGCTTGGGGCAAGAAGGACACTTCTCAGAGGCGGTGACAGCAGCCTGATGAAAAGTACTTTTTGAGCTACTTCCACCAACTTTCCAGGTCACCAGTGGCTGAATGAATGAAGCCATCCCATCATGCCAAGGGATGACTTCTTAGGGAGCTAACCCAAGCTTGGCTTGCTTTGGGATCAGCTTTCTCTTCTGGGCTGTGGCTATTCTTTCATTAGGCCTTTGGGGTCAGAGAGATAAGCTAAGGCTGTACCCAGGGGGCAAAGGGAAAGTTCAGAGGGACTCCTGGCGGGGGACCTGGGCCCTGGGTAATTGGAAAAGTTAAAGCTGTGATTTTAACTGCTTGCTCAGCCAGTCTTTTCCAAGTGAATGAAAGTGGTTTTCTGGGCTGGGCCCTGGAGTTTTAATTACTGCTCATGTCTGGGGAAACAGCAAACGGTCTAATCTGCCCTCGGGAGGCGAGGAAACCCCCAAGTTTCCCCAGTATCCCAAAGCCTAAAAGCATAGCTGCTGTCATCGGAGACATTAATGCCGTTTTCCTTTTCCTCATTCCCAAGGCCTGGCTACTGCCTCCAGTTCCACTTGTTGTGCCCCATGGGTCCCAGGGGCTGAAGCCTCAGCCACTTCCGTGGTAATGGGGTTGCCCTATTTAGCAACAAATCTCCTTCCTCCTTTCGGAGGCATCCCAGTCCAAGTCTGCTCCCCCCAAGAGGGTTTCCTTCAGGTCCTCCCCGGGAGGAAGCAAGCCATCCCTGTTGCCCAAAGTTTTAAGTATAATTATCCCATGAGGCAAAAGTTGTCCCCACATTTCTAGGGGTGCACCAACAGCTCTCCCTCAGACGGGAATAAATTCAATGGGAGGGAATAGCTGGGGAGGTCTCAAGTTGGGGGGTGTTGGAGGGCAGACTTCAAAGAATCAGACTTCTGAGCTCCAGGAAAAAAGCTAAGAAGTCAGGTTCCGGATCCTTTAGGAGTCCATAAAGGGGAAGGGCAATAGCTGAGAAGTCAGGGATCCCGAGAGGTCAGTAACCTGCCAGACGCAGGAGGGCGCGGAGCTGACATTTGGTGACAGATAGGGGAAACTGAGTCATGGCTCTAGGACGGTTCCAATCTAGGCAAAGGCTGGAGGCACAGAGGTAATGTCCAGGGAACTTCACAGAGGGGAAGGCAAACAGGGGTTCGGCCCTAACTACAATTGGCCTCTTGGTGCTAAACCACTAAGGAGGTTCACAGAGTCCCTGACAGAAATGTCACTGCGGGGGAGGGGCGGGGGGAGCCAAGGAGGTCCTCACCATACTGGAAGAGGACAGAGTCCTCAAAACCTAAGGAGGATGAGTCACATTTTAATATCTGTGAAAACTAGGATGGTGACTCAGTGACTTCCTGAGGTGGGGCCATCGGGGGACTGTCATCCCTCTCGGATAAAAGCACATTGGCTTTCGGGGGCAACTGGGATTGAAAAGAAAGCATTACCCAGAATGGCCCCAGTGGTGCAAGGTGAAGCAGAGTGTGGGGCTCTGGGAGGACAGGTGTTCTGGGTATTACAAGGGCATTAGCTGCTTGGGGATCGTGCACAAGTTGCCAACCCTGACCCACTAGCCTTGCAGATGGGAAAATGGGTGTGTTCTTGTGGGAAGGACAGAGAATAATGGAACCCTTAGAGAGGTAGGCACTGAGAAGGAGCCCAACTCCCTCCATGGCCTCAGTGCTGAGTGGGTATTGCATATGCAAGGCAGGGGTTAAGATGAGACCAGCTGCATGACCATAGGAGGGCACTGATAACTGACCCTGGTCAGGAACCTCTGAAGCCCACAAGAACTTGCTTGTGGAACTTGCTTAAGAGTCCCCTGGTCAGAAGGGGTGAAGGGAAAGGGGGGCACTTTCAGAAGCAGAAGGTGTTTTGTAGTGGCGAGAAACTGGAAACTGAATGGACGCCCCCTCAGTTGGGGAATGGCTGAATAAGTTATGCTGTATGAGTGTTATGGAATATTATTGTGCAGTAAGAAACAATCAGCAGGATGACCTCTATAGGGCCTTCTTTTCAATCCCAGTTGCCCCCAAAAGCCAATTTGCTTTTATCCGAGAGGGATGACAATACCCCGACGGCCCCACCTCAGGAAGTCACTGAGTCACCATCCTAGTTTTCACAGATATTAAAATATGACTCGTCCTCCTTAGGTTTTGAGGACTCTGTCCTCCTCCAGTATGGTGAGGATCTCCTTTGTTCTCCCCTCCCAAGACATTTGTGTCAGGGACTCTGTGGCCCTCCCGGAGAGACTTCCATGAATTGATGAGAAATGGAGTAGAACAAGAGAACCTGGTACACAGCACCAAGAAAAGGGTGTGACCATTAACTCTGATGCAAGTGGCTCTTTTCACCAGCAAGGTGATTCAGACCAGTTCGCATAGACTTGCGATGGAGAGAGCCATCTGTATCCAGAGGGAGGATTGTGGGAACTGGGTATGGATTCCAACCTTTCATCCCTTTCACCTTTGTTGTTGTTTGCTTGCTTTTTTCCCCTTCTCATTTTTTCCCTTTTTGATCTGATTTTTCTTGGGCAGCGTGATAATTGTGCAAATACAGATAAAAGAACTGCACGTTTGACCTGTATTGGATTACTTGCTGTCTAGGGGAGGAGTGGGGGAAGGCAGGGAGAAAGAAAAAGTGGAACAAAGTTTTGCAAGGGTGGATGCTGGAAACTATCTTTGCATGTATTTTGAAAATAAAAAGCTATTATCCAATAAAGAGATTTAAAAAAAAAAGAAGTGGAGGGTGTTGGGGATTAATGACACAAGGAAATGGTCAAATGAAACAGTGGCCTGTAATTTATGGAGCATCACATCCTAGTGAGTGTCTAGGAGCCTCAGGAACCAGGGCAAAGGGGTGAAAGGCACCCATCCCTCTGATAAAAAGGGAGAGATATGGGCCACAATGGTCTTATTTAACAATCCCCCAACTGAGATATAACCTTGACCCCAGGGGAGGGGAGTAGGGAAGGCACAGGGGTTTAAAACGGGTGTCCAGTAGAGCAAAGGCCTCTTGCCCCTGGATGAGCAAGAAACCATCCCCAGGAGGAGTCCTGGGGACAATGGGCATGGCCTGGATATCCCCCTCCCTGTGCCAGCCCTCCTGCCAGCCTCCTTGGAGCCAGGCCATGCTGAGGGATTGGAATTATAGGGAGGGGCCCTCAATGTTTTCTGGAGTACTTTCTCTTTTTTCTCTCAGCATCTCCTCCAGCTCCCCTTTGGCATCCTTTCCTCAGTGGCTGGGTTCCCCACAAGTAAATCAAACCCCCGGCCTGATTGATTTGGATGGCATGGGGGTGGGGCTATAAGATATGGGCTGCCACAGCTACCAAGGAGTTGCAAGGAATCATTTCTTTGGGGCTTCCCTAAGTTCCTTTTTCTTGTTTTCATCCTCCTCTGCCAGGGTAACCGCCATTCATGCTGCGGTCTCAAGGAGAAATCCAGTATAGAAGTGTTGCCAATCATAAGCAGCTTAATTTGTTTTAGGTATGGGTGGGTGAAGATTATAAACAAAGTAGGAGAGGAACCCATCTATCTTAAGCTCCACCTCTAGATCTTCTAAACCAGCTTTTTGACACCAATTTGTCATCTCCCCTTTCCTGTCCAAGGCAACCATGAGTTGATCCAGATCCAGATCCCTAAGTCTGGATGGAGACAGGGTGAGTTGGAACTGCTCAGCAAAGCCTATGGGAGCCTCAGTGGGGCTGGGGATACTCTTTGGCACTAGCCTGGAGTTCTCCACGCTGCCAGACCTTCCGACTAGAGGTCCTGACATCGAGGTCTTCCCCGGGCAAATTTGGGAATTTCACATCTTGAAAGGGAACATCTTGAGATCTGGTGAATGGATATAGTTTAGGTAGTTTGGGGAGGTTAAGGAGATTTTAAAATGATTTAATCTTTCCTTTCATTGATTCTAATTTAGACCTATATTCCCTTTCCTTTGCCTCTGAATATAATTTATTATAGCTGTCCCATTCAAGAGGCCGAGGTTCCTTATTCATCAGTTTTTGTCTCAGATGCTCTAATTTAATCCTCTCCAAGCTGCCCCCAATGAGCCAGCAGACTTTGAGATCATCATTAGTCAAATCTACCCAATCCTGGTATATGGGGGACAGTCAGAAGTCTGTCTCATGCGTTCGAAAGGCACATGTTGGTTCTGGGGGAGAGTCAATGCCTCGACCTTCCCTTTTGCCTTTACCACATCTCTGTCACCTCTTGGAGGTAATTCAGATTCAAAGATAATCACAGCCTCTAACGAACAAGATCACATAAGACACCGACACAAGTACCCTGGAAAGGGATAGGACAGTACAAATACATAGATACACATAATCCTCCCTACTGTGCTCGCAATCCACTTAAATTACAAGAGTAAATATTTCAAAACTCTAACCAAGGGCACAATTAAACTGTTACCGACCACGTGAGTAATTCTTACACAAACAAAATTTACCTCCTGCAGAAAATAAAACCCAAAGTCCTCAGCTCCACATGCATTTATTTTTTCTCTCAACAGTATTTTATTTTTCCAAGTACACGTAAAGATAGTTTCCACCGACGGCGCATTCATGTCCCGGCTTTCCCACATTCCCTCCAACATGTATCAGTATTTTTTCCTGCTACCTTAGCCAATCTGAGAAGGGGAAAGCAGTTACCTCAGAGTGGTTTTAATTTGCATTTGCTCAACTCGATAATGAATCAGAGCATTTGTTTTTCATCTGACTAGAAATGGCTTTAATGTCTTCATCTGAAAATCATTCATATCCTTTGACCAGCTATCAACTGGGGAATGACTTGTATTATTACATTTGACTGGGTTCTCTATATATTTTAAAAATTAAATCTTTATCAGAAATACTGGCTGTAAAAAACGGTTTCCCAATTTCTGGCCACATTGGTTTTATTTGGGCAAAAACTTTTTAAAAATTTATTGTAATCAAGTAGCCATTTTACATTTCATCATGTTCTCTAGCTCTTCTTTAGCCATCAAGTCCTGCCTTCTCCACAGGCCTGCTCTACCAATCTGCTTATAGTATCACCCTTTATGTCTAACTCACGAACCCATGTCAACCTTATCTCGGTATAGTCTGTGAAATGTTGATCAATGCCTAGTTTTTGCCATGCCATTTTCCAATTTTCCCAGCAGTTTCTGTCAGGTTCTAATTCCAGAAGCTAGAGCCTTTGGGTTTGTCAAACACCAGATTACCAGAGTCATTAACTACTGTGTCTTGTGAACCTAACCTATTCCACCGACCCATTACTCTCCTTCTTAGCCAATTGGACTCGCCTTTATAAGAGAAAGGAGAACTCACAGTCCATAGCAGGATAGGCCATCAAAGAGAAAAGACACATGCGATAGCCTATCCACGTGCCAAAACAAAACAGGCCTTCCCCAAGCAATCTGGATCAATAAAAGGGTACCTGGGATGTTCCTCACAGGAAAAGGCGGGCTTGATCAAAGGCCGAGCCTGATGGTAGGTAGAGCAGAGAATTGGAACGCTGAATTTGCCAGATGCGAAGTGTTGGAACTCGGGGGGAAAGGTCCAGCGGCACCTCGTCCCTTCCCTCACCTACTAGAGTTCAAGGCTTCACTTCTATGTCCACCCCTTAAAACTGCTGCCACCGATACATACCGTATTTACTTGGTCTCTAAACTGGGACCAGCTGGAGCTGCACAAAGCAGGCCTACAGACAGGTTTTAGAGATCAAGTAGCGGTTTAATTAATCACTTTCAGAGTGAGGAATAGTTTGCAAAGTGTAAGTTCTCCTGGGCAGGAGACCTCTTCCTGTTGAGGAAAGATAGAGATTTTACACACAAATCATAAGTAGAAAAGGAGGGGGGGGGGAAATAGATTACAATATAATCATTCCCAAGGTTTCATTAATTTCCCAGAAGAAGCCCAGGGATGGAAGACAATAGAACGAGTATTGTTGCACATTAAGAAATTGTTAAAAAAGAACTCTGGGAAGACACTAGTTCTTTGTTCGTTACTGATAACTTATAAAGAGCTGGCGACTGTTTATCACCTGATTAATTATGGACTCGGGATGACTCTGAAAACAAGAACCAGTGAATAGATGTGAACTCTAAGATCTTGTGAACAGAGAGAATGAGAATATTTTTGATATCTAAGTTGTCAAGTCCTGAAATAAATCAAAGCCCTGGGGTGAGGAATAAAGTGTCTTTAATTCAGATAACAGGATAGCAAAACTGCCACCCTAGGGGATGGATGTCCAGTGGATTTCCCAACCAAAGAAAAGCCATGGAAAAGTTTTTCTAGTTTTAAGAGGAGGTGGGAGGGGGGATAACATGAGGCAGGAAGGCCCGGTCATGAGATCCCAGCCCCGCTCAGTAGTCCGAGCAAGGACAACCACTTCATTCCGGCTGTTTTGCCCTTCATCACGTGAATCCCGGTGAAGGGGGGGCAAGGACATCAGAGGCCTAGATCCAGCTTGAGCCAGCTTCCCCCATAAGGCAAGATCTCAGAATGGGACTTAAGGCCAGATTTAGCTCAACCTCAACAACACTGTCTCACTGAGAATCCTACTGATGTTCTGACATTGCTAGGATCATTCAAGGAACGGCAGGTAACAATACATTCGGTATTACCAATTTCTGTCCTTATATCAACAATTTTCTGTCCAAGGAAATGGTGTGAATCATTAGGAGAATGTTACAAAATGAAAGAGCCTCTGGGTGCTCCTTTTGAATTTCTGAAATTTCCACAGTATTTTTTTTCCAAATACATGCAAAGACAGTTTTCAACATTCATCTTTGCAAAACCTTGTTACAAAGTTTTCTCCTTCTCCTCGCTCGTGCCCCTCCCCAAGCCAGCAAACGATCTGATACAGGTTAACCATGTGCAATTTTTCTAAAAACATTTCCATATTTGGCATGCAGTGCGAGTAAGATCAGTTCAAAAGGGAAAAAAAGGCAGCCAGGTGGTGCCCTGAACTCAGGAGGAGGGCCTGAGTTCAAATCTAGTCTCAAACACTTAACCCTGGTCACTTAACCCCAATTGTCTCAGCAAAAAAACAAAAAAACAAAAACAAAAAAAAAAAAAAACAAGAAAAGAAAAGAAAAAAAATTAAAAAGGGGGGGGGGGAGAACAAGCATGAACAACAACAACAACAACAAAAGGTGAAAATATTATGCTTTGATTTGCAGTCTCCATAGTTCTCTCTCTGGATGTGGATGGCACTTTCCATCACCGGTCTATTGGATTTGCCTTGGTATCAGTCTGGAGGCTTCTGTATCTGGGAGTTAGCAGGCCTCACTCAGGATGGCCTAGTACACTGTATGTAGCCCTGAGCGTCGGTGTCTAATTCCCATCGTATTGAAAGGGTTATTATGAATTATGGGAATGGGAACATCTTGGATGTCCTCCCTCTGGCCTAACTGCACCTCCTTTTTCTCTGCTATATGGGAAGTTTGCATTTCTATATTCTATTGCAAGTCAGCCAGGTGGCGCACTAGTGCATAGAGCCCTGAGCCTGACATCAGGAAGGCATGAGTTGGACAGGAGTAAAACATCAAATATTCTATTATAGCTCGGTTGATATTTAATGACTTCTGGGACTTGAGGAAATAGCCAGATGATAGAAATGAAGAAACTATCGTTTATTTGGAAAGTAGGTGCACTTTGGACTTTGAAAAATTAACATGTCGGAAGAGATTTCCCTTCTAATGGTTGACATAAATTTCCTGGAGAAAAAATTGCTCTCTCTATTATCTCTATCTCAGAAAATAAGACAATAGGATTTCTCCTTTTAGAATAGTGGTTGCAATTTGAAAATAAATGTAACCAATCCTAATATGATTATATCAAAAAACCAAAACCAACCAACCAACCCATGGATGTATTTTATATCTTTGATTCTGTTACTCATCATTAAAGGATTTCATACTGACCATTTTTATTATAATTCCTCTCCCATCAAGTACTAAAAAACAGCATCATTCTGCTTTTCTCAGTAGGGATCCAGATGAAGATTAGGAAATTTCCCCACAAAAGCAAGGCAGCAAATAACTGTGGCCATTGACTTTGTTTTGTCTTTCAAAGTTATTGGCTATCCTCTCATTATATAATAATGAAAATTTTGCATAAAATAAATTAATGGGCAGAGATACTGGAATGGTTTGCCATTCCCTTCTCCAGATTATTTTACAGATGAGAAAACTGAGGTAAACTCAGTGACTTGCGCAGGGTCACACAGCTAGTAAGAGCCCCAAACTGGACCTAAATATGAAAATGAATCTTGACTCCTGCATTGAAAGTCCCCTGCAGTGCTGCTACCCAGCCACCCCTACTCACAAGGAATCAAAAAGGACACAGAAAGTATTTAAACAAGGCAGAACAAGCCACTGATGCTGCTCAGTAGTTTGTAAATTATAGAGCTTGGGAATAGGTTAATCTTCCATATCAAAAATACAAATCAAATCAAGGGCTACTTGTGAATTGATCCGGGCATCCTGGAGACCAATAAGGAACTAGGCCCCAAAAGCTAGCCAACTGTGGCTACCTTTTGATCCAGCAGTCTCACTACTGGATCTGTAGGATCGGGAAAGAGGGGAAAGTAGCCACAGGTGCAAAAATGTTGGCAGCAGCCTTTTGTGCACTGGTAAGGAATGGGAAAGTGAGTGGATGCCCTTCAGTTGGGGGAATGGCTAAATAAGCTACGGCATATGCAGGTAACGGAATATTATTGTTCTATCCAAAATGATGAACAAGATGATTTTAGAAAGGCCTGGAAAGACAAGAACTGATGCTGAGCGGGGAGCAGAAACAGGAGAACATGGTACACAGTTAACAGCAAAACTGGATGATGACGGACCACCACAGACTGAGCTCTACTCCGTGATCCCAAGCCAATTACAATAGACCTGGGATGGAAAAATGCCATCCCCATCCAGAGAGGATGGATCCAAGCCAACAATTTTCACCTTTTCTGTTTGTTTACTTTTTCTCTCTTGGGTTTTTTTTTTTTTTCCCCTTTTGGCCTGATTCTTCTTTCGCGATATAGCATATCATATCCTGGACATCATACATGGATAACCTATACATACATCATATCACATACATCATACATATATAACCTATCTGAGACTGCTTACCGTCTTGGGGAGGAGGAAATAAAGGGGGATTTAAAAAAAAAAGGAGGGAGAAAAAAATTAAAAACTCAAAATATTAGGCGAATGAATGCTGAAAACTCTGTACATGTAATTGGATAAACAATACACTCTGGAAAAAAATTTTTTTTAAACCATGAGCTAAACTTATTTGCAGATAATCAGCAAAATGTTTCTATTATGTGCCAGGCACTTTGCTACAGCCTTGGGATCCTGATAAAAATGTCACAGCCCTACTTAAGAAGGAAGACAACACAGAAGACTATATACACAGTAAACACCAGATACTCTGATAAAGGAAGGAAACAATCATCCTCATCATCCTAAAAACAGCTAACTTTCGAGGTTTGCAAAGTGCTCTTACGCATATTTCATCCTGACAGCAACCCTGGGAGGTGGATGCTTCGGATTAGTCCATTTCACAGTCGAGGAAACCGAGGCGGAGAGAGCCCCCGGATTGGCCCGGTGGGTTTCACCTCGGGGCTTGGCGACTCCCCACTCCAGTCCCCCGCACCGTGCCACCTACGAGGTGGGCCCCCCGGGTTCAGAAAAGGCTTCGCGTAGTTTGGCTGAGAAGCCGAATCCGGCCAGATGGGATTCAACCCGAGACGGCCGAGGAGGGGGGCCGGCCTGCGGGCACGGGGATGCTCCGCGGGCACGTCCCTGCCTCTCCCCGGGTCTCCCTTTCCCCACCTGTAGGATCCGGGGCTGGATTACACGCCCGGGATACCTTCCAGGGGCAACATCCCACAAACCTTTGAAATCCAGGCTTCATTCATTGGACATCACGGCATCAAGTAGGATGCTGGGTAAATTCTGACATCGAGAGCCAGGAGATGCCCACAATGTGGGGGCAGAGGGGGTGAGAGCAGATGCTAGGGAACGGATTGGCCCCGAATCACACAGGGTTGCTGCGAGGCTCAAATGAGAACATGCATATTAAGTACTTTGCAAACTCGGAGGAGCCGTCATATTGGCGACTAACACGAGCGGTAAATACCTGCTGCGTTCTGACGTCCCAGTTTTTCTTTCTACAGAAGGAAGACGTTCGAGTCAATGGGCTCCGAGGTTCCAGATGCCAGCTCGGAGGTCCGGGAGAAAAGGTAAACCAAGACTGCCGCCGTCCCTCCCTCGCCACGCCTTCGCCACGCCCCTCCCTGGCGTCAACGGGCCCGGCCGAGTGCGCCTGCGCTTACGCCTGCGCCTGGCAAGCGGCCGGCCTCTCCTGTCCAAACGCCCGGACCCCGCCGCGCCCCGCCCCATCCTGCACCCGCGCTTTGCTGACGGAGAAAGCGCGGGGCGACATGCGGCTGGTGAGCTGGAACATAAATGGGATCCGGCGATCGCCCGAGGCCCTGAGACGCCTGCTCGATTCCCTGGGGGCCGATGTGACCTGCCTACAGGAGACCCGAGTCACTCGTGAGAACTGAGGCGTGCCCCACCCCACACCCCGCCCCTCCCACCCCGAGGCCCCCCACCAGCCCCGGCCTTTCCCCAGGAGACCCTCCCAGGAGATCTGGTCTGCTCTCTACGCCCGCCCAGGACTGGATCCCCCTTCTCAGCCTCTCTCTGCCCCCCAAAGGTCATTGCCCCTCCCCTTCCACCTTACCCCGCCCGCGCTACCTGCCCGCTAGGAGGCGCGCTCCCCTACCTACAGACACTCCCCCTCCCACATCTGCCCTGCCCCAGAGAGGATAGCATCCTCCTACTCTTCTCCGAGCCACTGCCAAGAGACACGCTCTGACCCTTCCTCTGACCCTAAAGGTCACTTCCTCCCCAAAGCACCACACTGACCCCCGTGCCCCCGCCAAGTCAGCCCCACCAGACTCCGATGAGCCAAAAAGTTCCCCAGGATCGTCTCCCCCGCCCCCCCCCCTCCACTGAACTCCTGCCCTCTCTCCCCCAACTGGCCCAGAGCTGACCCTCTGTCATGGGTTGCCCCCAACTCAGGGCAGTCTGGCTTTGGTCAGGGAGCCAGGCACTTCCTCTGGCCAGCCTTGCAGGGGGCAGGGTTGTGGCTCCAGAGCCTACCCACAGTGGCTATTCCTTCTCTGTCCCCCCAGGGGACCTGCTGGAAGAGCCCCTGGCCATCGTGGAGGGATACAGCTCCTACTTTAGCTTCAGTCGAGGTCGCAGTGGCTACTCAGGTGTGTGGGGGGATCTGGGAGGCTGGGAAGGTCTAGACATCCGTCCTGAACTTTGTGGAGCCGTGGTTTCCCACGGGGTAACGAGACTCGCACTGGGTACCGCCCATCCAAGTTTTTGAGCAAGAAACAGGTGCTGTGTTCATAATTACCGCTACTATTATTAGAGCACTCATACTTTGATTTTTTTTAGAAGAGT
This sequence comes from Sarcophilus harrisii, assembly GCF_902635505.1. Taxonomy (NCBI): domain Eukaryota; kingdom Metazoa; phylum Chordata; class Mammalia; order Dasyuromorphia; family Dasyuridae; genus Sarcophilus; species Sarcophilus harrisii. Next base: position 77,631,447 of record NC_045432.1, on the reverse strand, counting down.
TTAAACACTGAGGGGAAAAAAATAATCAGTTGGGGGAATACCCAAGAATCTGGGTTGAATTTTTTTTTCTGATCCAAATGATCCTTGACTCTGAGTCAGTCACTGAAAACTCAAACTTGGGACTGAAATTTTTTAAGGTCCCTTTCCACTCTTGCTGTTTTGTGTCCCAAATCCCTTCCCCTTTCTGGGGTCTCCTTGCCCCGTCTGTAGCCTTAGAAGCTTGAATGAGAACACCTTTTAAGCTCCTTAGAGTCTATGACCCTGCAGTCCTTTCCTGGGCCTCAGTTTCCTCCTCTGAAATGAAGGGGGTAGGATTAGCTCATCTCCAAGCCTTTCAGCTCTTTAGCAGTAGGACAGTGAACTGCATATAATCCAGCTTCCTCCTCGAGACATCTCAGATAAGGGGCAGCTAGGGGGTGCAGTGGACAGAGCACCAGCCCTGAAGTCAGGAGGACCTGAGTTCAAATGTGGCCTCAGACACTTCACACTTCCTGGCTGTGCGACCCTGGGCAAGTCACTTAACCCCAATTGCCTCAGGAAAAAAGAAAGACATTTCAGTTGGTGAGCTTAGATAATAAAAGCTAGCTAGCTCTTTATAAATATGATCTCATTTGATCCTCCCAACAACCCTGGGAAATTAGGGTCCCCACTTCACAGATAGGGGAACTGAGGCACGGAGCAGTTCATTGACATGTTTGGGGCCACCCAGCGAAGGCTGGGTTTGACCTCAGATCTTCTTAGCTGAAATCCACCCCTCTGTCTACTTCACCACCCAGCCCTGCTACCACCATGGACTTTGCCATTTGAGGAAAGTTTCTTCCCTTCTCTGAACCTCACTTTCCCCTTTATAACATGAAGGAGTTAGATTAGATGGTCGCTACAGGCCTTTTCACTTCTTCACCCTATAATCCTGTTAACAGAATTAGGGTTCTCGGACTTTTTGGACCCCCCTAAAGAGCTTCTCTTCACAGGTATTGGATCTATGAAGAGTTGCTATATTAGAAAGTAAAACATTTCCATATTATTATGAAAATGGCTTTGACCTCAGGGAGTCCTTGGAATCTCCGTGTCACCCTTTGAGAAGCTCTGATATAAGCTGTGATCCTGGTTATCTGAGCTTCCCCTTAGCCTCTGTAAAATGGGAATAATGAATCCCACCTGCCCCACAGGTGTGGTGAGGAAAGAGCTCAGTGTGCCCCAAAGCACCGGAGGGTGAGGCAGAATCCAGGAGTGACACCCCGTTTGTCCTGGAGGACAACAGCTGTTGGCTCTTTCTATACTAAACCACTTCCTAGAAAGGACTTTCTTTGGCCTAGGCCTACAGTGCCAGTGTCAATAATGTCAGGGAGGGGAGGCCAAGAATTATAACCAAAAATCACTAACAAGACACTTAAAATGGAGGGATCTGTAATGCTAGGAACGGCAGGCTGAGGGCAATGGGAAGAAAGGATTGATTTGAAGGCAGAGGATGGGGATTTGAACCCTGGTTCTGTACCCAGATTTACTCTTGTGAGGCATTGGCAAGTCCTTTTCCCTTCCTCTAGTCCAGAACTTCCCATTCTGTAAAATGAAGGAGTTGGACTCCACGGCCGTGTAAGTGGAAGGAATAACCAAACAATGAAATCTGAGAAATTATAATGACTGAACTTGGCCCCAAGAAAAAAACCATCTCCTCCCTTCCTCCCACAGGTGAGGCATTGTGGGTGCAGAAGGTGCTATCTAATTTTGCCTCATCACCTCACTTCCTCTTCAACTCGCATCCCTCGAGACTGCTGCTTTGTCCAGGAAGCCATTCCTGATGTCCCTGGGTGCTAGGGAAAGGGCCACGCATTTAGTAAGCACCCACTGTATGTCAGACACTGAACTAAGGGCTTTACACATATTATCTACTTTGGCTCTCACAAATACTCTGGGAGGAATATGCTTTTATTTTCCCCTTTTGAGAGGGCAAACAGGTAAAGTGACCCGCCCAAGTTCACACAGCTAGTAAATGGCTGGAGGCCGGATTTGAACTCACATCTTCCTGCCTCCAATCCTAACACTCTGTCCACTGCTACATCCAGCTGTCTCCCTAATTTTCCTCTCCAAAATACCTTCTGTCTCCACTCTATGTATCTTGTATGTTATTAATTATTTACATCCCCGTCTCCCTCACTGAAATGTAAGCTTCTTGAGGGCAGGGACTATCTTTGGATTATTTCATTTTTCCCCACTTCCATGGCAAACAATTTTTTACATTTTTTAAAAAACTTTGAGTTCCAGATTCTTCCCTTCCTCCCCACACACCCCCTCATGAGAAGGCACCTGTGACGGTGTGCAAAACATTATGTTTCACAAGAAAACATAGATCTCCCCCCAAAAAAAACCCTCAAAAAATAGTTTTCAAAAAAGAATGCTTCTGTTTGTATCCAGAGGCAATCAGTCCTTTCTCTGGGTCTGGACACCATTTTTCATCCTAAGTTCTTCAGAATAGCCTTGGATGATTGTATTGCTGAGAATGGCCAAGTCATTCATAGCTGATCACTCCACACCCGGGGCAGGGACTATTTTGGCCTTTCTCCCCCACTTTAGCATGGTACTGAGTGTTGATCCATCAATTGCCTGCCTCTCTTCACATGAACTCTCCTGCTCATGGATGGGTCCCTTTTCTGTAGGTCAGTCCTCCTCCCCCCCTCCAAAAAAACCAAATTAACGAGCCTAGAGCTGTTGACTTTCCAAGCTCAGAGAGTTTGGGGTCCATTTTTCTTTTAGCATTCATTCTGTGGCTCATCCTCTCTTTGTGTCCCTCATTCCGCCAGGTGTGGCCACCTTCTGTAAAAATAACGCCACTCCAGGGGCAGCCGAGGAAGGCCTGACCAACCTCCTAACCAATCACGAGGGTGCCGTGGGCGCGTATGGAAACACGGAGGAGTTCACTGAAGATGAGCTGCGGGCCCTGGACAGCGAAGGCCGGGCAGTCCTCACTCAGCACCAGATACGGTAAACGTTGACACTTGCCTGACCTGCAGCCAAAGCCACTTTTCCTTAGACCTCCCTTGCTGGCGTTGGGATCACTACTAGATAACTCCTCTCATCCGGATTCAGTGGGTTATGGACAGGGCAGAAAGGGAGTTGTAACATTTGATAACTGGCCCCGGTACATAAAAAGCTACATCCTCAATTTTGTTATTTTTGTCCATGATCTCTTGTTTCTGCACAGGAGGGCTTCCCAGTGGAGAAGCTGGGGGAGCATTTTGGCCCACTAGGGGAGCCTGTTCTTTCCCTGGCATACAGCTCTCTGATCACATCCTGTCCTCCACGTCTGTGCACTCATGGACTAGGATTTTTTAAAATATTTTCTTTTTATTCAAATGAGAAATTTTTGAACTTCTTAAATGTACATTTCTTTATGAATCATGGAGAGTCAAATGAACTTTTAAAAAAAATTATTGATGTCTTTTGTTCCTTCACCACGGTAATTTCCCTCCAAATTTGTTATTTATTTATTTTTAGCTTTAGTTTTAAAAAATTTGAGTTCTTCTCTCCCTCTCCCCTCTCCCCTACCCATTGAGAAGGCAAGAAATATATCAATCATAAATGTGAAATCCTGCCAGTTTTTTTGTTTTTGCAAACAATCGCTCTGAGTGTTCAGAGAGAGAGAGAGAGATGGGGAGAGCAAAGAACACAGACATGAAGAAGAGGAATGGAGGGAAAGGAAGAGAATTTTAGCTTTAGTTTAAAAAAAATTGAGTTCTTAATTCTCTCCCACCTCTCCCCCACCCATTGAGAAGGCAAGAAATATATCACTCATAAATGTAAAATCCTGCCAGTTTTTGGTTTTTGCAAATGATCTCCCTGTGTGTTGAGAGAGACAGAGAGAGAGAGAGAAAAACACACAGAGAGAGACAGAGACAGAGACAGAGAGAGAGGAGACAGGAGACAGAGATGGGGAGAGCAAAGCACACCGAGATGAAAAAAAGGAATGGAGGGAAAGGAAGAGAATTTTAGTTTTAGTATTTTTTTTTAAATGAGTTCTTAATTCTCTCCCCCACCCATTGAGAAGGCAAGAAATATATCAATCATAAATGTAAAATCCTGCCAGTTTTTTGTTTTTGCAAATAATCTCCCTGAGTGTCGAGAGAAAGAGAGAGGAGACATAGATGGGGAGAGCAAAGAGCACAGAGATGAAAAAAAGGAATGGAGGGAAAGGAAGAGAATTTTAGCTTTAGTTTAAAAAAAAAGAAAAGATGAGTTCTTAATTCTCTCCCACCTCTCCCCCACCCATTGAGAAGGCAAGAAATATATCAATCATAAATGTGAAATCCTGCCAGTTTTTTGTTTTTGCAAACAGTTGCTCTGAGTGTTGACAGAGAGATGGGGGAAGGGAAGAGCAGAGAGATGAAGAAAAGGGATGGAAGGAGACGAAAAGATTTTCAGCTTTAGTTTAAAAAAATTGAGTTCTTAATTTTCTCCCTCCTGCCTCTCCCCCACCTATTGAGAAGGCAGGAAATATGATATGACTGATAAGTGATACATATGAAACCATGCCATTATTTTGTTTTTGCAAACACTTGCTCTGAGTATTGAGTCACAGAGACAGAAAGAGAGGGAGAGAGGGAAGAGCAAAGAGATGAAGAAAAAGGACAGAGGGAGAGGAAGAGATTTGTAACTTTAGTTTTAAAAAATTGAGCTCTGAATTCTCTTCCTCCCACCTCTCCCCCACCTGTGGAAAGGCAGAAAATATGCTATCAGTCACATATGTGAAATCATACCATTATTTTGTTTTTGCAAACACTTGCTCTGAGTGTTCAATGAGAGACAGAGAGAGAGGGAAGAGCAAAGAGATGAAGAAAAAGGACAGAGGGAGAGGAAGAGACTTTTAGCTTTAGTTTTTTTAAAAATGGAGTTCGTACTTCCCTCTTGCCTCTCCCCCACCTGTGGATAAAGCAGAAAATATGCTATCAGCCATACATAGGAAACCATGCCATTATTTTGTTTTTAAAAACACTTGCTCTGAGTATTGAGTCAGAGAGAGAGGGGGAGAGATGGGGAGAGGGAAGAGCAAAGAGATGAAGAAAAGGGACAGAGGGAGAGGAAGAGATTCTTAGCTTTAGTTTTTGTTTGGTTTGGTTTTTAAATTTTATTTTATTTTTTATTATAATAACTTTTTATGGCCAGAACCCATGCCAGGGTAATTTTTTACAACATTATCCCTTGCACTCACTTCTGTTCCGATTTTTCCCCTCCCTCCCTCCACCCCCTGCCCCAGATGGCAAGCAGTCCTATACATGTTGAATATGTCGTAGTATATCCTAGATACAATCTATGTGTGCAGAACCCAACAGTTCTCTTGTTGCACAGGAAGAATTGGATTCAGAAGGTAAAAATAACCTGGGAAGAAAAACCAAAATGCAAACAGTTTAAATTCATTTCCCAGTGTTCTTTCTCTGGGTGTAGCTGCTTCTGTCCATCATTGAGCAGTTAAAACTGAATTAGGTCTCTTTGTCAAAGAAATCCCCTTCCATCAGAATACACATCTTCATATAGTATCATTGTTGACGTATATAATGATCTCCTGGTTCTGCTCATTTCCCTCAGCATCAGTTTGTGTCAGTCTCTCCAGGCCTCTCTGAAATCCTCCTGCTGCTCATTTCTTACCGAACAATAATATTCCATAACATTCATATACCAGAGTTTACCCAGCCATTCTCCAGTTGATGGGCATCCACTGAGTTTCCAGTCTCTGGCCACTACAAAGAGGGCTGCCACAAACATTTTGGCACATACAGGTCCCTTTCCCTTTTTAGTATCTCCTTGGAGAATAAGCCCAGTAGTCTTAGCTTTAGTTTTTTAAAAAAAAATTGAGTTCTTCCCTCCCACCTCTCCCCCACCTGTGGAAAGGCAGGAAATATGCTATCAGCCATACATGTAAAATCATACCATTATTTTGTTTTTACAAACACTTGCTCTGAGTGTTCAACGAGAGGGACAGAGAGACAGAAAGAGAGGGAAGAGCAAAGAGATGAAGAAAAAGGACAGAGGGAGAGGAAGAGACTTTTAGCTTTAGTTTTTTAAAAAATTGAGCTCTTAATTCTCTCCCACTTCTCCCCCACCTATGGAAAGGCAGGAAATATACTAGCAGCCATATATGTAAACTCATACCATTATTTTGTTTGTGCAAACACTTGCTCTGAGTGTTCAACGAGAGGGACAGAGAGACAGAAAGAGAGGGAAGAGCAAAAGAGATCAAGAAAAAGGACAGAGGGAGAGGAAGAGACTTTTAGCTTTAGTTTTAAAAAATTGAGCTCTTAATTCCCTCCCACTTCTCCCCCACCTATGGAAAGGCAGGAAATATGCTAGCATCCATACATAGGAAACCATGCCATTATTTTGTTTTTAAAAACACTTGCTCTGAGTATTGAGTCAGAGAGAGAGGGGGAGAGATGGGGAGAGGGAAGAGCAAAGAGATGAAGAAAAGGGACAGAGGGAGAGGAAGAGATTTTTGGCATTAGTTTTTAAAAAATTGATTTAATTCCCTCCCACTTCCCCACCTATGGAAAGGCAGGAAATATACTAGCAGCCATAAGAAACTCATACCATTATTTTGTTTGTGCAAAACTTGTCTAGGTTCAAGAGAGGGACAGGAGAAGAAAGAGAGGGAAGAGCAAAAGAGATGAAAAAAAGGACAGAGGAGAGGAAGAGAGTTTTATTTTAGTTTTAAAAAATTGAGCTCTTTTAATTCTCCCCACTTCTCCCCACCTATGGAAAGGCAGGAAATATACTAGCAGCCATATATGTAAAATATACCATTATTTTGTTTTTTGCAAACATTGTTGAGGTTCAATGAGAAAGAGAGAGGGGACAAAGAGATGAAAAAAGGACAGAGGGAGGGAAGAGAATTTAGCTTAGTTTTTTAAAAATTGAGTTTAATTCTCCCACTTCTCCCCCACCTATGGAAAGGCAGGAAATATACTAGCAGCCATATATGTAAACTCATACCATTATTTTGTTTGTGCAAACACTTGCTCTGAGTGTTCAACGAGAGGGACAGAGAGACAGAAAGAGAGGGAAGAGCAAAGAGATGAAGAAAAAGGACAGAGGGAGAGGAAGAGACTTTTAGCTTTAGTTTTTTAAAATTGACTCTTAATTTCCCTTCTCCCCACCTATGGAAAGGCAGGAAATTTAGCAGCCATATTTAAAATCATACCATTATTTTGTTTGTGCAAACACTTCTCTGGGTGTTCAAAAGAGGGACAAGAGGCAAAAAGGAGAGGGAAGAGCAAAGAGATGAAGAAAAGGGAAGAGGGAGAGGAAGAGTTTTAGCTTTAGTTTTAAAAATTTTTTAATTTTCCCACTTCTCCCCACCTGTGGAAAGGCAGGAAATATGCTAGCAGCCATACATGTAAAATCATACCATTATTTTGTTTGTGCAAACACTTGCTCTGAGTGTTCAACGAGAGGGACAGAGAGACAGAAAGAGAGGGAAGAGCAAAGAGATGAAGAAAAAGGACAGAGGGAGAGGAAGAGACTTTTAGCTTTAGTTTTTTAAAAAATTGAGCTCTTAATTCTCTCCCACTTCTCCCCCACCTATGGAAAGGCAGGAAATATACTAGCAGCCATATATGTAAACTCATACCATTATTTTGTTTGTGCAAACACTTGCTCTGAGTGTTCAACGAGAGGGACAGAGAGACAGAAAGAGAGGGAAGAGCAAAGAGATCAAGAAAAAGGACAGAGGGAGAGGAAGAGACTTTTAGCTTTAGTTTTAAAAAATTGAGCTCTTAATTCCCTCCCACTTCTCCCCCACCTATGGAAAGGCAGGAAATATGCTAGCATCCATACATAGGAAACCATGCCATTATTTTGTTTTTAAAAACACTTGCTCTGAGTATTGAGTCAGAGAGAGAGGGGGAGAGATGGGGAGAGGGAAGAGCAAAGAGATGAAGAAAAGGGACAGAGGGAGAGGAAGAGATTTTTGGCATTAGTTTAAAAAATAATTGAGTTCTGAATTCCCTCCCGCCTCTCCCCCACCTATGGAGAAGGCAGGAAATATGCTATCAGTCACACATGTGAAACCATGCCATTATTTTGTTTTTGCAAACACTTGCTCTGAGTGTTGAGTCAGAGAGACAGAGAGAGAAGAGGGAGAGGGGGAGAGATGGGGAGAGGGAAGAGCAGAGAGATGAAGAAAAGGGACAGAGGGAGAGAGATGAGAGACAGAAGAGGGAAAGAAGCTCCAGGAAACACTGTCTTTATTAAGCTGCCTGCCTTGGTGCAAGCCCTCTGGCACTCATTATACTTCTGGGGCTTTTTGGCCAGCTCGCAGGGAGTGAGGAGAAAGCTCCGAGTTGTTGTGATTCACAGTTTTCTTATTAATGATTCGGAGCATTCTTCCTTATAGCCGTTAGTAGTTGGCAGTTGTTTCGAGAACTCCACCTGCTTTGTCCACGTGTCTCTGGAGGGACGGCTCCCACAGACACAGTCACCCGTTGTCTCGAGATCCTGGGTATCGGGACCCCCTCGGAGATATTTGATACAAAGATTGTCCCACCCGGGCGCTTCTCTTCTTATCCCAGTCTTAATTTGCTTCAGCCGACCACCTTTCAGTTTCATTTAGTTGAAATTCTTTGTTTAGCTTTCGAAATCACTTCTGTCCCTTCCTCCTTCAGTTAAGAAGTCAGTCCCTAGACATATACTGTGGAAATGCTCCCTGATCTCTTTCTCTTCTCATTTTTTTGGTGGTTTGATCCTTTATCATTCAGGTCACATCCTTTCGGAGTTTATTGTGGGATTGTGTCTTTCACTTCCTCTAAGGCCAGCTGATATAGGGTGTCCCAAAGATCTTAGTGCAGCGCTCTGGGGACACCTCGTAGTGTTTCTGGTCCTCTTTGCCCCTCGCTGTCCTGAGTACTACTTGCTTCTGAGAAGCCCGAAATCCGCTTCTCGTGGGTGGGATGCAGACTTTCTAGAGCAGTAGAGTAGGAAAGGCAGCGTGGTGCCATGGAGAGCAGGAGCTGCGGGTACAAATCCCATCTCTGCCACTGCTGCCCTTCGTGCTGGTGGGCGAGTCAAATGAATCCTCTGAATTGGGGGTTCTTTTCTGTAGAATGAGGGGCCGGACTTGATGACTTCAAGCACTGTCCTATCTGATCATTTACAAAATCCCATCTGTCCCCTCCTTCCCACTCACGTGCTCCTTCAGGCTTTTGGAAGGTCTCACTGGACAGTATCAAATAGCTTGGGTCTCCCAGCCGCTAACGTGAGTCTCCCGACCTCACTAAACTCCCAAGGTTTCCTATTAGCTCTCAGAACACACTTTCTCCAGCTCCCTCATCTATTCCTTTTCTCCTTCCTTTCCTTTCTGCTTTTAAGATCATCATCAACAATAAGACAGTTATTTTTATTAAGAATAGCACTTTGATGTTTGCGTTCACAAACATGTTCTCATTTGAGCCTTACAACAACCCTGGGAAGGTGGATGTTCTTATGACCAGCATTTTACAGGTGAGGAAACCGAGGCAGGCAGAAGTGAAGAGACATGCCCAGCATTTTACAGGTAAGGAAAATGGAGGCAGGCAGAAGTGAAGAGACTTGCCCAGCATTTTACAGGTAAGGAAACAAAGGCAGGCAGGAGTGAAAAGATTTGCCCAGCATTTTACAGATGAGGAAACCGAGGCAGGCAGAAGCAAAGAGACTTGCCCAGCATTTTACAGGTGAGGAAACAGAGGCAGGCAGAAGTAAAGCAACTTGCCAAGCATTTTACAGGTGAGGTAATGGAGGCAGGCAGAAGTGAGGAGACTGGCCCAGGGTTACACAGCGTCACTTAACCCTAATTGCCTCAGGAAAAACAAAAACAAAAAAATAAAATAAAATACATGTCATCTCTGTTTAGTCCCTCATATTGATTGCTCAGAATTACCTTTTTGTTCAATTTGACGCCTTTATTTTTACTTCAAAGTTTCTGTGGTGCTCTGATTTTCTCATAAGAAGTGCTTGGAAGTCCTCTGTTAATCAAAGGGAGCATCCCCCCAATTTCCAGTTGGTCGCCGCTACTAAGAGAGATGCTATAATTATTTTTGTCCACAGAGGTCCTTTTTCTTTTTATTGATTTCATCAGAACACAGACCTTGATTGGGTCAGAGAAAACACACAGTTTGATAGCCCTTTGGGCGGAGTTCGAAATGGTTCAGATCCAGAAGGGTTCGATCAGTTCACAACCACCATCAGTACCTCTCTGTCCCAATTTTCCCACATCCCCTCCAACATTTCTCATTTTCTCTTTCTGCCCTATTAGCCTATCTTAAGTGTGTGAGGTGGTAGCTCGGAGTTGTTTTAAGTTGCCGTTCCCTAATCACTAGTAACTTAGGGCATTTTTCCATATAGCTTTACGTAGCCTTGATTTCTTCTGAAAACCTCCTGTTTGTGTTTCTTACCCATTGATCAATCGGGGGCCGACTTGTATTTTTTATATACTTGATGAAGTTCTCCATGTATTTGAGAAATGAGACCTTTATCAGAGAAACTTCCTGTAAACATTTTTTCACTGTTACGATTACTGTGTGTCCATCCTGTTCCTCCCCTCTGCATTTATCTTACTCTCTCCTTTCATTCCATCCCTCCTCAAAAGTGTTTTGCCTCTGACCATTGCCTCCTTCGATCCGCCCTCCATTTTGTCAGTTCTCCCCTTCCCCTTCTCTTATTCCTTTCTCTTCCTTCCCTGTAAGATAAGATAGATTTCTAAATGCAACTGAGCATGTACGCTATTCCCTCTTTGAGCCAATTACAGTGAGAGTGAGTACTCTCCTATCTTTCCCTCCACTGTCTGAGCTTTTTTGTAACTCTATTATGTGAGACAATGTAGCCTATTCTTCCTGTTTCTCTCAGTGTATCCTTTTTCTCATCATTTAATTTTATTTTTTTAGATTTCATTCCATTATAATCGACTCCCACCCATGCCCTCGATATATACTCTTCCTAACTGCCCTAAAAAAACCACCTTAAAAGTTACAAGTATCATCTATCTCTCCTTGTCAGAATATAAACAGTTTAATCTTATTGAAGCCTTTATGATTTCTGTTTTCTGATTACCTTTTTATGCTTCTCTTGTGTCTGTATTTGAAAGTCAGATTTTCTGTTCAGCTCTGATATTTTCATCAGGAATGCTCAAAAGTCCTCTGTTTTCTTAAATATTCCTGTTTCCCCAGAAGGAAGGGAAGGTGATTCGTAGTTGTAAGCCTGGCTACTTTGTCCTCCGGAATATCATATTCCTATTATCCTGATCCTTTGATGTAGAAGATACTAAATCTTCTGTTAGCCTGACTGTGGTTCCATGATTTGGGGATTGTTTCCTTTTGGCCGCTTGCAATCTTTTCTCCTTGACTTGGGAGCTCTGGAGTATTTCTAGGACTTTTCATTTGGGATAATTGTTCAGGAGGTGATGGGTAGACTCTTTGTATTTCTATTTCACCTTCTGGTTCTAGGATTTCAGGTTCATTTGCCTTGATAATTTCTTTAAATCTAATGTTTAAGGGCTCTCTCTGTCTCTCTCTTTCTATCTGTTTCTTATCTCTCCCAGCTAATCTGATCATTCTTAAATTCTCCTTGATCTATTCCCCAGGTCAGTTGTTTTTCCAATGACAGATTTTCCCTTTTTTTTTTTTCATTCTCTTGATTTTGTTTTTATTGTTTTTTGATGTCTCATGGAAGCATTAGGTTCCACTTGTCCGATTCTACTTTTTAAGGAGGTTTTCTCTTCACTGGATTTTTGTCTTTTTCACCATTTGACCTATTCTGTTTTTCAGGTATTATTTTCTTTCTTTCTTTTTTTTTTTTAGCTGTACCACATTTTCTTTTCTTTTATTTATTTAAAACTTAAATACAAAGAAGAAAAAAAACCATTGCCATGTGCACAGCAAAACAGAATAGAGGATTCAAAATATGAAACAATAAATTTCCATTTCAAGAAAACCTATTTAATAAATATTGCCCATTGTATTCAGAGCTATCCATCTTCTCTTGGCTTCCTTATAGGTTATTTTTGTTCTCTGCTGCACATTTTTTACTTTATTCTTTTTTCCTTTTTCCTTCCTAAGAAGGCTACAGTTAAGCATGGATGTAGTTATACATACAGACATATATATATATATATCCATACACACACACACACACACACACACAGATATCTACAATCACACATATATACACATATACATTCACATACATCTTTGTAAGGCTGTAGTAGTCTTACATTTTTCCAAATCCCCCAACTCATCATTTCCCACACCCCAACAATAGTCTGACCTTGTCCTGTGTAGTTATTTTAAACAGTCTAAAACAATATTGATTAATATGACTGCCATGTTTTTCTCTTGATTAAATCTATTTTAGCTTTAACTTTGCCTGAAATCAGTGATTCCCACTCCTACTTTTTTTTCTAATAAATTCTAGTCTTGAGCATTATGCTTATGTTTATGTGTATCTCTTATTTCCTGTCCCTGCTGACTTTTCTGTTTTACTTCTCCCCTTGCTACCTTGCCTTATTATTTAACCTATCCCCAACCGGTGATCCCGCCCTTCTCCTCTCCCCCTACTTTTCCCTTCCTCTTTATCTGATTCCTCTTAATCTATACACTTCATGTATCCCCCTCTTATCTTATTATTTCCCTTTCTTATTTCTTTATAAATTTGGAGGACTTTTATGCCCTTCTAGGTATCTATCTGTATCTTATTTATATATATTTATTTATTATTATTATATATTATTTATTATATTATTAATAATTAATATGTTATATATCTTATATGTAAAATATATAATATATTAATTATTAATTATATATAGAGAGAGAGAAAGAGAAAGAGAGAGAGAGAGATCCCTGTAACACATTTCCAGTGAGAGTAGGATTTCAGACCCATGAGCCCTTGTCCCCCTTCTGATTCCTCTGTATCGGTTCTTGCTCTCACACCTCATTCATATAACAAAGTGACTCTTTTTCCCTTTTCCTCCATGGTTTTGCTTTTTAGAATCACTCCATACTCAGCTGTATACCCCAGTCTTTCTTTTGAACTACCCAGTTACTAATAGACGGTGGTCTGGCTGTTCCTCTTAAGGAGCCAGACTCTGAGTGGTAGCTTGTACGAGAAAGGGTTAGGAAATGGACTGAGCACTGGCAGAGAAAATGGACCTTCCCCGGTCTTGTGATCACCTTTGAAAGCTTAAAAGGGAGGCCAGGACGGATCTGAGGCGGTCAGGGTCTTCACTAACTGTGGGGGAAGAACCCTTCACTAGGGGAGTGTGTGCAAAGTACGTTATCAGTTTCCAGTGCTGACCTTAGTGTTGTTGATAGTACAAGTTGTTTTTGATAACTGATAGTACCCTTGTTATCCCTCGGCAGCACTTCAGATGGGCACGAGAAGACCTTGACAATAATCAACGTCTACTGCCCCCATGCGGACCCCGACAAGCCGGAACGACTGACCTACAAGCTGCGTTTCTACCGACTCCTGCAACTCCGAGCTGAAGCCCTCCTGCGGACGGGCAGGTAAGAAGCGACCCAGCAGCCAGAAGTGAAGGCCCTGGGCTCTCGACCTGGCTTTTCTATACAGCAGCCAGAAGTGGGCGGGGGGGGAGAAAGATGGTGCCAGGAGTTCTAGAAGGCCCTAGACTCTAAACTGGCTTTTCCTTAGTTCCCTGGTAACCTGGGGCAAAGATTTTTGTTCTCTGGACCTCATTTCCTTGTTTATAAAAGATAGGTCTCTGAGGTTCCTTCCAAAGCAAAATGCTGATTCTCTGAAGAACCTCGGCCAAGCTGCCCCCCACCTCTGGTGAATCACCCCCTCCCCGAGCAAGAAAAGGGACGTGGCCTGAATTTCCCCCCCCCCCCATTCATTTCTGCCGTGCTCTCCACCGAGGAGAATCCCTAGAGATAAGTAGGCTCTCGTGGATTTCCGAGTCAGATCGGGGAGTGAGCCTCCGCCAGGCAGCTGTAACATACGGCCTTAGACACTGAATGCAGCAGAGAGGCGAGAGCTGAGGGAGACGATGGTTTCCAAGTGGGGAGGGCACTGAAGTTGGGCTTTACAGGAGGGAAGGCATGGGAGGTCCAGGAAGTAGCCCGTGTGAGCACGGAGGAGGGCCCGAGGAAGGCCCAAGAAGGCCGAGCCACCTACTTTGAGCAGAGCTGTAGCCCTTCCCACTGGGGACTGTCAAGAGGAAGGGCAAGGGGGGGAAGAAGGGCTGGAGAGGGGAAAGGCCTTGGGATCATCAAATGCTCCTGGGAGACTTAGACTCATTCGGGGGTGGGGGGGAGAGGTAAGGGGAAGAGCCTTTGTCTTTGTATCCCAGAAGGGGGGGGGTGGAGGAGTTTGCCCACAGCCACACAACTCATAATGGGCAGAGCCAAGCCTGTGCCCTGCGCCTCCCAGTTCCAGGCCAGGCCTCTTTCCCCTGCCCCCCAGTGTCAGCCTCTGACTCACGGACCATGGGCCTCTTCTTTCCCAGCCATGTGATCATCCTGGGCGACGTCAACACCTCTCATCAGCCTCTGGACCACTGTGACCCTCCAGATCTGGTGAGGATTGCTTCTCTGCTAACCTTGCTGTCTCTGTCTTAACCCGTGCCTGCAGACACACTCTCAGTGTCCTCTTCTTACTCTACTGTGTTGATCATAGAATTTGAGCTGGGGGAGGGGGCGGACCTTAAGAGGTCAGTCCATCTAGAGTCAGAGGTCAGGAGGTGACCAGAGTTCAAGTCAATTCATGCTAGGAAGAGGCAAAGCCAGGATCTGAAGCCTGTTCCTCTACCCCTGAGCCATGAGGCCTTTAGCGAGCCCTACTGATATTAGGAGCTGTCAGTTGATTTCTGTGGGCTTGAAAGCTCTTTCCAGCTCTAATGTTCTTTGGGTATCATCACCTTTCTGAGGCTCAGTTTCCCTTTCTGTAAAATGAGGGGTTGTAAATTTGTAAGACGCCTTCCAGCTCCGACACACGGTGTTCTTATGAAATTCGGTCTAATTTCATGTTTAAAAAAAAAAAAGTAGACTCAGTAGTTTTATTTTTCTTCCAAGGCTATTGGGGTTAAGTGACTTGCCCAGAGTCACACAGCAGGAAAAGTGTCTGAGACCAGATTTGAACTCAGGTCCTCCTGACTTCAGGGCTGGTGCTCTATCCACTGCAGCACGTAGCTGGCCCAGCTCAGGAGTTTTTGATGTAGGATTTTAGAGAGAAAATCTGTTCTTCATGATGGTGTTCCCTCACAGACCCCGGAGGCCCTTTGTGTCGTGAGGTGCCCAGCTTAGGAATCAGTACCTGGTTGGGGGGCCCAGAGGTCGGGTACTCCGAAGGGCAGAGGGCCGGACATTCTTGGCTTGCACAATGGCCTGAGCAAGAGTATCTTTCAGCAGCCAGGGAAGTTGAGCTGAGACGGAGGCTCTTTATGGATAGGAATCATGGGAGGGGAAACTAGAGACGTGAGCAGGGACTAGATTGAGGAGGACCTTGTGTTCTTCGAGTTCCCGAGACAGAAAGGCCTCCCAGAGGCCACTGAGGCTAACCCATACTTGAATGAGCATCTTCTCCACAATGTCCTTGTCGGGAAGAATGCTGGGGACAGGGAGTCACTACCTCCTGAGGTGGACCACTCCACCGGGGGCCCTTCTGATTGGCTCTCCACAGTCTCTACCTATTGTTCTGGGCCTGGAATTTCACTCACACGTTCGTGTGTTCAA
This sequence comes from Sarcophilus harrisii, assembly GCF_902635505.1. Taxonomy (NCBI): domain Eukaryota; kingdom Metazoa; phylum Chordata; class Mammalia; order Dasyuromorphia; family Dasyuridae; genus Sarcophilus; species Sarcophilus harrisii. The sequence goes on along the minus strand of NC_045432.1, from coordinate 77,615,743 downwards.
GGAGCCTACTGTGTGCAGTGCTCTATTGTTGGCGCTGAGGGGGCAGGGATTCAAAGCCGACAGCTAGTGAACGTGTCCTCGGGGTCACGGCCCGGGCCACAGTGGGGCTTTGAGAGGCTTCCCCAGAAACTGAAAAGAAGGCCGAGAGATTGCTTTCCAGGTGGGGTCACTAGCGGTGGCCATGCCATATGTCCGGTGCCTCTGGGAAATGGAGTGTGAGTGGGGTCGTTCTCACTTTACAAAGGAGGAAACCGGGGCCCAGAGGGAGGAAGGACTTTGCCGGAAGTCACAGGTAGTGGGGGGGCATCAAAACTTGAGCCCGAGAGGTTGAAGGCCCACCTTGATTGGGGCCTGCTGGGACTTCAGGGGAGTCTCCCCTCTGTGTGCCTCATTTTCCTCCTTTGTAAAAGGCGACCCAGACTCGCCGGCCTCGAGTCCCATCTGGCTCTGCCATTCACGGACACAGAGGGATTGCTCTTGGTACTTGCTCAGGGTCTTGCTGCCTCTGACGTTCTCTGGCTCTCGATTGCCTACCCCAGGCGTGCTTTGAAGAGAACCCCGGGCGCCAGTGGCTCACCCAGTTCCTGTGGCGGCCTGACGGGGAGAATGGGCTGTTCGTTGACAGTTTCCGTCACTTCCACCCGACCAAAGTCGGTGCCTTCACCTGCTGGTCGACCGCTACGGGGGCACGCCTCACTAACTATGGTACCCGACTCGACTATATCCTCGGCGACAGAGCCCTGGTGCTGGGGGAGTTTGAGGACTCCTTCCTCATGCCTGAGGTGGAGGGCTCAGACCACTGCCCCGTGGGGGCCACCCTGAGGGCCGAGCTCATCCCGGCCCCCCGCTGTCCCCCACTCTGTACCCGGTACCTGCCGGAGTTTGCTGGGCGACAGCAGAAACTCTCCCGGTTCCTGGTCAAAGTGGACCCCAACCTTCCGGGGCCCACTTCAGCCCCACCCCGAGAGGAAAAGAACGGTGTCGGGGTGTCTAAGAACCGGGCCAAGAGAACCTGTGGGGACCCGGGCCAGGGCCAGCTGAGCCTCCTGAGGTTCTTCCAGGCAGGCCGTCCCCCAGAAAAAGCCCCCGTCACCAGAGCCCAGGAGCCGGAGACCGAGCCGGCTGGCCGGGACCCCGGGGGAGCGGCACCCCCAGCCCCCGAGCCAGGCGAGGGCCAGGCAGCGTTTTGGAAGGCGGTTCTGAAAGGCCCCCCTCGTCCTCCTCTGTGCAAGGGCCACGGGGAGCCCTGCGTGCTGCGCACAGTGAGGAAAGCCGGGCCCAACTTTGGCCGGCAGTTCTACGTCTGTTCTCGGCCCGTGGGCCACAGTGGCAATCCCGTTGCCCGTTGCGACTTCTTTCTGTGGGTCTCTGGCAAGACCCCAGCCCCTCACTGAGGGCTCCTTCTCACTCCCTTGGTGGAGCTTTCATGTTACAGAGATCACCGTGTTTTAGCGGCTGGTTGCCAATGCCCTCCGAGGGACCCCAGAGCAGGTGTTAATGGGACTAAAGGCGGCTGGGGGAAAGAAGGGAACTGCTGCTAACCTTGAGTTTGTTTTACTTTTTTAAAAAAAACCACACCTAATTTTATATTAATAAAGTTTGGATCTTTGAACTGTCAAAGCACCTTTTATGGGGTTTCCCAAGGCCCCCCGAGTTGGGTTTCCTTTCCAGAGGAGGTTGGCAGCCGCTTCACGGCCGACTAAAGCCCCGCCGGACTCGGGGCTCTCGGGTACATGGTGTATGTCATGAAAATGCCCAATCCCATAGTGCTGTTGGAGAGGAAGGGAGGTCTCTTGTGTGGGTCTTTTTCTCAGCCCTTTGCCATTCGGGGCTTCCCTTGTAGAGTTGCCTTCAGGTCTGAAGCTGGAAGGAGACTTCAGTAGCCCCAGGGCCACCTCTGATGGCTCGGAGACGGGTTGCGTGATGGGTACTGGTGACAGCCAAGGTTTAGACAGAATGGAGGCCCACTTCACTTTGCTGTCTCTCCCGTCTTTAATACACCTAGAGGCATTCTGGTTGGCTGGCACTATCAGCGAGGAGCCCCGAGGGGGGCAGCTGTAGGGGAAGTGGCTGTAATTTGTGGTCAGAGTCCCTGCCTGAGACCGGAAGTCCACCTCGGGGATTGCCCCAGACCAGGATGCCAACTGGTGATTGGCTGAGTGTGTAGGTCAGGCACACAGAGGGGGTCAGATAGGGAGATACTGCTTTCTGCCATCTTGGACCCTGAGAGGGCCCAGTGAAGGGAGATAGGACTGAGCACGGCCGGCCTTTGCCCACAGCCTGGCGCCGTACCCTCACTTTCTCGAGCCCGTGGCCAGGGCTTCCGTCCTCCGTGTCTGCCGAGCCCAGAAGCAACCAGAGTCGTCATCATGAGGGTGGCTCTTGGTGTCTGAGAAGCCCATCGGGCCATCAGAGGGCGGGTGCCCAGCCTTGCATCTCTTTGCAGAGAGGCTGCCAGACTGGATGGGCTTTGAAGGCCTCTCTCTCAGCCTGTGGGTGTTCTGTTGAGGGCCTGTGGTGGGTGCTGAGGCAAGTGAAAGAGTCTGAGAGGAGTCAGGTGGCTGGTGCCGCGTGGAAGTGGGGCCTGTGCAGAGACCTGGGGCGGGGGGGGGGGAGGGGCAAATGGCAAGGGCCTCAGCAGGAATGGGAAGGTTGTGATGAGGGCCGGGGGAGTTGGGGGGGAGGGGGGCGGCCTGGGCCTGGGCCTCAGGACGGGCTAGAGCAAGGGAATTGGGAGTGAAAAGTTGAACCCTAAGGATCTGGTGAGCTGGCCAAGAGCATGTGGAAAGACAAGAGGGCCCTAGTGGGAGCTGTGGGGGCTGTCTACACTTGGTGGGTACTGAGATGGCAGAGGAGGTGAAAGGCCCATGTGGCCAGAGAGGGGGGAACTGCAGCCGAGGGCGGTCGCCGGCCTTAGAAAGGTCACTTAGAATGGCCCCGCTCCATCCTCCCACTCACGGGGATTCCCACTTAGCCACGTGTGTCCACGGCTCCGCTTTACGTGGCCGTTTGCCTCTCGAGTTCTTGCTCGAGTCTTGTCTAGTTCCAGACCACTGGAGGGCCCTTCTCTGGGTCTCTGCTCACCGTTTGGCTGTGGTCTCCTGCCCCGGCCATGAGATCGGCCCGTCTCCCTTGCCAGTCGGACGTTCTCTGGGCACTTTGACCCCATTCCTAATATGGCTGGATACTGGAGACAGGCTGCGGCCCACTTAAGCCTTCTTGAGTCCTTCTCCCTTTGAGGCGGAGTTGGGCAGCTAGGTGGCGCTACAGCACAGAGAATGCTGGGCCTGGAGGCAGGAAGACTCATGTTTCTCAGTTAAAGTCAGCTTCAGACACTTACTAGCTGTGCTAACTGAAGCTGGTCATTTAAGTGCGCTTGCCTCAGTTTCCTCATCTGTCAAACGAGCTGGAAAAGGGAATGGCAAAACCCAAGCCGCTTCAGCATCTTTGCCCAGAAAGCCCCAAACAGGGTCCCAAAGTGTTGGATCCGACTGAAATGACTCAACGACAGAATCTGATTTCCTGCAAGCCTAATTCTAGGATACCCCTGGCTGGGCCTCAGTTTACTCCTGTGTAAAATGAGTTTTTCCACGGAGTGCCCTCTAATCCTCCTTGCCGCTCTGACCTTCTGTCTCTGACAGAAGGCCCAGAGCAGGCTTAGAAAACCCTCTTTGTTTTAGTGTCCCCTTGGCCCCCCCCAGGACTCCCCAGATCCTGCCTGGGTGTCTCGGTGTCCCCCCCCCCGCGAATAAACAGATATGTGGCTGTAGGATGCAGTTTATTATCTATGAATTAGCAAAGGAATACATGATCTCTTTGATGATTGCCCAGTGGGAGTGGCTGATAGGAAAGCCTAATGCAAACCTCAAAGCATTACTGAAATGAAAATTATGCTTGATGACAGAGAAGCAGGACCACGAGGGTCCCGCCCTTGTAGAGATCTAGCGCACTCCCTGGAAAGGACCGAGGGGGCTGGAGGGGCCCGGAGCCTCTCCTCTCCCTCTCAGGCCATTAGGCAAACACGGTGACATATTGAGGGCCCATGTTTCCGAAGTAAGAGCGTTCCCACTCGCTCATGAGGTCAAAGTGCACAGGGCGATGGCAGAAGTTGCAGGCGGCAGAAGGGATGTCCTGGAGGGGCAAGCCCACTTCAATCCAGGCCTCAAGCAGTTTGTCTGTGGGAACGATAGCAGGGAGACCCTCCGTTAGACATCTGTAGACTCAGAGTCCGCTCCTTATCATCGGAGCCATCCTGCCACCAATGGGCCTGAGAGCTGGCTAGCTCCCCTTCCAGAGTAGCTGGTCTGCTTCTCCTTAGGCCATCTGGTGGCCCCTTCGCCCACCATCCCCGAAGCTCACCCGACGGGTGCTGCTTTCTTACCTGCCTCTGCTCTCAAACCTGAATAAGCCACTACCCTCCATTTCTCCCAGAAGCAGGGATTGGAAGTGCTGTCCCCCCCCCCTTTTTTTTCCTACAGATGAGGACACAAGTCTAGTGCAGGGAAATGATGTTAGGTCATGATGTCGGTACCAGAAAGACCCTTAGAAACCATTTCCCATTTTTGATTTTAGCAAGAACCAAACTGAGGTTCAGAGAGAAGGCCGGGCTGCACACATGACAGCGCTGGGCTGGGACCCAGGCCCAGCGCTCTTTAAAAAAATATACTAATTCAGCGTGAGCTTTTTCAGTTGTCGAACATCTGGTTTTTCTCCCTCCCGCCTCCTTTGTCTCGCTAAGAAGGGGGGAACACCAAGGGGACACGGTCACGCAGAGTGGACTCCTCCACTGGGCAGGGCGGCCATCTCGCCGATGTCGGCCGTGTGCCCGGCAAGCGCAGCGGGCTCAGAGAGCCGGGCCCCAGCCCGGTTCCGCCCTTGGCGTGTGGTGGGCCCCTCTGGGCCTCAGTCTCCCCCTCTGCAAAATGAGGGGCTTAGAGCAGATCTCCTCTAAACTCCCTTCTGCTCTGACAGCCCAACACTGACAACGTTGCTCTGTGGGAATGTCACCCCATGGTCTCTTATGTGCTGAGACCCTTCATGTCTGTGGAACGGAGGAGCCCCTCGGAGCCCAAAGGGCCACGCCCCCCAGGAGTTGTTTGGCTAGAGTCCCACCCACCCAGACGTGATCCCCAACCCTGAGTCCCCGTTAGCCCATTGGGGTTCTCTCGGCGTCCATCGCTCCCAAGACCCGAAATGTGCCCTGCCTCCCGTGCCTGGCCTCTGTCTGGCCCCTCCCCCTCCGCAGCTTTGTCTCTCCATCCCTTTCATACGTCACGTCACAGAATCGGGGCGTCTCCAAGCTCTGAAAGCTTGCAATGCACTAAAACTTCTAGGACACCCCGGACCGTTCTTTAGCCAAATATTCCTCCCAGCAGCAGGGCCTCTTATCCTTGTTTGACAGAGAAAGAAACTGAGGCTGTGGCCACAGAGCCAGGGTCTCGAGGAGGATTTGGACCCAAGTCAGTTGGCTCAGTGTCTGTTCTTCCCATCTTGCGCCTTTCCTTCCTTCCTGAGGTCCCCCCTTCCCGTAGCTCCCGCCACGCCTGCCTCCTGGCCCCCTTGCTGTCTCTGTCCGGCTCTCTTGTCCAAGGCCCCAGATTTGAATTTCAGCTCCTGGAATGCTAACTGTGGGACCCTGGGCAGCCACTTAACCTCTCATTCTCAGTTTTCTCATCTGCAAAATAGGGAGCTCAAGGGGTCGGTGGGAGGGCAGTGCTCGGCCAGTCCTGAAGTGCAGCGTCTGTGAGCTGGGGTGTATCGTGTTGGAGAGAAAGCCATAGAAAGGCCCAGCCATGCACAGAGGGCCGGGGTGGGATTTGAACCCATGCACCCCAGGTCTTCATCTGGGAAATGAGGGGATTGGACTCCAGCCAGACCTCCGAGCGGCCTCTCAGCTCCGTTATTCTTTGTCTCCCCTTCCTTCCCCCCACCCCTCTCTTCCCCCCTCTGTCTCTTTCCCTCTCCTTTCTGTCTCTCTCCCTCTTCCCTTTTTCTTTCTCTCCCTTCCCTTTCTCTCTCTCTCCCCCCTCTGTCTCTGTCTCTCCCTCTTCCCCGTCTCTCCCTCTTCCCTTTCTCTCCCTCCCCTGTCTCTGTCTCCCCCCATCTCTGTCTTTTTTCCTCCCCCCTCTGTCCCTCTCCCTCTCTCAGCTTTGAAAATATGGACAGTGGGTCATCCACTCCCCCTGTGAGCCCCGCCCCCAGCCCCTCCTCAGTATCTACACACACAGTCTGAGTCTAGGCTCAAGCCAGTCTCTTCTCTCCGGGGCTCGGTTAAAGGGAAGCCCCCTTGGGCCCGGGAGGGCCGTGGCGGGCCGGGCCAGAAGTAGGGAGGGAAGCTGGGTGGGGAGTGAAAACTTACCCACGAAGTAGTCCATCATCTGGGGGGTGTGGTGAGGAGAAGGTGCCAGTCTCAGGAGCTCCTCACCCCGGGGCACTGTGGGATAGTTGATGGCCTGCACGTAGATGTTGTACTTGGAGATCAGCAGGTCACACACTCGGCTGTTGAGGGCAGCATCCCCAACCTGAGGCCACGGGAGAGGACATAGGCTCAGCCACCCTAGTCCCTTCTCTCATCAGATCTCAGCCTCCCGGAAGAGGTGCCCCCTCTCTGACAGCCCAATAGGTGGTCATCCAGCTTTTCTTAGAGACCTTCAGGGATAGGGAACTCACTACCTGCCGAGGGAGTCCATTCCACGTTCAGAAAGCTTTTCCCTACATTGAGCTGAAATGTGCTTGGCGGGCAGCCCCGTTGGGCCAATCGGAACAGGGCTAAGCCTTCGTCCGTGGGACGGCCCCATGGAGCCAGTGTGGTGTGGCGAGTGTGTCACTATGTCAGTGAGGCCTGCCTCCTTAGAACTGCCCACTCTTTACACAGGAAAAAACTGGGTTCCGAAGGCAGGAAGTGATTTGCCCAGGCTTAAATGGCAAGAGGCCGGGGGTCGCCCAACCTCCACGCACGCACCGAGCCCGCCCCGGCTGGTTCTCTGGCAGTACCGACTGAGGGGGTGTGTTTTTCTCTCCTGTGCTCTCTTAGTCACTAACTCCTCTTGCCCTTTCTTCCGTCACTATTCACACGCCTTTTACTCATTCACTCCTTCGCGCCTTAATTTACTCGACCATCTGTTCTACTCATTCACTCACTCAATGGTACGTCATTCAGCCTCACGCCTCCTCGAGCCCCTCCTGCCCTCACCTCAGCTCCGGAAGAGCAGCGGGCTTAGGCGGGACTCGGGGGGGGGGGGCGGGCAGTGCCTATTCCTGGTGTCCCTGGCCCCTTTCTGAGCAGCTCAGAAGAGAGAAGGATCTGGGAGCTGGAGGCCGGGGTGGGCTTCTCCGAAATAGACAGATGAGGCCGGCACCTGCCCTGAGCCTCAAAGGAAGAGAAGGGGTGTGGGGAGGCAGGGGAGGGGTCACCCGGGGCTTCCCTCACCCGGATAGGGATGATGTGACTGGGGCAGGCGATGACGGGAAGCCCCTTGTCCATGAGCAGTTGGCGCATGTGGCGGACGTTGCGCTGGTGAGCGCGGCGCAGGGCTTGGCCCTCCTTGCCCTTGAGGATGCGCACAGAGGCCAGAGCCCCGGCCAGCACCATGGGGGGCAGGGAGGTGGTAAAAATGAAGCCGGCGGCATAGGAGCGCACGGTGTCCACCAAGTCACGGGTACTGGCGATGTAACCCCCGATGCAGCCAAAGGCCTTCCCTGTGAGAGAGAGAGAGGGAGGGGAAGAAGTCTGTCATCTGCCCGGAAGGGTGAAAGAGGAGGGAGGCCGCACTTCCTGCCTCCCGTCCCTCAAGGCTCCCCCCAGCTCAGAATTTTCTTCCCCGTTCCCCCCCACCTTGGGATTTACTAACTCTGTATGTACAAGGAGCAGGGAGAAGTAGCAAAAGTCAGTGTCTCTTGAATGAAGGAGAGTTGACAGAGGCAGGAAGGGAGAGGCCAGAAAAACAGAAGAGAAGAAGGAATGTGAGACAGGACAGAATTTGGAGGAGCAAGAAACGAGGAGGAGGGAAAGCGGGGGTTCAGTGGTCTGCAGAAAGGTCAGAGGGTGTGGGGGAGGAAGGAGTCAGCCCATCTTTAGAGGCTTGTTCTGTGGGATACGTGGCGTCTCCTCGAGGCCCCGGTGGGGGCCCAGGAGCTGTGATAAGGGCCTGTCTGGGGATGATTAGGGGCCCCGGGGCCCCGGGAGCTCATCTGCCATGTCTGCCCAGGCCGATTGGAGCCAGGGGACCAGGGCGTGGCCCAGCCAGCTGTTCGATGGGCCCAGTGCCTTCCCCACGGCCCTGGGGCCCCATGTGGCGGGGACAGCTGAAGCTGGCGGAATCCCGTCACCACCCTTTCCCGGGCCAGACCTTTAAAGCTTGGCTCAGGACTCCCGCAGCCTCGAGGACTCCCTTCCTCCCTTGGAGAATCGCCATGCCCTTAAGGCTCTCAGCTTCCTGGGAGAATGGGAGCCTCCCCGGGGTGCCACTGTGGCCTGGGGCCCTCTAACCTCAGGCTCCACATCCCCACCTACATTCTGCTTTCACCCATAAATCTCCTAAGTTTCCAACAAGATCCTTTAAATTGACGGGTCACCTTTGGTGTCCTGTGCACCCCCCCCCGATGCCCAGCTCAGTCCCCTGAATCCACGGTAAAGCCCACTGACTTCCCAGGAAAAGAACCCATGGGAGTCACTAGCCGTGTTTTCTGGATCTTCAGCTGAAGACCCCAAAACAGTCACAGGCCCTGGGTTCAAATCCTGCCTCTGCTACTGATTTCCTCTGTTCCCTCCTTGATGCCCTCATCTCCAAAATGAGGCAGTTGGTGTAGATGCCCCCCAAGGTCTCTGCCAGCTTCTAAGCCCTCTGATTTCTAGCAAAAATGTGCTTCCCAGCTGGGCCGCCCACGTGCACAGCGGTGTCTTTGGGCAGCCAGAGATGGGACTTGGAAGGAGGGGTGGAGAGATGTAAGAGCCCCCACCTCGGCGCCCCACCCACCCAACGTGGTCACTGTGGAAGCCTCAGGCAGGAGGCGGGAAGGGCCGTAGAGGCCCTCAGCCTGTCCCGGGATCTCCCCTTCTCCCTCCGAGGAAGCTCACCCAGGGTCCCGGAGACAATGTCGATCTTGTGCATGACGCCATCACGCTCGCCGATCCCGGCACCCCGCGAACCATACAGGCCGACGGCGTGCACCTCGTCCACAAAAGTCAAGGCCCCGTATTTGTGGGCTATGTCGCACATCTCCTCCAGGGGGCAGATGGCACCTGGGGGGGGGGGGAGCAAAGGAGCCGGATGATGCACTCAGACTGGCAAACAGCTCAGGTTCCAGAAATAGAAACGGAGGGAGAGACAGACAGACCCGGGGGGGGGGGGGCAGGGAGAGCAAAAGAGAAACAGAAATATATTGGGATGAAAAGGGAGAGAGCAGAAGGAGGGGGAGAGAGAGAGAGAGAGAGGAGAAGAGAAGAAAGAGAAGGGGAGGGAGGGAGTAGAGACAGAGGGAAGGGGAGGAAGAGGGAGGGCAGCACAGGACCAAAGGCTGGCAGCTGTGCAGCGCATCAGCCTGTCCCTCCCCACTCCCAGATAAGTTTCCTCCCCCGGCGCCCTTCCTTCTGTCAGCCAGGTGGACCCCAGCCTCGGCTGTTGGTTTCCATGCCCACTTGACCAATTCTTTGGAAGAGAGAGAGCATCGAATGGTTGCTTTGTTTGGTCATCCCCATGTCCCCAGCCCTTTGCACGGCGTCTGGCACGTAATCGGGGTAAAGGAGCTAACTGAAATCCGGCCTGTGAGGCAGTGGGACGGCTACGGTATGGGACGGCCACAGTATGGGACGGCTACAGTACTGTGGCTTTGCTTTGAGGAAAGGCAATAGGAGAGTTAGGATATTGTGTGTTGCCCGGGCAGTGGGATGATGTGGGCCTCTCTCTGGTCCAGTCTAATAACCCCTGATGAACGTGCTCCCCACGGGCTCTCCAAACAGCCCCTGCCTTCTCCGTTCTACCGAGCGGATCTAGCACAGGAACAGAACGGAGAAGGAAATCCTCAGAATGTGGACGGGGGCATCAGGAAAGGCTTCCTATAGGAGGTGGCGTAGGAGCCGCCCACAGCTAAGAGCGCCAAGAGGCGGAGGTCAGGGGTGAGTGTGCTCACGTGGAGAAATAGACCCCTACGAAGTGGCAAGTGATGGGATGCCAAGTTGGCAGAGCAGCAAAGAGGCCCACCCTGACTGGAACGGAGAGTGCATGAGGGGGAGGGACGCGCAGGAAGCCTGGAAAGGGGGGTTTGGATCCAACCGCGAATGGCCTTAATGCTAGGCTGAGGAATCTGTCTTTTGTCCTAGAGGCAATGGGGAGTCACTGAAGCTTCCTGAGCAGGGGAGTGACACGGTTGGACTTCTGTGCTTGCCGGATTGGGAAAATGAGTGGGACGGGCAAGAAAAGTGTCTGTTGCAGAAATATGGCAGTGGGATGGTTGGGTATCTTTCCCTTGGAGTGATAAGTGTCTGTTGCAGAAATATGGCAGTGGGATGGTTGGGTATCTTTCCCTTGGAGTGATAAGTGGGATGGTTAAGACACTGTTGGAAAAATAAGCCAGCGGGACATGGCATGTTGTCATCCTTGGTGAAATGAGGTAGGGAGAGGGTGGGCTGTGTCCCTAGTGGGGAAATAAGGCAGCGTGAGTGTCCGCCTCTGGCCCTGGGCGCCAGCCCCCTTCTTACCGTCCATGGAGTGCACAGTCTCGAAGGCCACGATCTTGGGTGTCAGGGGCTCAGCTTTGCTCAGCAGCTCCTCCAGATGTGCGGGGTCATTGTGCCGGAAAACAAACTTGGGGACCCCGCTGTTGCGGATGCCCTGGATCATGGAGGCATGATTGCCTGCATCCGAGTAGATCTCACATCCTGCGGCAGGGGGAGAAGAGCCCATCAGTCCCTGGCCCATCCCTTATCTCTCCCCAGCCCCTGGCAAGTCTGGGGGAGGCCAGGCAGGGCTGAGCGGAGCTGAGCCAGCTTTGGGGGCCCCTCTGCTTCTTCCACTTATGGAATCCCAAACCAAGAAGGAGCTTGGAGATCAATCAGGTCGAGCCTTTCCTCCTACCGAAGAAGCAGCCTGGGAGCCAGGCCAGCCCTTGCCCAAAGTCCCGGACAGGAGGGAATGGCAGAGTCCGAAGGAGAAGCCCTTCTCCTCCTGCCCGCAGCCCGCCGGCCCCCCGCTTCCCTTGGGGCTCCTCCTTGGGGCCTGGCTTTTCTGTTTTTCCCTCAGTAGCGCTCTGTTTTCCCAAGCACACTTAACACTAGTTGCCAGCGTCCATTTTTGTAAGGCTGTGTGCTCCATGCTTTTTCCCTCTCCCTCCTCCCCCCCTCCCTCTTGTTCCTATCCAGGTGAAATCTGTGCGATTCTTTTAACCGTGTCGCCAGATTTGTCCCGTTTCCACCCATTCTTTTATTTGCCGCTTCCACGCATTGGGCAAACACATATCAGGCACCCACTGTGTGCCTGGTACCGTTCTAAGACAAAAACAAAGCCCCCGCCCTCAGAAAGCTCCCATTCTCCTGGGGAGAGTGTGGTACGGACATTCATTCACCCATACAAGTTAACCATGGGGCTGAACGGCCACTTTCCCAGGAGCTCACCGGGCAGGGTCTTCGCGAGGGTGAACAGGGTCGAGTCGTTGGCCACAAAGCAGGAGGAGAAGAGAAGGGCGGCGTCCTTGTGGTGAAGGTCGGCCAGCTCCTGCTCCAGGACCACGTGGAACTGGCTTGTGCCGGAGATGTTACGTGTCCCACCAGCTCCGACTCCGAGCTGCTTCAGGGTGTCCCTAGCAAAGAAACAGAGAAGTGCAGAGCCTTGTGGGGGGGAGCCTAGGCTGGGGGGCATGGCCAAGCCAAGCAGGCCCTAGGAGTTCTCTGCACAGGAGGTGGGCCTTTTCATCTGTGGCTTGAACGTTCTCCGGGAAGTTCTCTAGAAAGTCTTCTCTCGTGTGCCAGGTAGCATGACACAGTACTAAAGGCCCAGGCTTAAAGTTAAGAAGGCCGGGGCTCAACTCCAATTCTGAGTCTGTTTTCTGGTTCTGGGAATGTTCTAAGGACTATAGATTTAGAACTGGAGGAGAACTTGGAGCTTAGGTGATCCAACCCTCCTTATTTACAGGTCAGAAAACAGGCCGAGTCTGGAAAGGCCTCTCCAAGGTCACACCCGTTCCTCAACACCAAATCCATTCCTTTCAACATGGCAGCCTTGCACTTTTGTCAGGCCCGGCCTGGAGTCTGAGCTAGGCCCGAGTTGGAGCCTTGCTGGGCTGCTCTGTGACATGCTAACATGGGGGCCTCTGGCTCTCTCATTCTGATGTTCAGAGACTAAGATTCTGCAGCTGGGAGAGGAGCACGTCCTTGGGCTCCGGCCTCGAGCCCGTCCCGAGGGTCTGTCGTCCCTGCCAAGGGGCTCGCGGCTGGAGGGCTCGTTCTGCCAACTCACTTTACAGAGGAGAACAAGGTCCCCAGTAGAAAACAGCCAGGCTGGGATTTGAATCCAGGCCCGCCTGCTGCCCCAGACTTCTCAAATGCCCAAGATCCTGGGTCCCGAGACCAGAGTCTCATCTTTCCCCAAATCCTCCCCATTGTCCCCTCCCTGTGACTGGGGCGGGGGGGCGATACCATCCAGCTGACACCCCAGGAGTCATCCTGGACTCCTCACTCTCACCCCCTGCCTCATCCAAGCTGCTGCCAAGGCCTGGGATTTCATCTTTGTACTATCAAATCCACCCCTTTCTCTCTAAGCTTGCTGCTCACCCTCCCATAGGCCCTCATCCTCTGATGTCTGGACTAGGGCAACAGCTGCCCAAGGGGCCGCTCGCCTCCAGTCTCTCCCCTCTAATACATCCTTCATTCATCAAAGGTCTGACCACAGCATTCACTCCCCTGCTCAATAAACCCCAGTGACTCCCTGTTGCCTTCAGGATCACCTACAAAGTCCTCTGTTGGGCCTGACCTGCCCCCCCTCCTTTAGTCCCGGCTTCTTACACCTCTGTCCCCGACACCCAGTCTTTGCTACGGTGCCACTGGCCCCCTGCTGTTCCTCCAGGATCCTCCATCTCCTCCCTGGAGATCTACATCCCTCCTGGCACAGGTCCCTCCTTCCCCTCTCTGCCTCCTGGCTGCCCTGGCTGCTTTCAGGTCCTAGCTACAATCCCACTTAGAACAGGGAATCTTGCCCGGCTTCTCCTCACTCATGTGCCTTTCTCCTGTTTATTTCCATCTTGGATATGGCTCATTGGAACCCAGTTATTTGTCTGCTGTCACTCCCTGTCTTTTGCCTATCTTTTGTCCCCAATGCTTAACATAGGGCCTGGCATACAGTAGGCGCTGAATCAATGTTGCCTGACTTCCTGTTTAGAGATACTTCTTCTGGCTTAGCAACCCTAACTCGTTCTGGTGAAAGGGGCGCCCTCGACACTCACTGTGTGGCCTGCAGCACGCTGGGATGCCGGCTCATGCCCAGGTAGTCGTTGCTGCACCAGATAGACACCTCCTTGGTGCCCGAGCTCTCCCCTTCGGAGAAGTCCTGGGCGAAGGGGTAGGCATCGGCCCTGCGGTTGACGGTCTTGAACACACGGTAAGTGTGGTCTTTCTTCTTCTCTTCGATCTTGTGACTAAAGAAGGCATCGTAGCCAAAGGTGTGGCTTCCTGTGGAGAGACCTTGTCCCTCAGACCCAGGATTCGGGAGGCTGCTCTCCCATCCCGGCTCCTCCTGGCCTGCTTCTCGGCGTACAGCCTCCTTCCCTCCCGGCTTCTCTCTTCCCACAATCTTTTCTCTTCTCACCTTCTCATCGTTTTGTTTTCTCTCGCTCACTCTCTACTCCGTGGGTGTCTCTCCCATTCCCCCTCCCCCGTCTGTCTCCATCTTAAATTCTCTCCCTTCTTTCCCCTCGTTCTGTGAGTCTCTCTTACTCTACTGATCTCTCTCTTCCCCCATAGCTCCCTGCTCTAACTCAGTTTCCCTTTCTCTCCCCCTCTATTCCCCCCAAATTCTCTGTGACTTCCTTTCTAGCCCTCCCTTCTCTCGCTTGCTTCTTTATTCCCTCTCCTTCTTTCTGCCTCCAGCAGGCCTCTTTCTCTGTCTCTCTCCTCCCCATCTCTCCTTACTCCCGGATAGGGAGCAGCCCCTGAGGTCTCAGCCAACACAGTGACCCTGCTTCAGCCTGGTTATACCAGATCGGTGCAGGGGAAGACCGGGGGTCTGTGCGTGTGCCTGAGATGCCGCCGCCTCCCTCTGAAGCTCTCCTAGGTGCCCTCTCTTGGCTCGGGAGTAACCTACCAGACATATTGTCCTTGATGAGGTGGGTGATCTTATTCTCAATGGTCAGTTTCTGGTCTCCGGAGCCCCGAAGTTGCTTCTTCAGGCTCGACTGCATCTCTTGGACCAGACAAGTAATCGGAACTAGAGGGGAAGAGGGATTTAAAAAGTGGACTCTGCTCTAAGCCAAAGCGGATACACCAAAATTATATATATAGTATGATATATATAATAGAATATAAATATATATATATATATGTATTTTTTTAAATACAGTTTAACCGAACAAACAAAACCCAGTAAGAATTGGATGGGGGCAAGCTCTAGATGAACGGTTAGGAGTCATCAGGGTTTGAGTGTCGTTCCCACCATCCATTGCTATATGACTTGAGGCGATCTGAGCAACCTCTCTGAGCCTCTTTCCTCCTCTGAAGAGTAAGAGGGGTGGATTCCATGATCACCGTGGTCCCTTCCCACTTTTCAGACAAAGAAAACAATCTCAGGTTGGCTCAGTTACTTACCCAGGATCCCACAGTTGGTGAGTATCTGAGGCACACTTAGACCCAGCTCCTTGTGAGCTCGAGCCGTGTTCTCTCCAATATGGCACACTGCCCATTTGGGCAGTGGGCAGTGACGGCCTTAAAATGGCCTCTGTTCCTACTCGTTACCCTTCCCCTTCGCCCTCTCGGCCACTGGCTCCTTGCCTGATGTTGACCGAGTGGCCCAGCCTAGCCAAGCCTGAGGCAGAACACTAACTCCATCTTTTCTCACCGCCCTCTCCCCATAACGCAAGGGCATTGGGCTAGGTGGCCCTCCAACTACCAGAGGGATCCTCGGCAAGTGCACTCTCCCTCTGTGAGCCTCACTTTCCTCTTGTTCAATAAAGGGACTGACTTAAGTCCTTTCCAGTTCTGCTCCAGCCAAGTTCTTGTTAGAGGGGACTTTTTTTTTCTCCTTTTTAAAATTGTTTTCTCTTTTTTCTGATTATACATGTACCTTCATTTTTTAAAATACACATTTCTTTATGAATCATCTTGGGAGAGAAAAATCAGAACAAAAGAGAAAAACCACAAGAGGGAAAAAAGCGAACATCGCATACGTTGATTTACTTTCGGCCTTCACAGAGGGGACGTTGGAACAAATCACCGCCACCTCATAACAAGATGGGCCCCCTGGGAAGGGAGGAAGAGATCAGATTGAAAACTGGACAGCTACGTGAGAGACCATCTAGTTCAGCCCACTCATTTCTTTTTACAGATAAGGAAACTGAGGCCTAGGGAGAGGAAGGAATTTGCCCAAAGTCCCACAGGAAATCAGTAGCAGAACTAGGTCTTGGGTGATTGGGATGGACCGCTCTGGGAAGGAGGGACTCCTTTGATGCTGGAGCTTTTTCAGCTAGAGATTGTGTGATGCCCCCCGGGGCCCCTATACTCCGACAGGGCTCCACTCTGAGGTCACCGTCAGCTCTGACATTCTAGGATTCTCCGGCCTTGAAGTTTTCCAGCATTATGATGGTAACAGCCCTGACTGCTCTTCATGGGAACTTTATGCATAGCATTCTATGTGAGCCTTGGCTCAAGTTCCCATGAATGCTCAGCAACTATCAGCGTTCCTTCTGGGCATCCGAAACTTCGAGGCTGACGTGTGTCAAGATTACGCAGCGCGTGAGCCTCTGAGGCTGGGTTTGAGGCCAGGGCCTCCTAACTCTTAGGGGTTCTGGGTTTCTCTAATTCTGACTGATTTTTGTGATTTGGATATTCTATGGCTCTTATGGGGGTATCTGGGGTTCCAGGAGTCTCGTGTCTAGTCAGATACTTCTGAGCTTCTAGGATTCACGGGGGTCAAGATTCTTACCTGGTTTGAATGGCTTGACATCCTCCAGTATCTCAGGCACAGCCTTCAGCACAATGTTGCTCTTCCCAGTCTGGAGCTCGGACTCCATGAAGGGGCACTGGCCCTTGGCCAGGGAAAGAGACCCTATTCCAAAACAAGAGCAATGAGTCCTGCCCGGGCCCCAGAGAAAGCAACTCTGAGGAAAGTGATGACAGGGAGGGAGGGAGGCTGTGTCTGTCAGGCTCAGGACCACCTCAGGAACCTTCCTCACACACCCAGAGAGCCAGAGTCCAGGCGGCGGCCCAGCCTTCTCTCCCCTAGCCTCCCTCTTCCCTCCCGTACTTGTGTGCCCCTCTTCCTTCCCCTTTCAGCCAAGTCCTCTAAGCTCTCAGGTATGTGGGAGTAGGGCTTGTGAGAGGGCCTCCCCGCTTCTTACCACTAGCTTGGGCCTTTGTCTCCTTGCCCTCTGGGCTAGATGTGACCAGGCCTTGGGCCACCATGACAGGGCAACGATGGGCATTGAGCAACAGCTGGGGCCTTATTTTCTTCAGGAACGCGACTCTGTCCCAGGCCAGGGCGGGGCAACGCTGTAGAAAGGAAGCCATACTGGGCCTGCGGGAGAAAAAAATGGGAGAGCTAGAACCTCTCTTGACAAGGAATCATCCCACTTCTGGCTGCATACCTCCAGTCACGGAGAACCAGCTCCCTCCCATACACCGTCCCAGATGAAAAGAACAGGCTGTGATCCAAGGGAGGGCAGGTGGGGGCCTGGACGCTCGTCCTGGGTCCGGCCCACACGCTTGCCAAGATTGGCCAAGGCCCTTCCCCTCGAGAGCCCCGAGTTGTTGTTTCTGTCCGAGGGGGCCGTGGGAGCTGGGGACCCTGTGGGTCCCTGCTGGCTCTGGGACTTCATTCTATCTAGTGAAAAACCCATGTGAACATGACGGTAGGGACATAGGTTTTGCACGTTTGCACATGTATGACCCGCATCAAATGTTGGGGAGGAAGAATCGGGCAGGGGAGGGAGGGACAGGATTTCAAATTCAAAATAATTTTTTAAAAAATCTTAATTGTTTTTACATGAAATTGGGAAAAAATAAAATGTTAGTTAAGAAGCTAAAAAAAAAAAGGAAAAGTTGTGCGAGTTTAGGCAACCCCCTCCACCTGCAACTGTGGGGGAATGGAGAGAGCGCCGGGCCTGGACTTGGGAAGGCCTGAATTCAAATCCCTCCTTAGGCACTAACTAGCTGGAGGACTCTGAGCGAGTCATCTCACTTCTGTCCCAGCTTCCCCGGCTGTGACCTGGAAATAATAACACTGCCTCCCTTGTAGGGCTGTTGTGGGGAACAAATGAGATATTTTTAAAAAGCGCTTGGCACAGTCCCTGGGACATAGTAGGTGCTGTGGAAAGTCTTCTCTCCCTACCCTCTCTGGCCCCCCTACAAAATGAGGGTATTGTGGTTCACCAGGACGACCCTTCATCCCTTCTCCCCAGCAGGGGGTGGGAGGTTTAGGAGACAATCTTTCCCCCTTCAGAATCAGAAGGGAAGGAGGGAGAGAAAGACAAAGGCAGAAACAGGGAAGGAGAGAGAGAGAAAAAGAGGGAGGGAGAGATGTGGAAGGAGAAACAGGGAAAGGAGGAGAGAGAGACCACAGACAGACGGATGGACAGAGGGAGGGAGAGAGAAACAAACAGATGGAAGGATGGGGAGGGAGAGAGAAGTGGAAGGAGAGATAGAGCAAGACAGAAGAGGGAAGAGATGGATAGAGGGAGAAAGGAGAGGGAGAGGCAGATGGAGGAAGGAGGGAGAGAGACACAACAGATGGAGGGATGGAAAGGGAGGGAGAGGAGAGAAGAGAGGTGGAAGGAGAGAGAAAGAGAGGAGGGGAGAGAGGAAGAGAGATGGAGAGGGAGGGGGATAGAGAGGTGGAAGGAGAGACAGACACGGATGGATGGAAAGGAGAGAGAGAAAGAAAGAGAGGAAGGTAAATACATGCGAGAGAGCAAGAAAAGTATGACAAGTAGTGAGTGGGGAAGAAAGCAAGCCCAAGCTGGAGGGGACAGAAAAACCCAAGGGAAGCAAAAAAGAGGGGGCAGAGTCTGCAATTCTGGTGAGATTTCACCCCTGCCCTAATCTCCTGGTCCCCAAGCCCCCCAAGGTGTGAGGGGGCAGGGCCCACGGACCCCTGGGTATCTGAGGCCCAAGCTGCAGGGGCAGATAACTCTGCCCCTGGGGCTTATCTTCGGGCCCAGGCTGGTCCAGCTGTGCGGCCCCCACCCATCCCGGGCCTAGGCAGAGAGGGAGGTCCGGACCCTTCAGGCTTCTGGGACAACAAATCAGGTGGGCCCCAGAATGTTTTCCCTGAAGAGGAGACGGCTTCCACAGTAGACCTTCTGTGTCTCTACTATCTACCATCCAGAGTAGATACTGGCTTTGGAAGAGGACTTGGTCATATTCTCGTTCTAGTCTGTAGCTCACAGAAGGAGAAACAGACCCAGAGAGAAGAATTGATTTGTCCAGGGTCACACCGAGTCAGTGAGCAGAACAAGGTCTCTGGTTCCCCAACCCCCCTCCCAGGCTGCTCTGCTGCTCTGCAAGGCCTTAGGGAATGAATTTCTCCATGGCACAGTTTTGGGCCCTGGGGAGGTCAGAGTGGCTGGCTCCTGGCCCCTCCTCCCCGGCCGTCCCTAGGCCCCCAAGAAACCACCAGCCTCCCTTTTTGCAAGAATCAGTTAGGCCCTGGAGGGGAAGTGGTCAATGCGTGCCAGCATCGGGAAGCTCGGGCTGCCCGCCTCTTGCACCCCGCATGCTGGGATCCTGGGTCCTTGTCCGATAACCTTAGCATTCTGTCCCAGATTCCTGGATTCATCTGACCCTTTAATTCTGGGATCTTGGGGTCTGCGGATCTCTGGAGGCCTAGCATGGGGAAGAGGTGCTGGCTCGGCTCTGCTTGCCCTTTGAGGGCAGCTCCGGGACTTAGGAGGAGAAGGTCCAGAGGTACTGGGTTAGCCTGGAGGTCAGGAAAAGCTGCTCACCGTTGGCTCCCCCAAAATGAGGCTGGGACCTCCCCCTCATAGAGATCTTAAAGCAAAGTCTTGTGGGTTATAGAAGGGACCCCTTTAGATTCAGGTTGGCCTTCGAGGCTCCTAAGCATTCCAACTTTCAGAGAACATCAGAGCTGGCAGAGACCTCAGAAAACCAGCCTAGCTCCAAGAGGCCCCTTCTGTAAAATGAGGCGGTTGGACTTAATGAGTCCGAAGGGCCGCTCTCTTGTAGCTCTAAAGCTATGCCCGTGTGATGTACGATCGGAGGACATGGAGGCCCAGAGACAGCAAGGGACTCCACAGAACATCAGATTCGAAGGGACTTGAGTGGTCATTGAATTTAGTCCCCGGATATGATGGAGGAAGAAACTGAGGTTCAGAAATAAGGAATCGGGCAGGGTCCCAACCACACGACGGGGGCGTCCCATCCCGTCCTTATCCGGGGCCCTTTGACCTCCCTAATCACAAACCAGGCCCCTAACTCCATCTTCCCCTGACTCAGTATCCTCAATCCCTTCCTCTGCCTGCCCACCCCCCTCAAAGAAAACCTCTCCTGTATAGCCAGGAGCTTTCCCAGGGTTATCTGGGTAATGAGAGAAGAGAGAAGGATGAAGAGAGAGACTGGGAGGGAGGAAGGGACGGGAAAAAAGATGGGAGCAGGAAGGACGGAGAGAGAAGGGAAGAAGAAGAGGGAGAGACAGGTGAGCCTGAGACAGAGTTGGGACAGAGAGCGAGGGCGGAGACCAGGTGCCAGCTTGGAGACATGAGCGGGAGAGTTGGCGTGAGAGGGAGTGAAGGCTGGGAAAAGAAAAACTGGTTAGCGGGGACTCGGAGCCAGGGATGGAGAAGCGCTTAATGGGGAGAAAAAGGCAGGGGTGCAAGGGGGGTGAACACACGGAGATAACACACACACATACTGCACATAAAGCACACACAGACACCACCCTCGGATATACCCTAAACAGAGAGACACAAACTTCGCACTCACATACACACGGACAGACACACCACACATGGAGACACTATACACATAGCTTAACAAACACTCTACACACACAAACTACACACACACTCAGACATACAGAGGCATCCTACGCACTGAGATACTACACACACACACACACACACACACCGGCAGAAACTGAGACACACACATCCTACACCCAGAGACACTACACACAAACAGGGGCCACACAGACACATTATACACACGCCCCTCACAGGGACTCACTACTCAGACACACATCCTACACACAGTCACTACCTACACACACCCTGTATTCACACAGACTCACCACACCCACAGACACTACACAACCCAGACTCACTAGGAACGCCAGCACAAGGACCAGAGCGTGTGGCCAACGAGACCGAAGGCAGAGGCGCGGGGGAAAGGGGGCAGAGGGCGGTGGTCGGGGCGCAGGGAGGGAGGGAGGGGCGGCCGGTCCTACCTGTTGCCCTGCACTGAGGACGAACGGGAGGTCCGACACCAGAGCCTGTATTTCTGTCCCTGGCCCCGCCCACCGGCCCGTGGACAGATAAGGCTGAAATCTTGGGCTGGGGCTGTGCGGAGTTCCCTGGCCCCTCCTCCCTCGTGCCTCTGCATCTGTGCGTCCCTGGGAGAAGGGCTCAATGCCCATGACCGCCTTTTTCTCGCGGACTCTCTCAGTTCCTCCTCCTCCTCCTCCTCCTCTCTTCCCATCTGTCCCATTTCCCAGAAGTTGACTGTGGCCAGCCGTTTCTCTGACCCCCGGCTCCTTTTCTCTTTCCCTCAGCCTCGCTTTGTGGCGCTCTCTCCGTTGCCCTCCCCGCCGTCCCCCGTCCCCCTTTCTTCGGCTGCCTCTTTTCCTTCAACTTCGCATCTCTCGCTCCCTTCTACATCTTGCCTTGGCTCCCGTCCAAGGCCACTTCCCGTGCTCCGAGTTTTTGCCTTGGCTATGTTAACGTCTTGCCGAGCTTTCCTTTCCTTTCCGCGCTTTGCGATCTCTGTCACTAAAGCACACGAGAAGCCCTTCCTGGTAACGAGGGCGGCCGCCAGAGCCCTGGCGGGGCCGCAGCCCGTTCCCAGCTGTTCGGGCGCTCTCCGTTCCCTTCCCGCGGGCCCCAGCTCCTGACCCCTGACCTTGCAAGGTGCCTTTTTCTGCTCCTTCAGTTTCCATGTGTCATTATCTGTTCGGATTCCCCCCCCCCCCAGGGCTCAAGGGCCCGGGGCTTCTCTCTGCGCCCCCCCCCCGCCCCCTCCCCGCTGTCCGGCTCCCAAATAAATTCTGGGTGAACGGAATTATGGCTGTTTTCCAGTGTTTTCCCAGGAGGACGAGATTATGTGACTAAAGTAACTAAACCGATCTCAATAGTCCGGGGGACCTTCTCTCCCCTAGAGCCCCTCCGGGAGCCCTGGGGGCCGGGAAACGCCTCCCAAGGGGGAGAATCCCACCCAGCGGCCAAAGCGGCCTTGTCGCAGCTCCTTCTGCCGCAGAGACCCCCCCCTGCAGGGGCCCAACGGGAAGCACCGGCCCACCTGGGCACTGAGGTGCTGTGCCCTCTGCTGGGGGGGGACACCTGGGAGTCCCCCCCCAGACCTCGGCAGCCCACCCTGCTTTCCAGAGCTTTCTCTTGCCCCCATGTTTTCCCTTCTGCCCTCTGGGGAAATTTGTCTCTTTATGACTCTCACTGGTAGCTCCCGATCCAGCCTCTGGGCTCAAGCACAAGGGCTGCTGCCTCTTCCTGGCCAGGGCTCTTCAGATTGGGGGAAACTGCTCAGCCCCCACTTCTGGTCCCAGCTTCCCCCCACCCAGGGCAACCGAGGCGCCAATCTCCTGCTTGGAGGCTTTTGACTCTACCAGTCTCCCTGCTCTGCAGGCTCATGTGATCAATACCTGCCCCCGAGGTCCGCCTCACTCAGGCTCTCTTTTTCCATATCAGTGGTGGGTGTGCGTGTGTATCTGTCTGTCTCTGCTTCTCTCTCTGTCTCTCTGTTCCTCCCCCCCCTCCCTCTTTCTCTCCCTTCCTCTCCCTCTCCCTCTCTCTGTATCTCTCTGTCTCTGTGTCTTTGTCTCTCTCTGTCTCTCTGTTTCTCCCTGTCTGTGTGTCTGTCTCTCTCTTTCTCTCTGTCTCTGTGGGTCTCTCTGTATCTTTGTCTCTCCCACTCTGTTGCTGTCTCTCCCTCTCTATCTCTCCTTTTCTTTCCCTCTCCCCTCTTTCATTCTCCCTCCCTCTCTCTTCCTTCCCTTCCTCCCCTCCCTATCTCCCTCTCTCTCTCCTCTCTCCCTCTGTCCCTCTTTCCCTCCCTCCCTCTCTCTCTGTCTCTCCTGTCTCTACTGTCTCTGTTTCTGTCTCTTTCTCTATCTCTTATTCTCTCTCAGTGTCTGTCTCTCTGATTCTCTCTGTCTCTATCTCTTTCTCTCATGTCTGTCTCTCTGCAGCTGCCTCTCCGTGTCTTTGTTTTTCCATCTACCTGCCTCTCCATCTCCTGTCTCTGCATCTCTCTCACCCCATTGTGCCATGGCGGACCCCTAGCCCTGAAGTCAGAGCGCTTGGCTTCACATCCTGCCTCTGACACGGTGGGACCCTGTAAAAGGCACCCGACCTCCAGGACCTCAGCTTCCTCAACTGTCAAACGAGAGGAATGGACTAAGCGGCCTCTGAGCTCCCTTCCAGCTCCAAACCCTGGATGATGCTCTTTGGCCTCCTTCCTCCATATCCCACTGTCCCCTCTCCATCTCTCTTTCTTTTTTAAACTAAGAACTCCTTCCAAAATCCATGCACAAACAGCTTTCACGCACCCATGCAAAACCTTGTGTTCCAAATCTCTCTCCCTGCCTTCCTCTCACCACACTCCCTTAGAGAGCAAGTGCTCCAATATATCCCCTCCGTTTCTTTTTGCCTTCCCCGGGCTTTTTCTCCCTTTCTTTAGTTCTCCCTGTCTCCCCCTCATTTTGTCTCCTCTCCTTTCTGCTCAACATGTCAACAAGCCTATATTAGGCCTTTCCTTTGCTTCTGACTCTGAGCTAAGTTCTGGGGACAGAAAGAAAGTCAGATCCAGATCTTGGCTTCAAGGAGATCATAGTGTACCGGAGGAAACTCCACATGAATAATTATGTCGTTAAGTTGTCTTTCAGTCATATATGTGTATGTGGCAAATGGAAAATAATCTCAGGGGAGAGAAATGTTTCTTGCAGAAAGTGGCATTTTCTAGCTGAGACTTGAAAGAAGCCAGGAAGGTCAAAATGTAGAACTGAGGCAGGAGAGTGTCCAGAGCGTGAGGGACTGCCCGCAGGAAGCAGAGTCGGAAGATGGAGTTCCTCGGGTGAGGAAAAGCAAAGCCAGTTCCATTTGATTATTGAATATATATAGAGGGAAATCAAGTTTTAAAAGACTAGCAAGTTAGATGTTTGGTTATACAATGTTTTAAAAGCTAGAGAAGAAAGGATTTGCTATTTGATTTTGGAGGTAATAGGGAGCCACGGTAATTTACTGGGTGCTGGTGACATGGTCAGACCTGTACTTTAGGAAGATCACTTTGGTACCTGAATGGATAATAGGCCGGAGTGACGAGAGACTTGAGGGAGGAAGAACAAGCTGAAGGTTCTTGCAGTCGTCCACTTGGGAGGTGACGACAGCTTTTACTAGAGGGATGGAAGTGTCAGAGGAACGAAGGGGGCACATCTGAGAGATGCTGGGGGGTAGCACCAGTGGGAGGTGGCAGTGGATTGGATCTGAAGGAGGTGGGCTGACAGAAAGTGAGGAGCTAACACCTAGCAGGGCTCCCGAGTTCTTTTACCCATATTGTGTTTAAAGACATCTATGGGATGTCTGGTTTGAGATGTCTATAGAGCACTTGGACGTGTGACGCTGGACAAAGTCAGGAGAGAGGTTGTGGCTGGATTAAACAGATCTGAGAATCATTTGTGTTCCTGAAAATTGATGCCATCACCAAGGAGAGAAAAAAAAAAAAACCAAAACAGAGCTATGGTTAGTGGGTTATAGTTAGTGGTTGTAGTTAGTAGCTGTAGTTGGTGGAGGTATGATTAGTGGGCTGTAGTTAGTGACAGGACTAGAAGACAATCCGGTGAAGGAGACTGAGAAGGACCAGACAGACAAGTAAGAAAAGAACCAGGAAAGACCTAGAGAGTGCTCATTAGGTGTCTTCACCCCTCTTTCTCTTCACCTTCTCACTCAATTTTCCCCTCCTTTTCGCCATCTTCCCGCGTCTCTTTCTTCCCTCACCAAGTCCTTCCATTGTTTCCCCTTCTCTTAAAACCTCTATTTCCTTTCTTCTTTGCTTCTCCCTTTATTCCTGCCGTCTCCCCCTTTCATTATATCTCCATCTTTGTCTCTCACTTTTGCCTATCTCTTCTCCCGCTCTCTTTCCTCTTTGGTTCCCTTCCTTCCAGATTCCACTCTGTCACCTCCCGCTTCTCATTTCCTTCTTTCTTTCCTCCAGCTTTTCTTTTA
The DNA here is from genome assembly GCF_902635505.1 of Sarcophilus harrisii. NCBI lineage: Eukaryota > Metazoa > Chordata > Mammalia > Dasyuromorphia > Dasyuridae > Sarcophilus > Sarcophilus harrisii. The sequence goes on along the minus strand of NC_045432.1, from coordinate 77,591,143 downwards.
GCATCTGACTGATGTGGGAACCCAACCCTTGAGAATTCATAGGAAAAGGTCATTGAGTAGGGGATAGCAAAGCATTCGAATGCCACGCCAGATGCTTCAGTATCTGAAGGGCCTACGTGGGGAAGAAGATAGACTTGTTCAGCTTCGCCCCAGAGAGCAGAATTTCCCAAGAGGCAACTTAGGCTCGATGTTAGGAGAATGGTCCCTGCAGGGCGGACATGGGCTGCCTCAGAAGGAATGAGTATGTGTCCCATTACCACCCTCACCCCACCCTCAGGTCTTCAAGATAATGATGGCCAGGTGCTTGTTGGGGAATCTCTTCCCAAACCCACAGATAAACAGGATCATCTTGGAGCTCCCTACTGGCCCTTTGTTTCTAGGGCTAGTTAAGCTTTAGGGCCTCATTATTTCTAAGTCACCCAAAATTCCCCAAATTGAGGGAGTGATCAGAGAGACCTCAGGCGGTGATCTGGAAGGCTAATTGGACTTGGGAGATTCAATGGGATTTGGAAGTCATCTAGTCCCCCCTCCACACTGTATATTGGCAAAAAGTGAGTCCCCCAGAAGGTGAATGCGGCAATGAAGAGGAGAATTTGAATCCAATACTTCTGACTCCATCTAGGGACACTTTCCTCCCTGCTCTCAGAAAAGCCTAGTGAGCAATGGAGAGTGCAGAGCGGCAAGGAGAACCTTTCAACTCCTAAAAAGCCATTGGCAGGTGTTCCCAAGGGCTAGGATCCGGCGCACTCCCCTCCCTCAATCCCCTCCTACTTTTACAAGGACAATGAGAGGACCAGCCATCACACCACTGAGGCGAAAAGTCCTCCAAGCCGCCTAGAGCGGCACGGGAAGTACACGCTGGGAGCTCTGCGGCTCTTTCCTTCAACTTCCGGCCTCGATTTCATTGCTCGGTAGTGGCCTAGCGCCTCCTGCTGGGCCCACCGCGAGGCTCCAGAAAGGGGCAGCTTTTGTCTGGAGGGAAGTATGTTTAGAGATCATGAAAATGATGTATCTGACCCTTGCTACATTTTGTTTTTCTGTCGCCTCCATTTTCTCCGCGTCCTCTCGGGGCGGGAGGAGGGGGGGGGGGGAGAAGAATGAAAACGCCCCACAAAGCCTGACTTGAGATGCGGAGGTGACTTGTTTGGGGCCAAACCCGGTCACCCTAAATTGGCCATATTCGGTGTCAGTTGTTTTCCAATCCTCTCGCTTAACAGATGAGAAAACAGGTTTAAGAAGAATGACTTGTCCAAGATCACTTGTCCAGGAAAGTAGCAGAGCAGAGAGACAAAGCATATAAGAGTGGCCCTGCTTCAGGTTCCTCCTGTGACCCACACTAGCCCTTATGATCCTGATCTCGTCACTTAGCAGGCAATCCTCTGGGATTATACCTTGCGGAGCACTTGTGGAGGGAAGCTTCCTCCAAGGGACTTTCCTTGACCAATAAAATGGCGGGTCTGTTAAACCAAAAGTGTAGGGAGGAAGGCTGCTTAGAAGCATCACTTCCACCATCTGAAGGTCAGCTTTGGAGCCCAATAAAGCAGTAGAGAGCGCACTGGGTCTGGAAACAGGAAAACCTGAGTTCAAATTTGTCCTCAGACGCTGGCTGTGTGACACTAGGCAAGTCGCATAACCTCAGTCTGCCTCAGTTTCCTCATCTATAAGAAAGAAATCATAGCAATCTATCCCTCTCGGGGTTGTTATGAAGATCAGAGATGATGACATTTGTGAAGTACTTAGTACATTGCCTGATGTGTTGACAAAAATTGAATTTCTCTGTACTGTTGTTCAATTTCCCAGAAGGTTTTGTCTACACAGCCTGCTCTTGGGGATTTTTGTGCTTATCGATTACTAGATTAAGTGTTAGGTATCTAGATGTACTTCTATGGTGTTCCACTGACTGATCCCTCTCTCTTTTAACCAGGACCAAATAGTTTTTAATAATCACTGCTTTGTCACACAGTTTGAGGTCTGGCACCGCTGGGCCCCTTCATTTCCATTTCTTTTCACTGTTTCTCTTGAGAGTCTTGACTTATTTTTCCTCCCTATGAATTTTATTATTTTAGTTCTAGAAAGTAATTCTTTGATGGCTGATTGTTGTCCTTGGTGCTTGAAAAGAACGAAAATGGCATCACTACGTTTGGGGGAAGGGACAGTGTGTCTGTCCACCTGATCAGCCCTGTGTGAGCTTGGAATACTCTACCACAGCTCATGCCCAAATAAGCCATAAATGCTCATTTCCTTGTGCTCTCCCCAATCGTGTCATTTTATAGGTGAGAAAAATCAAGGTAGGAGCCAGATGAGCTGCTCACCCAGGCAGTCAGTGCTCGAGACGGGATCTGGGGCCACCCCTTCCAAAATTAGAATTCTCTCTTTTTGACCTTCATGTCACAGAGAAGCTTAAGAACTACAAAAGAAGTCAGAAGACTGTGATCCTGAGGAGATTCCCCTCCTAAGAAGTTTCCATTCAAGTGCCTACTATGTGCCTGAAGAAACAAAGAGAAAACCAGAGAATCCCTGGCTTCTACAGTTTCCATTCTACCAGGAGAATACACAGATAAGTAGATACAAGGAGATTCACAGTAGGTACAAAGTAAATACAAAGTCACTTGGGTCCCAGTGCTGATGTCGGGGTCCAGGGGGACCCCAGAATATTGGTATCCTGGGCCACTGACATTGATAGGCCAAAAGAATTGGGAGGCTTAGATTATCCCCTAGCAGAAGCAGATTTTGATTCTAGCTGTCATGCTAATTAAAGTGGGCTGAGTTCCAAGGGAGGGAGATAGCAAAGAGCAAGGAGCGAGCTGGCAAATTTCTAGGGAAAACCGTTGGAGGTGCAGTTGGGGAGTGAGTACAGAACAAAGAACAGAGCAGGGTGAGTGACATCACGGCCCTGGGGTTCACATGATCAGTGGGATGTTTGGTCACCAAGGCTGACGACAACTCCCTTCTCTCACAAAACTGAGAAGCGCTCATTGTTCGGGTCCAGGTGGGAGATAGCTTCCCAGACTCTTGGACGGCAAACCAGACATCCTTGAAGGATAACTCGGTGGAATAAAGATATCGGGCCCAACTCCCTTTCTTTCACACACATTCTCCAAGGTTGTGCTACATCACTCCCAATTAGCTACATTCCCAGGGTGACTTCATCATTTCCCAAGGCCGAATGGCCTGGGCTTTCTTGAAAGGTCTAGGGGGTCTCTACTGCTACTGGGGTCTCCACTCCCAGCCTTGGGGTTTTAACTCTATCATTCCTACTGACTGTACCACATCACTCACAGCTATGGGTGGGAATCAGGAAAGGCTTCTTCTCCTTTTATACTAGAGCTGATCCTGAAGGGACTTCAAAATCCCAACAGGAAGAGGTAAGGAGGGGAGAACGTTTAGAACGTTCCAGGAATCAGGTGTAGCCCAAGCAAAGACAGAGCACCAAGAGACAAAAGGTTGTAATATTATCGTTCGGTCATTTCGGTCACGTCCGACTCTCTGTGATCCCCTTTACGTTTTTCTTGGCAAAGACACTGGAATAGTTTGTCATTTCCTTCTCCAGCTCATTTTACTGATGAGGAAACTGAGGCAAACAGGCTGAAGTGATTTGCCTGGGATCACACAGCTAGAAAGTGTCTGAGGCCACATATGAACTCAAGATGCATCTTCCTGACTCCGGGCCCAGCAGTCTGTACACTATGGTGCCACCTAGCAGCCCAGAATGTCACATATGGGAAATAGCAAAAAGATCATCTTGGCTGGAATACAAATAACTCTTATTTCGATAATGCTTTAAGGTTTGCAAAGTGATTTACAAGTATTATCTCATTTGGGCCCTATAACAAGCTACAGGAGGGAGGTGCTATTATTGTCCCATTTGACAGATGAGGAAACTGAGGTAGACAGCGGTGAAGTGACTTGCCCAAGTTCACACACTCTGTATCAGAGGCAGAATTTAAAGCCCTTTCAATTGTGTCTCTGGTTCACCCGTCAGCCTCCATAGAACAGATTATTCAGGATAGAGAAAAAGAGAATCAGTTGGGTCAGACTGGCTAGTCACATTTGGAAGGGCCAATTTTTTTTTTACTAGAGTCAATAGAGAGCTACAGAAGATCCTTGAGAAGGGGAGTAACAAGATTTAAGATATGCAGATAGTAGAACTCCCTACCTCCTAAAGCACCCCGATTTGCTTTTGGACAATTTTAAGTATTGGGTAGTTTTTCCTTTCATCAAATCTAATTATAATTCATTCTTCAAAAGGTGGAAGGAACAAGCCAGGAAAGGCAGCTATTCTGATGCACCCCAACAAAGAAGAGGAACTCAGGCAGGGAAGGGACTGGTCCATAGAGAATTTGGAATAGGTGAGAGGAAAGCATAGGCTGACAATATCCCCTAAATTTGGGTAGGTCAGAATTCAAGGGGATCAAAGCAAAGACATATAGAATCCCACTCCCTAAAATTTTCAAGGGAAAGTCAGCTCAGGGGAAAGGGAATTTCTGGAAGGAAATTATGATGATAAAAAAGAGATAATACCAGCGAGGAGGAAAAGGCAGGCAAGAGAGGGTGAAAAGAAAGATCTGTTGCGTTATGCTGTGATCGGTTGTGATAGGATTTTTGTGCTCTGTTGCATTGTGCTATGCTGTATTGTTTTGTATTGTTTTGTTGTGCTGGGTTGGGTTATGATGTGATTGTTTTGGTGAATTATGTTGTGCTGGGTCAGGTTGTGTTGGGTTGTGTTTAAGCTGGGTTGTTTTGTGCTATGTTACCTGTTCTGTGTTATGTTGTACCATGTGGTGTTGAGTGATGATGTTATTGTCCTGTTGTGCTGTGTTGTGAAATCCTAGGTTTATTGTTCTGGGTTGTTTTGTTTTTTTCCTGTTGTGTTGTGCTGGGTTGGGTTGTGATGTGATTGTTACACTCTGTCACACTGTGCTATGCTTTGGTGTTTTGTTGTGCTGGGTTAGGTTGTGTTATGATGTGATTATTGCGCTAGGTTGGGTTGCTCTGGGTTACATTGTTCTGGGTTGGATTGTACTGTGCTGGGTTGGGTTGGGGTGTGATTGTTTTTTGTGCTGGTTTGTGTTGTGAAGTACTGTGTTTTCTTGTGCTGGGTTGGGTTATGATGTAATTTTTGTGTTGGGTTGCATTGTTCTGGGTTAAATTGTGCTTGTTAGGTTATGGTGTGATTATTGTACTGGGTTGTATTGTTCTGGGCTGAGTTGTGTTTGTTGGGTTATGATGTGATTATTGTGCTATGCTGTTTTCTGTTGTGCATGTTGTGTTATGATGTGATTATTGTACTGGGTTGTATTGTTCTGGGCTGAGTTGTGTTTGTTGAGTTATGATGTGATTATTGTGCTGGATTGCTTTCTTCTAGGTTAAGTTGGGTTGGGTTGGGTTATGATGTGATTATTGTGCTGTGCTTTGTTGTGTTGTGCTTGTGTTATGATGTGACTGTTGTACTGGGTTGTATTGTTCTAGGTTGAGTTGTGATGTAATTATTGTGCTGAGCTGCATCGTTCTGGGTTAAGTTGGGTTGGGTTGGGTTATGATGTGATTATGGTGCTGTGCTATGTTGTGTTGTGTTGTGAAGTGCTGTGATGTGTTATGATGTGATTGTTGTACTGGGTTGCATTGTTCTGGGTTGAGTTGTGCTGGGTTGAGTCATGAGGTAACTGTTGTGCTGTGCTGTGTTGTGTTGTGCTTGTTGTGTTTTGATGTGATTGTTGTACTTGGTTGGATTATTCTGAGTTGAGTTGTGCTGGGTTGAGTTGGGTTACGATGTAATTATTGTGCTGGGTTGCATTGTTCTAGGTTAAGTTGGGTTGGGTTGGGTTATGATGTGATTATTGTGCTGTGCTGTGTTGTGTTGTGTTGTGAAGTGCTGTGCTGTGTTATGATGTGATTGTTGTACTGGGTTGCATTGTTTTGGGTTGAGTTGTGCTGAGTTGAGTCATAGTATGATTGTTCTGCTGTGCTGTATTGTGTTGTGCTTGTTGTGTTTTGATGTGATTGTTGTACTGGGTTGTATTATTCTGAGTTGAGTTGTGCTAGGTTGAGTTGGGTTATGATACGATTATTGTGCTGTGCTGTGTTGTGTTGTGCTTGTTGTGTTATGATGTGATTATTGTGCTGGGTTGTATTGTTCTGGGTTGAGTTGTGCTGGGTTGGATTATGATGTGGTTATTGTGCTGTGCTGTGTTGTGTTGTGAAGTACTGAATTGTACTGGGTTGTGTTGTGTTTATTAGGTTATGATATGATTATCGTGTTGAATTGTGTTGTGCTGGATTGCGTTGTACTTCTGATGGGTTGGGTTGTGCTGTGCTGTGTTAGATGTGGTGTGATTGTTGTTTTGTGCTGAGTTGTGCTGTGAAGTGTTTTGTTGTTCTATGCTGTGTTGTGTTGTGCTTTTTGGAGTATGATGTGATTGTTGTGCTAGGTTTTATTGTTCTAGATTGAGTTTTGATGTGATTGTTATGCTGAATTGTGTTATGCTTGTTGGGTTGTGATGTTATTGTTTTGCTGGGTTGTATTGTTCTGGGTTGAGTTGGGTTGGGTTGGGTTTTGATGTGATTATTGTACTGAATTGTGTTGTGCTGGGTTGGGTCGTCCTCGTTGGGTTATGATGTGGTTGTTGTGCTGGGTCATGTTGTACTGTGGTGTGTCGGGTTGTGGTGTGATTGTTTTCTGCTGTGTTGTATTGTAAAGTGCTATGTTTTGTAGGGTTGTGCTTGTTGGGATATAAAGTGATTATTTTACTAGGTTAAATTGTGCTGGGTTGGGTTATAATATGATTGTTGGGCTGGGTTGAGTTGTGCTGGGTTGGATTGTGATGTGATTGTTGTGCTGAATTGTGTTGTGCTGTGAAGTGCTGTGTTGTGGTGTGATTATTGTGTTGGGTTATATTGTTCTAGGTTGAGTTGTGGTGGGTTGGATTATAATGTGATTATTGTGCTGGGTTGTGTTGTGCTGGGCTGTAGTGTGCTGTGTTGGGTTGTGAAGTGCTGTGTTGGGTTGTGAAGTGCTATATTTTGTTGTGCTGTGTTGTGTTGGGGTATGAAGTGATTGTTGTATTGGGTTGTATTTTTGTGGGTTAAGTCGTGCTGGATTGGGTTATGATGTGATTATTATGATGTGATTATTGTGCTGAATTGTGTTGTGCTGGGTTGGGTTGGGTTTGTTGGGTTATATAATATACTTGTTGTGCTGGATTGTATTATTCTGGGTTGGACTGTGATGTGATTGTTATGCTGAATTGTGTTGTGCTGGGTTGTGCTGTGAAATGCTGTGTTGTGTTGTGATTGTTGTGCTGGGTTATATTGTTCTGGGTTGAGTTGTGGTGGGTTGGGTTATAATGGGATTATTGTGCTGGGTTGTATTATTGTGGATTAAGTTGTGCTGGGTGGTATTATTGTGGTTTAAGTTGTGCTGGGTTGGGCTATGACGTGATTATTGTGCTGAATTGGGTTGGGTTGTGGTTTAAGTTGTGCTGGGTTGGGCTATGACGTGATTATTGTGCTGAATTGGGTTGGGTTGGGTTGGGTTGGGTTTGTTGAGTTATAATATGATTGTTGTGCTGGGTTGTATCATTCTGGGTTGGACTGTGATGTGATTGTTGTGCTGTGAAGTGCTGTGTTGTGGTGTGATTATTGTGCTGGGTTATATTGTTCTGGGTTGAGTTGTGGTGGGTTGGGTTATAATGTGATTATTGTGTTGGGTTGGGTTGTGCTGGGCTGTAGTGTGCTGGGTTGCATTGTTCTGGGCGGTATTGTGCTGGGTTTGTGTTGTGATTATGGTGGATTGTTATACTGTGCTGGTTGGGTTATGATGTGATTGTTGTGTGGAATTGTGCTGTGTTGTGTTGTACTCGTAAGTTATGATGTCATTGTTGTACTGAATTGTGTTTTACTATTCTGTTTTGGGTTGTACTTATTGGGTTATGAAGTGATTGTTATGCTGGGTTGTATTATTGTGGGTTAAATTGTGCTGGGTTGTATTATTGTGGATTAAATTGTGCTGGGTTGGGTTATAATGTGATTGTTGTGCTGAATTGTGTTGTTCTGGGTTGGGTTGTGTTTGTTGGGTTATAATATGATTGTTGTGCTGGGTTGTATCATTCTGGGTTAGACTGTGATGTGATTGTTGTGCTGAACTGTGTTGTGGTGTGAAGTGCTGTGTTGTGGTGTGATTGTTGTGCTGGTTGGGTTGTGATGGGATTATTGTGCTGGGTTGTGTTGTGCTGGGTTGGGTTGGGTTTGGTGGGTTATAAGATGGTTGTTGTGCTGGATTGTATTATTCTGGGTTGGACTGTGGTGCAATTGTTGTGCTGAACTGTGAAGTGCTGTGTTGTATTGTGACTGTTGGATTATGATATAATTGTTGTGCTGGGTTGTATTGTTCTGGGTGGCATTGTATCTGGTTGGATTATAATGTTTGTTGTGCTGGATTGTGTTATACTGTGCTGTGTTGGGTTATGATGTGATTGTTTGCTGGGTTGGGTTGTGTTTGTTGGGTTATAAGATGATTGTTGTTCTGGGTTTTATTATTCTGGGTTGGACTGTGGTATGATTGTTGTGCTGAATTGTGAAGTGCTGTGTTGTATTGTGACTGTTGGATTATGATATAATTGTTGTGCTGGGTTGTATTGTTCTAGGTGGTATTGTATTGGGTTGGATTATAATGTGTTTGTTGTGCTGGATTGTGTTGTACTGTGCTGTGTTGGTTTATGATGTGATTGTTGTGCTGAATTGTGTTGTGCTGGGTTGGGTTTGTTGAGTTATAAGATGATTGTTGTGCTGGGTTGTATTATTCTGGGTTGGACTGTGGTATGATTGTTGTGCTGAATTGTGAAGTGCTATGTTGTATTATGATATAATTGTTGTGCCGGGTTTTTTGTTCTGGGTGGTATTATGCTGGGTTGTGTTATACTGTGCTGTGTTGCATTGTTTTGGCTTGGGTTGTGTTTTGTTGTGCTGAATTGGGTTGTTCTGGGTTGTGATGGATTGTGTTGGATTGGGCTTGTTGGGTTATAAAGTATTGTGCTGGGTCGTATTGTTCTGGGTAGTATTCTGCTGGGTTGGGTTATAATGTGATTATTGTGCTGGATTGGGTTGTGTTGTGTTGTGTTTGTTGGGTTATAAGATGATTGTTGTGCTGGGTTGTATTATTCTGGGTTGGACTATGGTGCGATTGTTGTGCTGAATCGGGTTGTGCTGTGTTGTTTATGATTGTTATGTTATCATATAATTGTTGTGCTGGGTTGTATTATTCTGGGTTGGACTGTGATGTGATTTTTGTGCTGAATTGGGTTGTGCTGTGTTGTGTTGTGATTGTTGTGTTATCATATAATTGTTGTGCTGGGTTGTATTATTCTGGGTTGGACTGTGATGTGATTTTTGTGCTGAATTGGGTTGTGCTGTGTTGTTTATGATTGTTGTGTTATCATATAATTGTTGTGCTGGGTTGTATTATTCTGGGTTGGACTGTGATGTGATTTTTGTGCTGAATTGGGTTGTGCTGTGTTGTGTTGTGACTGTTGTGTTATCATATAATTGTTGTGCTGGGTTGTATTATTCTGGGTTGGACTACGGTGTGATTGTTGTGCTGAATTGGGTTGGGTTGGGTTGTGCTGCATTGCATTGTTCTGGGTGGTATTGTGTTGGGTTGGATTATACTGTGCTGTGTTGTGCCATGTTGCATTGTTTTATCTTGGACTGTGTTCTGTTGGATTGTGATGGGTTGAGTTGTGCTGGGTTGTGATGTGCTAGGTTGTATTGTTTTGAGTTGAGTCATGCTTTGTTGTGTTTAACTGCTGTGCAGTGGCTGTGCTGCATCGTGTTGCTTTGTGCTTTGTTGTACTGGGTTGTGTTCTGTGCTATACTGTGCTATGTTGTATTCTCAGTTGTGTTTTGTGCCATGTTGTGTTATATTGTAATGTGCTTAGAGTGTTATTTTGTGCTTTGATGTATATAGCTGGGTTGTTTTGTTCTGTGCCGTGCTGTGTTGTGCTTTGTTGTGTTTAGCTGGGGGGCGTTAGCAGTGTTGTGTCGTGCTGTGTCATGTCGTATTATGTTATGCTGTGCCATGTTGTAGTGTTCTAGGTTGTGTTGTGTTATTTTATACTCTGCTGTGTTTAGCTGAGTTGTTTTGTGCTGTGTTGTGTCATGCTTTGTCGTGTCATGTTTTGTTGTGCTTTGTCATGCTGGGTTGTCCTTTAACTGTTCTGGGTCGTGCTTTGTTGTGTCGTTCTGTGCTGGGTCTTTCACGTCTTTATTTTTAGCACTATTTCAGTAAAAAGATGGGAGAGTTGAGGATGAGGCCCATTGCTTGGGGAGGCCAGGCCTAAGGTAAGGGGTGACAGGAAGGTCGGAGGCCAGACCCTTCTTTCTCTTCTACTTCCTCTGCTAAGGAGAAAAAAACCAGGATTGAAATGGCTGCGACTCAAAAGTGATGAGATAGCAGCGGGCCCCCGGGAGCCGCCTGCCCACATTCTGCTCCCTTTTGTGCCGGGTGGCAGTCACCCTGAGCAGAGTCCACCCAAGGGGAGCCATTCCAAAGTGGGCCTACTGGGCCTTGGCAGGTGGTGGGCCTGTTGGGAGAAGGTGGTAATTTTTCAGTATAGAAATGCACTTGCTGGGCTAATCCCAGAGTGATCAAATTAACAATAATTAATTAAGTTGTAACACTCGCCCTATTCCCTAGGACATACACAAGAACTTTTATGAAATAACAAAAATATCATTAGCGACGCCAAAAAAAGTGTCTTGTACATTAAATAAAATACTTTAAAAAGCCTATTTACTTCAGCTCCTTTTAAAATTTGGTTTTTGTATTTTGTGACGTAGAGGATATCAGGCCAGCAGTACATTATAGAATTGCAAAATCAGTCGGTACCCATGTTGGGAGTCTGTCCTAGCATTCTGTGCTGATAAGAAAGCGGGATCTAAAAACGCCGGCACCCCCTGTCGGCATGGCCACTGAAAATATCGGTGGCTGCGATTGTGGAACAATCATCAAGAAATCTTTAAAAGATGCTGGGGGGGAGTCCCATTTTGGAAAAATGGAGTCCTTAGATAAGAGGCCAGACTTTGATTCCTGTAAGAAATTTAGAATATATCCAAGGGGTGGCTGGTAAACACATAGAAAAGGTCCACAAAGAACCTGCAAGAGAGTTTGGAGGTGTGTGGGGGCCAGAGGGAAGTCCAGTTTAACTGAAGTAACCAATGCATGACGTGTGGAGGAGGACGGGGATCATATGGGTGAAGGTAGAGAGCCCCCAGTTTGTGGAGGACTTTGAATACCTGGCAAAGAAACTGGCACTTGACTCAGGAGGGAGCCAGCAGACTTTTGTAGAGCCTGGCTGTCAGGAGCAAGTCTCCATGTAAGGAAGATGCTTCAGGGTGTTGATGGTACCTAGTTTGGTGGGACATTCAGTGGAACCGGGGAAGGCCGTTAGAAGCAAGTACTAGTACCTGCGCCTAGGTACAAGTGAATTGTTAGTCCAGAAATTGTTGGAAGAGCTGGAACTTGATGCCGGAGTGAGCTTGTGACTCACCTGTGCCCATTCCAATTCCAGTAGAAGCTGAGCAGCTCTCTAGAACTTGGATCGGTTGATCGGTTCGCAGTTAACATCTACTGGGGGAGACACCCATCTTCTGTTTGCCTTTCAGCTGGTGTAGGCACAGAAGCTGAAGCCCCGGGAGATTCCCCACTGGCTCTCCACCTTGGTGGGTGCTCCATCAGCTCCTCCCTCTACATATGGATCGATAGCTCAAGGATGTGGCCTTGTATCTCACAGGGGAGGACTGGGAGCAGCCGGAGCCCAGCGGGGGGCCCTCTGTGGGGATAGGGTGCCCCAGAATTCTGGGTAATGATCAGGTAAGTCCTCATATTCCTCAGTCCTTTGGGGCTCTTTGTAATCATTGAGAATGTAAGAAGAGGGGGATGAAAATAACTGTTCATTCAGCCCAGGGTTAGAGATTTTGAAAACATCAAACTGGCTCCTTAAAGAATCACAGATTTTCTTTTTTTTTAATGTTTATAGTCAGAGATTTTCAAACAGGGACTCGCCTTAGAAACCACTGAGTCACAGAGAATTGCCCAGATGTAAGGGACCTCATAGAGCACCTAACCTAACCTCATTTTACAGAGGAGGAAATCGAAGCCCGAGAGGCTGAGTGATTTGTGTATGGCCCCCAGGAGAGTCAAACCCCATCATTCTCAAGGGGGTAACTGCTGCCTGACAAAGGAAAAGTACTTGCCCAAGGACACCTAGTAATGCCTGTGGTTGGACTTGAATCCAGATTTCTTCACTCCAAATTCCCAGCCCTTTCTTCTACCCCTTTCTTCTCTAGGGAAAGTCATGATCTGAGCACCCTGGTGATTGGGGTCACTGGTCGGTGTTTGCAAGGCCCAGACCCCAAATCATTTTACCTTCTCTCCATAATCATTAATATAGCCCTAAAAATAATTGCTAGCATTCAGCAGTGCTTCGAGGCTTGTCAAGCACACTCCATATCCTAGCTTCTCTGTTCTAAGGACCCAGGTAGAGCTCCTGCTCCCTCTCAGCTGAAACTAGCCTCCTCTGCCCTGGAACCGGGACTAGGTTCCCAGGCTAGGGAGCTGACAAATGGCACCCGATCCTACACCCGGTACTAGCGCAGGGTTCTCCTGGAATCGTTTCTGACCCAGTGTTTGAAGCCCTTATCATCCCTGATTGCTGGGTACTCCTGGTGCCACCTTTAAGGCCCACAGATGTGTCACTAGAGCTTTCTTTCCATCCTCCTAAGCTGCCTTAGGCTGGAAAAATGACTCAGTGTGACTTTTTGTTGGTTTTGCCACTCAGAATTTGGTTTGTTGGCTTTTAAAAGTTGTTTAGAGGGGCATGTTGGGAGAGTTGAGCAAAAAATGCTCACATCCACTCCTTCAACTCTACCACTGCTAGAGTTTTTAACAGATCAGCTGTTTTGTTTTGGTTTTTCTTTGGGCGAATGTGGAAATGTTTTGTGTGACCGCACTTCCATAATCTATATCAAATTGCTTGCCTGCTCGAGGAGGAGGAAGAGGAGATGAGGAGGAAGTTTGGAACTCGAATTAAAAAAAATGTTAAAAATGTTTTGTTCTCTTATAATTGATAAATTACATTTCAGGCAGCTAGATGGCTCAGTGGATAGAGTCCTGGGCCTGGAGTCAGGAACACCCAAATTCAAATCCAGACTCAGACACATTAGCTGTGTGATCCTTGGCAAGTCACTTAATCTCTGTCTGCTGCAGCAGGAGTAAATGGCAGTGTCCTTGCCAAGAAAACCCCACGGACAGTATGGGCGTGCTGTGGTCCACGGGGTCACCAAGATTTGAACATGGCTGAACAACAATGTCATTTGTGTTTTGAGAAACTAGGTGGTACAGTGGATATGGTGCCAGGTGGAGTTGGGAAGCTTCCTCTTCCTGAGTTCCAATCTGACCTCGTACACTTTCTAGCTGTGTGACCCCGGGCACATCACTTAGCCCTGTCTGCCTCAGTTTTCTCAGCTGTAACACGAACTGGAAAAGGAAATGGCCAAGCACTCCAGTATCTTTCCCAAGAAAACCCCAACTGGGGTCACAAATACTCAATAACAGCAACTGAGGGGGAAAAATCCAACATCTATAAAAAACATCAGCCAAGTATTTTCTCTTTAATGGGCCTCAGTTTCCCTCTCTAAAAAGAGATGAAATTAATCACCTCTGAAGGCCGTTTTGGCTCTGGTACTCTTTGGTCCTAAGTTCTTTCCCTTGTTTGGGCCTCGGCTTTCTTCTCTGAAAAATGAGGTGGACCTGACCTAGCTAATCTCTAAGGGTCATCTCGCAGTTCTAAAAATTCCGCTGTTTTCCACCCAATGGGCCCTTCTCCCTCTCCAGCCTGATCTGCTCAGCCGCTGGCCGGCATCCATCAGTTGGCTTGTTCATTCACTCGTTCGGCAAACACGTATTCGCTGCTTTCTGGCCGCCGGGCTCTGTGCACGCTGCCAAAGATACTGATAGTTCTGACGCAAACTCTGCTCTCAAGGAGCTTACAAACCCTATTTCATGGAAGAACGAGTGCCCGGATCGTGTAGTTTGGGTCCAAGGGTGAGGTGCTCTTTAGCCCTGAGATTCAGAGCTGGGGTTGGACACTTACACTAACGCCATAATGTGAAAGTCTGAAGGGGTTTGGACCGTGTTAGGAGTCAGAAGCCCTGAAGTTTGGGTTTGAATCAGGAAGGATGAGATTGGAACTAGGCTTCGGGAAGACTAATCTGGGAACAAAACAGGCTGAGACGCAGTGACTATGGAACACACAGAGTGCTGAATTTTAGATTCAGGAGAGTCCTGAGCATCAGTGCCAGGGCAGCCTCTGCCAGATCCTGCTGTTGACTTTCCTTGGGATTCTGGGCTGTGAAGGCCTTGCAGACCTTTTCAGCTGAACTCTTATTAGTCACATCTCTACCATTCTGGGAACATCATTCCCTTATTTGTAAAATGAAGGACTTGGATTACAAGGCCTCTATCATCCTTCTAGGTCATATTTAGGTTCATAAGTGAAAAATAGTCATAGCTGACCTCAAAGGTCACCGTGTCCAACTTTGTCGTTTCTCAGATGAGGAAACTGGGGTCCAGGGAGGTTGTGAATTCATCGACTTTCCCCAGATAAATGTAAGAAGTCGGAGTTAACCCTGTATCTCTGGCTGGCTAGTTAACGCTGTTTCTGCATTTTCCTGATCATTTGTCTGACAACTGTCAGGGCACATTAGCGAGCTGCTAACCCAACACGAGGGGCTGGTGTGATGTGGCTGTCTGATGTAGGTTGCATTGAGAGATCTGCTCCCACCACACTCTGCCCTTTGTCATAACGTAGAGTATTGTGCTCAGTTCAGGGAAAGGACACTGAGAAGTTGGAGAGGGTCCAGAGGAGGGTGAAGGGCCTCCATCTAAGGTCAGGTGAGGATGTAGTGAAGCGAGTGGAGATGTTTTAGTCTGGAGAAGACTCAAGGGGGAAACAACAGAAGACAGCTGTTAAAAGAGGGATTCAACTTTTTCGGATTGATCCCAAAGGGCTGAACCGGCATCACTGAGTGGAACATAAAGAGGAGGAGATTTGAACTTGGAGTTGGGAAGAACTTCCCACCAATGAGCATCATCCCCAAGGAAATGGGCTTCCTTGAGAGGCATCAGGCTCTCTGGGCCTTGAAGGCTTCAAGTGAAGAGCAGATGGCACGCCCCCATTGGGGATGCCCCGAGGACTGGGTAAATGGTTCCAGGATGAACTGGACCAGATAAGCCTTTGTCAGCTCCAGATCCTCAGTCTCTTGTACCACCTTCCGCCCGGAGGGGCCTTGGCTAGTATTAGGGACTAGAGAGGGGGACCTTGGAGCAAGAGACTCCCAAGGAAAGGTCACGTGCTGGGAGGGGGGGCGGCAAAGAAGGCCCAGGTGGATGGGCATGAACCAAGGGCTGAGGATGGTGCCCGGAGCGGCCATATTTTGCGAGCTGGCATTTCAGGCTGGTCTGGCCTCCTCTCCCCCCTGTCCCTCCTTCCTATACCAGCTCTTCTTCCTCGCGGATCCCTTCTTTCTTCTCCCCTTTTCCCTCCTTGGTTCCCTGCCCCCTTCCTTCTCCATCGGTTCACACTCCACCCCCCATGCCGCTTCCGGCCCGCCCCCGTTGCTATGCAACGTGAGGCGTGCAGCCAACCCCGGTGGCCGGCGGCCCGCGGACCTCCCGGCTGCCTTGAGCCGCGGCCGGATGCGAGGCGGAGGCTGTGAGGGCCCAGCCCGGGGCCTGGCCACACGCCTTCCCGCACACGCAGTCGCCTTCTAGAGCAGGCGAGAGTGAGTGAGTGAGGGTGGGCTTGGAGGGGCTCGGGGCGGTCGGGTGGAATCCCCGAGCTGGGACCCAGGTGAAGGCTGCGGGTAAGGGCCCGCTCGCCTCCATAGCGCCCCCTCCGGGGACCACTGGCCTGCGCCTGCGCCAGCTGCGGCGCTCCTTTGCCCAGTCACTACTGTCATTACGCCTGCGCGAACTCTTCCCTCGGGTCGGCTCAGCACCTGGGTCAGCGCCATAGCCCTAAGGCCCAGGCATAGCTTTTTCACTGCGTCAATCATTGGTTGTAGACGTCTCCCTACCCTTAAAAGCCCCAGCTCAGCTGCCACGTCCTCCAGGAAGCCTTCCCTGCTTTCTTGAACCTCCCCTCAAAGTATAAATTCGTAGGATCTCAAAGCAAAAGGGCCGTGAGGTCTTCTAGCCTAATCATCCCTCTCTCATACAGATGGAGAAAGAATGGCCCAAAGATGGAAAGAAATGGCCCAAGATCACAGTGGCAGAGCCAGGCACAAACTTTTCATCGGGCCACCTAAAGTCTCAGAATCTTGGAGGCACATTAAAAATAATACGGGTCAAACTCTCCCTTGGGGAAGAAGAGGGAAAGTGAGGTCCAGAGAGGGAAAGGGACCTGCCACACAATCGGAGACCAGCCTGAACTAGAATCCTCTTTACTGCTTCCTCCTCCCTCCCCCTTAGTTTTATCCCTCCAGGGCCTAGGTTTCTGTCTTCTTTGTATCCCCCAGAATCCTCTACATACTGGAGGCTAAATAAAATGGATGCCCTGGGTATAGTCAACAGTCACTAAATATCTAATAAGCACTTAAGCCTAAAATCTCTTTTTTCTCAGTGAGTTCCTATCAGTCCTTTAAAGCCCAACTCAAATGCCTCCTTCTCCAGAGTTTTCCCTCATCCCTGTGGTCCGTAATGACGTTCCCTCAGACTCACATAGTACTTTGTATTTTATAAGTCTTTAAGGCATTTATCGTAAAATATCACTTCTTATACTTATTAGATCCACTGAAGATTGTGGAAAGCTCCTTATTGCCAGGAATTTCCAACCAGCAAAGATAGTTCTATTTCCTCATTGCCTATCTTTATGCCTTTTCTTTCTTTCTCTTGTCTTATTGTTATTGCTCATATTTCCAGAACTACGTAACATGGAGAGTAGGCATCCTTGCTTCACTCCCATATTTGTTACCTATGGCATATGATGTTTGCTTTTGATTTTAGATGGATTCTTTGGAGGAAAAGGGAGTGGCTAAAACCTTACTATTAGAATGACTAGCGGGTAGTAGGAGAGATAATGAGGCCCAGTTAATTCAGCCAACATTTATTTAGGTTTTGCTGGATAAGAGGCCTTTACCGAACACTGGAGCCATGTGTGTAAAAGAGACAGAAATGAATAGGACCCATTCTTTTTTTCCTGGAGAACTCACAGCGTAAAAATTAGGAAGATTTAGTTAAAGGGGCCCGTGGGTGGAGTCCCAGGTTGGCCCAGATCCGATGGGGATTGTGAGAGCCCAAGTTGGCTCAGATCCCAGCGGGGGCTGGGGCAAGCCCAGATCTCCTATTGGAATTCAAAGGGATGCTTTTGACCAGGATTTGTGAATCAAAGGTCCTAGCTTCTTGAATTGATAATGCATCAGCTAGGAGGGGGTGGGAATCAGAAAGGAATAAATCAATCTGAAAGGACTAGTTTCTTAAAGGGACCACAACCCAAATCACTATTTGCAGAGTGCTTTGCTACAAGAGCCCAGAACTGAACCAATTGTAACTGGCCAAGAGCAGAATACAGGCGGACTATTACCTTCCTAGTTCCGGACTCCCTAAATACAATTTGAGATTGAGTTACTCCACCATCTGTCCCCTAATCTGCCCTTCATATCATCGTCAGAATGATCTTTCTTAGGTAAGGTAAGAGTTGGGGGGGAGGAGGGTTTACAAAGAAAATTGAAACCTTGGTCCTGGAGGGATATGATTGACTGGGAGAGGAAAGGAAATAGCAAAGAGAATTCTCTGTTCTGGTCCTACCCTCCAGCTGTGTCCCTTTCCCTCTCTGGTCACCACATTCTTTTGTTCAGAAATCCTGAAACCCTACTGGCTGGTGCCATTCTATTTTTTCTAGTATTATCTCTTATTACTCTCCTTTATGTACTGTGTGCTCCAGACAAACCATTTAGCCACCCTTCCCCATGTTCTCCCACCTCCAAGACTTTGCTCATGCTGTTCCCTATACCTAAAAATCTCCCTCTTTTTTTTCAGTGAGTTCCTATCAGTCCTTTAAAGCCCAACTTATTGCTTCCTTCTCCAGAATTTTCCCTCATCCCTCTGGTCAGTAATAACCTTTCCCTCAGAGCTCACATAGTACTTTCTATTTTGCAAGTCTTTAAGGCATTTATCATAAAATATCACTTATTGTACTTATTTGATCCACTGAAAATTATGGTTTTATTCCCCCCACCCCCAACTAGGTGAAAAGCTCCTTATCGCCAGGAGCCGTACTATCTATGTTTTGTATTTCCAGGGTGTTCCTCTACTGGGCTTCTGACAGATCATGTTGATTTTTTAAAATTTTTGAGTATTTTTTAGCCTGCAACTTTGCTGAAAATCTGAGGGAATTAACAAAGGTATACCTTTGTTAATTCCCTCAGATTTTCCAACTAAGGCATCATCTCAGCAAAGATAGTTCTATTTCCTCTTTGCCTATCTTTATGCCTTTTCTTTCTTTCTCTTGTCTTATTGTTATTGCTCATATTTCCAGAACTACGTAGCATGGAGAGTAGGCATCCTTGCTTCGCTCCCATATTTATTACCTATGGCATATGATGTTTGCTTTTGATTTCTTAGATGGATGCTTCTTATGATATTAAAATAGTTTCTATGCCTGTACTTTGTAGGGTTTTTAAGCATAAAATTGTCCTCCTCTTTCCAAGGTTTCTTCTCCATCTATGAGATAATCATGTCATTTGGGATGTTTTGCTTTTTCTTATGATTAGTTATGTTGATTGTTTTCCTAATGAGGAATCATCCTTGCATCTAATAAGTAGTTTTTTGAAAATAATTTTTGTTTTTCATATTATAGGTCTGATATCCTCAAGTCACTACAGACCAACCCAGCCCTGAACTGTTATCCTCCTTGGCTCTAAGCTTCTCCAGAACTTGAAGGTCTGTTCCCCAGATAGTGTTGAGCCTTGCTTTATACATTACATGTCTTTGGGAAAAGCTGTGCTAAGTTAGGTTTTTGTAAGTAGAGCCCGATTTCCAGTGCACCATGGGAGCTCGGCATTTAAAGAAACCCTGCGGTGAATCCTTGGATAAAGGGAAGAACTCCCTCCTAAAGCATGGGCCCGGTGAGTACATTTGTGGACACTGAATTAGCTTTAGGTGTGCAGTGCTAGCTGTGGCAGAAGCAGGTGCTGCTGCCATATGAGGGCTGTGAGCTGGGGCACAAGATAGCGCTTCCTAAACCTTCACCAAACCTCTTGACCGGTGAAAGTTTCTGAAACACATCAAGAAAGTACGAGTTGGGGCCTGTCACTGTTTACCTTTGTAGCCCCAGTACTTAGTATATAGCAGACATTTCATAAGTGGAAAACTATAGAGTACTGGCCTCAAAGCTAGGGACACCTGAGCTCCCCTGGGGACGGGCAGCTCACTAGCAAGAACCAAGGGGAGGACATCCTGAGCCTTAAGGCATCAGTGGTAGTGGCAGCAACAGCCGCAGTAGCAATGGTGGCTGCAGTGGTAGTGGTAGTGGCAGTATTAGTATTCTCTGTCTCTCTCTCTTTGTCTCTCTCTCGCTTACTAATGTTCTCTCTTGGTCATTTCATTATTAAGTCTATGCTGGAGATTCTTAGATCTATAAATTCAGCTTTGTTCGCTCTTTTAAATTACCACAACAACCGCAACAAATGCCCGTCATCGCCACCTGTATGTCCTGTATACAGCATGTCCAATATAGAACTCCTCCTCTCCCCTCTCAACTTGGCCTCCTAAAACTATTGAAAGCACGACCAGCTTCCCAACTCAGAGCCCTCCCCTCCATCTCTGCCCTTCCCAATGTCTAGTCCTTTCCAGAGTCTTATGGATTCTACCACCATGGTGTCTCTTGCATTGTGTTGGGCCTTTCCTATTATAGAGCTCTTAATGTGGCCCAGGCTCTCATGTTATCACACGTGGACTAACTGGGACCTTTGTCTAATAGCTTTCCTTTCTGATCCATCCTCATGTTATAGCTGCCAAAATGGGCTTCCTGTTACTACTTTCATTGGAGTGAGGGATGGAGTGGTCAATGTGGCGGGTGGTTCTCTTGTAGCCCTGCTCAGTGGCTCCCTGTCGTTTAACAGGATAATCTACCAGCCCCTGAGACCGGGGCCCTCTGCAGTCTGACTCTCTCTTGACTTTCCAGCTTTAATTCAAGACACTTTTTGCCAATCAGGCCGATGGGCCATCCCGCATCTCCACACCTTTGTGGCCGTCTCTCCTGTCTGGGATGCTCTTCCCACCTCACCCCTCTCTTCCTTAAGAATCCATCTCATGTCTACCCCAATTGTCGGTACTTTCTCCTTTCTAAAATCATGTTGCTAATATGTGGTGGAGGCAGGGCCCATTCCACTTAGCACCGCGGGGGACACTGAGTAGATGTTGCAGAAATGTTTGTTGAAGTGAAGTGAATTAGTTCTTGGGGAAAATGAGGAAGACGTGGTACCTGCCTTCAGGGAGGTTATAATCTAGGATGGATCCAAAGCTATATAAGTAATACAAATTAGAAGAGAAGTATCTAAGAGAGGCAGTGTGGCCTGGTGGAGAGAGGGACAGCCTTGATATCCAAGGAGCACCTAGCTCCCCCCCACCCCTGCAAAGGCCTAAGTGACAGCCCAGAACTCTTTCTCCAACCGTTGTTCTTTTTCTCAATTTGTATCACATCTTCTGTTTTGACGTAGCCTTCCCTTCCAAATATATTGTTCCCTTTCTCCCAACCCGAAAGCTCTTTCTTGTGATAGAAGATGAATATAAAAAAAGTTAAGCAAAACCAACCATCACATAACTGCATCTGACAATGTATACATTATTCCACACCCAGAGTCCCCCACATCAGCAAAGAAGGAAGAGAGGTGCGTTTCCTGATCCTTGTCGCCAAACTGGGCCATCTGAATCACATACAGCTCTTGAGAGGCCAAAGGGGAGGGACCGTGTGAGGGAAGGCTCCAAGATGAAGGAGGACTGGGCAGGATTTCTTGCAGGAGAATGGGGAATGTGAGTTGAGTCTTGAAGGAAGCCATGAGGCAGAGGGGAAAGAGCATTTGGGAAGCTAAAGAGAGCGAGCAGCAGAAAGGCCAGAGCTCAGGATTGCTGCATTATGGGGGGTATATTGGGAAGGAGAGCAGAAGAAGGCTGGAAAAGTAAAGGAGGCCAGGTTTATAAACTTTCTATTTGATCATGAAGGGAAGAGGGAGCCACTAGAGTTCACTGAGTAGGGGAATGATGTGGTCATACTTTAGGAAGATGGAGGATGGACTGAAAGGGGAAGAGACTTGAGGCCTGAGGACCAAGCACCCATGGGGGGCCCATAGTCCATGCTAGAGCTTGCAGCCAAGTGGTAGCTGCGTGAATGGAGAGACGGCGTCGTATGAAAGCTGATGTGGAGGGGACAACAACAAGATGGGGATCCAGGAAGTCTTTCTGAGTAGGTGGCATTTGAACTAGACCTTGAACTTTATGTAAAATATCAACAGGTATAGAGCAGAAGGAACAGCAGAACCTGATTACAGATTGGGGCGAGGAAAGGAGGATAAAGATCTTTGAAACATGACCTGTTTCTTTAAAGCAGCGTGGCCAGCCTATTTAAAGGGGGACCCCTGAGAGTGCAAGATGGAAGTCCATGAACATCTCTTTTAGAGCTAGAGGATGATGGACCCAGACCCACTCAGACGTGGTTGTACAGAGCAAGTGGCAAGTGGGCCTTTTGTTAAGCTTCAGGCCTGTCCAGATAAAAAGGTTAGCCTGCAGACCCTATACAAGTGTCTCCAAACCGGGCACCTTAATAACTGCTTGTATCTGGGTATACCCATCACAGTTCTCCCTCCCTTGGCCACAAAAAATCCCTCCTTTTTCAATAAGTCCATTTCAGTTCAAGCCTTTATTAAGTGCCTGCTGTATGTAAAGTACTGGGGAGGCAGTGACACAAGACCCACCATCTACTGGTGGGGAGTATGCCCTGATGATTTACTTCACAAACCCCAAGCTTCTTGAGGCCTGAGGTGTGGAGGCACAGAGAAAAAGTAAATGCTTGTTAACTGAAAGACTAAACTTTAAATTTAAAAAGAAGATTATGTGTTCTCAGTGATTCCCAGTTTCCCCGGTTAGACTGGGAATCTAAAAGCATTCATTCATCCATTCGTTCATTTAGCAAATGTTTATTAAACATCTAGTCTGTAAATCGCCCTATATGCAAAGGTCTTATCATCAAGTAAGAAGCACTGATTAAACACCTACTAGGTGCAAGTTATTGTGCTATCCCCGGGGAATGCAGAAACAAAGTGAGGCAATGTGTATTGGGGGGAGGGGGTGCATGGGTACACGTGTGCCCTCTCCACTAAGCTTGTGCTGGGGGTCAGAGGGAAAGCCCGGGAGAAATGTTTTGATCAGGGCAGGAGGGGATGGAGAGCAGAAGCAGGAGAATGGCTCGTCCCACCCTTTCTAGGAACTATGGTGGGACTGGCTTGATTGTTGTTCGTGGAGCAAATATAGGAGGTAGTTATAGTAAAGGTACAGGGCCGATGAAATAGCTGGCCGATGGCCCGGGTGGGCTCTGGTGAACGGTAGAGTAGCATGTGCTATACCGTTGAGAACCAGCTAGAGAGTGGGCTGAGTTTGCACCTAGATAGCAGAGTGGATAGAGTGCCAGACCTGCAGTTGAAAAGGCCTGAGTTCAAATCCCCCCTAAAACAACAAGTACCTGCATGAGCCTGCACCAGACACTTCACCTCGGTCTGCCTAAGGTTACTCTTCTATAAAATGGGGGTCATAATAGCATGTACCTCATCTGATGGTTGTGAGACTCAAAGAAATAACATACATAAATGCTTATGTTTTACAGACCTTAAAGTCCTAGATGAGTGCATTATTGTTGTTGCTATTGTGTTATTATGGAGAACATGGAGTTGGTCTAGTTAGAGGTAGTAGCCACCAAGCAGGACAGATCAGCAGGAGGTCAGAGTCTCGGCCTCCGTCTCCTCCCCAGAGAGGCCTTACAGCCAAAGGGTGATGAAGCAGCAACACCAACATGGCGCCTGCTACTAAGTGATACGTGTGTTACATGTGTATTCACAAAGCATTATGTCAAGACTGGAGGGATAAGGTTAGTCCCCTGCTGGTGAAGCAGAGCAGACTTCTGGGAAGAGGAGTGATGGATTGACCTCTGCTGCAAAGGGTAGGAAGGAAGTCATTAGTAAAGGACAACATCCTAGATATTAAGAGGAGCAGCTGGTCAAAGGCCAGGGCACGGGAGGGTGAAGAGCTTGTGGGTGTGGGCTTGGGAGTGCAGAGAGCATCCATTTTTTCCTGAGCTTAGAGTATGTGATGGGGTGTAATACAGGAAAAGGGTAGAAAAGGATCTTGATATACCAGGTTTGGGAGGGCCTTGAATGCTGCATTAGGGTTAGAAAGAGAGGGATTGGGTGGGTGGGGCAAGGAGGGTGATTTCTGTTCTCTTGGCTTGTTGGCTTCTCACTGGCCCTTTCTCTTTGCCCAGTTCCACCTGCACCCCGACTACCAAAAGGCAACAGAAAAAGCCAGGCTGTGGTTGGCTCCCAGGTAAGCTGGGGTTCCCCTGTCCCGCCGGCCAAGGACCTAAGATCCATTGCCTTCCCTTGGGCCATTCCGCCCCCCTCGGAGGGCCTTTCCTCCCCCTTAGCTTCTTGTTGGAATTCTTCCCCTCTTCACCCCGCTCAATGCGCTCCCCTTTAGCATTTTACTTGAACTGCTTTTTCAATATCCTCCCCAGCTGCAAACGTCCCCTCTCACCCTCCCTTGATTTCCCTGGCGTCCCTTATTGTGTTCTTGACCCCCATAACTCTGCCTTGTGTTACGCTTATCTTCCTATCTGGCCATTCCACCCTGTCTGACGGAATGCTGGACCCTTGGGGCAGCAAACAGCATTTGTCATCCCCCAGTGGGAGTCTCCTCCAGGGCCTCGGACACAGAAGGTCCCAGACAGATGGGCGGTAGAGAATTCCCTTTAACCCTTGAAATGCAGCAGGGAGAAGGGAGGCAGGGACGCAGGGCAAGGACTGTTGATCTTAGTCGAGTTGTCTGGGGAGCAACAGAAGTCCCTACAAAGGAGTTTGGGCATGTGATTGGTCTGGTGGTATTCAGCAAGTCTTGGAAAAGGAGGAAGAAGAGAGGGGGAGAAAGGAAGAAGAAGAAGGAGAGGAGGAGGAAGAGGAAGAAGAAGGGGAGGAAGAAGAGAGGAAGAGGAAGAGAGAAAGAAGGGGTGAAGGAAGAAAGGAAGAGGAAGAAGAGAGGAGGAAGACAAAGAAGAGAGGAGAAGGAGGAGGGGAGAAAGAGAACGTAGGTCTCCAGACAAAGAGAATCCAAGAATTTCAGAGCTCTGAAACTGAGGCCCAGGCCAGGCAAGGGATCTGTTGGGGGCAGAACCAGGATCAGAACCCTGTCATCACAGAATCTCGGTAATGGAAAGCAAAATCAACTTAGAATTCTTTGTATTTTCAAGCTTTACAAAGCTCTTCCCTCAGAAAATCCCCTTGAGGTAGTTGATTCAAATATTCTTATCCCTATTTTATAGATGAGCAAAGACTTAGAATGATAAAGAGACTTGCCCAGATCACAAGCAAGGGCCAGATCCACATATCTGGTTCAGGGTCCTTCTCATCTACTCTACTGTCCCCTCAGAGAGCATTTCTTCCATAATTTGAGATATAAGGAAACTGAGGTCCAGCTCAGGCCAGGGATTTGCCTGAATCCACAGTTTAGTGCTAGAAGAAAGTCAAATCTGCTTCTCCTGGCTCTTGGCCAAGTTCGATTTGCTCTGTATCATACTCCTCTCACCCTAACTCCTTCCCCATGCCTACCCATAGACTCGGCTTGCCACCTCTGCCCAAGCCCTCTGCCGCCTCAGGCCCCCCACCCCTGAACAGAGCTGGGACAGTGTCTTTGTTATTTTAGGAAACATCGATGACCTTTGAAGATGTGGCTATTTACTTCACATGGGAAGAATGGAGGCAACTGGACCTTGCACAGAGGGCCATGTATAGGGAAGTGATGCTGGAGAATTATGGGAACGCAGCCTCACTAGGCAAGTATGCAACCCAGATATCCCACATCTGGGGTTCACTTGAGTCCCAAATTTGTTCCCAAGTGTGAACATGAAAAGAGGAAAGGGAGCAGGGAATCACGTAGTCTTCCAGTGGCCAGAGGAGGCGGGCTGTGGAACATCTGGCCAAAGGCCTACAAGGGCCTTAGGTCATTCATGTCTCTAACCTCCTGGAGCATCGGGGTCTATGAATTTATTTCAGTCATTCTTGAAGTGATTGCTCTGTTCCAGCCTTATGGCATCTCAGTCCCCTACTGGATTTACTATCGTGAGCGTTTGAAGTCATTATCACCTAGACATTTGAAGAGCCTAGCTAACAAGGGTCTTTGAGAGTGGGCAGTTACCGAATGGACTGTTCCTTTTAGCTCCTGCAAGCCTTTCACACAAAGAGGTGGCCCTTCTCTTTGCCAAGGCAAGCCCCTCCACTTGCACAAGGGATCCCAATCTATCTTGTTTCCTTCACCAGATTGCCCCTTCTATTGGCCTTGCTGTCTTAGCTATCTTTAATCTCTCCCTGTCTTTGGTGGCTCCCTTGCTGTCCACAAACATGCCATGACTTGTCCATCTTCAAAAAGTCTCCCTCACCTGTCCATCCCTACTAACTACCTTCCCATCTCTCTTCTCCCTTTTGTGGTTAATTTCCTTGAGAAAACCATCTACAGTTGGTGCCTCTGTTTCCTTTCTTCTCTCACTCTTAATTCTCTGCCATCTGGCTTCCAAGTTCACCATTCCACTGAAACTCCTCTCTCCAAAGTTACCAGTGCTCTCTTAGTTGCCAAATCTCACCGCCCTTTCTCAGTCCTCATCCTTCTTGACCTCTTGGCCGCCTTAGACACTTGATCACTCTCTCCTCTCTAGGTGTTGATGACCCTGCTCTCTCCTGGTTCTCTTCCTCCCTCTGACTGTTCCTTCTCAATCTCCTTTGCTGGATACTCCTCTAGATTATGTATGGGAGTTTCCCAAGGTTCTGTCTTCTATACACTTTCACTCAATGGTCTCATCGGCTCCCATGGATTCAATTATTCTTTGCAGATGAGTCTCAGCTCTCTCTACTGACCTCCGATTTCCCATCTTCAGCTGCCTCTTGGACATCTCGAAGCAAATGTTCCCTAAATATCTTAAACTCAACATATCCAAAATGGAATTCATCATCTCTCCCACCATGCCCCCAAGCTTTTCTTTCTTTCTTTCTTTTTCTTTCTTTCTTTCTTTCTTTCTTTCTTTCTTTCTTTCTTTCTTTCTTTCTTTCTTTCTTTCTTTCTTCCTTTCTTCCTTCTTTCCTTCCTTCCTTCCTTTCCTCCTCCTCCTCTTCTTCTTTTCTTTCTTTCTTTCTTTCTTTCTTTTTCTTTCTTTCTTTCTTTCTTTCTTTCTTCCTTCCTTCCTTCCTTCCTTCCTTCCTTCCTTCCCTTCTTCTTCTTTCTTTCTTTCTTCCTTCCTTCCTTCCTCCTCTTCTTCTTCTTCTTTTCTTTCTTTCTTTCTTCCTTTCTTCCTTTTTTCCTTCCTTCCTTCCTTCCCTTGTTCTTCTTCTTCTTTCTTTCTTTCTTTCTTTCTCTTTCTTTCTTTCCCATTGGTATTGAGAGTACCACTCTCCTCCCAATCACCCTGGCTCATCATATCCTTGACCCCTCACTCTCTCTCACTCCCATATCCAACCTTTTGCAAAAGCCTGTGGCTCCTACCTTGAAACATCTCTCAAACATTCAACCCAGATGTTTGTCTCCTCCGATACCCTGGTGCCCCCAACCTGATGTGGGCCCTTATCTCCTCATGCCTGGATTATTGCAGTAGTTGCTGAGGGGTCTGCCTGCTTCAGATCTCTTCCCATTCCAGTACATCCTCCACTCAGCCCCCAAGGGCATTGTCTTAAAGCAAAGGTCTGATCATATCATTCACTTCCTAATCAATTAACTTCTATAGTTCCCTAAAATCTCCACGATCAAATACAAAATGGTCTGTTTGGCATTTGTGACCCTTCATAACCTGGGGCCCTTGTTCTCTTTTTAGTCTTCTTACACATTATTTCTCTCCAAATACTCTCTGGTCCAGGGCTCTGGTCCCTTGGCGGTAACACCCTTCTAACCTCACCCTTCCCTGTGCCTTTCCATGTGTCTTTCCTCATCTTTGCCTCCTGACTTCCTTCCAGTCTCAGCTAAAATCACCCCTTTTGCAAGAAGCCTTTCCCAGTTCTTCTAATCCCACCCAGTGCCTTCCTTCTGAGACTGCCCCTCATTTCTCCTGTCCAGAACTTGCTTTGTACATATTTGCCTGCATGCCGTCTCCCAATGAAATTGTGAGCTCCTCAAGGACAGGGACCCCCTTTTGCCTTTTTTGTATCCTCAGCACTTAGCAGACAGCCTGGCCCTGTGGTAAGTGCTTGTTAACTTGACTTTCCTCACCCACCAAACCCCTTCAAGTAGACCCTGTCCATCTCCCTCCAGACTAGACACTAAATACCCATAGCTCCTGTACGCACGCCTTTACCCCTTAGAGCTGCCTATCTTCCTCCTAGCCAGAGGAGGGCAGGTTATACTCATTGTTCTTCTGTTCCCAGATCATCAGTTCCCTCCCCGTTGCTGGCAACAACTTTGAGAGGCTCCTGCCCATCCTTTCTGACCTTGTCTAAAATGGTATTTTGGGTATTTTCTTTCTCTCATTTTTTTGAGGATGCTCCTGACCTTGCCCCAGGGACTAGGCCAATGCTCTAGCTAGACCACTCACCTGTCTGCTTTCTTTCCCCCTGGGCAGGACTTACAGGACCCAAGCCTTTATGGATCTCACAGCTGGAACGAGGACAAATGCTGTGGACTGTGGATCTACAGGGGACAGAGGCCATTGAGGCCAGGAGAGGCACTTGGCCAGGTATGCGAGGCAGCTAGAAGCAGAAGAAGGCAGGTGCCAGGCAAATGGTTGCCCTTTTATTTACTGCTTTTACATATAACCCTTCCTTTCTCATCCCCAATCTTCACCCCAGTCACCTTAGTCTCTTTTTCCCTTTCCTCCCCCATCATCTCTTCCACCTTGGTCACTCTGGCCAAATCTGGGCTCTGCCACTTGCTACCCATGTGGCCATGGACAAATAACTGAACTTTTTCTCACTAATAAAAGGAAAGTGTCGAACAGGATGACCTCTGAGGTTCCCTTCCAGCCTTAAAGCCTGTTATCCTGTGAGCCTTGTCCATCCAAGTCATGGCTCCTTCCGTGTGACCCTAGCCAAGTCACTGAACTTATCTGATCTCTGATATCCTCAGCTGTAAAATGGGAATTACCATCACCGATGATTGCTTTGTCGTAAAATGTCCTTTTGCTTTGGGTCAACTTGATGCTTCTCCCCCAGTTCTCCTCCAAAATACAGATAAGTTGGCCCCAATCTCTTGCTTACAAAATCCATCCAGGAAGGCAAAGAAGGAAAATGTTTTCTCTGTTATTTAACAAAGATAAACACAGATATTTGTTATTAGTTATTTAAGCCTGTTAGTCCCTTGCTCTTCCCAGACCTTAATTTCCTCATCCATAAATGGAGATAACAGATGGGTGAAAGACATTCATTTCCCAATGGAAAATTGGGAAAGCTGTGTGCTTCTTCCTCCTTGCCCCTCATGCAGCCCAGTCCAGGAACCTTGATGACATTTATTCCTTTTCTTTGTGATTTCAGACGGCAGGACTGACAGCAGAGAGTCCATGCCAAAGCCAGGCATTCCTGAAGATGGGATTTCACAGGGACAATTGTGTGGAGACAGACTACAGGACAGCTTGAACAGGAGCACATCCGGGCATGCGGCTGGTGCTCCTAGGCCAGTCTCCATAGCCAGATGTCGACGAGAAAATCTTGACTGGGCAAATAAACTTCAAGAAGCAGATCCTTCAGGAGAGGGTGGCCTGAGTGGGGAGTCCCCGAATTGCAATTCTAGGCAAAAGTCGGAGCTTCCCAGAAACCAGATTGCTCCTCATAGAGAGAAGCTCTATGAATGCGATGAATGTGGGAAAGCCTTCAGGTGGAAGTCAACGTTTGTCCTCCATCTTCGGATTCACAGTGGAGAGAAACCTTATATATGTAATGAATGTGGGAAAGCCTTCAGTCAGAATTCAGATCTGACTAATCATAAGAGAATCCATAGAGGAGAGAAGCCTTACGAATGTAGTGTATGTGGGAAAACTTTCACTTGGAGTTCAAACCTTATTAACCACAAGAGAATACACAGTGGAGAGCGGCCTTATGGGTGTCATATATGTGGAAAATCTTTCACTCAGGGCTCAATCCTAATAAAACACCATAGGATCCATAGTGGGGAGAAGCCCTATGAGTGTGATGAATGTGGGAAAGCCTTTAGTCAGAAAGGGAACCTTATTAATCATCAGAAAGTTCACACCAGAAAAATCATTGTTGTGAGCCCTACATGCATAATAAACATGGGCAGTCTGTGAGTTGAGCTAGTGGTTTGGTTCCCCTCAGGGTTGAGAATACTGACAAACAGACCAGATAAAAGAGTCCTCCTATGGGTGCTTTGGCACAAATCCAAGGAAGGATTCGCAGTCTCCTTATATCTCTTGGTCTGGGATATATCTCAGTTAATTTCTTCCGATAAGCTGCCTTCCTTTCTTCAAATAGGATACTCCTCAAGTTGGGGCTCTCTGTGACTTTATGCAGATTGCCTTTGTCACACTGAGCGCCAGAGCTAATTAGATCTCAGGCCAAAAAGATAGTCCCGGATATATTAGTTATGTCTCAGCGAGCCTGGGCTTCCTCAAAAATAGAGATAAATTGGTCCCAATCTTTTCCTTACAGAGATATGGCAAGGAAGGCAAAAAAGAAACGCTTTCTCTTTCTTTGTTATTTAGTAGGCACATCTGTAAGCCCCTTACCCTTCCCAGGCCTTAATCTCCCCATCTGTAAATGGAGATAACAGTATTTCCTCTAGTTGCCTCACAGGGTTTGTGCTTTAAAAGGTGCTTTGCAATCGTTAAGATGGGAGAGAAATGGGAGTAGTGAAGTTTTCTTTTCCTAAACATTTTCTTTATTGTGTTTTTCTTTCCAATTAGCCTCCTTCCCACCCACTCCTAATTTTGGGGGAAAAAGAACAAACCACTTGTAACCAATACGCACAATCATGCAAAACCTCCCAGTAATTAACCCCAAACTATCTTCTGTCTCATTCTGCACCCTGAGCCTGTCTCCAGAAGTGGACAGCCCGCTTCACCACATGCCCTCTGGAATGCTGCTTGGTTATTGAATTGAACAGAGTTTTTGATTCTTTCTAAGTTGTTTGTCTTTACAGTATTGTTGTTATTGTATAAATTATTCTCCTGGTTCTGCTCACTTCCCTCTGCATCATTTTATAACGTCTTCCTAGGGTTCTCTAAAACTATCCTTTCTCACTTCCTGCAATATACTAATAGTACAGTATTAATGCTTAGAAATCACTTAGTCCAAATCCTTTATTTTTCAGATGGGCAAATGGAGGCCTATAAAAGGACTTAACTTGCTCAGGAGCTCTAGGGATCCATTAGAACAGAAAACTCAAAAATCAGATGGATGCATAAGGAAGAGAAACCCCTGTTTTTCCATTCAGCAAATCTGTCTTGGCTACCTCCTGCAGGGCCCTGATGAGATATCATCAGAAATCAGGGTCTCTCATTGAGCCCCTAATCAGGGGGGATATGGTCCTGATCCAAGTGTGCCTACCCCCTACCTGAGTAAGGAAGCCCTCACCTTCTGCAGTTCAAGGATCCCTTTCATCTGGAACCCAGAGCTGCTCCCCAGGTGTGTTCCTAGCAAAAAATAGGCCCATTCCCACAGACCCCAGTTGGATCCTTTCTTTCAAAATAGTATGATGGCTCTGTTTTTCCCCATCGTTTAACATGAGATAGCCCACTTCCAGGAGAAGTTGCTTGATCTTATTCACGGCTCCTTTCTCCATCATCCCTGACAGAATCACATTCATAAAGCACAATTACTCAACTATTTTCTAATTCTCAGGCACCTCCTCAGTTTCTTATTCTTTGCCATAACAAAAAAAGAGCCTCTGTAAGTGTCTTTGTACAGATGGGTTCCTTTCCTCTTTGTGTTCTTTGGGACATAAGTCTAGAGACAGTATCCCTGAGTCAACAAAGGATGTGCACAGTTTGGTAACTAGCAGGGCAACAGGGTGGGGCTTCTTAAAGTTTTTTTTTTACTGGTGATCCCTTTGCACCTGAGAAATTTTTACATGCCCCTGGCTTTATAGGTATGTAAAACAGGTATACAAATGAAACATTTAGGATAATAACCCTGAGTTTCTCAACTGCCACATTTAGTTATGAGACCCCATATGGAGTCCTGAAGCACAGTTTAAGAAGCAGGGAATAGGGGTTGCAGTGGCGCATCTGCAGGCAGGAGAGACAAATTCAGTCTTAGAGTCTTACAAGCTGTATGACGCTGGGCAAGTCAGGCAGCCTCATCAGTAAAAATAGGGACTATATGGCACCTACTTTCTAAGGTGATGGTGAGGGTGGTTTGCAAAATGCTTCACCAACGCTGAAGCCCAAGTAAATAAGGCTAGCTAGATTGTTATTTTGGGTCCTAGACTCCAAATCGCTCTCCAGAATGGCGGGAGAACCGTCCCAGCTCCCCCAGCAATGCAACCATGGGCCTGTCTGCCCAAAGCCCCTCACGTCATCCTGCTTGCCTCAGTTTGCCCATCTGCAAAATGAGACGGAGAAGGAAATGGCAAGCCACACTGGTATCTCTAGCAAGAAAACCCCAAACGGGATCACAGCGAAGCTGACACGGCTGAGCGACAGCACCGACAATTTTGGTCCTCTGTCAATTCGGCCATTGGAGCAGAGCAGTTTCCAAGGCGACGGGAGACGAGGGGAACGCTCCGCCCCCTCTAAAGCTAGCGGGGCGGGGAGAGGCCAGGGCGCACCACCGAGACGCTAGTCTGCCGTGGCTGCCTAGAGCGGCATGGAAGTTCCCCTAGGAAGGAGGAAAGCCGGTTCAGAGCAGGGATGGATTCGGGAGTACTTCCGGTAGCGGTGCTGCTTTCCCGGGCTTTTGAGTGTGAACGTATGAAGCACGGGGGCAGGTTTCATCCCTCCCCGCCTCGCCCTCCCTAGGAGTCTGAAGCTCCTGTGGTGGCAGGGCTGGATGCCTGGAGCTCTCCAGGGTCTGACTCGGGCTTGCTCCCCTTCCTTCCTTCCCGTCCCCTCCGGGGCTCCGTAGCACTTCCCAGCCGCGCCTGCGCAGATGCGCTCTGGGCCGCCTCCCCGGGCATTTACCTGCGCTAGCCTGCGAGTCCTCCGACACCCTCTAGGTGGAGGGCGGGGCCGCAGCGGGTGCCAGGCAGCCTCTAGGCCCCGAGCTGGGCCGTTAACCATAAATGAGCATCCGGGCCTCCTCTATGCTCATTGCCCCAAAGCTTGCCCATCCCCCCATTTATAGGGAGGGAAACTGAGGCCAGGACAGCCTGAGAGCCTCGTTCCTGCTGGTCAGCTGCCCAAGAGCTTTAAATGTCCATGACATCCTAGCCATCCTATTGGCTCAATGCTCCTCCTGCCTCAAA
Organism: Sarcophilus harrisii; assembly: GCF_902635505.1. Lineage (NCBI taxonomy): Eukaryota > Metazoa > Chordata > Mammalia > Dasyuromorphia > Dasyuridae > Sarcophilus > Sarcophilus harrisii. The sequence goes on along the minus strand of NC_045432.1, from coordinate 77,558,442 downwards.
GCTCTTCCCCACATCAATCCACTCTCCAGTCCAGGGGTCTACCATGGCCCCCCTCCATCCTCTTAAACTCCACTTGCTCCCTTTTTTTGCTCCCCAAATTTTCAAAAAAGTTACTTTGGGTATTTTAAACCTCTCACAACTTGACTCCTTCCTACCTTTTCAGTTTTTTGCCTTTTTTTTTTTTTTTTTTTTTTTTTTACACTTTGCACTGCAAACTCTATAATCCCCTTATATTAATTCACATCCTGTTCCTTACACATGACGCTCCAATTCCAGTCTCTGCCCCTTGGGCTGTTTCTCCTGGCTGGAACATTCTCTCCCCTCTTCTCCCATCTACCATCTTCTAGTCTCGGCTCAAATATCTGTGACCTCAATGCTAAGTTGTGTAAAAGAACAGAAGGAGGGGATGTTTTGTATTAATGAGAATTGTTTTTAAAGCTGCTTTAAAAACAAGATAATTTAAATCCTACTTGCCTTAGGAGGTCTTTCCTGCCCTAACCCCTAGCTGCTGGTGCCTTCCCTCTGACACGTGAGCAGACAGTTTAACCAGGGAGAGGAGGAGTCAACAGCACCAAATGTTGGTGCAACAAAGAGGTTGAGGAAGATAAAGACTGAAGTAAAAAAAAAAGATTTGATAATTAAGATATTATTGTTAACTATGAAGAAAATCTCCTTCAAGTCTGCCTCAGTGAGGGACCCTGACTGAGGGAAACGAGATAAACAGCTTCATTCTGTTATCTAGGTGGGGTTGGTTCAGTCCTGAGCAAAAGAATTCCAACCCTATTGAATTAAAGAAACTCATTCAATTCTATACAAATTCAGCACAAGCCGAAATTCAGCTTGTGGATGAGTCAACTTGGGACTCCACCCACTAGCCCCCTTCAGTTTGTAGCCAAAGCTATTATAAAAGAGCCAATCTAAAATCCTCTCTTTGCAGAGGTTCTAAACGTGCCATGCTATGCTAAGGAAGCCTCTGCCCACTGGAATAAGATTCTTTTCCAGTGCTACCCTCTCTTTAGCCTCACCTATTTCCCTAACGAGACTTTATGCCGCTCTGTCAGGATTTCTAATCTTACTTCCCAATCCCTATAATAAACCTCTTTTATCAATCTAGGTTTTCGGGTGTGTAAGTTCCTTTAAGAGGGTTCCCCCAAACCCCCTCCCCTTTTGCCAAATTCCAAGGGGGTGCAGGGGAGCCAAATTTCTCCATTTGGTTCCCTGAACCCCGAATCTGCCACTAGTCCTTATCATTTAACTCCCTGACCACCAGAAACCCCAATATCATTTTGGTTCCCTAAATCTAGACCTTTTCATTTGATTCCCTACAAAAGGGAACCCCAAAGCCTAAACCTCATCATATTTTTGGTTCCCTGAAAGGGAACCCCCAAAACTAGCCTTCACCTCATCACTTTAACTGAAGGGTTTTTAAAGGTAAAGGAGATGGACATATTTGAAAGCAGAAAGGAAGGAATCAGCAGATAGCCATAGGTTCAAGATTTGTGAAGAGGTAGTGATGGAGGGAGCAATGTGCTGGAGAAGGTGGGAGGGGACAGAAACTGCCATGAAAATGAGTGGAAACTTTACTTGGAAGGAGTCTGGGACTTAAAGGAACGTAGGAGCTGTTTTTCAGATGGGGAAATTCCCTACCCAAGGAAGGGAATTGAGTTGCCCGGGAGCTTTAGGGAGCCACTGAGCTGATTAGTGCAGAGAACACAAAAATCAGATGGATGCATAAGGAAGAGAAATCCCTGTTTTTCCATTCAGCAAATTTGCCTTGGCTACCTCCTGCAGGACCCTGATGAGATACCACTAGAAATCAAGGTATCTCACTGAGCCCTTGATCAGGGGGGATATGGTCCCGATGTAAGTGTGCCTACCCCCTACCTGAGTGAGGAGGCCCTCACCTTCTGCAGTTCAAGGATCCCTTTCATCTGGAGCCCATAACTGCTCCCCAGGTGTGTGCCTAGCAAAAAATAGGCCCATTCCCACAGACCCTAGTTGGATCATCTCTTCCAAAATAGGAGTATGTTGACTCTTTTTGCATTCCACCATTGCTTAGTATGAGAGAGAGTCCACTTCCTGGAGGAGTCAAACAAAAAGCTTGATCTCGTTCATGGCTCCTTTTCCTTTAGTGCACCAGATGGAATCATTCCAGAGAACCACCGCCCGGCAGAGCCAGTGACCCAGGGCAGATCCAAGGGATTATCCACAGGGCAGTAAGGGCTCTTGTTTCAAGGCTCAGTGACATTTAAAAATGTGGCTGCGTATCTTACCCCAGAAGAATGGAAGCAGCTGGTCCACTCAGAGGGGCCTCTATGCAGAGGTATTGCTGGAGAATTACTGCTTCCTGGTAATCGGAAGCCTGCCTTCAGCAATCCAGGCTCTGTGTCTTAGCTTCCTCCTTTGGTAAGTAGTAAATTCAAGAAATTGAAGATCTTTATATAAAAGGGGAAAAGACCCACATGTTTATAGCATGTCCCCTTTGTAGTGGGAAAGAACTGGAAGCTGAGTGGGTGCTATAGTATATAAATGTAACGGAATAAGAATTTCTATAAGAAATGACGAGCGGGGTGATTTCAGAAAGGCCTGGAAAGACTTACATGAACTGATGCTGAGTGAAGTGAGCAGAACCAAGAGAAGATGGTACAAAGTATCAACAAGATTGTGTGATGATCAATTGTGACGGATGTGGCTCTTTTCAACAATGACGTGATTCAGGCCAATTCCAACAGAGTTGGGAGGGAGAGAGCCACTCAGAGAGAGGATTGTGGGAACTGAGTGTGGATCAAAGCATAGTATTTTCACTGTTGTTGTTGTTGTTGTTGTTTGCTTCTTTTTTTCCCACCTTTTGATCTGATTTTTTCTTGCACAGCATGTGGATATAGAAATACATTTAGAAATGTGTTTAGAAGAATTGCACATGTTTAATCTATATCAGATTGATTGTTGTCTATGGGAGGGGGTAAGAGGAGAAAAGGGAAAAAATTTGGAACGCAAGGTTTTGCAAAGGTGAATGTTGAAAACGATCTTCGCATGGATTTGGAAAATAAAAAGCTACTAGTTTAAAATAAAATAAAATTATAATTAATGTTTTAAAAAAGAAATTGATCTCTTCCGTGTATTGACCCCTGCCTGCCTTAAATGACCTTGTGAGTTGTCATGGCTGAAAAAGTCATCTAGTAATGAGCCCCTCCACAGTCAACTATGCTGGCCCTCCAAGGAAAGACACATCAAACTGGTGAAACCTGACAAAGTTTGCAGTCCACTGAGAACCCAGGTTCACCTTCCCACTATAAGGAGTGTAGTGCAGAAGGATTATTGTCATTATCATTATTTCCTGGCGTTCCCAAATCAAGGGCTGTTGAAAATGTTTATTGATCTGTAAATTGTTTACCAGATCTTCAAAAGAGCCAGGAATAAAACTCTAAATAAAATCTAATTCTTATCCACCAATAGTTTACCATCTAATAAGGTAGGTAGGTTAACTGGATAACAAAGCAGCAAACAAAGTGATGGACCTTCCAGACTTTAGGGAGGCTGGCTCTGAGATAAGAGCTCATTCTCAGATCATGCTCTGCACAGATCTGTCTGTGCCTTCTCTTTGTGGAAGCAGCTGCAGGCAGTGCGTAGAGCACTGAGCACAGTGCAGAGAAGGACCTGATGTAGTGAGAACATTGGCCTGCAGAATGCTGGCAGACAGGGAGGCTGGGACTCCCAAGCTGCCCTCTTGCTTCTGATGGGTGTGGCCTTGAACAGATGCTTTATCCCTAAGTGTCAGTTGCTTGGAGTGTAATACTCTCTCAGGCCCCTCTCGGCTCTGATGTTCTGCCATGCTTATAAAAAAGAATAAGATGATCCAGCCAGTTTCTGGACCCTTTTTTGTTTAACTGAAGGCCAGTGGTGACTTGGAGCAGTGTTTCATGTGGCTCTTTCTAGTTTATGATTCTACTTCTGAGAACTGTCTGCTCACATCCTCTGGCGGCTGATACACTGCAGCAGGCATGTCAAACTCATTTGCCAAAGAGCCGGGGTGAAGCAGATTAAAATGCAAAAGTTTAGTATAATAACTAAAAATACAACATGACTCCATCTATCAACTCTGAGCATTCTCCCTGCCTGTCCTCCATGTGTGGAGTCCTCTACTCTCTCTTCTCCCCTCTGCCCACTGACCTCCCTGGCTCCCTTTAAGTCGCAACTAAAAAGGCCCCTTTCTCCAGGAAGCCTCCCCCACCCTGCTTCATTCCCGGAGCCTTCCCTCTGTTCCGTTATTTCCTATTTCTCCTGTCCAGAGCTCAATGTGGATGTCTAGGTTTGTGTGTGGTCTCCCCTATTAGATTATGAGCCCCTTGAGGGCAGGGGTCCCCTTTTGCCTCTTTTGTTATCCCCAGCTCTTAGCCCAGTGCCTGGCACATAGTAAGTGCTTTAAAAAGGTTGACTGATGGATGTTAATGCGTGGTTTTGTAAGTCAGCATTTGGGCAGCCCACAGGGATCCTCTGTCTCTTGGAGTTTGACAGCTTTGCCCTGTGGTGTTGCTCTTATATATTTCTGGGGCTGTTTTCTGAGTTCCCAATGTTTTTGTTTACAAAAGTTTCCAGATACCAGGGGAAGGAAGGTGGAGAGGATTTTCCAGAGGACAGGCAGAGCAGGAAGGAAGGGCCGTAATCGGAGAACAGACACAGAGTCTAGACCAGTGGTTCTCAAAGTATGGTCTAGAGCATCCTGGGGATCTCTGAAACCCTTTTAGAGGGTCTACAAATTCAAAAATAGTTTTTATAAATATAACCCAGATAAACAAAAACGCTTTGGAGAGATCCTCAATCATTTTTAATAGGATAAAGATACTGAAAACAAAAGTTTGAGAACCACTGGTCTAGACCAAGAAAAACTGTGTTTTGTTTTGTCTTTTCCTCTGTCTGGTCAGTGTGGCAGGGAAGGCTTCCCTGAAGGTTAAAAAACAGTCCAATAGATTGAGGTGAGGGTAGAGAGCCAAGGCAGAGAAGGGAGCAAACTGGAGGGACAGTCCCTTTGCTGGAGCACACAGACCAGATAGGTCTGGTAAGGTACATTGGACCTAGAGCCAGAGAGAGGGCCTTCGGAATCACCCAGGCCAGCCTCTTGGTCCTATTGATGAGAAAATTGAGGGAAAGAAAGACATTTGTCCAAGGTCACACAGGTAGTTCAGAACAGTGCTCGGATTCAAATTGGAGTCCCCAAACTCCAATCCATTGCTTTGTTTTCTTTCTACTCCCTGGTTGTCCTTTCACACTCTGATCATTAATCCCCTTGCTATAACCTAGTTAATGGCAGCATCCCTGAGAGTCCCTAAGAGTCCATCCTGAGCCTCTCTAATGTGCCTTCTGGCGTGATGCTCCCCTTTCTCTTTGCTCCCACCCCCAGGGGCTCAGAATAGCTCTGTGTTCCAATCCCAGGTGGTGATCTCTCCTTCCATTTCCATTCAGGAGGCCTTATTCTTCAAACCAGAGCTGATTTACTGGCTGGAACAAAGGAAAAAGCTATGGCTTCTGGATCCCCTGGCTGGACCTGAGACCTGCAAAAGAAATGCCCTCTCGAGTGAGGAAAAGAAAGAGACACCCAGGTAGATGAGGCTCGGAGAGAACAGCTAGGATGTCAGTGCTTAGGGGTGGTGAAGGCCAGGGAATGTACTTGCCATCACAGGGTACCAGCCCCCAAGGAGGGGCTGCATAAGCCCTGAGTACAGAAGGAAAAGCAGGACTCCCCCAGTAGGGTACAGGTTGGTATGGATGGCCTTGGAAGTACCTCCCAGCATGGAGCTTCTCCGAAGTTCTGGCCTGAAATCAAATGAGGAGGAAATCCCTTGGAGCTGAGAGCATCAGCCAAGCTCTTCAGTCAGCTATGTCGGGGCCATTGTGGGGATTGTGGGGAAGGTGGCTTGAGCAAAGGGGCAGAGATGGGAAGAAATGTCCTCAGGAGAGTGCAACAGGAGGCGGAAGTCAGGAAAGAAAAGGCCAGAAATGAAAGATGAGTATCGGCTGTGGCAACTAACTTGCTGCAGATAGAAATGAGAAGCTGATACGCCCAGAGAAAGAACTCTGGGTGATGACTAAAAACCATTACATTGAACTCCCAATCCCTATATTTATGCCCACCTGCATTTTGGATTTCCTTCACAAGCTAATTGTACAATATTTCAGAGTCTGATTCTTTTTGTACAGCAAAATACGCCCAGAGAAAGAACTCTGGGTGATGACTAAAAACCATTACATTGAACTCCCAATCCCTATATTTATGCCCACCTGCATTTTGGATTTCCTTCACAAGCTAATTGTACAATATTTCAGAGTCCGATTCTTTTTGTAAAGCAAAATAACGGTTTGGTCATGTAGACTTATTGTGTATCTAATTTATATTTTAATATATTTAACATCTACTGGTCATCCTGCCATCTGGGGGAGGGGGTGGGGGGTAAGAGGTGAAAAATTGGAACAAGAGGTTTGGCAATTGTTAATGCTGTAATGTTACCCATGCATATAACCTGTAAATAAAAGGCTATCAAATAAATAAATAAATAAAAGAAATGAGAAGCTGAGCCTCGGAGGAAGCAGCAGCAGAAGCACTATTCCCATCTCTAGGCTACGTCCACATTTGGCACAGAGCTGTTCTCCCAAGAGCCTTGCGTTGTTATCATCATTCTACAGAGGAGAAAACTGAGGCCCAATAGAGGAAGGGAATTGCTCTTAATCATGGAACCTCAGAGTGGAAAGGAAGCTCAAAGCCTTGAGCAGGGGTGCTCCTCCAGCCTCAAGTTGAAGGATTTCCATGTTGGGTAAACAGCGGAGGCTGCACTAAGACTTATGGGAAGTTGTCCAATTTGTGGAGATGGGGAATCTGCCTCCCAATAACTTGCACCCATTGTTCTCTTCTGCCTTCTGGGGCCAAGCCCAAGCTTTCCCCAGAAGTGACCCTGGGCTGATGCTTCTTCCTCTGTGCTCATCTACCCATCCTCCTTTTATTTTCTCCTTGCCATTGGAAGGAGCTACCCTGAGAAAGCCAATAGTATTCTACGTCTTTTGTCTTTTAAAATCCTTTTTGAGCTCTTCCAAGAAGGCCCTTTGGATTCAAGACCAGGTTTGAGGTTTTGTATGGAGGTGTTTTGTCCCTGTCATCATAGCAGCTTTCTATGGTCAAGGTTCTTTTTTGTTTCTTGCTTATTTTCTTCCTTCTTTCCTTCCTTCCTCCCTCTCTCCTTTCCTCCCTCTCTTCTTCCCTTTCTGTGAAAAACTGTTAAACAACTTGAACTATGTCTGACAGCATATGCAATGGGGACCTGGGCCCTTTGGGGAGAGGTGTATAGCACAGTGGAGGCAGGAGAGTTTTGCTGGCCTGAGTTTTCCTCATCAGTAACACAGAGATGTTCATCCTTACACTACCTATGTGTTCCAAGTAACCTGCTTTAGAAACATGAATGTATTGTGTGAATGTGACCCATTATTGCTCTTCCTCAGTGAGGGAAGGCAGATGGACACGGCTTTTCTTTCTTTGTCATTTCAGGTGACAAAACTGCAAGAAGATGGTCGTTTCTGAAGCAAGACATTTCTGAAGAAGTGGCTTCATAGGATAGGCTCTGTGGTTATAGGATATAGGTTATCTATATATAGGATATAGGTTATAGGATAGGTTATGGATAGGACTTTCAGGGGCTGTTCTCCCCAATTTAGGAGAAACCTTTGAGTACAAACATACAAATGGAGATTTACAGCAGAAAAAGTTTCCCAAAAGAAATTAAGGCTCTCCCCTTCCCAGAACAGAAGTTTCCATCATGGGACAGTGGCCCTGGGGACAAATGACCTCAGGACTGTACACAGCACAGGAAGACCTCTCCAAAGTATTGTATAAGAGAACTTCAAACCTAATAACCCGAGAGAGAATTTATGGGACAGAGACTCCAGAGAAACAAATAACAGATTTTTAGTGTCAAAAAGTGTTCAGAGTTTCTTCCAAATCAGAGGATTCTTGTGGGAGAAAAGTGTGGGAAAGCTTTTGGTAAGAGTTCCAATCTCGTTAACCATCAGAGAACACACAGCACAGAGAAAACCTTATGATTGCAATGAATGTGGGAAGGCCTTAATTGTAGCTCAGTTCTTAGTGACCATCAGTGAATTCACAGTGGAGAGAAACCCTACGAATGCAGCCCATGTGCCAGAGGTTTTGAGTTTTTTCTTCATAAAAGATAAGAAAATTTGCAGTGGAGAGAAACCCTTTGAATGTAATGAATGTAGGAAGGCCTTTGGAGGAAGCTTGGACCTCATTCAATACCGGAAAGGCCACAGTGGGGAGAAACCTTAGGGGACATGGGACATCAGCCAGCGTCAGAAAGTTCACAGTGGAGAGTGTGGGAAGGGATTCAGGTAGAGCGCGACCCTTGTCCAGCACCGGCGAATTCACAGTGGAGAGAAACCCTATGAGTGTCAGATTTGTGAAAAGGTCTTTAGTCGCGATGAATGGCAATTCGATAGTGGCAAAGCCTTCGGTTGGAACTCCATCCTTATTAAACTCCAGAGGATCCATAGTGGAGAGAAAGCCTATGATTGCAATGAACGTGATAAAGTCTTTAGCCAGAACTTGAATCTTATTCAGCATCAGAAAATTTACACTTGAAAGTAATTCTCTAAGCATAATAAATGTAAAGAAGCTAATTTATAAATATGTTCCCTTTGAAAAATTCAAATGAAATTGTGAAATGCTTTGGTGGCAGGACTCAGGGATCAATGCTTATCAATACTTTTTTAAAAAGTCAAATTGATTCATTTTAACTAATTCGATTTGTCAGTTCCAATAGAGCAGTGATGAATTGAACCAGCTACACCCAGCGAAAGATCTCTGGGAGATGACTATGAACCACTACCTAGAATTCCCAATCCTTCTATTTTTGTCCACCTGCATTTTTGATTTCCTTCACAGGCTAATTGTTCACTATTTCTAAGTCCGATTCTTTGTGTACGGCAAAATAACTGTTTGGACGTGTATACATATATTGTATTTAACTTATACTTTAACATATTTAACATGTATTGGTCAACCTGCCATCTGGGGGAGGGGGTGGAGGGAAGGAGTTGGAACAAAAGGTTTTGCAACTGTCAATACTGAAAAATTACCCATGCATATATCTTGTAAATTAAAAGCTATGTAATAAAAAAAAAACTAATTCGATTTGTACAGTAGAAAAAATTGTGTTCTCAGAGTTAGGAGAAATGGGTTCAGATCCTGAATCTGTCATTTATTAGCTGGGTGCCAATCTCTTTGAGCCTCGGGTTTGTCATCTGTCCGATGGGGCTAACAATACTTAGCAGACCCGTGGAAGAATCAAGGGAAGTAATATATGTAAAGTGATCTGTAACCCTTAAAGTGCTATATTCATGTTAACCGTGACTACTGTTACTATTCGACTCCAAGTAACAACTGATTAACAAGGATTTCTTAACCATCTATCATGTGGACTGCCTGTCTGACATCTTTACCTTGTTATTCCATAGGGATCACAAATGCAACAAGTACATTAAATGAATCATCTCTTCCACTAAACCTTTTCTTCTTATTATTGTCAATTTGTATTGTCGCTACAAAGGTATTTTACCTTTATCCTAGGTAACAGACTTGAGATCTGTCAGCCTGCAAAACTCCTCATTGTGGACTGAATCAGATTAAAATGTAATTAAGACACTTTTTAATGAATAAAAATACACAATAGAAAAAAATCTATCATGTGCTGGGTAAAACAATTCTGACTGTTGCTATGGACACTCTCCATTGATAGAATTTGATGGGAACCATTTATTATTAATTAAGTATCCCTTTCACTCTCGGTCTCCTTTGTCTCTCTCCCTTCTTCCCCTGGCCAATAAGCTCTTGTTTTTGCATCATTTTGTAAGATGCATAATGGAAGTGTTGTCCCCATTTCACAGATGACAAAACTGAACCCCAGAGGGGGGTAGCCACATAGTAAATAAGAAAAGCGGGGCTTAGAACCCAGATGGTCAAATCCCATCTCTTACCACACTGCCTCCTGCACCTGACCTTGAACTTTTACTTTCCCGAAGTCTACCCCAAGGATTACTGGGTATGTGAGGAAAGGCATTTTTCCTCAGTAGGACAGGATTTTTCCCTTGAGGGTTAGACTCCCAACTGTGGACTGATTTCAGTTCAGGGGAAGTGTGAAGTTGGATAGGGAAAAAAGGCCATGTGTATTTTTCCCCAAACGTTAGTCTCATTTGTAAGCCTTTGTTTAATGAACACAATCCAAAACACACTGAGAAGAGCTCCATAGGCTTTACCGACTTGCCAAAAGGGCCTGTCACCCCCCCCCTCCTCTCTCTCCTCCCCCTGCTCTCCGCCATGATTCAGAAGGGAGGGGAGGAAATGGAAGTCACAACTAATATCTACTAATGTATTATTATGACAGGTACTGTACTAAGCACTTTACAAATATCTTATGTGATCCTCATAACCCTGGGAGTGATTTGTTATTTTCATCTCCATTTGACACATGAGAAAACTGAGGCAAACAGGATCAATGACTTGCACACTGTAAGTGTCCGACATCTTCCCACTCCAGATCCATTGCTATGGCAACGGTGCTGCCAGCTGTCTCTAAAGGACCCTTATGGTAGGAGGGGGAATATAGGTCCTTACATGGGAAGGGGAGGAACCACGGAGGTTATGCCGCGCCCTCAAGGAGTGACGTCAGCACGACTGGAATATGGGCAAGCATCTGCGCCCCCCCTGCCCCGCCCCCTCCCTTCACCGAACTGATGCCTTTGCACTTGTTCGGCAAGCCCCGCCCAGCTCTAATATTCCACCTTTCTCCATGTTGCCCCTTCCATTGTAAAATCAGGGATCTGGACCAGATGTTGTCTAGGCAGGGTCCTCAGACTTTGTAAATAGGGGGCCAGTTCACCGTCCCTCAGACTGTTGGAGGCCAGACTATGGTGAAAACAAAACCTTTGTTTTGTGGGCCTTTAAATAAAGAAACTTCCTAGCCCTGGGGGAGGGGGATCATCGTCCTCAACTGCCGCATCTGGCCCGCGGGCCGTAGTTTGAGGACCCCTGGGGGACCTTTGACCCCGAACCCCAAATGTCCCTTTCCTGTTCTAGGTCCGTTTCTTCCTTCATAAACTGAGGGGGCTGGAATGACTGTTTCTTTCCTCAGTTTCCCCATGTGTACGACAGGTGATTTAAATAGACTGTACGCCCTGGGTAACTCCATCTCCGAAGGCCCTCCCAACACCGGGCCCTTGGTTGCCGGGTAACCAGGCGAAAATTCTACGCCAGGAAACTATAGAGACGTAAGATACCTCCAGCGTCCTAGAGTGGCTGCGAAAACGCCCGCGCGACCTTCTGGGAGGGAAGGAGGGACCGGAACTACAGATCGAATCTTGGTGAAACTGCGTTAGAGCTGGGAGAAGCAGACTCCGCCCGGTGCCGCCCAAATCCCGAGGACCGCCCCGGAGGGTGTGCTCATCTTTCGACGGTAGGCGGAGAATTGCGGCGTTCTAGAAACCGCTGAGCTAAGATGCAGCTTCGCGTCATAAAGGGAGGGAGAGCCTATGGCGGGCCCGGCGGTGCGCATGCGTCCTGCTACCTGGCTGCCTTTCCCCCCCCCCCCCCGCGTCGATTTGGTTCCTTCCGGCTTGGCTACGTAACTCCCCGTCTGCTCCTCTCTTCTCCCTGTCATTGCTGTGTCCCTGGTTCTCCATCGATACCTTTTACTTTCTCTCTCGGAGGGGGCTGTTTCCTCGCAGTGGAAGGAACTCTGCATTTCGAGTCAGAGGTCCTGGATTCAAATTAACCAGTGCCCCCTGCTAAGCCAAGCTAAGAGTCGCTGTTGATAAAGAGACCGGAAGCCCTTTGTGGAAGCATAAGTTCTTGGATCAGATTGCCCAAGACTGGGGTGGTTTGCAAGCAAAAGCCGCGATCCAAGTCGTCCCCCGGCTTCTCATTAGAATAGCCGCGCCTGTCATTCATTTTCGCTCATTACCTGTTAACCAATCAGAGTCAGTTGCTTCCCTCAGAACCTTCCCTCTTCTAAGGGCAGATGAGCATTCGGTAAACTTCGCATAGGGGGGTCTTTGGCATTCCAGAGTGTCGATGACCCTCTGGTTAATTAAATTAGTTATAATAATTAATATATACGATATATAATTAAAACAATTAATGATATAACAAATATTAAATATAATAATGAAATTAATTAATGAAATGATGGATGGCCCAGAAATTATTATGCCTCAGACCTGTTAAACGACATATAAGCTTATCACTTTAATGACAAACGTTAAGGTGCGATCTACCTATAGAGGAGGTTATTGTCCTTCATTCTGAAGAGGACCAACATGACGTCACCACTTTAGAGTCGAGCTGCAGGAGGTCAGACTGGCTGATCAGACCAGTAGCAGCTCGGGATGCTCTGCCACAGGTCGGGCACAAGTAGTCCCTAGGAACGTTTAGGGGGGCTCTTCATGTCTTTTCTGGGCTAATTCAATTCTGCTTTGCGCACAGAGCACAGCACCTTCTCTGATGAGGGCGCGCCATGCTGGGCTGTCCTGTGCCAGGGTCATGCAGTCAGCTTCAGAGACATCTTGAGAGTGCCCTTGTATCGATTTTTCAGGGCATCTTGCGAGCACCTGCCCTGTGTGAGTTCTCCATAAAAATAACTGATAGAGGAGCAAACATCACAATTATCCTAATAACAGAATACTCCATCTCACTTTAAATGAGACCACATTCTAATTTTGTATTTGTATAATTTGTTTCAAATTTGCATAACATCAAACTTGTCTCAAATCCAATCTCTTTTTTTTTAATATCTTATTTAAGATTTTTTTATTTATTTAATAGCCTTTTATTTACAGGTTATATGCATGGGTAACTTTACAGCATTGACAATTGCCAAACCTCTTGTTCCAATTTTTCCTCTCTTACCCCCCACCCCCTCCCCCAGATGGCAGGATGACCAGTAGATGTTAAATATATTAAAATATAAATCAGATACACAATAAGTATACATGACCAAACTGTTATTTTGCTGTACAAAAAGGATCAGATTCTGAAATAGTGTACAATTAGCCTGTGAAGGAAATCCAAAATGCAGGTGGGCATAAATATAGGGATTGGGAATTCAATGCAATGGTTTTTAGTCATCTCCCAGAATTCTTTCTCTGGGTGTAGCTGGTTCAGTTCATTACTGTTCCTTTGGAACTGATTTGGTTGATCTCCTTGCTGAGGATGGCCACGTCCATCAGAACTGGTCATCATATAGTATTGTTGTTGAAGTACATAATGATCTCCTGGTCCTGCTCATTTCACTCAGCATCAGTTCATGTAAGTCTCTCCAGGCCTTTCTGAAATCATCCTGTTGGTCATTTCTTACAGAACAATATTCCATAACATCCATATACCGTAACTTAATTCAGCCATTCTCCAACTGATGGGCATCCACTCAGTTTCCAGTTTCTGGCCACTATAAAGAGGGCTGCCCCAAACATTCGTGCACATACAGGCCCCTTTCCCTTCTTTATGATCTCTTTGGGATATAAGCTCAGTAGTAACACTGCGGGATCAAAGGGGATGCACAGTTTGATAACTTTCAAATCCAATCTCAATTGAGTGTCACAAATAGTATCATCCCAAAATCTCAATTTTTTTTCTTTTTTTTCCCCTGAGGCAATTGGGGTTAAATGACTTGCCCAGAGTCACACAGCCAGGACATTGACTGAGGCCAGATTTGAACTGGGGCAGCTAGGTGGTACAGTGATAGGCCCCAACCAAAATCTCAAGTTCAAATTATTGGGCCCACTGCTTCCATTGAGCTCAGCTCCAGAGATTTATGAAGTTTGTCTTACATTCTCAGTTCCCTCATGAGGATCTCCTGAAATATGAACATTTTAATAATATTGTGAATACATGTTCCCCCTTATATAAACATTGGGACAAACCTTTCTACCAGGACAGAATTTTAATGTCCTTTACTCAAATAAATACATGCTACAGAGTTAGTACTATAAATTCTTGGTACTATAATTTAGCAAATCTTATAACTTGATTGAATATTGTCAGTTTCAAATGACTCACAGTCATGTCTCCAAAAAGTTTCCCATTCCTTTTTTTCAATGAGATTTAAAAAACAAAACAAAAAACCTCAAATCTGTTTTTCCCCAAATTCCAAACCCTTGACTTCCAAACCCTCTATTCACACTGTCAATGTAGTGCAGCTTTTAGGAATGATGTGGTAATAATCCCGAGCCTAGGGAATACTTCCCCTGGGAAGTAAGTATTTTTTCCCTTGAGCTCTCTTGCCTTAGTTTTACAAAAACAGGATTCTGAGTCCATAAGATGGTTGGCTGTCAGATAATGGCCTGCTGGGCAGTGAGAAGGGGCTTCGGAAACTAGTAAACATCAATAATTAGGTGCAGAGTTAACACCTCCAGAAGAGTTTCTTCCCCAATTCCACCTGGGAACTATGGATTATAGTAACAACCTGGCCATTCCTCAATGCCACCTCTAAGCCATAAAATTAACCTATCAATGACATGAAACACCGGGTTTCTCTTACTTTTCCCAATAAATTTACCTGCTTGTTCCTTGTTCTTTGTTATCTTCCTCTTGGAATTTAGCCCATTTTACTTGGCGTTACAATTATGATAAATCTTGCCCCTCGACTTGAAGATGAGTCTGAGCCTGCAAATTCTCTTGAAATACCTCACTACACTGGTCTGGAGCACCAACATTTGGGGGTCCCTTGAACCCCAATGTTTTGGGGGTTTCCTTGAACTCCAACACTGTGTTGCTTCAAAGGAACTCCACCTTTCTTTAAATTCCCATCCAGACTTGCTTAAACCTTCTGCCTTGTCCCCCTTACATTGGACTTTGAGTAAATTGTCTTCAAAATTGCCCCTTTTTTGGGCAATTCAATATCACACTTTACCTTCACACTTTGCTTTATTTCCATTTCATCTTCATATTCCAAGCAGCTCCCAGTCTCACACATGCCACTGAATCTTTCCATTCTTACATTGTACCAATTAATTGCAAAGGTTGTACATTTTGAGTTGTATATTCTATTTGTTTCTTTTAGGTGACTTTGCCTCTGATTTATCCAAACACCTAGATTCTGTTGGATCATTCACAGAAGAAAAGACAGTGGTAAGATAAAACATTCTTCTAAGATTCAATTTTCACCTGCTAAGGCCTAAAGGCTGCAGACAGAAAACATTTTTCCTTTGCTTTAAGGCTTTCTTAGGCTCTCCAAAAGAAAAAAAGTCTTAATTGCTGTTTGCGTGTAATCTTAGTCCTAGAAAGCTTCGAACCTCCTCCTCTACCCCTCCAAAAAAGTCCACTGATATATTTTAGCATTTACTCTATCATCGAAAGCATGATTTGGAAATTTGCAATACAGATATTAACATTTCAGTTGCAAAGTTAGTGTCTATTTTACAATACCATAAACTTCTGCAAACTGGGGGACATATTTCTTTTTGTTCTCTGCTACCTCAAACTGACCAGGATTGAGAAAACCTAGAAGAGACCATCTTGCAGTTTTCCCTATCTCCTCTTAAAGTCTGATGGGTCAGCAGAAGTAAGTCCCTGGTTATTAAGAAGGAGACTTAGCATCAGAACTGTAGAACATCACAGAGAATACGGTAAGCTATTTTAGGTATATTGTTCAGTCTTTTATTTGTGGTCCAACTCTTCTTGACCTCCAGACCTTATTGTCCCTGGGGTTTTCCTGGCAAAGATTCTGGAATGGTTTGCCATTTAGGGTTATCTGGTAGATTATTAAGGCAAACAGGGTGAAATGACTTGCCTTGGCTCACACAGAGGAAGGATCTGAGGCCAGATTTGAACCTGACACCAGGCCCAGTGTTCTACCCACTGAGCCAGAGTACTAGGTAGAAAACAAATTAATTAAGTCGTGCAAGATTTTAATTTTTTTTTAAATGACCATCTCTTGTGATGCAGGCCACTTAGAAGAAGGCAACCCCAAATGAACAGCAGCAGCATAAGCTTATTGCTCCCTCCCTTTTCTGGAGAACAGTTAGGGGGAGTTTATTTTATGCCTGGAGTGGGGCCAGGACCCAAGCTTCCCACATGCATAAGAATTATCTGATTATCAAATCCTAGAGACACACCAGCAGTGATGGGGATCAAAACCAATTGTTTTTCACTTTTAGGGCAGAATTTTTGATTCTTGGGATCTTCCCAAATTCTCAAATATTCCCAAATATACTAATAATTTAGGGTTAGGGTTAGTATATAGTTAGTATATTATTATACTAATAAAAAGGTATTAGTTTTCTATAGTTGCTATAAACCCACTAGGGGTGTTAAAATCAAAGGATTCTTCTCAGAGCCAAGGAAGTCTACCCATTTACATTAATCTTGTCCAAACTTTTTCACAGAAAGTGTTGAAACTACACTTTTGATCATTTGGATTCTTTGAAAGAAATCTTTTCCCATTTCATCAGGAGACAGTCCATGGTCTTTAAAAACATACTGACTATATCCTATACTTAAAAAAATTTTTTTTAATTTACCGGAAATATTTAAGCCAGAATCTGAACAGACCCAAAAGAAT
This sequence comes from Sarcophilus harrisii, assembly GCF_902635505.1. Taxonomy (NCBI): domain Eukaryota; kingdom Metazoa; phylum Chordata; class Mammalia; order Dasyuromorphia; family Dasyuridae; genus Sarcophilus; species Sarcophilus harrisii. The sequence continues at coordinate 77,541,832 of NC_045432.1, read as the reverse complement.
TATTTTGGATCTAAATTATTCAACCAGATAATTCGCTACAATGAACTCACTGAAGCAAACCCCTCAAAATAAATGTTTATGTCAATCCAAAGCTTTGTGGGTTGTGTCAACATGCTGTGGAATACATAATTGGGACAGTAAACAGAAAGAAAGCTTCCCAGGTGACTTTTGACCCATATGACACTGAGGTATATGCCAGGATGTGCATTCTTACCAGGAGCACTTAACCACTGATGAATCAGAACCTGAACCAGACCAGAAAGGGGATCTCTGAATATCCAACTGCAGTCCTTTATATACATCAGAGCCACTGAACCAGGACCACTTAACCAGTGGTCAGAACCATGGTGCCAACCAGAAACAGTGGCCACAATACAGAATCCAGTCTCTTGGTTATGTACCCAGAGAAAAATTAGGCAAACATAGCAAGTGCTTGTTAAAATCCAGGCCTTGCTTCAGACACCTGAATCACCACAGTACCATGTTCATCAGGATGTCTGGGAAGCTACCATATGGAAATCCCCCCCCCGCAGTTTTAACAGACTGATTAGTCAAATGCTGGACAAAACCTAGAAATATAGATGAATAATACATAGAAATCCACAGGACACACCCAGGAGACAGACTTACCTGGCTTTCTGCCATTCGGGACCGTGATCTTTATAACTGAACTTGGTTTGCTCCGTAATCTCTAAGGTAAATTTACTCTTGTACAAAAAGGAGAACAACTCAACTTTTCAACTTTCCTACCCTCCTCTAATAGTTGCCAAAGTTGTTATATGAGAAACGAGGTAGGTAATACCTGCCAGAATAGATCTATGACAATGCAGAAATTCTAGAGGTAAAAACCTAGGTCTTGTGGCTTACTCACAGATTTGATCTTAAAAAAAAGTGAATGCCAATTAGGACTCTTCTAAAACCTGTTATATAGATACATTATATCAGCAACGGAAGTAATTCTTTTACAAATTGCAATCTTGTATGTTCTTCTTAACTCATAAAAGCTACAGGAAAAATACGTGTCATAATTCCATACTTCCTTCAGTGTTTTGAAAGCCGAACAAATCTAGTAAGGCAAGGTCATAATTTCACACATCTGCTAGAGAGACAAACCTAGTTAATGGACTAGAGGTACGGATGAAATACCACGTGTGCAAAATCCTAATTTACAAAATTACAAGGCTACATTTCAAAGAAGTCACGATGGGCTAATTAAGAGGAAGAGATTTTACATGTCAAAAACTTGGCATCAAGGAACTTCTTCCATAAAATAAAAATTGAGGGGAAAGTTTTATAGATGCCATGTTCCCATCTTCCTTCATTGGGTTTCTCATCTCAGGATGGCAAACATCTTCCCTTACTGCTATTCCATAAGTCGTGTCTTGGTCAGGTGAGGTTAATATTAACAAAAGACCGACTTTCAGTTAATCAGCAGTTGCAGGAGAAATGGCCCTGTGCCCCAAACAATAAAAATTATAAAAGGAAATCAAAGGTAAAAAATTCTTTTCACAAGATCATATCTATCAATGAAATGAGCATGTATGGAGCATCTTCCTCCTGCTGTGCATATATCCCTCTCTTTAATCATGACAGTATTTAATTCCCAGGTTTACAAAGTTGTTCTTCACAATGCCCCCTGTGAGGAAGGACCGTGCGAATATTGCTACTGTTATGCCCTGAATAAAATTCTTATAGCCCCACCCCTTTTCCTTGCCATTAGGACTGGGAGAGTTGAGTCAGGAAAAACCTTGAAGCTCTGTCCACTTTCCATTCCACTGTATCACAAAATCCAGGTGCATTATCTCTATCCTTGTGGGGATAATTCCCCCTCCGTTTGAGTATTGCCCCTCGCCTTGCTGTCTCCTGCCCCCAATCTTCTTATCTTGACTCTTATCCTGTCAGGACTAAGTTATGATCCTCTTTTGGAATTATGGCTTGTCCACTCACCCAGTGTCCTCACTCCCTTATCTACCTTTGTTTCCCCTATAAGATTGTATACTCGGGTTATTCTGTTGGCAAACCCTAGTTAGCTATAAAGGTTCCCTGCTTCAGTCCCATCCCAATCAGCTAGCCTAAACTTTCCACAATTAAAAGATTAAAAATCAATCTCTGTTTTGCCTCAGTTTCTCTGGCATTACACCATCCCCACATCATAGAGAAGGAAATTGGACCTTAGAGAGAAAGAACTTGCTATGGGTCCCAGTCATTGGGATTGGGATTAAAATGCAGGTCTTCTTCACGTAATCCAATGTACACATAATATACGATGTACAATGTTTTCATTTATTATTTTTTCAATTAAAAAGCACTTTCCTTTTTCTTCTCAATTGAACCAAAAGAAAATCTTCCTGTATTCAAATACATGGCCACATCAGCTTTATGGAGAAATGTATGGTTCGTTCTGTACTTTAAATATACAGTCTCTCACAGGACATAAGTAGTGGGCTTCATCTACCATCCGGAACTGCATCGATCAGAAGTCTAGACTTTTAATTATTTTTTAGATTTGCAGCTAATGTGAACCTAGGAGAAATCACTAATACATTATTCTGGGCCTGCTCCCTCCATTGTCAGTTCAAAGAGGTCTTCTTGGGTTCCTCTGTGAAAGTCATAGCAGGAATAGCCCTACGATGGATTTTCCTACTGGGAATTGATTTGGCTTTGGGGGGGGTGCAGTTCAGTGCCCAAAGATTCAGCCCAGCAACAAGAGAGAGAACAAGTATCAGTGAAAAGAAAAAAGGGTTCTGAAGTATATTTGAGGATACTAAATTCATGTCTCTAAAAAGTGGGAAATCAAATGGAAATTTGGAGCTGAAGGAGATGAGACATAAGACCAGAAGAGTGAGTTCATGAAAGCTTAGAGTTAGAGTTCATTTCTTCTGGTTAAGGAAACAAGCCCAGAATGAGCTAGACATGGTCAAAATTCATACAAACCATAAGTAAAAGAGTTGGGTTTCAAACAAATGTTCTATTGTATTTTTATTTTATTTTGTTGACTCTTTTCCAATTACATTTGTGTCTGGTTCGGGCCTCACTCATGATTTCCCATCAAAGTAGCCCACTTTGTCCCCTCCAGTTTAAATGAAACTTTTATCTACTAATATTCTATTCCTTTAAGAAAGCAGAATGAGAAGCAACAGGATCTCCATTTTGTCACTGTACTGACAAAAATGGCATTTAAATTGACCTCTCTGCAATTTAGGTCTGTCTTCTGGGATAAAGTTAGACAAGGCTAATCCTTCTATATAACAGCCATTATCTCCTATGGGCTAAACGCTTCTCCTTTCTTCAAATGGATGTGTGTGTGTGTGTGTATGACAATCTCCAGTTTAGCTTGCCCATTATAAAAGATGGTACTCTCCCCTCCCTCTAGCATCTTCTTATTCCCCTCCCAATCTTTCTCTTTCTTGCTTTCTCTCCTCCTCTCTTCCCTCTTTTCTTTCTCTCATATTCTTATCTCTGTTCTCTTTTACCCTCCCTTCCTTCCCTTTTCCCTTTGTCTTTTTCCTAGTTCTCGTCCTTCCCTTCTCAAACCTCTTCCTTCTCTCCAACAACCCAAATCAAAGCCACACATTTATATTTTATTTATTTTATTTTTCTTATTAAAGCTTTTTATTTTCAAAACATATGCCTGGATAATTTTTCAGCATCAACCCCTGCAAAACCTTGTGTTCCAAATTTCTCCCCCCCCCCTTCCCTCTACTCTGCCAGATGGTGAGTAATCCAGTATTTGTTAAACATTTTAAAAATATATGTTAAATCCAACATATACATACATATTTATACAATAATCTTGCTGCACATGAAAAATCCGATCAAAAAATAAAATGAGAAAGAAAACAAAAAGCAAGCAAACAACAACAAAAAGAGTGAAAATGCTATGTTGTGAACCATGCTCAGTTCCCATAATCCTCTCAGATGGCTCTCTTCATCACAAGATCATTGGAACTGGCCTGAATTGTCTCATTGCAGAAAAGAGCCACATCCATCAGAATTGATCTTCATATAATCTTGTTGTTGCTGCACACACTTATATTCTTATGAAAATACATTTCCTTCTTGGCCAAAGATAATTTTCTTGCAGGATAAACAGCTTCTCCATCTAAGGCCCTGAATTGAATCTCAGTCAGAAATAATGCCAACACTTATATCCCAAAGAGATCATAAAGAAGGGAAAAGGACCTGTATGTGCACGAATGTTTGTGGCAGCCCTCTTTGTAGTGGCCAGAAACTGGAAACTGAGTGGCTGCCCATTAGTTGGAGAATGGCTGAATAAATTGTGGTATATGAGTATTATGGAATATTATTGTTCTGTAAGAAATGACCAACAGGATGATTTCGAAAGGCCTGGAGAGACTTACACGAACTGATACTGAGGGAAATGAGCAGGACCAGGAGATCATTCTATACTTCAACAACAATACTATATGATGACCAGTTCTGATGGACCTGGCCATCCTCAGCAATGAGATCAACCAAATCATTTCCAATGGAGCAGTAATGAACTGAACCAGCTATGCCCAGAGAAAGAACTCTGAGTGATGACTAAAAACCAGTACATTGAATTCCCAATCCCCATATTTATGCCCACCTGCATTTCTGATTTCCTTCACAGGCTAATTGTCCAATATTTCAGAGTCCGATTCTTTTTGTACAGCAAAATAACAGTTTGGTCACATATACTTATTGTGTATCTAATTTATATTTTAATATACTTAACATCTACTGGTCATCCTGCCATCTGGGGGAGGGGGTGGGGGGGTAAGAGGTGAAAAATTGGAACAAGAGGTTTGGCAATTGTTAATGCTGTAAAGTTACCCATACATATAACCTGTAAATAAAAGGCTATTAAATAAAAAAATAAAAATAAAAATAAAAATAATTAATTAAAAAAAAGAAAGAAAGAAATAATGCTAACAAAAGCATTCACTATCGCAGGGCCCGGAGTACCCCAAACAAAAGAACTCAGCTCCCTCCCTCCCAAGCAAGGGGCAAATTGATACTGAAGAAAGAAACTGGTATAAGTATAGAAGTCCTTTAATAATCATCTGGGTTATATACATAGGGGCTGGTGGGGCAGCTACCACACAATTCATTGGATCCTCTGATCCCTGTCATGTGATCTGAGGTGGTAGCCAGATTATACAGTGGATCTCCAAAAGCAGCCCCTCTCTCCAAAAAAAAAAAAAAGATTGAGGATAATTATAAAAATCAAACAGAGAAGGAGTTATAGGGTATCATGCATACATTAATGCATTTTGGCTAACGTTTAGATTTACTGCTCAGTAGTGGGCCTGGTCATGTACTGGTCAGTTTGAGATACACACAAGGTTATTGGCTGAACACAATGTCCTTGTTATGACTTTACCCTCTCATCTCCTCTACCTTGCTATGGCGTTTACCTCAATAGGAACCCCATATATTACTCCTGAAATCCTTATGGCTTTCACCATTGGGGGCCCCCCAGCTATCATGGCCTGTTCTCAGTACTCATCCCTCTTGCCGCTGTTGCCTACACCCTTCTTTATTTATATGAATAATTAAAAGTCATATGAAGAAGAGGTCCAGGTTGTGAGAAACGGGACAAGGGAGATCTCCTTTTCCCCTGAGGAAACAGAGGTGGAGGATGATCCTAAGTCTGGTCAGTGATCATCTGAAATTATTTTGGAAGGTGTTGATTTAGGAGGAAATGTCCATTTTCTAATCTATTATTCCATGGTTTATTGCCTTTGTCAGGACAGCGGTTTATTTAGTGATGGATTAATAGGTGTCTGCAGGTTCTATTGTCGAGAAGCCTTCCATTCAAGACAAGTGGAGGCCTTTTCTTTACTGTAGATTGTCTGATGGTTAAGGTTTGAACTCTTGACTAAAGGCGAAATTTCCCCCATTCTTTGTAAAGATAGGGTTTCTCTACAGCCTGCAAAAGGACCTACAACCTTGCTTTCTACATAGTTAATTGTGAGTTAAAAGGGTAAAGAACAGATGCAGGAGTTGAGCCACCTTGTTCCTGATTGGTGGAGACTGGGAGACATTGAGGCGCAGATGGAATTAGTCTTGTGACTTTCCTGTGATCAGGAAAAAGTTGAAATTTAACAGAATGACAGATAAAAAGCAAGATGTGACAGGTTTAAAAATGTGTTCTTACCTTAGACTACAAGCTGCCTTTCTGCAGCCTCCCTTGTTCTTCCTAACTCTGCTCACTGGGGCTTAGAACAGCTCTTTAGATTCCGCCAACCAAGTCGTGAAAAAAAATAGAAAAATAGAAAATATATAAAAGATCTGATGTTCTGGTGGACACGTGACAATGTTCTCTTTTGTTTTGGTTTTCCTTTTCTGTTTTTATTTTTTTCTCATTCTTTTTTTTTAAAAATAAAATAAATCTATTTTATTTTTATAGAAGATTTTGCAAGGGTCAATGTTGAAATTTAAAATAAATTAAAAAAAAATATGAAGGGCATATAAAATGGACCCAGTGAAATCCAGGCATCATAACTTGGACCCACCTTTTTTGAACCTGGAGACGAGAACTTTCTGGGCCTGTCAGAAAACACACAAGCAATACATAAACAAATCTTCTTCAAAATTGTAATGGATAAAATTATATTTTAAGGAAAGGGTTATCATCAACCCAATCATCAAAGTTGTCTCCAACAGATCTGAAGTGGGTCATGGGAGTTAAAGCAGATGTAGGTTGGGTATATGACGCCTCAGGGTCCTGTGGCAGTGAGGCAATACTAGCTATGTGACCTTAGACTGATCCCATCCCTTCACAGAGCCTCAGTTTCCTCAACTGTTAAATGAAGGAGCTGGACTTAATTTTCTTTAATATCCCTACTACTTTTTAATGATTTTATTATTAAATTCTGAGCTTAATGAACACTCTACTCCAACAGAACACGCCCCCCCCCCCAATTTCCATATATTTCCCTTCTATTTCTGTCAAGTTCTGATTCAGTCACTTCTTCTCTCCAGGCCTCTCCAGGCCTCATCAGGAAGATGGGACACAATCTCAGCTCCCATGAGTCCAGTCAGATGACAAGCAGATCTATTTATCTGTAGGAAGGGAGGAGGCCCATGAGTTCAGAACGCTGTCAAAACTGTTGGCTGAATTGATCAGTAATGAACAGAACCAGCTACACCCAGCAAAAGAACACTGGGAAATGAGTGTGGAGCACAACATAGCATTTACACGCTTTCTGTTGTTGTTTGCTTGCATTTTTGTTTTTCTTCTCAGGTTATTTTTACCTTCTTTCTAAATCCAATTTTACTTGAGCAGCAAGAGAACTGTATTAATATGTATACATATACTGCATTTAACATATACTTTAACATATTTAACATGTATGGGACTACCTGTCATCTAGGGGAGGGGGTGGAGGGAAGGAGGGGAAAAGTTGGAACAGAAGTTTTTGCAAGGGTCAATGCTGAAAAATTACCCATGCAGATGTTTTGTCGATAAAAAGCTATAATAAAAAAAACTGTTGGTTGATTTTGCTTTAGTTTTTTATGACTACAAAGGAAGATTCAAAGGGGAGGAAGACTATAAATGTAACACCAAAAGGGATTAAGACAAGTTTTAAAAATAAAGTCTTTAAAAATTACAGAATCTTCAATTTGGCATTTCAGGCTCCTCAGTATCCAGGCTGACCGAACATCATTCCCCTTCAGGTACTCCACACTTGAGCCAGCTGGTCCAAACTCATTCTCTTGGCCCCAAACCCCTATCTCTCCTTCATCCTCCTCTCAGGCAGTCACCCTCCGAGTCATCATGAACTCCTCACTGTCAACCCCCCATATCCAAGCTATGACCAAGGTCTGAGAATCTCCCCTTCTCTTTTCTGACACTGCTTCTATCCTGGTACAGGCTTTCCTTCTCTCATACCTGTGATTAAGCTATATTAAGCTAAGGTCCCCTGACCTTAGGGGGCTTTCTGTTCTAACAATCTCTCAGTGATTCTAAATCTTCCGACTTTAGAATCTGTGATCCTGAGGCCCTCTGATCTAAGCATGCTGTTGTTCTGTCAATGATTATAAAAGTCTTCTGGCCTAGGAATATAATATTTCTTCCCTTAGACTTTAGGGAAGATATATTAGTGATCCTGAAACTATTGTTGTAATAATCTGTCAACGATTTCAATTCTTCTGACCTTAAAATAGTCCTACAAACATTACTGTCTGTTGGTCAGTGATAACCATATTCTTGAGTCCACTCCTTGGTTCTGCTCCGAGGCCACAAAATTAGCCTATCTGCATATATATAACATGAAGAACTAAACAAATGTCTCTTTGCTAAATCTTCTGGACTTCAGCCCATTTCAGTTGGCCTTACAATTACAATAAACTTTCACCCCTTGATTTGGAAATGGCTTCAAGCCTACAAATACTTTTGAGACACCTCACGACGCTGCTCCGTGACCCCAAACTTTTGGGGTCCCTTCTCAACTTCAACATCTGGACTACCTGCCTCTACTCTCACCATTCTAGTTCATTCTTCATTCAGCTACCAAAGTGATCTTCCTAAAGTTCAGGTCTGACTATATTACTCCCCTACTCAATAAAGTTCAATTGCTCCCTATTTACTCCAAGAGTAAATAGAATATGCTTTGTTTGATCCAGTGACACTGGCCTTCTGGCTGTTCCATAAATAAAATACTCCATCTCTTGGCTCCAGGCATCCTCTCTGGCTGTCACCCATGTCTAGAACAGTGTCCCTACTGTCACTTGCCTTCCCTGGCTTTCTTAAAGTCCTAGCTAAACTCCCATTTTCTGTAAGGAAGCTTCTTACAGCTCTTCTTATCTCTGGTGCCTTCATTGTCCATTATTTCTTATTCATCTTGCATTTGATTCTTTGCTTGTTGTGTCTCCCATTAAATTATGAGCTCTTCGAAGGCAGGGCTGTTTTTTTGCCTCCCCTTTGATCCCTGAAGCTTAGTATGTCTGGCAAACAGTATTTGCTAAATAAATGTTTGCAGGCCAACTGACCAATTGTTCCATGAATTCAGAGTTCAAGTTCCCACCTCCATGTCTTTTTCCAGACTCTCCCTTGTGCCTGGAATGCATTTCCTCCTCATTTCTACCTCTTAGACCCACGGTGCATAGAGTGCTAAGAACTTAAATCAGAAACACCTAAGTTCCAAAATGTTTTCAGACACATACTAGCCGTATGACTTTAGACAAGTCACTTAACCCATTTTCCTTTCCTGTAAAATAATATCACCTACCTCCCAAGGTTGTTGTGAGAATCAAATTTAATAATAATTGTAAAACAGCATAGGATCTGGAGATGAAGGGGCTATGGGAAATATTAGCTATTATGATTATTATTAGCACTATTTGAGTTTCAACTGGGTGGCTACTTTCCATGAAAAGCATTTCCTGAGTAGATGAGGATTTTCTCCTCCTCAAATCATCTTGCATTTATAGTTTACATATGGTCTCCCCCCTTCGATAATATATAAGTACCTGCAAAATAAGACTCCCTCCCTTGTCTCTTTATCCTTTTTTGTCTAATTTGTAGTAATTGTCAACCAGTTATTGAATTAAATAGATTGAGGCAGGGGGTCCGCTAGATTTGGAGTCAGTGTCCAATGAGATCTTACATGGACAGTGCTCGGCACAGTGACGGGCCTAGAACCCTGAAGCCCCCCAGTGGAAAATCAAGTCTGCATCCTAAGCCTGGCCCTGGGTTTGGGCGTCACATTAGGCCTTTTTAGCCCTGGAAGTGGCTCGGATAACCCGTTTGCTCAGGGCAATCCCAGCTCTAAATCTCACCTGCCTGACGCTGTCATGATTAAGCATTTGAAATGCTGGCCAAGTTTGGATAGAGAGGGATTAGGCGTCTCCTCCCCATTGGAGGACTTTGGGCCCCATAGCCAGGGTCAGCTACTCCCCGGTGAAAGGTCTGTGCTGTATATTTAACATCTACTGGTCATCCTGCCATCTGGGGGAGGGGGTGGGGGGTAAGAGGGGAAAAATTGGAACAAGAGGTTTGGCCATTGTTAATGCTGTAAAGTTACCCATGCATATAACCTGTAAATAAAAGGCTATTAAATAAAAAAAAGAAAGAAAGAAAGGTCTGTGCTGTGGTTCCTGAACCCCCAGACACAGGATGTGCCCAGTTTTGAGAAAGCGTTTATGCCCTGAGGAGGTAGAGAGGCGCCCCCCCCCATAGGAGAAATAAAAGGGTTCAGAGGAAAGGGGACATAGGCTCTCTCCCAGGGAGCTGGGGTTTAATTATTGGGCCAAGTGGAGTTAATGGGACGTTAAAGGCTTGTCCTTTGGGCCTCAGTTTGCACACCTGCAAATAACGGAAAACCAAAAGGATGGAGGGAGGCGGCGGCTTCCGGCATCTTTGGGGGGAGGCAGGCTTGAAGAAACGGAAGCTCGAATGGAGCTAACGCCGCTCCATAGTCGGCCGAGGCACCGGAAGTCCCGCCTCCTCAGCCCGGAGCGCAGCGTGGCCACTCTCGGTCTAACACCGGAGTCGGAGGCGGCTCTCGAACCCCAGTCAATGCCTTCCCGCAGGGAAGCTGCCTCTGCGCAGCCGTGACGGCCCCATCCATGCACGGCCGCGCGTGCGCCTACCAGCGAGACGCGCTTCTCCCCGCAAGCCTAGAAAGGCCCCTCCGGAAGTGCACCTTCCTTTCCCGCCGGAAGTACGTGGAATCGCGTTCTTGTTCTCCCCTGGAGCGCGCGCCCGCTCGTCCGAGGAGGCTTGTCCCGGGCGGTTCTATCCTGTTACAGGTCCGGCCCGGCCTGCGTCGGGAGCCCGAGCGGGCCGGTGAAGACCGGCACCTCGGAGCCGCCCTCCTGCCCCTCCCGCCCCACTCGTTCCCAGCGTCCCGGTGGGCTGACTTCCGGCTCTCCTCGAACTCCTCCCTCCCTCACGGCCCTAGTTTCCCCCCTCTGTGGGCCTCAGTTTAGGCGTCTGTAAAATGAACCAGTTAGATGGGTGGAATCTGAGACACGCAGAGCCAAAGAAGGTCATAGCTGGAAAGGACCCTGGAGTCCGGGCCCCGTTTCAGAGACAACAGTGCCCGAGGGGCGTCAGGGAGATTGAAGACTAGCCGAGTGCCCAGGGGAGCCTTGGGGATCACTTTCTGCAGAGGGGCAAAGGAGCCCAGCCAGACTCACGGTCCCAGAAATGAACGAACGAATGTCAGGCAGCCCGTTACCCCAGCGGTTCCCTGCCTTGTGGACATCTTTTTAAATGCCAAAAAAAGCAGCCTTTGGGCAAATCACTTAAGCTCCTGAGGCCTCAGTTTCCTCACCTTTAAAGTGCTGACAATAAATACAAGCGGACATTTTCATAGCACTTCAAGATTTGCAAAGCGCTTTGCCTGTTATCCCAACCACCCTGGGAGATGAGTGCTACTGTTACTTCCAATTACTGGCTATATGATCCTGGGACAGTCAATTGCCTTTCCTATGGCTATCCAAGAGTCATAGCTATAGTGTCTGAGGTAGAATTTGAGCTTGGTTTTCCGACTCCCAAGTTCAGTATTTTAGATGTAATATAAGTTCTAGGGGAGACAGCCATGAGTTTGAGGTCCCCTGACCTTAGGGGGCTTCTGTTCTTACAATAAGTCAGTGATTCTGAATCTTCTGGCTTTGGAGGCTGCCTCAGGGAAGTCCACACCCAATCTAAGAACCACAACCAACATTACTGTCTTGTTGGTCAGTGATAACCAAATTGCAGAGACCTCTCCTTGGTCCTACTCTGGGCCATACAATAAGCAACTCTCTAACATGAAGAGCTAGCTAGACGTGTCTCTGTGCTTCTGTCGCTGGGCTACATTGTCTTGGACTTCAGGCCACTCCGGTTGGCATTACAGTTACAAGAAACTTTGCCCCTTGACTTGGGATGGGTTCAATCCTGCAAATTCTTTTGAGACTCCTAGCGACACTGATCTGTGACCCTCAACCTTTTGGGGTCCCTTCCCAACCTCAACAATTGCCTAAAGAAACGTAAGTTATTAAACTGGAATTGCTTGGTGCAGATATTTAAAAATAAAAAAGGCCTAACATTTGTATAACCCCTCATTATGTGCCAGGCATAGTTCGATTATCTCTTTTGTTCCTCATGACAACCCTGTAAGGTAGGTGTTATTATAATCCTCATTTTACAGATGAGGATACCGAGGCAGAGCAGGTGAAGTGACTTACTCAGTGTCACACAGCCAGTGAGGGTCCGAAGCTGACTTCAGACCCTGACCAAATTGGATTTAAGGGCTCTTTGCAATAACTTCACAGTCCCTAGAGGTTAGGAGGTCCCAAGTTGTACTTGCCTATCCACCATAAAGGCCTTCTCCGTGAAGTGTTCTTGATTTCCTGTCATACAGTGTATCCTTCCTGTGACATCTCAACAGGCTCATATAATTTGGCCCCATCTAATTCACTCTCCTATCTCCTATATGAGATCATTGAGGCCCCAACCAAGTGACTTGCCCATAATCACAGAGGTATTAAGTGTCTGAAGCAGGTGACATTTGAACCCAAGTTCCCTCAATCCAAATCCAACCCTCTTAGAGAAAGATTACTGGCTCTGGAGTTATAGGACCGGGATTCAAATCTCACCCCTGATGCTTGCTTACTGCTCAGGGGACCTTCCTCTCTGTAACTGGGAAATGAACCGAGTGGGACTGTTGGGGCTTGGAGGGTCTTTCCAGCTCTCAAAAGCATTCTGTGGGATGTTAAAGGGAAGCTTGAAGGTCTTCCTAGACAAAGGCTCCGAGAGGACAGGGGGTCTGGCCAGCCTTGCAAGGGCTTGGCCAGAAGGCCGATATTATACCTTAGTGTATTCTGATGGTTGGGGATCTGGAGAGATCTCATGGATCCTGCTGGAAAGTTCCAAATAGTGCCGATTTGCTAATTGCCTTTTTCCCTTGTAATGATCTTGAAAGTCCCACTCAATCTCGTGAAAATCAGATTGGTTTGTTTATTTCCATAAACTCAAATCTAGCATCCTTGGACTCGCCCACCCCACGCATGTGTCTCAAAGCAGAGCTGGGTGGGATTGTGTAGAGGGTCCAGCTCAAGTTCCAGTGGAGCTGACCCTGATGTCCTCAGAGGGACAAGAAGTCAAGCCAATTCTGGAGCTTGGGAAAATGGGGTTAAGCAGATAGTTAGGGTCTTCCCCATATAGAGCTAATCTAGGTTTGGATTTTACATTCAACAGGTACAAACTAAAAAAGGGGGATTGAAGTTTATTGCTGATGCAAACAAGAAATAAGAGTAAAAAGACTCGGAGTGGAAAAAATAATATGCAACTTAATGGGCACCGGTATCACAGTAATAAAGTCAGACAGTCAGACAAACGGAGACATCATCACCAATTTGGAAAACCTCAACTACTGACTCTTCAGGCTGGGGGAGCCCCAAATCACGCAGTCAGTCAGAGTGTACCCCAAAGAGGGAAAAATTCCAGGCAAGGCCATCCCTTCCTTGGATGAGGTTCCAACGGCCCCCTCCCTGTACTGGGTTTTTAGACACTGAGAACAAAGAAGGCACTACGCCCAGTTTATTATTTGATATATGACCATTGGACAGAAAAGCTCCTCAGATATGGGGGCTTCCACCAAGGGGAATAGTTTATTTATTCCCTTAAGCCAGCTGGTTCCACTCAGGGAACTGGCCAGGTTTCCAGGGTGAAACAAGCCAAGGCTCAAAGGAAGATCTTAAATCAAGCACAAGAAAAAGTGACCGGCTCTTCCTGTGCCTCCCAGTATAGCTCATCAGATAATTGCAAGCACGTTCTTATGTTCTCGGTACAAGGTTATACAAAGGGCCACGGCTGACATTCAGAGAGATTTCTTACAGCCACAGAAAAGGCTCCCAGGACCGGGCTGAGACTTCCCATGATTTCTCACACACCATCTGGGCCTCATCGTGACCTTTGACGTCCTTCCCTGGGAGCAGCTGTGGCTCACAGTTACCTGTTTGTGTGTGTGTGTATCTTAGCCTCACCTGCCCCCAAACTTCAAGCTTCATTGTCACTTTCCCCAAAGCCTCTGGCTTTGCTTACTCAATGTTTGTTGAATTAAACAGAACTGTCTGAGCACAATAGGGAGAATATTATTCTCCCCATTTTAGATGCGATTCCGGTGTTTAGTGACATGGAGCTCGGCAGTCCTTGACTTTCCCCCAGCCATGAGCACAAGACTTCTGGGTACATGGCCCTCACCTTGTTCATCGTTGTCCACAGTGTAGCCCAGTCCAAGGGGGTTGATAAGATCTCTATTCTGTTTTAAAGGCAGGGGGTTGTAGGAAGCTGACCTATGGCTAGGAAACCTGCCTTCTTATTCCCTTACCGATTATATGACCCTTGGTAATCAATTTAATTGATGTAAAATCACCCCAGGCAACCTCCAATCTAAGTTTCAGAGTCTTTGGGAATTTCCACTGATAAAGGGGTTCTCCTCATTGGCAGTTTCCTGTATCAGTAAAGTACCAGTTCTGTACCCCACCCCCCAAAAAAAATCTCATTTGTATCACTCCTCCCCCTGGAGACTCCTGAGGCTAGGTATTGAGTTTATCTACTATGTCTATTGATTTAATGTTAATTTTTCCCGGTAACATGTAGAACAATTTTTATATTGTTTTTAAAACTTTGAGTTCCAACATTGGGAGTCCTCTCCCTTTCTCCCGGTCCCCCTACCCCGCTAAGAAGGCACATGTGAAACCGTATGAAACATTTCCATAAAAGTCATGCTGTGAAAGAAAACATAGATCTCCCCCTCCAAAAAACCCTCAAGAAAAATAAAGTTTAAAAAAAAGTCCATTTCAATCTGTGCCTGTCTCTTTGTGTGGTCCTGCATCAAAAATGTTCATCTTTTTTTGAGTGAGTGAATAAAAATGACACTTTCTTCATTTGCCCAGATTTTGAGTCTATAAATTGGACTTGGCCTCCCAGCTGGAATAAGAGAATATGCTGAGGATCCAAGATCTGCAGGAAATTGAGAGTCCAGGAGCCAAGAGAGGCCCCTGCTTCTGGGAGTGCGGGAATATAAATATATATATAAAATTCAGAGGGAAGCAACCGCCTCTGATTGGAGGGGAAACTTTTGTTGGAAGAGGATATTGGCTGGGTCTTCTCCCTGGCCCTGAGTCAATCCAGCTGCCTGAGGCCCAGCACAGAACAATCTTCCCCAACCTCATCATTTGTGCCCTTAGCTGATCTCCTAGATTAGCAACAGAGGACAACTGGAGCGGGGAGAGCTGGGAGGTCAGAATCCTGACTTTGACACTTCTTCACTGTGCGACCCATTGAATTAGAGTGGAAAGTGACCTTGGATTTGGCCTCTGCTTGAGTGAGGGGCCGGCTCCCCAATCTTGAGACAAGCCATTCCATACTGGGAAGCTTTTGGAGATCTCTCGCCTGAATCTCCTTTGTAATTTCCCACCACCACTCCTGTTTTTGCCTACTAGGGCTTCTCCGAGCCTGCTGGTGTGTCCCCCACAAGACTAAGTGAGCAAACTAAGCCTTCCCATTCCTTCAACTGATCCTTGCATGGCTTGGTCCAGGGGCCATGGGCTCACATCTTCTGAACAAGCTCCAGTTTATCCTGTTATTTCTGCTTATTGAAATGGTTTTTTTGCCTTTCAAACTGAGTCTCTTAAAAAAGCATCTTCTGAGCGCTCCCTTTCCTCAGTTGAACTTAGGCTCCTCAGATCCTCCTGGTTCCCTCTGCATCTCATCTTTCCCTACATCATGATCATTCTCCCGTGTATGGGATCTATTTGTAAACATTTGTATTACCATTTTGTGTCGTAAACTCCTCGAGGGAGTGGACCAGCTTTGTCATCTTGGTATCTGTGCTTAGTGCCTAGCACACAGTAGGTGCTAAGGAATTGTTGATATGACCCACCTGATCCCCGATCCCTTTCTTTTTGGTGCCGGTAGTTTAGCTTTGCCCTGGCATTGGGTCCATATGGAGTAGAATGTAAGCTCCTTAAGGGTAGGAAGGGTTCCCTTTTTCCCATTCAGTGCCCAACACATAGTAGGAATTTAATAAATGCTTGTTAAAATTGAATGGGACACTTTATTTTTCAAATTCAAATGAAAATAAGAATGAAAACAAATATAAACACTTTTGGAACTTGGATTCTAGGTAATGTCGTGGGCACAGATTCCCAGAGTAATTATCTGCCAATCTGCCTGAGAAATCTGAATATGAGGACAGCTTTGAGTGACATATGGGAGACCCAATGGCGAAGAGATGGAAAGAAGTTGGGGGGGGGGCAGTGTGACTCAGATGATGACAACCTCAGCCAGAATTGGGAATCTGAAGTAAATACTGGTGGCCAGAAGCCTTTGAGACACAATGGATGCGGCAGATCTTTCAGTGAGGGATCAGATCTTGCTCTGTAGCAGAGTGCACAGGGGAGAGGAGCCCTGTGAATGTAGCAGAACTAGGGTGCGCCATATTTGTCAGGGCTTCCCCTTGCTCCCCAGCCAGCCATGTCGTGAAAAGAATTTATGGCTTTTTAACGAGATCAACCAAATCATTTCTAATGGAGCAGTAATGAACTGAACTAGCTATGCCCAGAAAAAGAACTCTGGGAGATGACTAAAAACCATTACATTGAATTCCCAATCCCTATATTTATGCCCACCTGCATTTTGGATTTCCTTCACAAGCTAATTGTACAATATTTCAGAGTCTGATTCTTTTTGTACAGCAAAATAACAGTTTGGTCAGGTATACTTATTGTGTATCTAATTTATATATTAATATATTTAACATCTACTGGTCATCCTGCCATCTAGGGGAGGGGGTGGGGGGGTAAGAGGTGAAAAATTGGAACAAGAGGTTTGGCAATTGTTAATGCTGTAAAGTTACCCATGTATATATCCTGTAAATAAAAGGCTATTAAATAAAAAAAAAAGAATTTATGGCTTTTAGACTTTAGGCGACATAATTATTTCACTTGATCCACACACAAAGGACATAGGTGCTATTGTGCTTTGGAGGTAATGGGGTGATGTGACTTGCCTAGGATCACACAGTTAGTGTCTGAGGCTATATTTGAACTCAAAGTCTTCTGATTCCAGGACCAATGCTTTATCTACTTTACCATCTAGCTGTCTCCTCGCCCCCCATTAGATGCTTTTATAATTCCCATTTTACAAATGAGAAAACTGAGGCAAACAGATTAAGTGACTCATATAGAGTCACTAAGCTAGCAAGTGTGCAAGGTTGGTTTAGAACTCAGGCTTTTCTGATAATGGCTCAAGTATTCCATCCACTGTGCCATCAACTAACTCCAAGGAATTAAATTAATTAAACTAAACCCTTCCAAGCATCTGGTTCATGGAGTCAAAAATAACAACAGCCCTTTTTGTCTTCAGCCTCAGTTTCCTCTTCTGTAAAATCAAGGGAAAAACTAGCTTTGACACTCCAAAGTATTGCTACTGATGGCACAATCCATGAGAGGGGACCAGGCAAAGGAGTGTGGACCAAGAGTGCAGAGGCCTGGGTTCCAGTCTCCCTGCCCTAGACTTACAGTGGGGCTGACTTTCATCCCCTTGTGCCTGGACCATTGCAGTAACTCCTGGAGGATCAGTCTGCCTCAAAGCTCTGTCCACTCCAGCCTCTTCCTCAGTTTTCTCAGTTAAAAAAAAGGAAGATGGAGAGGGATGGGAATGGCCCAGAACTACATGGTCTCCACAATCCCTCCCTGCTCTCCATCTAGGACCCCATTTTCAAGGTTCCCAAGCTGTGAGCAAGGCAAGCAGCCCATCACCCTTAAGAGCCGCATGGGGCCCCGCCCACCAGGCCTTACCAGTGTCAGAAGCACCCTGAGAGCGCAGAGGGATATTTCCAGTAAGTTGCCAGTCCCTCAGGAACGCTGTGCCTAAGATCAAGATCTCTTTATTCAGATTAGGAAACTGGAAGGCCCAGCAGAGGGAGGCAGGGCAGAGACCCCAGCTCTCCAAGGGGCCAAACCCTCCTGATCTCTCGCTTCCCTCCCGCACCTGTTCCCCCACAGTAGGTGTTTCACAAATCCTTGTTGATTGGTACCCTACCGCTGCTAAGGAACAACCCAGGAACAGCCAGAAATGTCACGAAAAGAGCTCGTTGCACATCCACACCCTCTGGGCCTTAGTCTAAAGCCTGAAAAATATTTGACAGGTTACTTCACTAGTGCCTTATAGCAACCCACAAAATAGGTATCACCCCCAGTTTACAGAGGAGGAAATTGAGGTTCAGAGTGATGTCTTACCAAAGATCACATAGCTAATACACGACTGGGATGAGATGGCTCTAAATCCAGCTGTTTATGTGGCCACCGAGCTTCCTGAGCATAAACCTTGAAATGTCACCGAGGGCAGTACTCTGCAGAGAGAGACGTTGGGGATCCGATCCACCCATTCTGTACCCCTGTCAGACAGAGAACAGGCTTCGGAGTCAGATTGTTCACCAAGTCCCTGAACAAGCCGACTTGGGAAAAGAGTCCTAGGAATCGTGACGGAGTTTACAGGACCAGGCAACAGCGGGAATGGGGGAACTCAACATTTTATTAAGTGCTCTTTTCTTATACAGTAAAGAGATGTACAGGAAGGTTACAAAGACATTGATCTAGCACCCAAAGAGCATTTCGAGATCTCTCAAGGCTCAGAGGCCAGCTCATCACAATGGGAGGCCATGCTCGCTTCATCCCCCTCCTACCCACTGCAACTTCAACAGCCCAAGCGTTCCTGGTGCCATTTTCCTTGTCCTCCTCTGACCGATACGTGACCCTCCCCTACCTTAGTAGGTTTAATGAGCTGCTATAATCACACACACACACAAACACACGCTCTCAATTCTCGGTGGCTAACCCTTTCCAAACGGTCATTATAGGTTACAGTTCTCTGTGTTATATGCCATATCTCCCTATTAACATTTAAGTATCACATCCTAACTGAGAATTTTTCATGCCCAAAACTGTTACATATGTGTTAGGTGCTTAGCAAATGTTTGATTAATGAATGGCCTCTAATACATCTAGGTTTGGAGGCCATTGCATCTAGCCCCTTCATTTTGCAGATGGGGAAACTGAGGCTGACAGGCGTGAGATGCCTTGCCCAGGGCCACAGAGCTAGGAAGGCAGGATTTCAATGTGACTTCCCGCTGCCAAGTGTGAAAAAGCCACATATCTGATTGAATAACTCATAACAGATAGTTGTAGAGAGAACTGGCAGACCTGGATTTAAGTCCTTCTCCACCATCCTAGCTGTGACCTCGGGTAAATCAATTCATCTCTTTTTTAGTGATTTAGGCAACTCTGTAGGATTAAGTAAATTGCAGAGAAGGGAACTGACTCATCTGGGAGTTCCCTATGGCACTGAAATCCAAAGCACTATTCATTAAGTTGATGGGATTATTCTCGAATATGAATTCTTTGATGTCTAATAAGATTGGAACTCCCACTAAAAGCTTTTCCGCAGGCATTACATTCAAAAGGCTTTTCTCCACTATGAATTCTCTGATGCTTAATGAGGTCAGAGCTCCTCCTGAAGGCTTTCTCACATTCGTTACACTTATAGGGTTTCTCCCCACTGTGGATTCTCTGATGTTGAATGAGATCTGAACTCCACCTAAAGGCCTTGCCACATTCATGACATTCGTAGGGTTTCTCCCCGCTGTGGATTCGCTGATGGTCAATAAGGACCGAGCTGGCTCTGAAGGCCTTGCCACAATCGGGACACTCGTGGGGTTTCTCTCCCCTATGAATCCTTTCGTGTTCGATCAGGGCTGAGCTCCCTCTGAAAGTTCTTCCACATTCGGGACATCCGTAGGGTTTTCCTTCCGTATGGATTCTCTGATGCCGAATAAGGTACGCGTTCCTTCTGAAAGCCTTCCCACATTTGATACACTCATAGGGCTTTTCTCCACTGTGTATTCTCTGATGGTTGATAAAGGTTGAAATCAATCTGAAGGCTTTTCCACATTCGTGGCACTCATAAGGTTTCTCCCCGCTGTGTATTCTCTGATGTTGAATTAGATCCGAACTAGCCCTGAAGGCTTTCTCGCATTCATTGCACCCATAGGGCTTTTCTCCCGTGTGAATTCTCTGGTGG
Source organism: Sarcophilus harrisii (assembly GCF_902635505.1). Classification (NCBI taxonomy): domain Eukaryota; kingdom Metazoa; phylum Chordata; class Mammalia; order Dasyuromorphia; family Dasyuridae; genus Sarcophilus; species Sarcophilus harrisii. The sequence goes on along the minus strand of NC_045432.1, from coordinate 77,521,767 downwards.
CGAATCAGGTGAGATCGCCCCCTGAAGTCTTTCCCACATTCGAAGCACTTATAGGGTTTCTCACCACTGTGAATTCTCTGATGCTGAATAAGGTACGAACTCCACCTGAAATCTTTGCCACATTCGTGACACTTGTAAGGCTTTTCCCCTCTGTGGATCCGCTGATGTTCCAGAAGGGCTGAGCTCCCCCGAAAGGCCTTGCCGCACTCACTGCATTCGTAGGGCTTCTCCCCGCTATGAATTCTCCGATGCTTAATAAGGTCTGAGCTTCCCCTGAAGGTCTTCCCGCATTCGTTACACTCGTAGGGTTTCTCTCCACTGTGAATTCTCTTATGGTTGATAAAGCTGGATCTCTGCCGGAAGGCCTTGCCACACTCGCTACACTGATAAGGCCTCTCTCCAGTGTGGATTCTCCGATGGTTAACGAAGCTTGAGTTTTGCATGAAGGCTTTGCCGCATTCGAGGCATACATAGGGTTTCTCTCCACTGTGAATTCTCAGATGGTCAATAAGGCTGGATCTCCCTTTGAAGGGCTTCCCACACTCCGGACATTCATAGGATTTCTTCACGCTCGGGGGTCTCGGGTTTTTCCGAAGTTCTGAATTCTGTTTAGGACTCGGGCCACGCGGATCACAAGGATGGGCTTTCTCTTCGAAGGCCTCTCTCTGAAACATCGGCTCGGTTTTTAATCCCGGATCGCTGGCCCCCTCCCGGGCTTTCTGACCGGTGGTCACTTGATCACCCCCTCTGTCTTCTACGTTTGTGCCCGCTGGGCCTTCTTTCGGGCTCCCTAAACTGCCCTTGTATGTAGAGGCTTCCCCCAAGTCAGGGGCCCGGGGAATGGCTCTCGGAAGACCCGCCCACATAGTTGTTTGGGCGTCAAATCCCGCACACATCTTGTGCTTTGCCACAAACTCCTGGTCATCTGTCTCAGTGCCGTCACCTGAAATGTAAAAGAAAAAAATCACCTCCATTTGGTTTGGAGAATCAAGGGGCCAGGTCCCCCAAACTGAGAAGATCTGGATCCCATCTGGCTCTTTCTAGTGTGAATTCCCTTCTTGGTCCTCCCAGCCCATGAAGCCCTTTCTCATAGTCTCAACTGAAGAGAATGGCTCTCTCCTCTGATCCCCACAGCCCTTTGCAAAAATTGCTAAGAAATATCCAGTGGCAAGGAGAGGGAAGGGCGATAAACTAGAAGGAATAAGAAAGCGAAAGATCTCTGACGCTGATGCAGAGCACTGGGCCTGAGTCAAAATCTGGGTTCAAATGTGGCCTCAGACATTGCTAGCTATGTGACCCTGGGCAAGCCACTTCACCCTGTTTGCCTCAGTTTTCTTACCTATAAAAATAATAATAGGCCTTCCTTCCCAGAGCTGTTGTGAGGATCAAATGAGATCATTGTTGTGAAGTGCTTAGCATAGTGCCTGGCACACAGTAGGTGCTACATTGACTTTAGCTGCTGCTGTTGTTGTTACAGAGAAATAAAGAAGTCAGACAAGATGTGGGAGGTGAGCCCCGCCTCACTGTCTTCCTGGGGACTAAACTGAAAGGCATTTACTCTGATTACTGATCCATTCATTCAAGAAACACTTATTAAGCACCTACTCAGTGGGAGGAAAGAGGCAAAGCTTAGAAGAGACTCAGACCCTGCCCTCATGGAGCTTCTAGTCCTGTAAGAGACTAAGTTGCCCCAGCACACCACAACAAAACAGCTGCCTCCAAGGCACCACATCTTAGACAAACATGGGAGGCAGATGGCTACAATGAAAAGGCCCTGTAGGCCTCCATTTCCTCCCCTATCAGATGAGAAGACTGGACCAATGACTTTTCTAAGATCTCCTTCAGTTTGCCACCTATAATATTGTGGTATCTAAGATGGAAATGGAGCCAGAATCCTTATCTCATGAACACTGGGAGGAAGCATCTCAGGATGTTTAGTTTAAAGGGGAGGCTGGGAGGCCTGAGAGCAGCCTCCATGCTTCTGAAGGGTTGTTACACAGAAGATGTCTTCTGAATGACTGCAGGCAAAAAGCTAGAGGCAAGGAGCAGATCTCCACCGCTGGAGGTATCAAAGGGAAGGCTAAATGAGAATCAAGGATGGTGGAGTAGATTGCACTAACCCTTAAGGTCCCTTCTGGCTCTGAGATTAGCCCAAATAAGTGAGCACAGAGGGATTGTGGGGAGAGCACTAAGAACTGGGGCAATAAAAATGGCCTTAGAGCGAAGGAATAAACAACCTCTGCCAAGACACAGAGAAGGGATGGTGGCTATGGGCAGCACCAGGGTGACTGGAAGGGAGGAGGGGTCAGTGGCCTCCATCTACTTCTCCATGCCTGGTCTCTCTGCTGTCCTTCAGTCTCTCACCTCCGACTGCCTAATGGATACCTCAAAGTGGATGTCCCGGAGACAGCAAACGTTCAAAACTGAACTTGGGACCTCCCTTCCCCCCACCCCCAGCCCTCACATGCTGGATGCTCATTTCTATCCCTGCATCCCTGCTTCACAAATGGAGAGTTCTGGGCACCCGGAAGGGGGACAGATCTTTCTTGGGGAAGGGGGAAAGGCCTTGGGAGTCACCCTTTGCCACGGGATCCCAAGGCCTTTAGTTCTTCACTTCTCCTGCCCGTGGTAATCGCCATTTCTGGCACAGCTGTGGTAACCAACTGATGCCTGTTGACTAAAGCACCAGTTCTGATGGGGACCTTTCACCTTGTCCCCCACAGAACGAAGTAGGCCGCTTGAGGGCTTGGGCCAAACCATACCCTCTTCACCAGGCCCTCTTTCTTTTCCTATTCTTCTTCCTGCTCATGGGGCTCTGGGCTCTGTTTGATGACCATTTACATGCTCTTTCCCCAAAACAAGTCATTACATGGCTTCCCAGCCTCCCCCAGACCGTGTCACCGCGGGCAGAGCCCCGACTTTGCACCTTATCTTCCCGAAGGCATTGTCTCCTTTTGGAAAGGAAGCTCTGGGAGGGCAGGGCTTGGACTTGCCCTCTCAGCCTTCAGCTCGAACCTGGAACCCATAGGTTGCTTAAGAAGTGCTCTGGTTCATTCATTCCTTCTCCCCTGCAGACAGCGGGGGTCTCCCCACCTTCTCTCCCTTCAGGGGCTTCTTTTCTTACTCACCTCTCAGGACTCCCTTGTTCTCACTCTCCCAAACGTGTCTTCTCACACCAAAATGGGGCTTCGGGTGCCATTGGGAACCTAGGAATTTCACTACTACGGCAGCGGACAGAAGAGCGCAACCAGAACAGCATTTAGCTTTTGGGAGGGCTCACTCCGTGTCCCGCCACGAACGTCCCCCAGGGCAGCATCATAGTGTGGACACGGCTCTGCCTTCCTGAAGGAAAAGGTAGAAAGTCTGTGGTCAGAGTGGGATCCTATCTGTGGAAAGAGAGCGTGATGAAGTGGGATCCCTCTAGCACTGGATCTTGGGCTAGAAGCATGGTTCTCAATGGTTCGTGAGCCTGTGAGGCTACATTTGCTGACTGCTCCCAGCATTCCTGGGGACACTGACCCACATGCCCTCCCATCACTCCTTTGTTCTGCTCGGCTAAGGCCCAAATCTGGTCTCTTGGCTGTTCCTCCATTTCCCCTTGCCATGCCTCTGCCCTGGCTGTCCCCCATGCCTGACGTGCCCTTCCTCCTCACCTCGGCCTCCCAGCTCTCCTGGCTTCTTTCAGGGATTAGCTCAGTCCTTACTTTCTTCTCTCTTCATACCCCCCCTACCTCCCCCCAGCTTCTAGTGCTCTACCCCACCTTGCATGGATGCTGTGCTACCCACGTCGTCTCCCCTGCTACAGAGTACATCCCTCCAAGGCAGGGATCGTTTTAATTGGCCTTCGGATCCCTGGCACCACAACTGAACCTGGCACACAGTAGGCACTCAATGAATGCCGGGCGATGGAGTGAATGTAGGGTTCTTGGGACCCGGCCCCTCTGCAGACCTTCTATCAACTTGGAGAAGGGGGGGGTCTCAGCCAGAAGAAATATCCAAGGTCTCCCGCATCTGAGCCCTTCTGTCCACTCTCCCAGCCCTTGGGCTAGTTCAGGCCCTCCCTGCCTTTCACTCTGGTGGCAGACTCCTGAGTGGACGCCCTGCCCCCAGTCTCTCCCTACTCTGGTCCATCCCACACCGGCTGCTGCCAGAGTGATGTTCCCGAAGAGCTGGGCTGACCGTGTGACGCCCTCCCTCAGTCGCCTCCCGGGGCTCCCGCTGCCTCTGGAATGACAAAATCCCTGCACAACCTGGCCCCAACCTCTCCTTCCCGCCTCCTTGGCAAGTACTTCCTCGCCCTCCTGTGCTCTGACAGCCATCCAAGCTGGCCTTCTCCATCCCTCATACACACGTGGCCCTGCATCTCCCATCTCCGTGCCTTTAGCCTGGCCGTCTGGGCCCAGAATGCACTCCTTCCTTCCCTCCACCTCCCAGGGCCGCTCTCTTCCCTTGAGATGCAGCTCAAGCAACAGCTGCTACGGGAAGCCCATCCGGTGGACGCCCCCTCCCCTCCTACTGCGCCCTTCCTCTCAGCTGCTTTGTTTCTGTTTCGGAACTTTCCAGATCATGTGTCCAAAACCAAACTCATGCTTCCTCCTCCCAAGGCCTTCCCTCTTCCTAATCTCCCTAATTTTTTTAGTGGGTCACCCCCACCCCTTGGTTCCAAACCCAGGAGGCATCCTGGTGTCCTCACTAAGCCTCTCCCCCCAGGCCCGAGCTCTTGCCCTCCCCTCTGCATCATCTCTGGGGTACCCCCTCCTTCTCCTCTCTGACTCTGCCCTCCCTCACCACCCTGGTGAAGGCCCTCAGCACTTTATGCTAATAGCTACTGAGGGGGGCACCTGCCTCAGGTCTACCCCACTCCTGTCCAGCCTCCATTCAGCTACTAGTGATCTTTCCAAAGTGCAGGTCTATGTCACCTCCCCCCAATAAACTCAATAAACTTCAATGGCTCCCTAGTATCTGCAGAATCAAGTATCAAGTCTTCTGACTGGCTTTTGAAGCCTTTCATGCTCTGCCCCCTCCCACCTTTCCATTCTCCCACATGTCCCTAGGACTCAGTGCCTTGAACAAGACCCTTCACTTTCTAACTTTACACTTTTTCCGTCTCTTCCCTCAGCCCAGAAGGTGCTCCCTCCTCATCCTCAGCTGCTTCTCTGGCTTTTTTTTTTTTTTTTGCAAGAAACCTTTAATGTTAGTGATTTCGCTCCAACACTGTTGTTGGGGGGTTGCTTTTCAATCATATCTGACTCTCTGTGAGCCCTTTTGAGGTTCTCCTGGCAGAGGTACAGGAGTGATTGGCCATTTCCTTCTCCAGTTCATTTGACAGATGAGGAAACTGAGGCAGCCAGGATGAAGTGACTTGCCTGGGGTCACATAGCTAAGAAGTGTCTGAGGCTGGATTTGAACTCAGGCCCAGCTCTCTGTGCACTGCAGCCCCAATCCCTCTACGATTACTCCCATTCATCCTGTCTTTACCTTACTTGCACTTAGTTGTTTGCTTCTTGTCTCCCCCATTAGACTGTGAGCTTAGTGAGGGAAGGGATTGGTCTCCTGCCTTTATATCCCCAGTCCCGACACATAGTAGGTGCTTAACATACGTGCTTGGGTGAGACTGCACGTCCATAATTCTTTTTTTTTTTCATTAATTCCCTTGAAATTCTTGACCTTTTGTTTTTCCATATGAACTTTGTTGTTAACGTCCATAATTCTTACAGAACTGGAGAAATCTTGAACCCAGGGGGCACTTTCGGCCCTCCCTTGGTCTCACTCACACCCACATGAGAACAAAACTTCCATCTCCAACAAGTGCTGGTGGAAGATTTTTCTGGAGATCTCCAAGAAGGGGAAACTCGGGATTCCAGAGGCCCGGCCTTCATTTCTGGCAAGCTCTAACTGTTAGGAAACTTGTCCTGACATTTGCTTTGAAGCATCTCCCCCCCCCCAGCCCCACCCCCATTGCTTCTCCACTCTCTAGGCCCAGGACAAGGTCAATCCCTCCTTCCTGAGAGAACCCTGCAAATATCTGAGGACAATTATTATGTTTCCCTGCCCCCAACTCTCCACTTAGAGCCAAACTCCCAGGTTCTTAATCGGGATTCGGAGCCACTTCCAAAACTTGACCATGGTGCTCTGGGTGCTCCCCGGCTTATCGAGATACTCACCCTCTCTCCTCCCCAATCCTGCACCATGCGCTCCTCGAGGCGACTGACCCTGGAGCCCTGCAGTGATGCCCAGGTGGAGTTCACTAAACCTCCCAGATGTTTTTCAGATGACCTGATATACAACCACAGTCAAACACACACACAGGGTCACACACACAGTCAGACTCAGAACCACAGACACACACACACAGAGTCACACAGACACATACAAAGTCCCCTCCCCCCCATACACAGAGTCCCCTGAAGACTAGGACATAATGAGGAGATCGGGTGGAAGGCTGTGCAAGAATTGCTACTGATCCCTGTAGAATCCCATATCAGGGAGGCCAAGTATACAGAGGGCCGGCCTCCAAGTCCAGATGGCCAGTCCAAGGTCAGGCTGATACCTCCTGTTTGTGGGAGGCCATCACCCTCTCCTCAGGCTCTAAGACTCCCCTGCAGGGAAGGCACCAACCAGCTCTGGGCAAGGATGTTTTCCTACCCTGAGTTCTGTATACCAAGATTATCACCTGTTCAAACCAAAAAAACCCCACACCTGGTCAGCCCAAACCTAAGCCCGTCAAAATCCGCTTTGGATCAAACCTCTTTCGTCTCTAATGTTGGTAATTTCCCCTAGTTCTGCATCATACACAAATCTGACAAACACGCAGACTGTGCTTAATTCAAGTTCCAGAGAAAAATGTTAAAAAAAAAAAAAGCCCCATAGTGCTTTTGGGGGTACTCTCACTAAAGCATTTCCTCCAAGTGAACACCACGGCTGTCCGCACTATACGCCGGCCTCCGTTTCTCCATTTTGTCTATAGAAATGACATGAGTGACTTTACCATATGCTCTGCTAAAATCAATGGAAAACCTCTCTACCCAACTCCCCCGGTCTATGAGTTCAGTAACCTTGGGAGCAAAGGAGCCTGGGCTCCTATGATCCATTCTTGATGAAGACACGCTGCTGGGATCCTCTCCTTCTGGATCTGGAGGCACCCGCAGGGTACCATGAAGCCATGAACTGAACCAGGAGGGACAACATCTTCCTTCCCTCTCCATTTTACCCCAACTCTGAGAAATGGGCCTGGGTTATCTGGTTTGGGTTCTTTTGTCCTTCTCAATTGTAGATGCAGGTCATGAACCCCACCACGGGACCCCCACCCCAGACACGGGAGTTGAAGAGCTGGGATTCCAGGTGGGACGTTGCAGCTGCAGGGGAGCCCAGAGAAGCCTGAAGGGGCTTTGGGATTTGGAACTGAGACTGTGCTCATCTATGAACCCAACCTCCCTTTCCCCACACACAGAGGTGGTGCAAAGAGGGAAGAGGATTGTGTCTCCCTCTCTGGGGTTGGAGAGTAAGTTTCTAGCCTTGTGATTATACTTTATGGAGTAAAGACGTCCGTGTAAGAGTGAAAAAAAATCCCAAAACCACGTTAGCTCTTTGTATGTGCCAGTTCCTTTCTGAGACGATCACTTACAATCCCTTTCAAATGTTTTAGGATTTTTCCAGGAACCAACATCAGGATAATTGGGTTTGAAGACCCAATTTTCTTTCCTTTGGAAAAAGAGCAGATTGCTCACTTTTTTTTCAGAAGGAAGCTTTCTTTCTCCAAAATCGTGCAGAGATTATTTGCCTGTGAAGCAATCACATATGCTGGTTCCTCCTATCCCTGCTTTCTGTCCTCTTCTTCCCCCCAAGATAACTACAAAAAAGGACCTCCGACTCTTTTCTGTCATCTTGGTCCTCTTGACTTATGTCTTGCCACTGGGCTTCCCCAACTGGCAGAGACGCGAGGCTGTCCCTCACTTAAATTCAACTCAAGGGCAAGTCAAGTCACCACCCTCCTGATGTCCTTGGTCCTCTTCGAGAATGAAGGATGAGAAACAAGTATACTTGCTAGCTCCTTCTGAGCATTAGCCAAAAGCCCATCACATATGGGGCTTAGACATGTAAATTCTGTTCTCAGGAACTATCTTTTTTTTTTTTTTTTTTACTTTTAATATATATCACTTAATGAATCATGTTGGGAGAGAAAAATTAGAGCAAAAGGAAAAACCAGGGGGAAAAAAAGGAGTGAACATAACATGTGTTGATGTCCATTCAGTCTCCTGAGTTCTTTTTTGGGATGCAGATGGCATTTTCTGCCCCAAGTCTATTGGGATTGCCTTGGACAGACACTATCTTTTCAACCAACTCTTCACTTTCCAAATTTGCCTTACTCATCTGAAGACCTTATCACCTTTACTTGACAGTAGTGGGTGTTTTTAAAAAAATCACCAGGGGGCAGCTAGCTGGCACAGTGGATAGAGCACCAGTCCTGAAGTCAGGAGGACCTGAGTTTAAATATGGCTTCAGACACTTAATACTTCCTGGCTGTGTGACCTGGGCAAGTCACTTAACCCCAATTGCCTTAGCAAAAAAAAAAAAAATCACCTGCATCCCTAAAGTCTTGAGTTTCTTACCCAAGATTTCATAATCCTTAGCAATGTTTGCTATATTCCTTACAGCTGCTGCTTTTGTGGCCATGTGAATCAGCAGGGGGAGGTAGCAGACATCAGGTCTGACAAGGGTTTCTGGGTTCTAGTTACTCTCCCTGGGCAGAAAGCTGACCTCTCTGTTCTTAATGTTGAGTTGTCAAATAGCAATCCCTCAGAGGGAAATCACCAACTACTCCCTCGGGTCCCTTCTTTCTCTGACCCTTATTGGAGACTCAATGGCACCTGTAGACTCTGGGTAAAGCAGGAAATAAATAATTCCATTGTTGAATAACATTAATTCCTAAAAACAACAGGTTTCCGTTGTTCCAATGCTAATCCCATTATAGGAGAGCCAGCATGATGGGCAAAATCAGAACTATGCAAACTCACAGGAAGAGGGTGGGGGAATGAACTTAAAAATACTCCCTTGAAGAAAAATCCCTGCCTTTGAGGGCAGAAAGCTCATCTTTGAGTCCCGGTTCTAATCCTTCATGGCTAAAGTACCAAGCAGGTCATCTGAATTAGCTTATTTCTTGTTCCAGAAAACTGGGATGGTAAAACTTCTACTATCTGTTTCTGAGAGTCTGGAGGAAGGTACTCTGTAAAGTTGAGAGTACAAAAGAAATTCAACTGCACATGTTTAACTATCAGATTGCTTACTGTCTTGGGGAGGGAGAAAAACTGGGAACACAGTGTTACAAAAATGAATGTTGAAAACTATCTTAACGTGTATTGGGAAAAATAAAATACAATTGAAACATTTTTTAAAATTCAAGTTTTAGTTCTCATCATTATCATTTTTCATAGTGATCATAATAATCACACACCAGTTGAGTCTACGGGCAGCTGGGTGGCCCAGTGGATACAGTGCTAGGCCTGCAGTCAGGCTCATTTTGGGGGATTCAAATCTGGCTTAAGCTCTTTCCTAGCTGTGTCACCCAAGTTAATTCCCTTCACTCTGTTTGCCTCAGTTTCTTCATCTGTAAAATGAGCTGGAGAAGGAAATGGTAGTAAATCAACACATGTTTACTTTTTAAAATCTCTCCCATGGTTTTTCCCTTTTGCTCTGATTTTTCTCTCCCAACATGACTCATAAAGAATGTGTATTAAAAATAAATAATGTTTTTAAAATAGAAGGAAATGGCAAACACTCCTGTATCTTTGCCAGGAGAAACCCTTATGGGTTATGAAGAGTTGGACACAATGGAAACGACAGAACAACAGGTTAAGTCTATCATGACCGACTTTAGAGAGGGGCCTCTGACTGTGGAACAGGGAGCAGCCTTAAAAGAAGCGACAAAGCTCAGAAGGAGCTCGACTTTCACGGCCTGCTCACCTGCAGCATACGTGGCAGGATGAATGTTGCCATCTCCACCTCTCCTGTGTTCTTCTTAGGGAACAGCTGCCCTAAGGAAGGAGAAAGGACCCTGGGCAGCCCCACCCAGTAAGTCTGCAACAGTGGGGACCAGCCAACAACACTTCCTAGGCACTACCTGCTGTGAAATCCCTAAGCAAGAGTCTGTTGCGTGTTCCAGTTGGGTGAACTGTTCCGAAGTCCATGGGTCCCAGAGGGTGACGTGCTTTTCTCCTGTGTTAATTACTTCTTTTGAGACTGGTGCTTCCCGATGCCCAGGCCTGAAGCACAGTGGCCACTCTTAGGCCTCCCTCCCACCCCCACTGCCACCACCTGGAGCTTTAATCTGCTCCAATCCTGAGCATTTAAGCTGACCCTTCCTTAGGTAACCTGGCTCCTCACCACCATCTCAAGCCCTCATCTAATGGTACCAGATTTAGTGAGATGTCTTTAATGAGGCCATCCAATCAAGGGTAGCTCTCCTGCAGCTCCAGCTATGTACCAGCAGCAGGGATGATAGACCTGGGTCAGCACAGACCAGTAACGACTGTCCCTTCCTGGGCACTCTAGGCTTTTGGACAGAAAAATGGTTAACTGGTGAGGGAATAGTCAAAGACTCGAGCCTAGAAGGAATCTTGGACATCATCTCCGCGCCCTGAGCAGTACAAGCAACGTCTCCTTCCTCAATTCTGCAGGCTCAGTTTGCATCTGCCCTCTGCTCCCATCACATCCCATCTCCTATCATACTTAGGTGGGCACACTGTAGCGCTGGCCAGAAGGAAAGCTCTCTGCAGCAGGGCAGAGGCCACACTTTTTTTCTTCTCTGTATCCCCACTGACAAATACAGATTTCTACATATATATTAGGGGCTCAGCAATTTACTCTGGACCTTGCACTTTATAGAGAAAGAAACTGTGGACAGAAGGGGGCAGCAAGGAGGCTAAGGGCAAACAACCAGGTGGTAGGACCTGGACCAGAACCTGAGTTTTCTAGCTCCCCGACCCACAAGGCCAGTGGCCTCTCCTCTGTTCCAATTGGAAAGCTGCACATAGTTGCAGGGAATACTTCAGGTCCTAGAGAACGACTGGAATCTTTGCCATCACAGAACACTTGAACTGGAAGGGGAAATGGAGAGCAAATGAAGGAAAGGGCCTTCCCAAAGGTCATGTGATGAGTTAAGGACAAAGGACAAAGTTAATGCACTATGTTAAATATTACAAGTTAAATACGGTAAGTTAAGGACAAAGATGGGGTTAGAACTAAGAGCATTGCCCCTAAGTGTCCGAAGCTCCTGATGGGAACTCATCTGTTTCACAGAAAGAGTGGGGATTGGGCGTTCCCCCAAATTCCTGCATCTCCCACACCCTCTCTGAAGCCGGCCCAAGTGGAACCTGCAACGAACAGGGTGGAGGAACAAGTCCACTGCAAAAGGAAAAAGCGGGGCCTTTTGGGTGGCTTTTGCTCAAGGGATCTGATCAGCCATAGCAAAGCTGACAGGAAAAGAATCCTGGCCTGGAAGAGGTCATGAGGCCTTTTTTCTGACACCGGCATTCATTCACTGTGAAACCTTGGAAAAAATCCCTTTGCCAGTTGAGGCCTAGTGGGAAGTAATATCTTCCAGTGTGGGAGCACTATCATTTTGAACGGTTTTTGATTCATCTCATTTTAAATCCCCGCCTTCCGTGGAAAGCCTTTCCCTGTCGCCCCTCTGGACTTGTAGGCCTTCCCTCTGAGATGACCTCCCATTGGTCCCATCCGTATCTCATATGTACGTAGCCGTTTGCATGCTGTCTCCCCTGTTAGATGGTGGAACTGTTTATTCTTTTTTTTGTAGCCCAGTACTAGCCCACTAAGCTAAGTGGTGACGGTATAATGTCCATTTGACAGAAAGGGAGACTGGAACCCAGAGAGTAGAATTTATTATGGTTTTGGGGGGTGGGAATGGGGGAATGTGTGTGGGGGTGAGGGCGAAGACTGAGTTTGAAACCAGACAGCACCATTTACACCAGCTAAGTCTGGGAAGGTTCAGCTGGGTGACAAATTCTTTGGGTCACAGCAACACATGAGATTATCAACTAAGTTACAGGATTGTGATCCCTAGGGAAATAACAGGACTTGAAAGAAAAGACACAATTAGAGGGGTCAGTGGATAAAGGAGAACCGAAGGGACATCAAGGGGAGCAGGCACTGAAAAAGATTAAATAAGGTGTTTGTTCAGCTGTTTCAGTCATGTCCGACTCTCTGTGACCCCACTTGGGGTTTTCTTGGCAAAGGGACTGGAGTGGTTTGCCATTTCCTTTTTTTAGTTCATTTTACAGATGAGGAAACTGAGGCAGAATAAAGTGCCTTTCCCACAATCACAAGCCAGTGATTGAAGCTGGATTTGAACTTAGGCCTGTCTGGCTCCACACCTGGCACTCTTTTCACTTAGCTGTAAGGTTAAAATGGCATAAATATCATTTTAATAACTCTTGTTCCTAAAGATAATGGAAAAATAAAGAAGCTGGACTTGATTTGTAAACTGTTTGTCCAGTTGTAAAATGAAGATCCCGATGGACAAACACGCAAAGTCATCTTGAGCAGGTTCTTTCCCTCCCTGGGCCTGTTTTCAGCTCTAAGGTGAACACCGTGGGGTCCGCTTCCTAGGTGACTGAGCAAACTGACTCATTTCCCTGGGCCTGTTTCCTCCTCTGTGAAATGAGAGGCTTGGATGAAATCACTAGGTGACTTTGAACAAATCCCTTCTCCGGCCTCAAGTTTCCTCACCGGTAAAATGAGGATGCTCAACTTGAGGATTCTGGCTGTGCCCATGAGGTGGGATTCTGAAGTCCCTTCCCACCTGGGAGCTGGTTTCCTCACTTTGTGATCTCTGAACTCTTTTCCTCATCCAGATTTCCTATGTGTGAAACCTCTACCACTCAGCCCTCCAGACTGCCAGCAAGCTCTGGTCCTGAGGTCTGAGGGCTAGGCCTCCCCTCTTCTTTCAAATGAAGAGAACTGTGGGGCTAGCCTGTCTCTGACGTTCTTGCCGCCCATCGCGCTCACCAAGTCTGGGAGTCAGAGGTTGGGGCGCAAGGTTTCTTCCTCTCTAAGGTGAGCAGGCTGTTTGCCCAGCCTACAATTCTCTAAGCTCCCATTTCCTCCTAAGATTCATAGATTTAAAGCTAGAAAAGATTTGAGGTCATCTAATCTAAAGCTAAATGGGTCATACATTTGACAAAGAAACTGATGGCTGAAGAGTAACATTAAGAGCCTTATTCCATTTATATCCAGGTCCTAGCATTCTGAATCCTATATTCTCCCCACTACCCTAAGCTGATATGGGGGAACTGAGGTCAAATCTTGGCTCTGGCCCTGGTTTTCGATGAAACTTTGGGTGCTTCCTCCTCGGTAAACTGCATCAGGGTGGGACTCCAATCAATCAACAGGCATCTATGAACTCGGCAAGTGTCACGCTAGTAGGTCGGCAGCGGTCAAACAATTCGAAGGCCTCAAAAGTTCCTAACTGCGAGGTATTTCCGTTTGATCCGGACATGGGGCAATACAGAATCTATACGAAGTCGTTCAGGGCTGGGGATGGGAGCAGAACCCTCAGGTTCTCAGACCTCAAGGGAGGCGTGGCTGAGCCTTGAGGTGGGGATCAGGAAGGATGATGGGCAGGGCGGCGGGCTGCCGGGAGGTGGTCAGTTTGGCTGGAAAGGGAGGAGTAAGGGCAGGAAGGGCTTCTTGTTCAAGAGCCTGGGAGCAATGGAGTCACTGGAGCTTGGAGCGGGACGTGATCACACTGCATTCTGGGAAAATCCCTTAGATGGCTGAAGGATGGCTTGGCCTGGAGAAGGACCTCATCCCACCCTCATCCCCCGCGCTTCCTGTAGTGCCTGGATTGGGGGGAGAGGGAGGAAAGGGGGAGACGGTGGCAGGGGTATATGGGAGATGCTGTGGAGAGGCGGAGCGCAGCGGCAGCCAGCAGTGTGGGTGTAAAGGAGGATGAGAGGTCCCTCTCTCAACTCGTCGACCCGACTCGGGCCCCCCCGCGCCCCCCACCCCAAAGGTGGGGCGCTCCTGACAGAAGCTGGAGGGCCGCAGTGCCCGGATCGTGCTCTTGCGCCTGCGCTTGCGCCTGCGTTTGCGCCTGCGTATCAGCACCCGCGGGGGGAGGGGAGGGGCCGACACGGAGGAAGCCGCCCCGCGATGCCGGGCCAGGGAGAGCGGCCCTAGAGGTCGAGCAATCCGCGCGCCCGAGACCCAGCCCCGCGCGCCCCCCCATGCCCCGCAGCCCCAGGGCGCAGGCACTCACCCGAGCCGGGCCCCGGGAGAGGACGCGATGGCGCCGGCGGAGCGAGCAGCCTCCGGCCCTTAGCGGGGGAGCTTCCGCCGCCGCTCTAGGATGCGTGGAGGACCGAGCATCTCGATGGTGCCGGCCGTGCCCACGCTCACGCTCGCCCCCGCCCCCGCCCCCCTCCTCTGCTGGGGCCGAGGGTTCCAGACCGCGTTTGGGAAGGCGAGGGGACACAGGCCCCAATAGCCATCGCGTCCCTCCACGTGCGGTTCTCCGCCGGAGGAATGTTGGGAAATGAGAACGGGGCAAAACCCAAGGAACATCAATAATATTTATTAAAATAAGAATAGCTTACATTTGTATGATAGTTTAAGGCATCAAGGTGCTTAATCGGACGCTTTCTCATTGGAGTCTCGTAACAAACCTGAGGTAGGTTCTACAGGCATTATCCAGAGTGTCTGAGGCTCAGAGATGAAGCCGCTCGTCCATCCGGAGTCCATTCAATAATAACAATAACAATAATAACAATAACATAATAATAATATAGCAATAACAGATAACGTTATATAAAGCACTTTACATATATTATCGCAGTTGATCCTCGAAACTATTATCCCCATTTTACAGATGAGGAAACTAAGGCTTAGATTAAGTGACTTGCTTAGGGTCACACTGCTAGTAGTGTCCAAGGCTATCAATGCTGGGTTTTCCTGAGGCCAAGGCCAGCACTCACCTACCCAACCACCCACAGACACGTACTAAACACCCTCTCTTTGCACAGCACCATTAGTAACTGAGGATCCAAGAAAGGCAGCCACAGGCCTCGCTCCCAAGAAGGGAAAAAGGCAAGACTTTTAAGTCAGGATTCAAACCCCGCTCTCCTGACTCCCCAAGTATTATTTTCCTATCTTTTTTTTCCCCCACTTAACAAAATTTTTCTATCCCTCCCCCCCTTAAAAAAGAAAAACAAGACCCTCATAACAAATATGCGTAGTCAAGCAACAAAACAAGTTCTTATTGGCCATGTCCAAAAAGCCCACGGCTCATTCTGCAGTGCTGGCCGTCACACAGCTGTGTGTCGTATGCCGTCACCCGGGCCCTCTGAAGTCAGCCTGCCTCTGGCATTCTTGGCCGAGACAGGACGGGTGGGCTCCTTCTCCCTCCTCAAGTCGCTCTAGAAACATCTGAGCGAGCAACAAGGGTTAGTGCAGGGCATACTAGCCTTGGAGCTGGAAGGCCCGACTCGGGCTGAGCCACGTCGTGCCGGGTTTCAACTCCCTTCCAGCTGCTAACAGGTTCTAAACCTACAAGTTCACTGGTGCGGCTTTGGCTAAGTGCTATTTCTGTGCTAGAACCAAGTTTCAGCCTCTGGGGACTGGCCTGGCTGATCCCTAAGCTTTCTTCCAGCTCGAGAATCCCAGGCCCATTACTTGCAGGACCTAAGGAGGTCCTCAAACATGAACAGCCACACGTATGGACCCATTCTGTGCTTCTAAAGTCCGACCCCAGTACTCTTCCCCAGGAAGCAACGGCTGCTAACCTTCCTGGGCCATCTCTCCTAGTGCTTTCTTGATATTTACATTCAAGACCTTTGGAGCAATTGCTAACTCTGCTACTGACACTGAAAAGAGAAAGTCAAGGTGGCGACAGGGGGATGGGCATTTGGAGGCTTAGGGACTTCAAGACCCAGGGGACCCAAGAGATCAGCTAGTCTAAGTGAGGTAATGGAGGCCTAGAGTGACTGTGGGAGCAGTTTCTCTGTACCCCACTCCTGGGGGAGGCTGGAGAGGAGAGTCTGGCTCAAGTTTACATTGCACTTGACCTGAAGGTCTCTTCCAGCCCAGATTTGGAGGATAAGCCAGGTACACAGAAGTAAAAAGACCTGCACTGTCTCCACAACACGGCAGTTGTGCTCAAATGAGCTCTGCGCTGTACTTTGGTGACTCTGGGGGGTCACAGTCAGCTCCGGGTGATCTTCCTTCTCTCCCCACCCCAGACTTGGGGCTCCACGAGCAAGGGGATCCTGACGGCTCACTGAACCACTGGCTCTCCTGCTCACTACAGCAGGCCCTCCTTACCATTCCTCCTCAAGCTTCTCATTCTCCAAACCTCTCAACTGAGGACCTCATCTCCTATTTCACTGAAAAACCTGAAAGCATCTGCTCCCTCCTAGGTGGCATCCCTGCCTCAAGTCCCTCCCCACTTCGAACCATCTTTCATATAGCTACCAAGATGATTTCCCCAAAGTACAGGCCTGCCCAGGTCACTCCCCTCCTCAAACTCGAGTGTCTCCCTATTCCCTTTGGGACCAAATGCAAATTTTGTTTGTGATTAAGAGCCCTTCACACCCAGGCCACTTTCTCCCTTTCTACACACAAACTCCATCTCCCAAATGCTGCCTTTTTCACTGGAGCCCACGGCTGGAGCAGGACCCTCACCACCCTCCTCGCCTCTGCTTTCCCTTCTCCATGGCTTCCTTCAAGACTTGGCTCAACGTCCCTTTCTGTAAAGTGCCTTTCCTAGTCTTCTCCCTCCCTCTCGGAGAACACCTGTGCAAAGGGGAGCTCCTTGAGAACTGTATCACTGTCCTAGTTTTATAGATGAGACAACTGAGGCTCCCAGAGTAACACAATCAGTTTCAAGTTTTCTGCGTCACGGTCCAGTGCGCTTTCCATTCCAAAGACAGGGTGCTCTTGCCTCTCAAACTCATTTCCTGCTCTGCCTGTTTTGACTCCCACCAATAGCACGTCCCCCGGTACCCATCCTGCCAGGTACCCTCTGCTGGCCCCTTTCAGTTTACTCTTGTATATTATCCTTCTCTCTTTGAAAGACTGTCTTTCCTTCTGTCTGTAGTCTCAGCACTTAGCACAGTGCTGGGCACACAGCAGATGTGTAATAAATGTTTACTACCAACAGACTTATTTCTATTGGAAAGCCATGGGCATCCCTCAAACTTGATGTGTCCAAAATGGAGCTCACTACCTCCCTGCTCCCCCTTTTTCCATTTCCTGGTTTCCCTCCAAATTCTGTCTGGGGTAGCAGGTCTCCTTTCACCCTCTCTGGTTTACAAACCGACATCCTCGCCCCCCCCCACCTCAGCCCACCCCCAATACTCACTCGGTCCCCAAGTTCTCCTGCTTCTGTAACAGCTCTCACTTTGTACACCTAAGACCACCACCCTTCAGTCCCCTCTCACCAGGACCACGGCAATACCTGCTGGGGGGGTTCTGCCTGCCTCTAGCCTTTCCCCACTCCAGTCCATCCTCCACTCAGCTGCCAAAGCAATCTTCCTAAAGTGCAGGTCTGACCATGAGACACCCCTCCTCTCCCCCTCCTCGCACAGGGAGCTTCAGTGGTTCCATAGCTGCCAAACTCAACTGGCAGTTAAAGCCTTCCAGCGGAATGGTACAGTGGAAAGCGCCCCAGATTTGGAGTCAAGGGTTTGAATCCCAGCCCTCCTAATTATCAATACAGGGAGTTCTCCTCTCTGGTAGTTGAAGACTTACAAAGCACTTTCCTCACAATAACCCACAGGAGGCAATTGGTTCAAGTACTACCATCTCCATCTTACAGAGAAGGGAACTGAGGCTCAAGGAGGGGAGGGGAGGGGAGGGGATTTGCCCGTGGTCACAAAGGTGAGTGTAAAAGCCTGGGTTCCCAGGCATCCCAGGCTGGCAGATGTGACGGGTGCTTTTTCCACCACTCCACACCGCCTCTCCAATTGGGATTGTACCTTCCCTTTTGTCCACGAATAGAGTATCTTTGGCAGTACTGCCACAGAGGGTTTTCCCCAAGTCAACACTTTGAAGAGAAGAGACCCTTATTAGCTTATTCCCACAGAGCCACTGTGCTCAAGCGGAGTACCAGTGGCCCTCAACACTATAGTTCTCTAAGGATTCCGAAGGGCTTTCCTCACAACAACCCTGTGAGGTAGGTAACAAGTGTTATTCTCCCCATCTCAATGAAGAGAACAGGCTCAAAGGAGGTGCCGAGTCTTCCACCTCCAGGTAAGGCCCTCTTTCCCACGGTACTATCCTGGCTGGCAAGTCACTGAGCCGGCAGTGGGACAGAGCGCAGGAGGCCGCAAGGTGAATATTCACGCTTAGGGGGACAGGCTGCGGAGAAGAAAGAGAGCTCGGCGATGACCTAGGCCGAGCTCGTATTTTACAGAGGTTCGAGGCGAGGCCACGAAGGTCTGGTGACCTGCCAGGTCCTTCATCTTTCTCTCCATCCCCAAGAAACCTTCTTTATACTCTCGTGTGCATCATCTGATGCTGAATCAGGTTGGAGCTCCTGCTGAAGGCCCTGCCACATTCACTACATTCATAAGGCTTCTCTCCGCTGTGAATTCGCTGATGTTGAATGAGGTTTGAACTCCTACTAAAATTCTTCCCGCACTCATTACATTCGTAGAGTTTCTCCCCACTGTGAGTCCTCCTGTGTTGGATAAGGCATGAGCTCTGACTGAAGGTTTTCTCACACTCGTTACATTCGTAGCGTCTCTCTCCACTATGAATTCTCTGGTGGCGAATGAGATCGGACCTCACCCTGAAGACTTTCCCACACACATTGCATTCGTAGGGCTTCTCTCCGCTGTGAATTCGCTGATGGTTAATAAAAGTGGCGATCTGCCTGAAGGCCCTGCCACACTCACTGCACTGATAGGGCTTTACTCCAGTGTGGATTCTTTGATGCTGAGTGAGGTGTGAGTTCTGACTGAAAGTCTTTCCACAGTCATTACATTCATAGGGTTTCACTCCAGTGTGAATTCTCTGGTGCTCAATAAGTTTGGAACTCCCCCGGCAGGCTTTTCCACATTCGTTACATTCGTAAGGTTTCTCTCCGCTGTGAATCCTCTTATGCTCGATAAGGATGGAATTGCGGCTGAAGGCTTTGCCGCACTCATTACATTCGTAGGGTCGCTCTCCGCTGTGGATTGTCTGGTGGCGGACAAGGGCAGAACTCGCCATGAAGGCCTTGCCGCATTCGTTACATTCATAAGGTTTCTCTCCGCTGTGGATCGTCTGATGGTGAATGAGGGTCGTGCTACGACTGAAGGCTTTGCCACATTCGTTACACTTGTAAGGCTTCTCTCCACTATGAATTTTCTGATGCTGAATAAGGTTGGAGCTCCTCCTGAAGGCTTTGCCACACTGATCACACTTATGAGGTTTGTCTGCACTGTGGGGTTTGGACTTACTCGTGTATTCCGAAGTCAGCCGGCAGCCATGTTTGTGCAGCTCACATCTCGGGGGTCTCTCTCCTGCAGGTTCTGTCTCGGGTGGATCGGGATTTGAGCTTTGGCCACTTTCCTTTTCTTCCGGCGGCACACTTGCGGAGGTGGTCCCATTATCAAAATCGCTCTCTTGGTTAGGTGAGCCTTCCGGTATTTTCCCTTCTGGCTTTTCCTGTTGTACCTCTGACCTGTCCCCCGATCCCAAAGTTTCTCCAGATTTGGAGTCCTGGGAAACGGCCCCCTGGTCACCTACCAATGACTTGCCTGGCGATTCTACTTTGGAAACTTCCTGTTCTGAAACAGGCTCTTCTTTTGTTTTTTCATTTTCAGTTTCATTCTTAGATTCTGAAATGATAAAAAGAAAAACACAAATCTATACTGTGTGAAAGGGACCCACGGATTAGAAATTTCAGAAGCGGTATCACAGAAATGTAACAAGGGCCAATGAGGAGGACAAGTTGGGAAGGACACAGGACGGCTCTGATTCACGGCTACACAAACGATGGCGCCGGGGCTTCCCCCTCCCATTCTATCACCTACTCTTTGTTCTACCCCCTTAACCACCGCCTCTCTTATCCAAGTTCTCTTAAAAGTGGAATAATAGCATCAGGAGGGCAAAAGTCCATAATGAAAATTAAGAAGGCCAAAAAATCTTTTCCTCTTATGTCCCAAGCAATGGTTGCCTGACACAAGATGAGGGCCCCCCCCCAATGCTGGACAGGCCACATCTGGAACACTGTGTTCCTTTCTGGACACCACATGTAAAATGGGTCACTTAACATATAGGAGAATGTGTTTACGGAAGGACAACCCTGATGATGGGTCCCAAGAAATCATTCCATACGAGGGACGACTGAAGAAATTGGGCTTGACTAACCCTCTACAAGGGCCCAGCATGTGGAAGAAATATTCCAGGAGTAATGGAGCAGCAGGGCTGGCCTTGAGAACTAACAGAGCATCTAAAGACAGATTTCTTTCTGAAGCTGTTCTTAGGTGGATTCCATAATAGCCCTCAGCCCTCCTGACAAATTCTCGGACCTGTATTAAAATAACTTTCTCTATATGTCAAGGAAGCTACTGATTTCTTCTGATGAAGGGCTCGGAGCAGGGGGATGGACAAAAATTCAAATTTTTCTAGTTTTCCCTCACTATCATCACCCTAGCTTAAACCCAGTGATCATCACTTAGACCATTTTAATAGACTCCTAGGTGGTTTTCGCAACTCCAATCTTTTTCCCCTCTCCAGTAATCCTACATGTGGTCAACAACATAAATCTTCCCAATGAAAAGGTCTGACCATATCGGTTTCCAGCAATGCCCCTAAAGCACAAGTTAGCCCAGCATTTGCAGCCCTTCACTCTGGCTCTGATCTACCTCTCCAAGCTGATCTTGCACTGAAACCTTTCACGTAGGCTGCATTTGGGAGCCACTTCCTCTATTCTGCTAAGAAGGATCTCTCCTTTGACTTTATTACACTCGACTTTGTATATCATGCTAAATTGTGGATGTGTCATAATCCCCCATCAGACTGCTGACTGCCTGAAATAAAATCTCTTATGATTTTTTTTTTACCTTTGTGCCCCAAGCCCTAGGACGGTGCTTGCACGCAAGAGGTACCTAAACAAATATTGCCAAGAGTACTATCTTTAAGAAGTCCTTCTCGAACTCCAAGCTCGGTGGTGGCAGCCATGTAATTTAAAATGAAAACGGGGGGGGGCGCCTAAACCTTTTTTATTTTTCGCTAGAGATGGACAAAGGAGGGGAGTAATCACCAGTGGCTGGTACAAAGAGCAAGGAAAGCACAGAACATGAAAGAACCCACCAAGAGAGGTGAATGAAATCACCAGGACAAAGGTACAGGAGCAGAAGAAATAGTTAAGGGACAAGAATGGAGAAGGTGAATATTGGCAGGCAGTGAGCTACTAGGGAAGAATGATGAAAGAAGCAGAGAACACAAGGGCTGGCTTTATAAAGTCCAGAATTACAGAAGAGACAGCAAGGAAAAAAGAAAAGGATGATTTTTTTCTTCTATGGCTCGCCCTAGTAAGGCAGACTAGAGGGTCACTGAAGAGCTGCATCCATATCAAAACTGCCCAAGCAGCCATCACATCTCCATCTGCCCCCATCTAGGCCCACCCACTGCCCACTGTCCACAGTTTCCCCCCCACCCCTTACCTGGGCAGGCTCTTCCCTTCTGCAAGTCTCCATCATCAACCTCCTCTGGCTCCACAATCTGCAGTTTTTCTTCTTCCTCCATTTGGAAAATGGTGTCTGGCTCAGGAACTGGAAATCCTGTTCAGGAGAAAATAAACAGTAGAAAGAAATTTGGGCTGAGCACTCTTTTGGGCAGAGTAGTTCCAGAACTCAGGGACATTTTCTGGGAAGGCTAGGGACAAATATGGCAAGGAGCAACTGTCCAGAGATGTGACATTTAGGTGACACGAAGGGAGAGGCAGTGGATACTCAAGAAGTCAGAATCCTTTGTTGATTCTGGTCTTCCTGAGTGCCCCACCCCCTTCAGAAGCCAACTCAGTTTCTGATTTCTCACAGAAACCATTTCTATTCTATCCTGGTTTCAGAGCCAGAAAAGATCTACAAAAAGGACCATGCAAATTTCGCCTCTTCATCGATGCCTTCTTTCTGATCTTGACATATCTGTACTCTTCATGGGCCTGAAATGACTCCTCCTTTCATTTGTAGTCGTTATACACTCTCCTTCTAGGGAAAATTTTAGTAAGCAAAAGATGTCTGAGGGTTTTTAAGGGAATATGACAGATTTTCAATTCCCTGCGTCAACTTCTAGCCAACAGGTGGCTGTCTAGAGATGGGCAGTATCCAGACCTGGATAAAGTATCAGTCCTATCCTGGGCGGCAAAGTTTCAATCACAAGTTATATATGTCTCTGTAATATGACCCATGTGTTCATCCCTTTGGTCTAAGGCCAAAGCCCAGCTGCAGTAGAGAGAGAGCCTTCTTTTTTCTCCCTCATAGACACCCCCATCGCCCAAAATACTACAGTTAGAGAGAACACATTGAAAATGGAGATTGTTTTTGTTTCAATAGTTCTATTGTGTTCCCTGCATTGGAAAGAGAGAGATGGCCTTCCATCATAAACATCTAATCCCTCTTCCACCTGTCTCCTGGCCTGCTGGGGAAGAAGAGAAGCACCATTTCTTCACAATTTCTCCATCCTGTTTCCTGGCCTGGCTGCTGGAGCAGAATAATTTAATTCTTGCACACTCCTCTCACCGGCCACCTGGCCTGAGGTGGCTCCCCCACACCCGTATCTATAGCTCCTCCTCTCTTCCAGCTGCATGTACCCCTGATGCCAAATACAGTATTTGCAGCATCCACCTCCTAAGGTTGTAATGAAGAAGTACTCTGTAAACTTTCAAGAACCGTTAGAGAAAGGTGACCAGCTGTTGTTTGCGGGGAGGGGACCCAAACTTACGAGTTGGTCTGGAAACTCCTTCCACTGCTGTGGATCGAGCACTGTGACTTAGTCTTAAACATGGAGAGAACAGGGATTAACAGGCCAGGAAAAGGACAAAGAGCTAATATGTGCCAAAAGTCGGACTTGAAGTCAGGTCTTGCTAACTATAAGGTTCTTTTTTTACTCCTCTGCCGCATCCTATCTCAATTATTAACTTTAGTAAATGTTTACTGACTAAACACTCCTCTGCCACATTTTGTCTCAATTATTAACAACTTTAGTAAATGTTTACTGACTAAATACTCCTCTGCCACATTGTGTCTCAATTATCAACTTTAGTAAATGTTTACTGATTATATACTCCTCTGCCACATTGTTGCTCAATTCCCATCACTTTTGGTAAATGTTTACTTAATAAATAACCAAAGAAAGGTTTCGGCAAAGTCACAGAAGACAAGTGGAAAGCAGATTTATTAAGGAGAAAATGAGGAAAGTGCCCTTGATGACTCATTGGGGAATGGAGGTGAGCCTGAGTTCTTCAAGGCTCTGCTAGGAGAGAAGAAACTCCAGCAGAACTTCTCAAAATGGAGAAGTTTCAAGTATGCCCAGATTGATGATTTCCTGACTGCTGTCAGAACTCCAGCTGAACTCAATTTGGAGAGGCTCACGACCACGGTGGTCAGAAGGGAATTCAATTTTTGGCTTCAGCAACTCACCGAAGTCAAAAACGTCTGGTCAACAACGTTAGTTCTAAGAGGGAAAGCTTTTAGGGAGGTCTTGGATTCGATGGGCAATTAAGGTCCTTACAAGTCTCAGATTCTGGCGTACACTGAGGCAGAAAGAAGTTACCATTTAGGGAGCAGCGAGAAGGCAGGCCCCAACAAATTGACAGATCCTTGATTACCAAGCACGGGGAGGCTCTGGATATAGTTTTAATTTGTGAACAGATCTATGCCCAAGACCCTTATTCCTATTCCTCTCCCCCACTTCTAATCCGAAATCGGTCTGACCATTAGCCTGGCGCGGTACAGCCACGGGCACGTGCCAATAACCACACCTTTTCTTTTTTCCAAACACCTGTAAGCAGCGCTTGCTGAGGAATCACGCCTACCGCGCCCCACCCCCTGGCACTCTTACGGGCCGAAAAAGTTACTAGGAGCATTGACAATCAGGCCAGCGCTCTACCACCATGTGCGCTGCTTAGTAGTGTTAGTAGTACAACGGGCACCGCAACAGCCTCCACCTGGTCCGCCGGTTCCCGGAGTCTCCCCCTCTCCCCTCCCCCCTCCACACAGCTGCCACGTCCCCCGGTCCAGCCCCGGGGGAAACAGCTCCCCCAAGGCTGCTTCCCCCCAGGGCCCCAGTCCACCTTTCCAGCCTCAACTCCCCCGACTCCCCCCACCCACGCTACTTACATTCCAGCCTACCAGCTGTTCCTCGCACACATCCCCCTTCCAACCTCGGCGCCTTTGCCCAGGTCTGGAACTCTTCAGCTTTGGGGCACGCCTCAAGGTTCAGCTCCATGAGGACGGCCGCCTTACCTATCCCGGCCCCCCGCAAGGCGTCGCTCCGCCCCGGCCCCCCGCGCCACAAGACGAGCCCCGCGAGGCCCGGGGCGGCCTCATTTAGGTCTGGCCATGGGCAGAGCCGCGGGGCCCAAGGCCCAGCCCACACTCCAGCCTACGTGTCCAAGGAGTGAGGGGAGAGGAGACGTGGGCCAGGGGCGGCCCCAAGTTTGGGGAGGCGGGGTCGAGGAAGCGGAAGGGGCGGGATCTCGAAAGCGGAAGAGGTGGGCCCGCCGCTCCCGGCCCCCCGAACTCGGGGGTCCTAACGTTCCGCTGCGACCGGACCGAAGCCGCCCTCTTTCCCAGATTCCCGGAACCCCAGACTCGCCGGAGTCCTGACTCCCGGGCGTCCCGCAAGTCCCCTTCTCGCCGTGAGAACCACCGAGACGTGCCGGCACCGCCGGCTCCTCCTGCCGGTAGGAGGCACTTCCCGTACCACTCTAGGACGCCTCGGAGGTCCGGCATCTCGCTGCTCCGCTGGAAGCTTCCCATTGGCCTGGAGAGGAATGGGGCCAGCTCCGGGGCTAGCTAACGAGGAGCTCCAGATGTGCTATAGCAACGCACCCTTGGGAATAGGAGAAATTGTTTTGCTTGACTCTGCATATTTTTTTTGTGAGAGATTAGGGCTTTTTTTTTTAAGGTTCTTTTTTCCAGTGAGAGTAAATAAATACGTAATAACTGAATGAATAGAATTTAATTATTAAAACCACAGAATAACAATAAATTGGACAGAATGAGAACGCAGAAGATAAAATTTAAAAACTGAATTTCTCAAAAATCAAAAGTTTTTGCACAAAGAAAATCGATGTAGTTAAGTGGAAGGGAAACCAAAAAAAAATATTTGCAGCAAGTTTCTCCGATGAGGGTGTTGTTTCTAAGATTTACAGAGTACCCCAAAAGTTTTAGTCTATTTTCAGCTTTAATAACTTAATAAACTATATAAACAGAGTGTGAGACCTTCTCCTGTCTCACTCTCTTTCTCGCCCCCCCCCTTTTTGTTGGACTTTATTTTTTCCAACTACATATAAAGAGAGTTTTTCAACATTGACTTTTATAAGATTTTGAGTTCCAAATTTTTTTTCTCCCTCCCTCCCCCCTGCCCCCAAGATGGCAAGAAATCTGATATAGGTTATGCAAGTCCGATCATTAAATATATTTCCTCATCAGTCGTGTTGTGCAAGAAGAATCAGAACAAAAGGGGAAAACCACGAGAAAGAAATAACAAGAAAAAGTGGAAATAATAAGCTCCGATCTGCATTCAGACTACATAGTTCTTTTTCTGAACGTAGATAGCAGTTTTCATCATGAATCTTTTGGAATTGTCTTAGATTATTGTATTGCTGAGAACATGTCTCTTTTTTTTAAATTAAAGCTTTTTATTTTTCAAAACATGCATGGATAATTCTGCAACAAAATCTTGTGTTCCAGTTTACACCTCCCCTTGTCTTCTCCCACCTCTCTCCCCTAGAAGGCAAGTAATCCAATGTATGTTAAACTGGTAGAAATATATGTTAAATTCAATATATGCATTCATGGCTATACAATTATCTTGCTGTAAAAGAAAAATCAAATCAAACCAGAAAAGAAAATGATGGAGAAAATAAAATACAAGCAGACAACAACAAAAAGAGTGGAAATGCTATGTTATGATCCCCACTCAGTTCCCACAATCCTCCCTCTGGGTGTAGATGGCTCTTTTGATCACAAGACCACTGGCACTGGTCTGAATCATGTCAGCGTTGAAGAGAGCCAGGCTGAGAACATATCTCACTCTCTCAAGGACAGGAAAGCTAAATATCCACTTAAGGTTTCCGAGGGATGTGGGGGACACTACTTTTTCTTCTATTAGCAGGAGTGACTTCAGCATCCATGAACTGTTCCTCATTGTTATAAGGAACCCAGTTTCGTATAACCACTTAACATCGATCAGCTTTATTTACCTCAAAGACAGCCAGAACAAACATGCAAACATTTCCCACTAATATACCTGGGGTATAATTTCCTCATACACCATCTCAATGTCTGGGTGTGGAGAGAGGCTCAAAATTTAGCCCAGGGCTTATAAGTATCAGATCTCAGTGTGTACTACAAATGATCTGACATTGTTTAAAAAAAAGATAAGTCAAACAATAAAGCAGAGTAGGGAGCTGTTGCTTGTCCTTTGTGTGCTGGAAGAGAACCAAAATGCCATCACTGTCTTCAAGGTACAGTGTATCTGTGTGACGGTGGCTGATCGGACTACTATGAGCCTGGAAGGCTCTGCCAGGGATCGGGCATAAAAAGTATGCCCACCACAAGAAGGAAAATGTCTCTAAATTTGTGCATCTCCTGTTTCTTTTGTGCTACTGCAATTCTGCTTTGCTCATAGAGCACAGCACCTTCTCTGATGTGAACATGCCATGCTGTACCAGGGTCTCCCCTGTCTCATAATCAATTCCAAAACTCTTCAGAGATTGGAGAGGGCTGAAAGTCTTAAAAGGTGTGC
The DNA here is from genome assembly GCF_902635505.1 of Sarcophilus harrisii. Classification (NCBI taxonomy): domain Eukaryota; kingdom Metazoa; phylum Chordata; class Mammalia; order Dasyuromorphia; family Dasyuridae; genus Sarcophilus; species Sarcophilus harrisii. The sequence continues at coordinate 77,494,791 of NC_045432.1, read as the reverse complement.
TTGAATCAGACTACCGAGCGCTTAAGGCTAATTACGTATTCCACAATGACTCTGTTAGCGTTTGTTTGGGAAAATGGCCCTTCTCACCATTGGTGCTTACTCAATGTTTGGTGTATACAGATAATCGTAGGCAAAGATTAGAGGGTGGGGTGAAACAAGCCAGATTTCACTTGGCTGCAGGACAAGGAGGAGAGAGGTTGGCGACTTTGGACTTGAGAATCCAGGAGCCTCGGGGCAGTTTTGTCTGTCTCCCCCTAAAGACCTAGGACTTTAATTTATCCTGACTCCTGCTGTTCCTGAGGCCTCCAGGGAGCTAGTCTGGACTTTACAAGAGACATCTTAAGAGCATCCTTGTACCTTCTGATCTCTGTGTGAGTACTTGCCTTGTGGGAGCTCTCCAAAATATAGTCAGAAGATTAAAGGCAAACATATGTGGAGGCAAACAAAGTAGTACAGAAAACTATATTTGATAAACCTAAAGAACTCGGATAGTAGGGGAAGGACTCTCTATTTGTCAGAATCCACCTGGAAGACTAGCAGGCAGTCTGATAGAAATCAGGGATAGACCAGCACCTCACACCTAATATTAATGTAAATTTCAGAAGGATCCATTACTTAAATATTAAAAATCACTCATAACAAATTCAAGGAGCAAGGAAGAGAGGACAGGGAAGAGTTTGCAATGGAACCAGTGATGGAGAGGATCATACAGGATAAAAGGAACAATTGTGATTCTGTAAAATTTAGCACAATTTTACACAAATCTCTAGTGCAGTTAAACTTAGGAAGTAGGTAACTGGGGAAAATATTGGCAGTGAGTTTCTCTGATAAGGATATAAGTATGAGCCACAGCTCAATAGATAAGTGGTTAAATAATATGAAGAGGCAATTTTCTAAGGAAAGAATCCAAAACATGAAGAATGCCATTGGAAAAAGGTTCTAATCATTAGTAATCAGAGAGATGCAAATGAAGGGAAGTTTGAGATGCCTCTACACTCTCATCAGGCTGGCAAAAATAAAACAAAAGAGGAAAACGACAAATGATGGCGGCATTGTGCCTGACATATAGTGGGTGCTTCCTAAATGTTTATTGATTGAAACAAGATACAGCTGCATTGTTGGTGGAGCTGTGAAATCAAAGAAAGAAGATAAGGATTTTATACAAAAATATCTGTAGCAGCTCTTTTTGTAGAGGCAACAAACTGGAAATTAAGGAAGTGTGCTCCTGTTGGGGAATGGTGAAACAATCTATGCTATATGAATGTAATGGAATATTATCGTGTCATAATAAATGATAAAATGGACAAATTCAGAGGATGATGAGTGACAATGGTTAGGGTGCTGGAATGGAGTCAGAAAGATGACTTCCAATGCTGCCTCAAATACTAGCTAGATGACCTTGAGCATTTTATGTTACTTGACCTCATTTTAGCTCAGTTTCCTCATCTGCAAAAAAAAGGGAGTAAAATGCATCTACCTCTGGGGGTGGTTGTAAGGCTCAAATGAGACAAGGAATATTTGTAAAGCATTTTGCAAACCTTTAAGTACTATATAAATTCTAGCTATTATTACTCTTGTTGTTCGTCTTTCATTTTAGAAGCCGACTAATTGCGTCACAGATGATGTCTTGACTTGCTCATGAATTGGATTGAAGTGAGGCAGAGTTACACAAAGTTCTCAGCCTCACTCACTATTATCTTAGCTAGTATTCCAAGGAAACCAGAAAGACCTTTATATTTGTGTTCATCTTGCAGTGAAGCTTGCACTAGAATACTTTATACAATAATTTCTTTATAAAGAAAAGCAACTTTGAAAGATTTTAGAACTCTGATCAATGAAATAATAAACCACAAGTCCAAAAGAATGAAGTTAAAATGTTCATTTCCCGACAGAAGCTGAACTTACAATTCAAAAACATACATTTTCAGACATGGCTAATGTGCAGATTTCTTTTGCTCGACTATGTAGATATGAATTGAGATTTTTAAAATTTTCTCTATGAGGGAAGTAGTAGAAGAGCCAGATTAATAATAAAAAAAAATTAAGGGGCACTAGGTGGTGCAGTGGATAGAGCATCAGCCCTGAAGTCAGGAGGACCTGAGTTCAAATCTGATTTCAGACACTTGACACGTCCAAGCTGTGTGACCCTGGACAAGTCACTTAACCCCAATTGCCTCAACAAAAAAAAATTAAACACATCTGATAATGAATTAAAAATTATTATATGGCCATAAGATCAATGCCTGACCTCCAGAGAGTGAGAGTACATGCTATGCTAATATATTAATTAATGAATGAAATGAATAGTTTAGGAGGCAAATGGAAGGCCTTTCAGAACTAATGCAGGGGCAGTGAGATGATGCAGTGGAGAGAGTACCATCGCTGAAGTCAGGAGGACCTGAGTTCAAATCTGACCTCAGACACTTAATCCTTCCTAGCTGTGGGACCTTGGGCAAGTTACTTAACCCAATTGCCTCAGCAAAAAAAAAAAAAAGAAGAAGAACTAATGCAAGAGGACCAGAATTAGAACAATAATAATATTATAAAGAAAAACAATTGTGAAATTCTTAGACTTCTGATTAATGCAGTGATAAATGATTCCAGAAGACTGAAGGTGAATCATGTCACCCCCCCCCCCCAACCTCCACTCCTGCCACAAAGGTGATGAATTGACAGTGCAGAAAGAGCTGGCCATTTTCAGACACCGCCAAGGAGAACAGCTCTTTCCTGGACTATGCGGCTTTGTATGAAGGGCTTTATGATTAAGGGTTTTCCCCCTTTGATTTGTTCCATGCAAGACAAAGTAGAGCCATAGTGGGAAGCACAGATGAATAAAAAGAGAAATGGAAAAAGATCACGCTGCTCTCTGGCAGGAGGGAGAAGAAATGCCCCGAGTACAGGTCGGGGAGGAACTCTCTGATCAAGATACAAAAGAAAATCCCCTGTTCTTTTTTAAACCAACATAACCACGTGCTTGAGCTGATGAATTAGTCCTCCCGGGAAGCTCAGAAAGAGCTCACACAAACCCTCCAAACCAAGCTCCTCCACCTGTGCTAGGAGCTTTAAGGGAGCCATCTCCAAATTCTTTCTTTAGCAGGGGAAGGGAAAGGAATATGCATTTATGTAGTGCCTACTGTGTGCCAGCACTGTGCTAGGAAGAGATGATGGGTCATCACACTCACACTTGTCCTCTAGGAGTGATCTATGAACTAAGGCGGGTGCCCCTGGGCCGGGCTCTAGGTCTCAGCTTCCTCTGGGTACCGTGGCCAGCGAGGTTGAATCTGCATTGAAGGCCAAGGGCCTCTAGGGGACAGGCTTGAACAGGGAACCAACGCGAAGACCTCCGCGGCGTCCTAGAGCGGCACCGGAAATGGTCCTGGGAGGTGAGGTGGGAGCTGTCAGGGGGAGGAGGACGGACTTCCGGCGGTGCCATTTTGCGCTACCCGGTGCTCGGGTAAGTGTGCTAGGGGCCTAAGGGCGGGCGGTGGGCCCTGGGTGCTAGGGCTCTCCCTTCTGTCCACCCCCCGTCTCCGTCCGCCCGCGTCGGGCAGGGCCGGCCGGCCAACCGCGTGGCGGGGGGGGAGGTCGGCGCCCTCCCCGTGACAGTCTTCTCCTCGCCTTCTTTCCCTCCCCTCCCACCTACGGTCCGCACATGCGCAATAGTGGCCCCGGCCCGCTTGGGCCGGGTGCGAGCTGGCCCGGACCTGCCCCTCCCCTGCCCAACAGTGGAAGCCGAGGCACGGGGCACGCAGCCAGTCCGCGAGTCATTATTAAGCGCCTACTGTGTGTAAGGCAGCCTCTGAGGAGGACCGAGACTCGAGAGCCGACTCGCAAGGGTAACGGAGCTCCCCCTCCCACCCGCTCGAAGCCGGCCCACTCTTGGGGGCCGATCCTGGGCAAGTGGTTCTCCCCGGAGCTCTCCTTCCCCTAATGTAAAAATGCGAGCTCGGGCCTGGATCTTCATTTCATGTTGCTTTTGGACATGTTGGGGAGGGGGGTGGGGAGTGCCACTTTTAGGGTAGCCCGTGGCTTTGAGCGACAGGATTGGATGCTTCAAATAGTGCTCGACTCCCCTGCCTCCTTCAGTCTCCCGCCACTCCCCAGAAGGGGTTCGGGCCACCCTTTCACTTTTATTACGGACAGTCGTGAAGCTGATGGATGCCGAGGGTAGAAAGTTCCTAGCTCTGTGGCGATTGGTGAGCCCCAGCAACCCTTAAGGGCCCCCAGTAGTCTATCTTAGGGGAGGGCGGGTAATGCTAGCCCCCCTCGGTTTTATAATCCTCATCTCCCCTCGGAACCTCACCTAGTTACTTTCCAAAGTGCAGGGTTGAGATTGGTGATTTCTAAGAGTTGAGACCACGGCCATTCTCCTAAGTGAATTGTGCAAAGAAATGGCCTTGTTCAGTGATTTTTGTGAAAAGGCAAAGCATTGTGGGATGTGAAGAGATGGTCTTGATGAGGATAGAGTCTAACCAACTAGCTTAGTGCTTTTCAAGTGCAAGTCCCTAGCAGATTTCGGCGGTGAAATATATCTTCTTTTAAAATCCTGAAGTAATTATGATTTGCAGTTTCAGCATTGTAAAGGAGCGTGGTCTCTAGGAGAAGTTGGCGTTACTGAGTTCAAATCCTGGCACTGATTCCCTTTATGACATGACCTCAATGTGTGAACCGAGAATGCTATTATCAGGACCTACCTCACAGGGTTGTTGTGAGGAACAAATGAAATAATGTTTGTAAAGCACTTTGGATACCTTACCGGAGTCTGTAGATGTCATTATTGGGGGCCCTTCTTCAATCAGAGCATTTGCCAGTACCTTCACACAGCATCCTGGATGGGTGGCTAAAACCCTCGGGAGACAGGCTTAGCTACTCCACCTCTGGGACAATACACACAACCCTCACCAAGTTAGATCTGCTGGGTCGCTTACTTCTTGGGTCGAGCCACCTTTACACCCCTCTGAGGCATTGGATGTCCCTTTAGAGGAGGTCATAGAACCCCCAAGTTGGAATAGACCTAAGTGGAATCTGCAGCAAAGGAAAAATTCTCTCTCCAATAGGGCAGTTTCCCTTTGTGTCTTGGGCCCTTTTGGTATCTAGGGAAGCCCCTGGGACCCTTCACAGAAGAATACTTTTAAAAGAATACAATAAAATACCTAGGTGTACAAAAGAAAACAATTTTTCTGGAACACAGTTAGCAAAATATGGCAGGTAAAGAATCCCCAGGCAGTTCTGGAAAGAGGACATCCAGCTTGTTCTAGGAAGTGTTAAAAGGGTTTTCCTTATATCCAACGGAAATCTGATTTCCGGCTACCATCACCCCTATTTCTTAATTATTAATCCAATCCCTCATCCACATAATCGTGCTACAAGTCCTGCTGTAATGCCTTCTTTGCTTTTTTTTGAGGAGTGCGAACTGCCACGTGAATAAGAGGTGATGACTGACTGAAACTATTATGGACACTTCTCGCTCTACGGAAATTTGCATTGGGCGAATTTGGCTAAAGAATTCTAAATTAAACCTGCATTCCAAAAAAAAAAAAATACTGTTAATTTTATAATTCTGTATCTCTCTTATTTCTGAGGCTCCAAGTGAAGTAGAACTGATTTGCAGGGAAACGATCTCTACCTTGGGGGGAGGTAGGAGACCTCTGAGCTGAGGGGATGCCTTTGCTACATCCACCCAAGTGATCTGTGTCTATCTCCCTAACTCACCCTATATGTCTATCTCCCTTTGATCTGATTACCTCAGTACCCTATATCTGTCCTTTTCTGTCTGTGTCCCTGTCCGGCCTGTCTCTCCCTTCCTGGCCCTAAAAGTTCCTTTTCCTGTTCTCTGTTCTGTATTTAAATTCCTGTAAAAATCACTTTATGAAGCAGTCTACTGAACAGTTCACTTATATGAAGTGAGAACATGTGCAAATGTGTGTGTGTGTATGTATGTAAATAAAACTAGAGTAAGAAAGAGTACCCATCCAGGAGTTAGGAGACCTTGTTTATGATCCTGGTTCTATCTTATGTGACGTAACAAGTCCTTTCTTTCTAGACCTTTTGTACAGGTGTAAAACAGCTATTAATTTCTATTTTTAACTTTTGTTTTTCAAATGAAAGTTTGTTTTCTTTTCCCCACTGCACCCCCATTTCTCTTTCCCTCCCTCCCTTCTTTTTCCCCCTTCCTTTACCCTCCCTTTCCTCTTTCCTTATCCTTCCTCTCCTTTCTCTCTGTCCCTTACCTCCTCCTCCCTTCTTTTCCCCTCTCTCCCCTTCTCTCTTTTAAGACCAGATTTTCCTATCTCACCCAGGCTAGTACAGCAGCCACTCGTGGACTCAGTCTGAGCAACCTGTTTGAACTGGGTTGGCCAATCCCATCTCTCCCAGCCTGGTGACCCTCTACTCCTAGGGGGTCATTGTATTGTTCCTGACCTTAGTCTGGGTACCTGATCAATCTTGCCCTCTGAAGCTCCCAACTCCCAACTCAAGAGAACCACCAACCTTAGTCTATCCAGTAGTAAGGACCATAGTATGCTCACTTCCCCATTTCTTCCCATTTAAAAGAAAAATTAAAATCCTTATAACAAATGCATTGTCAAAACAGATTTCATATTGTCCATGCTCAAAAGTGTTTCATTTTGTAGTTTGGAGTCCATCCCCTCTGGCAGGAGATGAGGAGCACGAATGATCAATCATCAGTTCCTTTGGAGTCCTAATAAGTCATTTCATTGATAGGAATTGTTAAGTCTAAGAAACTTGTCTTTATAGTGTTATTATTGTGAAAATTGTTCTTCTGATTCTGCTCATGTCACTCTGCATCAGTTCCTATAAACCTTTCCAGCTTTTTTTCTCACTCTATCCTCCTTCATCATATCTTAGAGCACAGAATACTATTTCCAGCATTTGATTCCATAATTTAAGCCTTGGGGGTAACTCTGATGCTGCCACCAGCATCAGACAGGGTTGAACATCCAGGATCACTCAAAGTAATTATATGTAGGTTAGAAAGCCAGTCCAGTTCCCTGGTCTTTTTGAAGGCTTCTGCTTCTTAAAACTTGCAAATCCTGATCTACTCCCTCTTGCAGTCCTGGGACGCCCTTGGGGATCTAGTGCTTATGTTACTGTCTTTGTTGGTTTCTTGCCTACTAGTAAGAAGAAGGCTAATGATTTCATATGCAAGATAAAGAATATTTGAATTTATAAAATTAGAAGCTGTTCCCTAATAGATAAATGGTCAAAGGACACACAATTTTTAAAAGAAAGAAATCTAACTTATCAACAGCTGTGTGAAAAAATTGCTCCAAATCATTTAAAAAGGGAGAAATAGAAAGTATAGAAAGTCTACCTCTCATCTGTCAGAGTGGCAAAAAAAGGTAGCAAAGGGAAATGACCTGTGATGGAGGACTGTGGGAAAATGGATGCACTTGTGAGTCAGCCCAGCCATTCTGGGGAGCAATCTCACTGCCCTCAAAGTTACCAAACTGGGTATAGCTTTTGACCCACAAATAACACATCCCAGGCCCCGGCCCCGGCCCCATGCAGAACTCTTTTTGTAGGAATCCAAGGCTGTCAGGTTGCTGTTAAGGGCCTTCTCTACCATGAAAGCTGCCAAGAGCATGGCCTACTCTCATGAAGTCCCTTTGGCAATGGTGAAAAAGGAGCAGAAACCTGCGGGTGTTGGCCTGGGAAGGGCTTTAGACTTATTTTACTTGGCCCCCATGGGCAGAAGTGGAAGATGGGCAGATTTTGACTTGGCATAAAGGAAAACTGTAATTTGAAATGTTTAAAAGTACAGTGAGCTACTTCAGGAGATAGTGAATTGACTTCCCCAGCACTGGAAATCTTTAGATTGAGGCGGGATCCCCACTTGTCAGTACAGTTTGGACCAGATGTCCTCTGGGAGTAGATTCCAGTTCTGTGACTTTTAATTCCCATAACTCATTTGTGGCTCCACAGGGTTTCTGCCTGCTTCCCCTCAGATTCTAGTTGACTCGGTGACTTTTCTCATGGAGATTTCTTTTTTGCTTTAGTTGTTTGAGGGTGGTGTAATTTAGGACGGAAGTTTGGTTACGACCACATCTGGACCCACTACTCGAAGACCCTGACAGGTAATACTTATGACTAAATTTTCTGTAATAGCACCTTCTCTGTGGCTGGCATTGTGCCAAGAGTTTTGCAATTATTGACTCATTTGATCTTCATGACAGCTCTGGGAAGTAGGTGCTGCTATTATCCCCATTTTACTTCAGAGAAAACTGAGACAGACGGGACAAGTGACTTGCCCAGCATCACACAGCTAGTGAGCTTGTGAGGCTACATTTGAACTCTGGTCTTCTGTCTCCAGGTGCTGTGCCATCTAGCTTTATTCTAACATTTGAAAACTTTAATTGGTCATCTTTGTAATTTTAAGGAAGTCTTATGGATTGCTTTTGTTTTCACATCACCTTTATTTTCATTTATATCCCTTTTGCCACGCTATCTTTCTTTTAAAAAAAATTCAACAAAGAAAAAATAATGCACATCAACAAAAATTAGTCTGTGGCTCAGTCATATTTGGTGATATATTTAATATTCCACAGCCACTGTTTTTCCCAATTCTGCTTTCTTTACTTTGCGTTAATTTATATAGTCTTCCCAAGTTTCCCCAAATTCTTCTTCATTCATAAGAATCTCTTCCACACAGTAGCTACTAAGCATTTATAAAAAGCTTACTATGTGACTTCTGACCAGCAGGGCTGCCTAAGTGGAAGTATAACACTGTTCTCATAAACCTATTCTAGTAAAAACCTGAAATTTGCATCAGACTGAATAATGATCAAGAAATCCAATGAGAAACTACAGGAAGTTCGTTTGTTGCTCTCTAGAATATAACTTCACAAAAAACCAGCCAATAGCCCGTGGGAAATAGGAAGGGGCCCTGTCAGCAAAGCCGCCGACATCTCAGGCAAACCAAGCTAGCCAGTCTAGGCCAAAAGAGCAGCCAGAGATAGGGGTAGCTTTCAAAGAAGGCCATGTGTGTAGAAGCTCCCTTGATAAAGACCCAGAAGGGTCAGGAGGCCTCCAGATGGTGAGAAAGCTCCTGGTAGGGACCTTAGAAGCTCCAGAGAGTAGCAAAGAACAGCAGGGTATCGACCAGAAACCCAAGGTGTCCAGTGCTGTCCTGATGTCACAGAGAGGGCCCTGAAGATTTGAGTCTGTAGGGGAGAAGGGGGTGGAGATTTGTGCAGGAACCCAGGAGTCCCAGGTTGAGGACAAGCAGAGCTTAGACCTCCACCCAAAAGAACAGCAAGAACCAGCCTGATCCTGGCCTGAAGCTTTTGTCTCAGCAACCAAAGTTGGAGAGTTTATTTCATAGAAAACACCGACCAGTGTCAATTACCCTAAATATGGAGGTCCTCTCAAAGGAGAGAATAAGTCCGTGGCTGCTGCAAGCAGACTCTGAAAGGAAGAGATGGATTTCCCTCAAAGAGGACGTGAATATATCTAGGAGAAATAAAGCAAGAGACTAGATTTAAAAAAATAACTAACTGCTCTGAAGGGAAGGATTAGAAATGGAATAAAAAGATTAGATGAGAAAGTGGGGAATCTTGCCAAGTAACAGATGCCCTGAAAAGGCAGATCTGCCTGTGGCCTGGTGACTGCCACACATCCGATCACTTGGAGGCTGAGAGCTTAGGCAAATTGGCCTTTAAACAGGGGAAGATAGAAAGGAAGTTGCTGGGACCTTGGGAGTTCCGACCTTCATCCAGATAGTTGTTTCTAGATTTTTCTTGTCCACATTGGTAGCCGGACCGATCCATCTTGGGGCAAATTTAAGTCAGACTGCTCTAGGTTTGTGTGGAAACTTCCTTTCCCTGCTGGTGTTGTGGGAATGTAGATTAACTCACACCTCCCCAGAGTGCAGTGCACAGAACCAGGAGACCAGTTTCAATGATAACAAGCGCTCTGAGAGACATAAAAACTCCCATTAAGGCAGCGACCAGTCGCCTTTCTAGTGGCCCCATATTGATGCAGGCTTCTTCCCTCCTGACCGAGGAGGGCTCACGGGCTGCAGCCAGAGAAGGACATTGTTAATAATAACTGTTAAATGCATGGCCAGTTTGGCGGTTTGATTTGACTATGCAAATATGTCATAAGGATTTTTGTTTTGGGGGTTTTTTTTTGGTGAGAGGGAAAGAGAATAGATTTTCTTTCATTGGAAAAAAAATTATGAAAAAGATGATTTTAGAGAATTCTGGGTAGCATGAACTGATGCAGAGTGAAGTGAGCAGATGCAGGACGATGGCTTTTGCAAAGACAGTGCCCTTTTCCCATCATCCTTGTTAACTGTTGAGGGTGCCCCCATTCCCCATCTCCATCCTCCACTCAGCCTGTTTCTAATGGAAGTTGTACAGAACGAAATGCTTGCAAAATGGTGAGGAAAGTCTTTTCCTTATCTTCTTTTCTTCTTCCTGTCTTCTTTCCTTCCTTCCTTCCTTCCTTCCTTCCTTCCTTCCTTTAGTAAGAGCTTTTTGTGTTCCAGCTTCTGGGCTACACTACTAGGTATACAAGGAAAAGCAAAAACAGTCCCTGTCCTCATTGACTGTAATGGAACCATGTGTGATGTAAAAAGAGAAGATGCAGGAGGAGTTGCAGAGGGAGGGCATTAACAAACAGAGTGATTGGGAAAGGTCTTCCAGAGAAACTGGGCTTTGAGTGGAGCCTTTTTTCAAATTTCAGACTTACTTACCCACCAAAAATAAACATACCTATGGTAGAGCAGAACCCAGAAGGAGGAGTCAGCATGAAGTCACAACTCTCGGTGTCATGCAACTTGATTGTGAAGAAGGTGCTTTCTAGAGCTCCAGTTAGCACTATGGTTTTGTGAGGAGTGGGACTGTTCTCCTTAGGTTCTCTACTTTCTTTCCCAATGAGTTTGGGCCAATGGAGAAGGCTTTTTACCTAGAAACTATTAAAGCTTACAGTTGCTCTAAGACTTTTGGCAGGCAGGCAGTGTCTTAGGCAGACAATAGCTGAAAGGCCCATTGGGCCCAGAGTCGAACAGCAGAAAGAAATAAGAATTTTTGCAGTGCTTTCAAATGGCCCTAAACTTCTCCCTAAAAACAATGTCCACCTTTTTAATCCAATATTTTTTCAGTTATGCTATATGGCCCTGAGTCCTGGAATACCAGTCTATGAAGAATTCAAATTGTCATATACTCAGAGGGCAAAGGAGAGGTGCATGATGGGCATGAGTATAGACACTTATCCATGACCAGCGAAGAAATTCCCGGGAGAAACAGCATAAGGGATGTCGTCAGGGATCTGTACAATGAGGAAAGGAGGTAGGCTGGTTGGGTAACGAGAACCAAGAGCCTTGTAAGCCTTGTTAACAGATCTAACGAGGAGGTCCCTCGGTGTGGTTGATGAACCCTTTGTGAAGGAGTTACAACTTAAGTCTTGAGGAAAGAGATGAGCTCATGAGGCCGTAATAAGGAGGAAGTCCATTCCAGACGTGGCAGATCAGCAAGGCCAATTTCATTGAAGTGGGAAGGGATGTGACAAGATCTGGCTTGATGGGTGGTTGCGTGAAATGAGTCTAGAAAGGTGGGATGGAGCCAGATGATGGAGGCCCTCAGATGCCATGCTAACAAGTCTATTTTCTCCTAGAGGGAATATGGAACCTCTGTGCGCTTTTGCATAGGGGCAGTCAGGTTTGCTCATTAAGAAACTTCATTTTGGAGTATGTTATGGAAGGTGACCCATTCGACTTCAAGAGTAGTTCAGACAGGAGCTGGATAAGCATTAGAGCAAGGGTTGGGACGGATCTCTGGGAATTTTCTCTTGTCTCCAGAGCAAATCACTGATTTGTTTCTTCTCTACCAGGAGGGGTTCTCGTTTCCAGACCTGATGTGGTCTCCACTCTGGTTTGAGGGGAAATGCCTTATGTCCAGTACATACAGGGACCTGAGGACGGAGAGTTCTAACAATGTGAGCCCTGCCCAGGTGAGTGAGGGAGGAAGGGAGAGAGTGATAGATGCCAAGACTCTTTTTTTTTTTATTTAATAGCCTTTTATTTACAGGATATATACATGGGTAACTTTACAGCATTAACAATTGCCAAACCTCTTGTTCCAATTTTTCACCTCTTACCCCCCCCACCCTCCCCTAGATGGCAGGATGACCAGTAGATGTTAAATATATTAAAATAGAACTTAGATACACAATAAGTATACATGACCAAAACATTATTTTGCTGTACAAAAAGAATCAGGCTCTGAATTATTGTACAATTAGCTTGTGAAGGAAATCAAAAATGCATGTGTGCATAAATATAGGGATTGGGAATTTAATGTAATGGTTTTTAGTCATCTCCCAGAGTTATTTTTCTGGGCATAGCTAGTTCAGTTCATTACTGCTCCATTAGAAATGATTTGGTTGATCTCGTTGCTGAGGATGGCCTGATCCATCAGAACTGGTCATCATCTAGTATTGTTGTTGAAGTATATAATGATCTCCTGGTCCTGCTCATTTCACTCAGCATCAGTTCGTGTAAGTCTCTCCAGGCCTTTCTGAAATCATCCTGTTGGTCATTTCTTACAGAACAGTAATATTCCATAATTTTCATATACCACAATTTATTCAGCCATTCTCCAACTGATGGACATCCATTCAGTTTCCAGTTTCTAGCCACTACAAACAGGGCTGCCACAAACATTCGTGCACATACAGGTCCCTTTCCCTTCTTTATAATCTCTTTGGGATATAATCCCAGTAGTAACACTGCTGGATCAAAGGGTATGCACAGTTTGATAACTTTTTGAGCATAGTTCCAAACTACTCTCCAAAATGGTTGGGATGCCAAGACTCTTGTTGGGGAACTATAAACCAGGCCTATGCTCATCTGTGTGCCTTTTTCCTTTGCTCTTCCCTCCTCACTCCCCAGGTTCTTACCCTCTGCCCAGATGGGGAATGCAGGCCATTTGAAGATGGCAGCCATGTCCCCAGCAGCCAAGTCTCAGGTAACCTCGAAATCCTTATCTCTTTTGCTACCTATTCTGCTTAGATGGCACTTCATCTTTCTTCATCATCCCACAAAGGGCTCATGGGAAGTCAGCTGCTTTGGGGGGCCTTTGATTCTGTATCTGTAAAATGAAGAAAATCATATCTGAACTCTCTTATCTCTCAGGCTGTTGGAAGGATCAGCCGAGATCAATGCACAGAACTTGCTTTATAAATCTCAAAGTTCCATACACATGAATGATTAATAATGATATTGATGAGAATGGGATTTAAATCTATTGGAAAAAGAAGTAGGCCCTTTCAAAAATAGGTATTTACCAGCGGGTACTATGTGTTTCCCCTTGTGTTAGAGATATAATCTAAGACTCAGCTTACTTAGGGAAAATCTTTTTATTTCTGTCTTGAGGGTAAGACACAGGAACCGTGTCTGACTGTTGACTGGTCACCAGAATTGTGGGCTAATAGTGCCTGGGAAAGGTCACTCCGATATACTAGAATGACTGTTAGCCTTGCAATCAAGAGATGTGGCTTGTAATCATGGCTCTGCATTTGCTGTATGTCCTTGGGCCCCATTGAGCCTTGGAGTTCTTATTTATAAAATGGGAGTAATTGGTCTTTGATCTGCCTCCAAGCTCTACTCATATGATTAGCACTAATTAAGATCTGAGCTCTTAGTATCATCTAGTCCAGTCTTCCATTTTACCAGTGAGGAAACAGATCTAGACCATTTCAGTGACTTCAGAGATTCCATAGCTATTGGGCAGCAGAATTGATGTTTAAATCTGGTCCTCTGACCTGTGATCTACTGTTTTTCCCACTTTAAGATACTGCCTGTCCCATGCCATTCAGCTCCAAATGGGATAATATATAAGATATGTTTAGAAATCTAAAGACATTATATGTGTGTGTGTAGATGCGTATTTTATATATATATATATATATATATATATATATATATATATATACACACACACACATACACACACAAATATGTGACCAATAATAAAAAAGCCAGTAATTGCACTAAAAATATATTGTGGGAGAAGAGATAGTCTGTTTTTGAAGACAGACATTTAAGAATAATACTGGATGCTTTGCCCTGTGCTAAGATGTTAGCCCAGCTCTATAACATATTACCTATGTTTTCATTAAACCTCTCTTGGACTCAGTTTCCTCCTCTGTAAAACTGGATAACCCTTGGGGAGCCTTACAGTTCTAAGTCTTTGATTCTATGTATCCTTGTGTATTATTTTCTGTATTACATATTATCATTAGGTATATATGTATCATTCCATTATGCTCTTTCTTTGTCATTAAGAAAGTTCAAGTGCAGAGGGTAAGAACTGAAGGGGACCAACTTCATGCCTCTGGGCTGTTGTTGGTGGGTATCCTACTTTGTGGGAAAGATCAAAGCCGGGCTGGTAGATGCTTCAATAATCTTCCAACTCCAGCCCTTTCATTTTTCAGAGGGAAAGGACTTTTCCAATGTCACAAGGCCAGCAAGGTGGACTTAGAGTCAGAGGAGGAGAGTTGAGATGATTGAAGTTCAAGCCTGTGAGCCTTGGTTTCCTTCTTTGTGAAATGAAAGTGTTATTGGTACTATTTACTGTGAGGGTCAAGTGACATACTAGGGATGAAGTTCTTTGTAAATCGTAAAGTGTATTTCAATTATGATCATTATCATCATAGCCCTGGGGAAGGAAAGGAACACCTTCATACGTTGGGCTATACTGCAAGGGGTGAAAGGTCCAAGAAGAATGCATTGTTTGCCGGTACTCACTCAGGGAAATGTGTTGCAATGGTTAAGGAGCTGGCCTCGGGGAAGTCAGGAAGACCTGGGTGTATGTGCCATTTCTACCCCCTGCTGGCCGCATCACTCTGGGCAAGTCCTGTTCCCTTTCCGTGCTCTAGGCAGCTCTCAAAGACTGTAAATTGCAGAGATGGTGCTGACCTGCATCGGTCCCCACTGAAGGGTAGTCTGGGATAATCGGCACATGCTTCCACCATGCAGTCTCCATCTGTCACTCAGTTGGCACTTCTGGCAGACACCTGCTCTTGGTGTGACCCGGTATATATCAACATTCTGTCTTTTCCACATCATTGTAGATGTTTACACCAGCCTTCACTCTAGACTCTTTCCTTTTAAAAAGCCCTCATCTTTTCATTTGACTTCATAAAGAAGAAACTCATCCCATGAGCTCCTTCATCTCACGATGACCTCCTTTTCTGTGGTTATTGACTTTGGGCCCAAGAGTCGCATACTTCCTTTGGGCAGTTAAAGTATTTCTAGTCTCATCCCTAAAAGCCAGGCCTGCCCTGGGCAGAAGCCAAAATGGGAAGCTTTTTTTTTGGTATGGAATCATGTCTCACTGTGAATTTGCACCAGGTGAATTTGCCCGGTTCACTCCTCGAGGGATGTTCCCGTCCCTGGCACTTCGTATTATGAGCAAAGGCCAACCCTAACCCTCCTTACCCAGGTTTACCAAACCCACATGGGAAGTCTAGTTCTCCTCCCTTCGGGGGCCCTTCTAATATAATTTCCTTTTCTTTGTGTCCCCTCACACGCTGACATACTCAGGTGGTAGCACTGAGTTCTGGGAGAACTCTGCGTTTTTAGCCCAAACCATCGTCCCCCAGCTTCCTCTCTCATTAGAAGGGTTTCCAGTCTCAAAACCTGATCTGACCTCCCAGATGGATCCAGGCGAAAGGCTGTGTATCCAAAATCTTCAAGGGATGGAGGAGGACAAAGAGATCCTGAATGGTGCTTATCCAGGTGAGTTGTGGGAGTCGCATCTGGGTATAAAGGGAGCTTAGGAAAGTAGAACCCTCCCCCCTTTCTAATGAGGCAGCATTGGTAAATTTTCCCTTTTTTCCCTAGTCTACCCAGTCGTGGGTGTGTTGGTGCCCTAGAAAGAAGAATTGACTGACTTGCCTTCTCCTCCCTTTGTGATTCTCCTTTTCCTCAGATCGTGGCTTCTTCTCCAGCATCCTCCATGTGTAATCTTTCATCCTGTCTCATCTCTATAGACTCCCAGACTATAAAGTTGGAAGGAATCTCCAAGACAGTCTGGTCCCACTCATACCAACCCCCTGCTCACCGCTTCTTTTCTGTCATTGCTTCCGCCTTCCATACTTCGGTCACACCTTTTCTTCTCAAAAGGCTCTCCCTCATTCTCACCTTGCTCTCCGTGTCATGTGACTTCTCTCATTTGCTTCCTGTATTTTCCACTTCCCCATTTTCCCTATGGTTTCAAAGGGTATCAGGGACACCCAGGAGTCATTTTTATTTGAATTCTTCTATTTCCTCTTTCAGATCAACAGTTTTCTTTCACCGGCAAGGGCATCCATGTTTTCTATTTCTCATTTCAGGCTACGGGATTGAGACGGAAAACAAGGAGGTTGTTCCAAAGCAGGAAATTTCCGAAGAAGATGAATTCAAGGGCATGTTGTGGGCGGGCCTGCAAAGGACTGTTCCCCAAGACCCCGAATTTGAAGAAGGCTGTGACTCTAAGGACACCTTAGAGGAGCAGAAGGAAAGCATAGTGCTGATGAGACTAAGCCAGTCTCCCCCTGCCCAAGAGAGTGGTTTCAGTCCCCTGTCTCTCTCCCAAGGGAGTATCCCTAAAGAAGAGGGAGGACATGAATTTACCATGTGGAAAGAAAGTTATGATCTGAGCTCAGTCCCTGTTGCGAGTTATATAGAAACGATAGGAGAAGGATCCCAGAGATGTGATTTATATGACAAAAGCTTTGAACAGGATTCAGAGCTTCTAACACAGCAGAATGTAAATAGTGAAAAAAAGCCCTATGAATGTAGTGAATGTGACAAAGCCTTTAGCCGGCGTTCGTACTTTATTGAGCATCAGAGGATTCATAGTGGGGAGAAGCCGTATGATTGTAGTGAATGTGGCAAAGCCTTCAGGTGGTATTCAGATGTCGTGTCACATCAAAGAATTCACCGTGGAGAAAAACCTTACCAGTGTAATGATTGTGGCAAAGCCTTCAGGAAAAGCTCAGACCTTATCCAGCATCAGAGGGTTCATAGTGGGGAGAAGCCCTATGAATGTAGTCATTGTGGCAAAGTCTTTGGTCGCAGCTCTAGCCTTATTCGCCATCAAAGAATTCATAGTGGCGAGAAACCCTATGAATGTAACGCTTGTGGGAAGGCCTTCAGAGATATCTCTACCTTTATTAATCATCAGAAAATTCATAGTGGCGAGAAACCCTATGAATGCGACGAATGTGGCAAAGCCTTCAGTCGCAGCTCCAGCCTGATTGAACATCAGAGAATCCATAGTGGAGAGAAACCTTATGAGTGTAACGAATGTGGCAAAGCCTTCAGGTGGTGTTCAGACCTGGTTCCACATCTCAGAATTCATAGTGGGGAGAAACCTTTTGAATGTAACGAATGTAAGAAATCCTTTAGGAAGAGCTCAGATCTCATTTTGCACCAGAGGATTCATAGTGGAGAAAAGCCCTATGAATGTAATCAGTGTGGCAAAGCCTTCAGGAAGAGATCCGATCTTATTCAGCACCATAGGATTCATAGTGGAGAGAAACCTTTTAAATGTAATGAATGTGAGAAAGCTTTTAGGACACGGTCAGACCTTGTTCAGCATCTGAGGATTCATAGTGATGAGAAACCTTATGAATGTAATGAATGTGGCAAAGCCTTCAGGCAGAACTCAGACCTTATTCAGCACCAGAGAATTCATAGTGGAGAAAAGCCCTATGAGTGCAACAAGTGTGACAAAGTCTTCTGTCGAAATTCAAGCCTCATTCGACATCAGAGGACTCACAGCAGAGATTGATTTTCGGGATGTTATTATCCCCTGTCCGTGCTAGGGACTTTGAGGACAGGGCTTCAGTCTCTATGACTTCTTCTCGTAGCAGATCATAAAGGTCATTTGCCTGATGGATCAATATTAGAGAGCGAGGGAACAAGACGATCGAAAATTCATGTTTACCGAGAATCACCTCTGGCTTTATTAGCTTTCAGAATGGGCCTCTTAGGTCAGGGACCAAAATGGAAGGGGATGCATAGACAGCCCCGGTAATTTCCTAGACACGTCATTTGTGCGGGCTGCTGCATTCAAAGGGTAAAGATGGGGGGGAGGGTCTTCTTTTTCATCCACGGTCTGTCCCTTCATCCTCTTCGGCACCTCTCTTCCATCATGATGGTTTGGGTTTGGGTTTTTTACAGTTTGCTACCGTCCTTAGCCATCCATTTAGAGCACATGGATTTGTTTTATTAGAGCATAGGGAGCACCGGTCTGTGAGCTGTACATAGGCAGGAACTTGTGGAGTTCAGAGTCCAATCTCAAGGATGATTTCCTGCTCTCCAGATGAGCAGAACTAATAGGTCTCCCAGTCCTTGAGGGAAATGAGAGCATTCTTTTGAACACCCTCGATCCTAACACATAAACACATGTACTTTCTGATGGAAATAACCCCACAGTCAACTAACTCACCCTTTCTGTCGCCCACGTCCAGAATTCTTTTCTAGGCATCCAGCCCCACTTAAGTTTTTGCTTAAAATCTTGGCTCCTGACTTGATTAAGTATCTGCTTTTGCATTAAACATGCACGGGATGATGTGTATCTGTGGAGAAGAAGGTAGTGGTGGGCCCACACAATCTGGGTTCATTTGGGTTCAGGGAGAAGGAAGTAGGGCAGCTGGAGCTGAGTCTGGGGAGAGCCCGCTGCAAGGGGGTAGGGAGGATGCCCAAAGCACAGTAGTAGGTGGGGAAGAGTGTCCCCTGGCCTGGAATAGGAAGCTCCTCCCATTAAGGCCCGACTTGTACCACGTCCAGGAAGCTTCCCTTAGCGAGCTTTGCTTTGGATGCACCATGTGCTGTGCTTGCACTTCGCCTTTGCGCTTGGTTCACTCCCCCTTGTATGGTTTTTGTGGTATTTGTGTCCTCATTGATATTGTAAACTCCTTGAGTAGGGTCTGGATTGTGTATCTTTGTATTTCCTAGTGCCGAGCACAGGACCTTGCACATAGTAGGTGCTTAATTAGCGATGGTTGATTTTTTAATAAAGGCAAGACTACTGATAGGTGTGGGATAGAATCATAGAATTTTAAAGCTGGAAGGGACCTTAGAGATAACTCAGTCATGTTATTTTATAGAGAGCAAAACAAAGTGCCGGGCCGTGGAGTCCCGGGCTCCTGACTGTAGCGCCCCTTAATAAAAAGAACAACCTGAAAAATCATGCCTCTACCACCTGCTAGTGTGGACAGGTCACTTCAACTCTGAGCCTCAGTTTCCTAATCTGCAACCATGGATATAATACATGTGGTACATTTTTTAAGGATCAAATATTTAAAGTACTTGGAAAAGAGCTGGGACTCTGGTGGACCAGGACCCTTGTTCGATAATTGACACACTGAGGTCTTGAGCAAATCACATTTGGCCCCTTAGTTTTGCCCTGTATAAAATGAAGGATTTGGCATTGATCTCGAATTTAGCTTTAAGCTCTAAAAGATAATCGGAGGCAATTCTAAAAGATAATTAGAGCCTAAGTGGAACCTGGGCTGCCCAGGTATGTAAGAAAAGGCTACATGATGAGGGAAAGTCAAGTAGAACCAGCTGGATCTGGAAAGGAGTAGAGTGGAATGAACCTTCAACAGAGAATCATGGTACCTGTATTTAAGTGTGGCCTAAACCACTTTCTTGCTTATGTGAAAATATCTTTGCCTCTCTGAGCCTCAGTCTCCTTATCTGGGGATAACACTTACCCACCTCACAGGGTTGTTGTGAGGAAAATGTTTTGTAAATGGTGACGTACCATATAAATGTGAGCTGTTACTAATCTAAAGATTATCTTCTCGTTATTGGGGTGCCCTAAGGGATCTTTCTTTTTCTCCTGAATCTTTCCCCAAGTAGATTGTTTTGAGTATACACTCCTTCAAAGAGGTGCACCGATCTCTGCTCCGCCCCCCCCCCCCCCCCCCCCCGGCCCCCAAGCCAGGTACTATGGGCAGCAGGAAGCTGCCAGTTCTGACTAATGAGTTTACTCCAATGGGCCCTTTCAGAGGAGCATGGACAGGATCCAGAGGAGGCCCCACCTGGACACCCCAGCACCGAACAGGGTAGGATGGCCCATGTTCACCTCTCAGGCTTACGAATGATTTTAACGAGAGTTGTTCACCTCCACAGCCACCGATTCCCAGATTTAAAATGTTGAGAATGACAAAATCCAGGACATGGATTTTGAAATTCATATTAAGAAAAGTGATTGAAGCCCATTTGAGCTCCAGTCACCTTTGAACCCTACAGAATCTGTGCTTCGGGACTCGCCAGGTAAGTTCTAACTCTACCACTAAAGTGTGTGACCTTGGAGAAGGGTTTCTCCATTTACGAAATGGAGACGTTGCGTGCGATGGCTCCTGAGCCCCTCTTCCCATTAAAAAATCCACCGTAAGATGCTAATTGGCGCTCCTCTCTCCCAAGGTGCATTGCCCTCGAGCATCTCCCAGCCTTAGCGGGGCAGCGCGCAGGCGCAGGCTGCATCGGGGTGGGGGGCGGAGCTGATTCTTGAGCTCAACCTCAATGAGAGAACCATCGATTCCTAGAGCCTCCAGGGCCTCCTAGAGCGGCCCACTTCCTCTCCACTTCCGGAAACCTGGGCCAAGAGTTGGCTGGGTTTCGGGGATGTACCAGGACGGCCTCGGGGCTAACCACGCCACAAAGAAAACCGAGGTTGTGTTTGAGTTGGCTTCCCGAAGAGGAGCAGGAGGAAGCGTCTTTTGAACATGGGTTGAGTGGCTGGGGAAGGAGTCCTGGAGGGAGAGGCAATATTTGAGCTGAGCCTCCGAGTGGGTCAGAATATGAGATATTGACCTCTTCCCTTGCGACTTCCCCGACCTATAGCCTGCTGTCCTCCCTTCTCTCTGCCTTTTTTTCCTCCTCTGTAAAAATGAGGTTGAGCTAACTCTGATTTTAGTTCCCTTCCAGCGCGAAAAAGCATCGCTCATGACTACCACCTTCTTACCTTGTCCCCTTCTATAAGGGCACAGACTGCAAAGGAATTAGGGCTACAATCTTAATCTAGAGCTTTTGTTTGGATTGTAAATGACAGTTCAGAGAACCCCTCTAATTGTGCTACTTCCCAATGACTAAATCAATTTACAAGTGGCAAAAGTGCCTACTGTGTGCTAGGCATTGAGCTCAATTAAACAGCCCATGCTTTTTTTTTTTAAGTACTGAAGTAGTAAGTATCTAGTACTGGAGGAGAGGATACAATGTTCACGAGTAAACACGGAATGAATATAAAATGAATACAAAGTGATTGTAGCAGGGGGTCGCCAACAAGGGAATCATGGAAGATCTCAAGACCTGAGCTGAGCTGTACGGGGAGGGGGCCGACAGTTCTAGGAGGCAGAAATGAGGAAGGGGAGCCTTTCAGCCACGGTGCTGTCTCTCGCTTGTTCCAAGATACATAGGCTAAAAAGAAGTTATATGATCTGCTTGTAAGGCGAGGCTGGGACCAGATTGGAAATGCCAAGCAAGACTTAGTGTTTTATCCTAAAGGTAATAAGGAGCCATCTTAATTCTGGAGAAGGAAAATAAGCTTGAAGATCATCTATTTGACAGCTGTGAAGAGGAAGAATTGGAGAGGGGAGATCAATAAAGGTGGGACATGGGGATTTTGGTGTCATCTGTATAGGTGCACCCATGAGAGCTGATAATGGGCCATGGGAGAACCCTTAGGTTCACACAACCATGGGTGGTGACTGTCAGGGGATTGGGGGGGCAGGATATGAATGATGATTCTGCAACAGAAACCATGAATGAGTTTCAGCAGGCAGGACAAAAACAAGGACACATCATTTTCTTGAAAACCAGGGGGTGAGAGACTCCAAAACGATGGTAGGAAGCAGAGTTAAATGCTTGCAGAGAGATCAAGATCATTGGATTTAATTGTTGGTGGTCTGGAAGGAGAAACAGGTCATTGTTGCAGGCATCTGGGAAGGAATTAATGTATTAGAGGAGTTGGAAATTTAAAAAAAAAAAAGGAAAGAGAAAATCCACAGGGTGAACTTCCAGAGAAAAATGGAGGACTGTGGGATTTAGGGGTACAAGTGCTAAGGAGGAAGGCCACTTTTAAACCTGGAGCAAAGGAGAGGATAGGAAATGTTACTAAGATGATTTGAAGTAGAGAACTGGGGAGGAGAGGAATCTTGTGATAAATGGTCTCAAATTTTCCAGTGAAGAATGAGACCCGATTCTCTTTTGAGGAGGAAGAAGAGGGTAGTTTAGGTGGCTCTAGGAGAGAGGAAGTTTGAAACAAGTGTTTGTGTGGGATGTAGAAGACTCTTACCCAAAATGACTAATCAGAGATCATTCAGTAGAAAGTAGAAAGGTTGATTATTAAAACCTCCTGAGGATGAGCCAATCTATCACAAGATAAGGGAAAGAGAAAGCTCGTGGTAGGAGGGCTAAAGAATTAGTAAAGATAGACAGCTTTTATAAATTCTATTACAAAGGATTACATCATAAATTGGGGAGCATTGAGAAATAGGTGCCCTTTCCCCTAATTGAATGTTAAACATTGGTGCCAAAAGCAGATTAGAACAGAAATGCTTTCAGTTTCCCAGGTTCTGACAGGACTCATCCATCAGACCTTCACACTTCAGATTTCCGAATTGACGGCATTTAATAATCTAAATATTGATAACATTGAACAAGGATAAACTTCATCATCTCTGGTTAAGTAAATATTGGCTAGGACACACCGTGCTTATGTAGGTCACAGAGACATAGAAATAATAATAAAAAAGACAAAATTCAGAAAAGGACTTTAAACACTCCTGTAAGTTCTTCACCTTATCTCTCCATTCCACACATGCTGAAGGGAATAGACTAGAGAGAGTCAATCTGGAAGAATACAAGGATTGTCATGCATCAGTGAGAACTCAGTTGAGAATAGATAATAATTTGTGGAGGGAGCCAGTCAGCACAGCCCTCCAACTTTGTTCAACAGTCTTGGGCTACAGATGAGTAGATTGAGTAAGCAGATGGTGGAAGTGCTCTTCCCAATACTCAACACTCCATCTCCTTCCCCATGTTTTTGCTCCCTTTCCTGGCTCACTTCCTTCCCTCACTTCTTTGCCTCTTAGAACTGATCATTCACTTCAGGTTCAACTTTTCTGATAATTACTCTCTCACCTCCCACATGCATACCGAGCTCCACTTCATACTTTACAGGTCACTCTCTTTCATCCAAGTCATTGACAAAATGTTCAACATAACTGGCCCGAGGGGAAATCCCTGGAGTGCTCCCCTAAAAAGCTCCCTTTAGATTGACATTCAGCTCTAAATTCCTTAAGCATCTTTTCATGGCTTATTATATTCCAGGTATTGTGCTAAGTGAAGGGAAATAAAGGAAAAATTCAAAAGAAAGAAAAATAGAAGAAACCTTAATGTATTTTCGTGACTTCGAGGAGCATATGTTCTTAAATTCTTATTTTTTCCTTTTCTTATTATGAATTTGATGACATCAACAAACTACAAAGCATGGAAAATGAGGATTGTACAGAACACTGGGACACACCTATCTGTATTGTTGATTTCACTCAGAATTTTAAGGCCACCAGATCCTACTTATCCTTCCTCTGGTCCTTCAAAATCAATTCTCCTGACTTACACGAACTGATGCTGAGTGAAATGAGCAGGACCAGGAGATCATTATATACTTCAATAACAATACTAGATGATGACCAGTTCTGATGGATCAGGCCATCCTCAGCAACGATATCAACCAAATCATTTCTAATGGAGCAGTAATGAACTGAACTAGCTATACCCAGAAAAAGAACTCTGGGAGATGACTAAAAACCATTACATTGAATTCCCAATCCCTATATTTATGCACACATGCATTTTTGATTTCCTTCACAAGCTAATTGTACAATATTTCAGAGTCTGATTCTTTTTGTACAGCAAAATAATGTTTTGGTCATGTATACTTATTGTGTATCTAAGTTATATTTTAATATATTTAACATCTACTGGTCATCCTGCCATCTAGGGGAGGGGGTGGGGGGGGTAAGAGGTGAAAAATTGGAACAAGAGGTTTGGCAATTGTTAATCCTGTAAAGTTACCCATGTATATATCCTGTAAATAAAAGGCTATTAAATTAAAAAAAATCAGTTCTCCTAAAAATATTAGTGTGCATTAGACTACACCTGACTTTCCTCTCCTTCCTTATCGAGAATTCTAAGATTGAGTAGCTACTCCCTCCACCAAAGGTTTCCATGATTTCTAATTCAGCCATCAGCTACTCCTTGTGGATGAGAATCAGATCTGGAATAGCAGCCTGTCTTCCTTTCTCTGTCTTTTGAAGGAAAAAAAAAAGTTATTAAGCAAACCAGGATGTGTTATCTCTTCTGCTTTGGTCAGGGGAAACTTCAAAGATCTTTGGATAGTTGAAATCTAGTCCCATTATTTAGGGTCAGCTAGGTGACCCAATGGCTAGAGCACTAACTTTGGAATCAGGAAGATTCATCTTCATGACTTAAAATCCAGTTCTTAGGCATTTACTAGTGTGTGACCCTCGGCAAATCAGTGACCCCTGTTTGCCTCAGTTCCTCATCTGTAAAATGAACTGGAGAAGGAAATGGAAAACCACTCTAGTATCTTTGCAGAGAAAACCCCAAATGGGTCATGAAGCGTCAAACACAACTGAACAGCAACAAAATGGCATAATGTACTAGTGTGTTTGAATTAAAAATGTCTAAAATATAGAAATATGTTTAAAAGGATTGTCCACATTTAACTATCGGTTTGCTTGCTGTCTTAGGGATTGGGGAGGTAAGGGAGTGAGGGAGAAAAAATTTAGAACACAAAATCTTACAAAAATGGATGTTGCGGGCAGCTAGATGATGCAGTGGTTAGAGTACCAGCCCTGAAGTCAGGAGCACCTGAGTTCAAATCTGGCCTCAGACACTTAATACTTCCTAGCTATGTCATCTTGGCAAGTCACTTAACCTCAATTGCCTCAGCAAAAAAAAAAAATGGATGTCGAATACTATCTGTGTACTTGGAAAAATAAGATACTACTGAGACAAAAAAAAATTTGGAACTCAAAATCTTACTTTAAAAATAATCTCAAAAACTATCTTTTCATCAGAATTAGAAAAAATTGAAAAAAATATTGGAAAAATTGGAATTGAAAAAGTAATGGGAAATTAGGATTGGAAAAAATAAAATACTATATATCACAAAAAAAGAAATGATGAGCAGAATGGTTTTTAGAAAAACTTAGGAAGACTTACAAGAATTGATGCAAAGTGAAGCAAGAAGAACCAAGAGAACATTATACATAGCAGAAGCAATATTTTAAGGACAATCAACTATCATTTAGGTACTCTGACCAAGAGAATGATCCAAGATAAGTTCAAAGGACCCATAATGAAAAGTGATATACACCTCTGGAGAGAGAACCAATGAATTCCAAATGCTGATTGAAACATACTTCTTTTTACTTTCCTTAATTGTTATTGTTTTCTTTTGTTTGTATTTTCTTTTGCAATTTAGCTAATATGGAAATATGTTGTGTATGATTTCACATATATAATTACAGTCAAATCGCTTGCCTTCTTGGGGAAGGAGGGAGACAATTTGGAACTCAAAATTTTAAAAGATGATTGTTAAAAACAATTTTTTTTACATACAATTGGGAAACATTTAACAAAATAAAAATGATTAAAGAAAAAAAGAATGTAAAGTGTCTACTCTGCTCTGATCTTTTCCTCAGAAGTGGTTGGAAGTCTCTCTCATTAAAGATGCATTCTCCTCTCTCTCAGCAGCCTTTGACTGTTTTGCTGGGTAAATTATTCTGCACTGTAAACCTCTTTTGCTTTTTGTAATGTCACATTAAAAGCTCTCCTATCCTTTAAGTGATAGCTACCGTATTTTGTATGATCCCAACACTTAGCCCTGTCCCTGGCACATAGCAGATACTTACTAAATGCTAGTTGACCGACTGCTCCCAAGGCTGGCTCTTCAGAGCTTGAATGCTTTCCTACTGGCTGCTTGTGGTATTTTTTTCTTGGACCTGGAAGCTTTGGATTTGGTCTACAACATTCCTGGGAGTTTTGATTTTGTGGTTTCTTTCGGGAGATGAATGCTGGATTTTCACTTTACCGTCTGGTTCTAATAAGTCTGAACAGTTCTCATTCATGAGTTCTTGCTCTGTGTTATCCATGCTCTATTTTTGATCATGGCTTTCAGGTAGTATAATGATTCTTATTTATGTATGTGTATATGTGTGTGTATGTGTGTGTGTGTGTGTGTAGGGGTGGGGTAGATGTGTATGTTGGGTGTACATATGTATACAAAAGAGGCCATTCTTTGCCTCATTTTTACCTAGCCTTAGTCACCGATTGGGTGTTGCCTCAGACAAACCGAAACCTGGAAAAGACCTTAGCTTAAAAAGACCAAGGCCTACCTACTGCATCTGGAGCCATTTCCAGTCATCCTGATCTATGTTTGATTACTGGACCCAGATGGCTGTGGAGGAGAGAATGAGATTGGTGACTTTTCACAGCCCTCCCTCACTTAAATTCAATTCACTTGCAAGTCACGGTATCTCCTTCCTGATATCATGGTCCTTTTTAAAAACTAAGGACAAATAACAACAGCAACACACATGTATATATGTCTATGCATGTATACATATCTATGCATGTATACATATATGTGTTTTTTTTCTCCTTGACCTATTTCCCAGATCAGTTGTTTTGGAGAAGAGGTCATTTATAATGTATTTTATTTTTCAGTCTTTTGAGTTTATTTTGATTTTTTTCCCCCCTGAGGCAATTGGGGTTAAGTGACTTGCCCAGGGTCACACAGCTAGGAAGTGTTAAGTGTCTGAGGGCAAATTTGAACTCAGGTCCTCCTGACTTCAGAGCTGGTGTTCTATTTTAATATTTCTTGTTGACTCAAAGAATCAAACATTTCTGTGTGGTCCATTCTTTTTGGTAAAAATGGTAAAAAAAAAAAAAAGTCTTTTTTATGGTCCATTTTAATTTTCAGGGAGTCACTTGGGTAAGATTTTTGTCTTGTTTTGTTTTTACTTCTTGTACTAAGCTATTAATTCTACTTCTAAATCTAGTATTCTCAGTTATTCTCCAATTCAGTTTCCTAGAGGAAAGATCTCATTTTGTTTATGATGTTTTTTAAGCTCTAGTTTCATTTCTTTCAAGAATACTAGTTGAGCTTATGGCCAGGTTAGGCTTTGCTTGTAGATATTATGGCGTTATTCTCTTCTTCAGAGTCCCTGGCTCCATATTTCAATGTGCATTTATTAAGTTGTCTTATGTTCCGGGTTCTATGCTGAGCATTGAGGATACAAAGAAAGACAAAAACAGTCCTTTAGTTCAGAGAGCTCTCAATCTAATGGAAGAGACAGCATGCAAAGAACCAAGATGTAGACAAAATAAATTGGAAATAATCTCAGAAGAAAGGCACTAACATGAAAGAGAACTGGAAAATGCTTCTTGCCATAAGAACTGAAGAAAGTCAGGTAGAAAGAAAAAAAGGAAGAAAACAAAAGGAAGAAAGCCAGGATGTGAAGATGAGGAAGGAGAGAGTTCTAGGCATAAGGGAAAGCCAGTGAAAATGCAGTCAGAAAATGGAGTGTCTTATTTGAGGAACAGGAAGCAGCCCAGTGTCGCTGGTTCATAGAGTACTTGGAGGGAAGTAAGGTAAAAGAAACCTGAAATGATAGGATGAAGCACAAGTAATGAAGAGCTTTAAAAGACAGGATTTTATATTTTGAGCCTGGAGGTGATAGGGAGTTACTGAGGTTTATTAACTAAAGAAGAGATATGTCCGATGCGTACTTTAGAAAGATCTCCTTGACAGCTGAAGGGAAAATGAATTTAGGAGAGACTTGTGGTAGACAAAAGCACCACTGGGCTATTGCAGTAGTCCACACATGAGGTGACAGTATCTTGTTCCAGTGTGAGGGCAGGGTCAAAGGAGAGAAGAGATATAGATGAGAAACATTATAAAGAGTTGACAGAAATTAGCAATACATTGGATATCGTGGGATGATACAGAGGGAGGAGTTGAGAAAGACTAGGTTATGAACCTGGGGGACTGGGAGAATAGGGGCATCCTCAACAGCAATAGAGAAGTTAGGAAGAGGGTAGAATTTTAGGGAGAAGAGAGATAATGAATTCAATTTTGGTTGTGTTAAATAAATTTAAGATGGTTATAGGATGTTCAGTTTGAGATGTGTATGAGGCAGTTGGAGGTGTGAGACAGGGGTCAGGGGAGAGTTAGGGCTAAATGAATAGATCTGATAATTATCTGCATAGAGATGATAATTTGAATCCATAGGAGATGGTGGGATCAGTAAGTGAATTAGAATAGAGGAAGAGAAGAGGGACCAAGGCAGAGCCATAAAGGACATTTATGGTTAGCAGATGCGTTCTGGAGAAAGATCCAGCCAAGAAGACTGAAGAGTAGTCGGACAGGTAGGAGTAAAAGCAAGAGAGAACAGTATCATGGAAACCTAAAGAGAAGAAGGTATCAAGAAGAAGAGGGGGACAATATCAAAGGTTACAGACAAGCCAAAAGGATGAATATTGAGAAAAGGCCATTAGATTCATCAATTAAGAGATGATTGGTATCATTAGTGTCATTGGTATTGGAACAGTGATAGCAGAAACCAGACTGCAGAGAGGTAAGAAGAGAATGAGGGGAAAGGAAATGGAGACACTAATTGTAGACGGACAGCTTCCAGGAGTTTAACTACAAAAGGGAAGAGAGATATAGGACTGTAATTAATGGGGATGGATGGATCAAGTGAGGATTTTTGAGAATGGGGGAGTTGTAGACGGTAGGGAAGCAGCCAGTAGACATGAAGTGATTAAAGATTAGCAAGTGGGGATGAGAGGGCAATCTGTTGGAGAAGATGAGGATAGGATGAGAGCAAGGGTCCTTAAGTGTGATTAGCCCAGGCCACCGGTTGGGAACCTTTTGTTAGCCAAAGGCTATTTGGATATCTACAACATCATTTGTGGGCCATACAAAATCATAAGTTTATAGAACGCAAGCAGTGGGACTTTGTCTCTAGCCTTCAGCTCATCATCTCCTGTGCTTGCCTTAGCAAACAATTTCATGTACAGCCCACGGGGCTCAATCTTCCCCACCCCTGGCCTAGGCAAAGATAAGGGCCATCTCTTCATGTGAGACAGAGTAAAGGAGGAAATAGTGGCAGAAGGCATTTGAGTGATGTGAAGTGAGAAAAGAAAGAAGCGGGAGCTCTTCAGCAATGACCTTAATTGTTTCAGTGGAGTAAGAGGCAAAGTTTTTAGCTGAGGTGGTGGGGGATTCGAATTTGATGAGATAACTGTAATCCTTTCTCCTAAATGCCTCTTATTTGTAATTATCTTGTTTCGTTTACCCATCCTTCCAACTTTTTTCCTATATTTGAACTTTGTTTTAAGGCCAAGTTCTGTGCATGTTTAATGGGAAAGTCTAGACCTTGCTTGGTATTATTTAGAATTCTTTGGGGTCTTGTTGCTGTTTTCTCTATATATTGAGAGCTTGTCCTTCAAGGATCCCAGGAGTGCCTCAAGCTGGAGACCGGTTAACTTCTAGCATGCTCCAAGAATTATGTTCTAAGGAGAAGTTCGATTGCTGTCTTCTGGTCTGAGCTTTACAACCTCCCGATCCTGGTTTGGGTCTGGATGAGAGAGGACTGCAAATTTGCCCCTGGTTGGAGCTCCAGTAGACAGTTTGGGACCTCCACCCTTGTCAACTAGCTGGAAGGCACTGCATGTGTTGAGCACAGAATTCTGGCTTGTTCTTGGTCCCTGCCCCTTTAATGGAGGGAACGGTAAAGGGGATGTAAACATTGTCAGACCTGGGTTGCGGAGAAAAATCACTTTTGGGGCTAAATGGAGGATGGATCCAAGTGGGGAAAGATCTGAGGCGATTAGAGACTCCTGGAAGGGGAGAAAATCTTAGCTTCAGATCTCTCTTCCTCCCTACCCTCCTGCTCCTATTCCCCCCCCCCCCAATTGCAATAATCCTGGCATGAGATAATGAGGTTCTGCAGCAGGGATGGAGGTGACAATGTCAGAGGAGACACTGAAACAAAGAAAACTAAGCAAAGCCAACTAACTTGTAGAACATCTCTTAGTGTGAAGTTTCCAAGGTGAAATAATTTCGACTTTATAAATTGTTCTTGCCACAGGCCAGCTTAGCCCTTATTTGTTTTTAATTATAGCTTTTTATTTACAAAACACACACATGGGTAATTTTTCAACATTGACCCTTGTGAAAACTTCTGTTCCAACTTTTCCCCTCCTTCCCCCCATCCCCTCCCCTAGATGGCAGGCAGTCCCATACATGTTAAATATGTTAAAGTATATGTTAAATACAACATACGTATGCATATTTATACAGTTCTCTTGTTACACAAGAAAAATCAGATTTAGAAAGAAGGTAAAAATAACCTGGGAAGAAAAACAAAAATGCAAGCAAACAATAACAGGAAGAATGGAAATGCTCTGTTGTGGTCCATACTCATTTCCCAGTGTTCTTTCTCTGTTAGCCCTTAATTTTTAAATTCAGCATCGAAAGGGGTGACTTGCCAGAATGACGGCACATTGACTATTTTCAGTCAAAGGCATCCCTAGCCCTGACCTTTCGGATCCGGCTTGGTCGTCCGCCCATGAATTTGTCTTTGACTTCGTTCAGGAAAGGACTTGCCCACGATGTGGTGAAAAGAACTATGGACTCGGAGTCATGAGATCTGGGGTCAGTTCTCAGCTTTGCCGACTAACCTGCTGGGAGATCTGGGAGAAACTCTTGAACTCAATTCAGTACAGCCTAGCAAAGATGTATTAAGTGACTCTCGCCTGCTATGTACTGGGGATGCAACAATGAAAAAGTGAGAATGAGAGAGCCCTGTTCTCAGTAAGTTTAGTATCCACAGAGAAGCGGGATCAAAGGTCAGAGGTGACAGAGGCAAAAAGGGGACTCAAAGTCCTTTCCAGAAGGGATGCCATTCCCAGGGGCCCTTAACATTCCCTCCACCAGTGTCAGACCATATTAAATGGAATTGGAAAATATTTAAAAAGATAAAAATACAATAGAACCTAGAAAATGGTAATATGTGGTTTTCTAAGTCAATATGTGGCCTGCTGAGATCTTGACTTCCAGTTTAATGACCTCCATTGCTTTTGAGTTTGACATTAATGCTCCAAATTTGAGGTTTGAGAAACTACTTTTAACTGAAGGAGGGGGTGGGTGGGAGTGGGAAGGAAGCCTTCGAAAAAGAGATGGCCGAGTCTTGGAAGGGTGGAGACAAACACCGAGCGTGGTGGTAGGGAAGGCAGCCTGAATAAATGTATAGCTATCGGAGCTGGACTGGCAAGGTTGGCTCGAATGTAACCCCATTTGAGGTTTTCTTGGCAAAGATACTGCAGTGGCTTGCCATTTCCTGCTCCAGCTCATTTTACCGATGAGGAAACTGAGGTAAACAGAGTTAAGTGACCTTCCCAAGGTCACACATCTAGTAAGCATCTGAGGTCCCACTCACTCAGGTTCTCCTGACTCCAGGTCCAGGCACTCTCCATTGTGCTACCTACCCACAAGGCCAGATTTTAGAGGGCCTTAAAAGATAGCCTCTACAGCCTTGGTCCCTGTGTCCTTCCTCTAACAAGGGGTTAATCATCCTTGCGTTCTTCCCTTCCTGGCCTGGGGGGTAAGTGCTACAGGGAATGGAAGCTGAGTCCTGTTTCTGTGTCATACCACTTCTCTTCTGCTCCATTAGATTCATAATTATATCATTAGCTGTTCATGAATAAATTACTGAGGATCAGCATTGAGATTCTTCCTTGTACTTTACCGTACGAGTGCAAGAAATGTATTCCCAGAATTGATGCTGGGGAAATTACTCTAACGCTCTGGAGCCTTCATATGTTCTTGAGTATTTTCTTCGCATAACTGCGATAGAAGAACAGATTGGGGATACTGGGAAAGAGCATCGGACTTGAAGTCAAGAGTCCTGGGTTTGAATCTCACATTTGGGCAAGTGCCCTTTCTCTGTTCCCCGTTTTCATCATTGGCAAAGTGAGGCCTTTGGATAAGATGATCTCCAAAGGTGACTCTGGTTGTGAATTTCTGATCCTTTGAATCCAAGCACTACCACCTACTATCTGTACGATTGAGTCACTTCCATCACTGGGAAGTAAAATGGGCATAAGGAGCCTTGTTATTTACTTCTATTAGACTGTTTCTGAGGTACCTTGGAGCATTGAGTCCTATAGTTGTTCTTGGCGTTTTAGGACTTGGGGAGCTTTGGAGGTATGACTATGTTTCTCCTTTTAAAAATTGTGGATAGTGGATAGAGCACCAACCCTGAAGTTAGGAGGACCTGAGTTCAAATCTGATCTCAGACACTTAACACTTTCTAGCTGTGTGACCCTGGGCAAGTCACTTAACCCCAATTGCTTCAGCAAAAAAAAAAAAAAAAGTGTTTTTTTGGTGCACACGCTTTGATCCAGCACTGTCCCTACTGAGTCTGTATCCCAAAGAGGTCAGAAAAGAGAAGAAAAGATCCCTATGTGTAAAAAATGTTTGTAAGAGCTCTTTTCGTGGGGGCATAGATTTGAAAAAATGAGTAAATGCCCATCGATTGGGGAATGGCTGAAAAAGGGATGGTGAATGAAAGGTAACGGAATACTATTGGTCGATAAGAAAAAATGAGCAAGCTGATTTCTGAAAAGCCTGTAAAGACTTATGCAAGCTGATGCTGAATGAAGTGAGCAGAACCAGGACAACATTGTAACAGTAATAGCAAGACTGAGTGATGATCGATTAGGACTGACTTAGCAATTCAGTGATCCAAGACAGTTCCAACAGACGTGGGACAGAAAATGCCGTCCTCATCCGGAGAATGAACTACGGACACTAAATGTGGATCAAGGCATACTATTTTCACTTTTTGTTTTTGTTTGATTTTTTTTTCTTATGGGTTTTCCCTTTTGTTCTGATTTTTCTTTTACAACATGACTAATATGGGAAGATTTCTTTTTTTAAAATAAGAGCTTTTTATTATCAAAATACATGCAAAGATAGTTTTCAACATTCACCCTTGCAAAATCTGGTTTTCCAAATTTTTCTCTCTCCCTTCCCCTCATCCCCTCTCCTAGAGAGTATATGTTAAACACGTACAATTCTTCTATATGTATTTCCACAATTAGCATGCAGCACAAGAAAAATCAGATCAAAAAGGAAAAAAAAAACACGAGAAAGAAAACAAAAAGCAAGCAAACAACAGCAAAAAAGGGAAAGTACGCTGTTGTGATCCACATTCAGTCCCGACAGTCCCTCTATCAGAACTGATCTTTGCATGATCTTGTTGCCGTATATGTTCTCTTGGTTCTACTTACTTCACTTAGTATCAATTCACGTTAGTCTCTCCAGGTCTCTCTGAAATCCTCCTCCTGATTGTTTCTTATAGAACAATAATATTCCATAACATTCATATACCATAATTCATTCAGTCATCCCCCAACTGATAGCCATCCATTCAATTTCTAGTTCCTTTCCACTACAAAAAGGGCTGCTACAAACCTTTTTGCACATGTAGATCCTTTTCCCTTTTTTATGATCTTTTTGGGATTTAGGCCCAGTAGAGACACTGCTGGATCAAAGGTATGTACAGTTTGATAGCCTTTTGGGCTAGCTCCAGGTAGTTCTCCAGAATGGTTGAATCAGTTCACAACTCTACCAACAATGTATCACTGTCCTAGTTTTCCCACATCCCCTCCAACATTTATCATTATCTTTGGAAATATGTTTAAAATGATCTTACAGGTATAACCTGTATCTGACTGATGCCTTGGGGAGGAGGGAGAGAAGAAAAAAATTTACAAATCTTGTAAAATCTTACAAAAATGAATCTTGGGAACTATATGTGTATTTGGAAAAATAAAATATTGAAATTTGAAAAATTATTTTTTTAATCGGTACAAATCTTTCTTCTCTCCTGTCTCTCCAACTTTTTTTCCTCCCAATTGAGAATGGAAGGAAAGTAAAACCCCATACTACAAGCATGCATAGTTAAGGGCAAGAACATTGTTGTTGGCCATGTTCTCCTGGTTTTGTTTATTTCACTTTGCATCATCACTCTTTCTATAAATCTTCTTGTTTCTCTGAAACCAGTCCCTTCATCATTTACTTCAGCCCAATAGTATTCCATCACATTCATGTACTGTACCTTGTTCAACCATTTGCCAATTGATGGATAACCTCTCAGATTCCCATTCTTTACCACTTTTAAAAACGACCAAAATTTTTGTATATTCTGAATTTATTTTACTTAGGACTACTTTACTTTATTTTATCTTCTCTCTAATTCTTTTATTTTGTCCCCTTTCCTTCCTATTTCCCTGCTCAGTGAAATGTATTTCTATACAAAACATGAGTGTGTATTCTTCCCTCTTTTGACCAATTCATATGAGAGTAAAGTTTAAGTGCCAGCCCCTTTTCCCCCACCCCATTCTCCTTGCTGGTATAGATGTCTACTTGTCTTGCCTGAGATCATAGTTACTATGATGCTTGCTTTTGAGGAGGGGGGGGGGGAGAAGGGTTTTCACCCAGATCATAACAGATTTTGTTCCAGCGCCTTATCTGGACTCTGAGTAAGTCTTTCTTTCTAGTATGTTTCTTTTAAACAGTGTGGTCTTGGATTCTGCTTTTTAATACATTCTTCCATTTTATGGGTGAGTTCATCACATTGACCCTTATGATCGATACTGATGCATTTCCCTCCATCCTAATCTCTTACTTCCCCCTTCTCTCCCCCCCAGCCTCACTCCTTTAAAAAGAAGAAGAGAATAGTGAGAGAGGAGTGAGCTCAGCTCAGTGTACTACACTTGACACAATTTCTTTCTTTCCTCTTCCCCTCTCTTTTCTTCACCTAGACCCCAATTTTAGGTTCTTACTTTTTTTCTTTCAAAATATAATTTCTTTTATTATATAGCATATTAATCTTGGCAATGTAATGATTTGAAGATACAAATGGTGTCCACTTTCATCCCGTGCAGTTAACACATTTTTAAATAAATAAAATACTCCACATTCATTCCTAGTAACAGCAATCTCAATAGCACTCCTAGCTTATCAAGGCAGGGCATTGAAACACTTTGTTCTAGTAGTAAAGTGGTATTGTGTATTTTCATCATTCCTCTCTGGCAATGTGGTTCTGTGCCTGAATCTTAATTCACAGCAATACCACTATGCGGCAATAAATTATATTGAAGTAAATTTAGCATAATATATTCTTTTTAAAAAATTAATCTGTTGTTCCTACTACATCCTCACCCCCACAAAGCAATTTTTTAAAAAAAAAGCTCTCAATATGCAGCGGCATAGTACAGAAAAACAAATTCCCACATCGGTCATGTCGGAAAAAATACATGCTTGCACATATATGCATATATATAAGGATATAAATATATATGTAATATATGTCTCCATTTTTCTGCATTTGAAACCTGCCCTCTCTAGAAATCAGGAACTGAGTGATACCATTCATCTTTATTCTTTTTCACCCTTGTTTATCATTGCATTGATTGGAGTTCTAGAGTCTTTCCAAGTAGTTTTTCTGTATAATTTTATCATCATTTAATTGTTCTTCTCATCCTACATTCCAGATATATAGAGGACAGAGAATGGAGCAGGGAGGGAAGTAAAGGCCTAGTGCTTTGATTGGGTATTGAAAGCTATACTTGCTTACCTTTTATGTTTTATGTTCAACCTTTCTTCTTACCATCCAAGGAGACAGATTGTAAGGACAGATTACTCAAATGTATTTATATTTTTTTCCTGACTTCTATGGCTGTATTTGTAAGCAACAACCCTGAAAAGAAAGTTTTCCTCCCATGCTAAGGTTTACTGAAGCCTTAGATAAAAGGAGAAAAAAGTGGAGCTTTTGATGATGACATTAGGTCCTGCTTATCTGGGGCCTCCTAGTGATGGAGAAGGTCAGCTGTAGCAACATAATGCATGTGGGGAAAGCCTTCACAAGTGGATATCGGACGATCCTCCATGGAAAGAAACCCTATCGATGTAATCAATGTGGGAAAGCAACCCTCTTCCATTATTGAAGATCAGAAAACTCACATTTGAGAGAAACTTTCTGATCTGTGGGAAAGCCTTCAGGAGAAGATTAGAATTAATTCTAAATCTCTGAATCTTTAGCAGAGAGAAATCTGCATGCTGTGTAAGTGGGAAAGCCTTCAGGCTGATCTCTTACCTGAAAGATTACAGAGAAATCCTGTTGGAGAAAAACCTTATAAATTTCATGAATGTGGAAAAGTTTTCACAGAGAACCCAGGCCTTAATCACAAATGGATACTTCCTAGCAATGAGAACAGATGTGGGAAAACCTGTAGTCAGACCTCACACCTTAGTGCATTTTCATACTGGAGAGGAGCTTTATAAACATAATACATGTAGAGAATCTTTTTTTGGCAAAGCAATTAGGGCTATGTGACTTGCCCAAGAGTCACACAAGCTAGTGAGTGTTAAATGTCTGAGGTCATATTTGAACTCAGGTCCTTCTAATTCCAGGGCCAGTGCTCTATCTGCTGTACCATCTAGCTGCCCCAGAGCACCTTTTTTAAAAAATTGTATTTTTTTCCAATGAAAATTAGAACTATTCTCTTTCCCTTCTCTTCTCCCTATCAAGAAAGTAAGATGTCAATCTATTTTCCCTACTGGTTTTGTTGAAAAGTGAGTTCTTGCCCCAAGGGATAAACCACTAGATTATTATGTTTATTTGCTTCTGTAGATTGTGTACATAATCTATTCTACTGATCATCTTCTCTTCTTCTTCTCACCCATTATGGAACTACTTTGAAGATTAACTAGATTAGATTAATTAGCCTAGAGATCTGGTACTACTTGACCCCCTTCCTTTCTACTTCCCTCCCCCCACTTATTCCTTTGATTTTTTTCACCTTTTGTTCTTTCAGATGAATTTCAGATAAATACAGTGATTTGGTAGTTATGGGACTGAAAAACTCATTAATTTAGGTAGAATTATAATTATTTTTGTATTGGCTCAGCCTATGGAGGAGCAATTTATATTTTCCAAATTATTTAGATCTGCCTTTATTTGTGTAAAGAATGGTTTGTAGTTGTATCTATATAATACCTGGTATGTGTCTTAACAAGTAAACTCAAGTATTATAAAATGTTGGCAGTTATTTGAAATGGATTTTCTCTATCTTTCCCTCCCGGTTTTTGTTCCTAACAAATGATTTTTGTAGGTTGATTAAATATTCTGCAACTTTGCCGAAGCCGTTACTTGCTTCAAATAGTTTTTTAGTTGACTCCCCAGGTTTCTCTAAATAAAATCATCATATCCACTGCAAAAAGCACTAATTTTGTTTCTTTGCCTATACTAATTTCCTCAATTTCTTTTTCTTATTGCTATAACTGGCTTTTCTAGCACTATATTGATTAGTAATGGTGATAATAGACATCCTTGCTTTACTCCTGACCTTACTGGATTTAGTTTCCCACCACTACAGATGATTGTGGCTCTTGGCTTTAGATACTACTTATCATATTAAGGAAAAATACATTTATTCCTATGCTTTCGAATGTTTTTTAACAAGAGTGAGTGTTATATCTTGTTAAAAGCTCTGCATTGTTTGACATGATCACATGAGTTCTGTTGTCCTTGTTATGAATTTATTCAACTACGTTTTATAGTTTTCCTAATATTGAATTCTCCCTGCGTTTCTGCTCTGAATCCAACCTGACCATAGCGTATAATCTTAGATGTAGGTTGTTTAGTCTCCTTGCTAATATTTTACTTACAACTTTTACATTAATGTTCATTAGGGATATCGGTCTATAGTTTTCTTTCTCTGTTTTTACTCTCCCTGGTTTAAGCATCTACACCATCTTTATTTCATAGAAGGAATTTGGTGAGACCTCTTCTTTTCCTATTTTTTCAGACAGTTTATCTAATATTGGGATTAATTGTTCTTGAAATTTTTGGTAGAATTCACTTGTAAATCTATCAGATCCTGGGTTTTTTCCTCTGGGATTTCATTTGTCTCTTGTTCCATTTCTTTTACATGTTTGGTTCATCTGGGTGTTTTCTATCGTTGTAAATATTCATCTATTTCATTTTGATCGTCAGTTTCATTGGACTCTAATTGGGCAAACTAATTTTTCATAATTTAGTTCATTTTTCATTGATTGCAAATTTACTTTTAAAATTGTTGATGCTGGTAATTTGGTTTTCTTTTTTGTTCTTTTTAAAATCGAGTTAGCTAATAGTTTATCTATTTTATTATTTTCCCCTCCAAATAAAGAGCCAGCTCCTAGTCTCATTTATTAATTCAGTTGTTTTCTGTGTGTACCTTTCCAGTAGAGATTAGACTTTATTGCTCATGGAATGTTTTCATAGTGGAGTAAAAACCCTTTGAGTAGAATGAGAACAGGTAGAAGTCGGGGGTCATTCTGCATCCCCAGCTGGTTTGTTCCTTTTTTGCATTTTCAAGGGTAAGTCTGTGAGTTTCTTTCTTGTAGGTGCCCTGTTGTCACCTTTGTGATCAGCCCTTCATTCTGTTCCCAACTATACCCCCACCTTGATCTGCTGTGGGCCTGAGTGTATATATAGCTGTAGCTTTGAATGGCCCATAGTCTGCTCTCCTCCTCTTTGGGTACCCACAACGTCAATGGATAATCTGTCTTTCGAACTTACATTAGGACCCTAGTGGCTAAGATACCCTCCCCAAGTAGCAAGTGATACAGATCCAAAAGAATCATGTGAACAAATGAAGGTAACAGTGAAAAAATAGAAACAAAACCAAGGGGAAGGACAGTGGATGCTCTTGGTAATTAAAACACAGTCTTCCTTCCTTTTTTTTTTACGGCGTTATTTTAAAATGTTTTATTGATGCCTTTTATTTTTTTTTTCTTTCTTTCACCATTTTTATTTGTCTTAATTAATAAGGAAATGTTTTGTAACTGTAAGTCTTTAATCACATCTAAATTAAATATTCATTTGAAACATTTGCCATAAAAGTCATAGTTTCTTTTTTTTAAATTTTTTTATTTAATAGCCTTTTATTTACAGGATATATACATGGGTAACTTTACAGCATTAACAATGGCCAAACCTCTTGTTCCAATTTTTCACCTCTTACCCCCCCACCCCCTCCCTAGATGGCAGGATGACCAGTAGATGTTAAATATATTAAAATATAAATTAGATACACAATAAGTATACATGACCAAAACGTTATTTTGCTGTACAAAAAGAATCAGACTCTGAAATATTGTACAATTAGCTTGTGAAGGAAATCAGAAATGCAGGTGGGCATAAATATGGGGATTGGGAGTTCAGTGTAATGGTTTTTAGTCATCTCCCAGAGTTCTTTTTCTGGGCATAGCTAGTTCAGTTCATTACTGCTCCATTAGAAATGATTTGGTTGATCTCGTTGCTGAGGATGGCCTGGTCCATCAGAACTGGTCATCATCTAGTATTGTTGTTGAAGTATATAATGATCTCCTGGTCCTGCTCATTTCACTCAGCATCAGTTCGTGTAAGTCTCTCCAGGCCTTTCTGAAATCATCCTGTTGGTCATTTCTTACAGAACAGTAATATTCCATAATATTCATATACCACAATTTATTCAGCCATTCTCCAACTGATGGTGCCTTTTATTTTTTATATCATAGTCATTTCTTCTAGGTGCCCTTTTCCCATGAGCCTTCTCTTGTAATAGGGAAAACTTATTCAACCAAGTGATTGACTCTGAGTTGAATTTGACAAGCTCTCTAAGATGTGCAGTGGATAGAACTCTGGGCCTGAAATCGGGCGGAGAAAGACTCAGACACACTAGATCTGTGACCGTGACCAAGTCACTTTCTTACCTGTAAAATGGGCACAATCATAGCTCCTAACTCAGAGGGTTGTTGTGAGGATCCACCAAAATAATCATTATAGAGTGCAACAACAGCCCAGAGATTGCACATGGTCAAAGCTACATAAATGCTTCCCTCCCCCATGCAAGTAACATGACCTGCTGAGAGCTGGAAGACACCTTCCATTATGGGCATGCCATCTTCGGGTTACTTTGTCCTGGGCCCTCCATTTTGCTGCTGAGGAACTCTGGTGGTCGAAGGCATTGCTTACTGGCTCACCTGGGCTGCTCGGATCATCCCTGATCTGGGCTCCCTGTTGCCCACCTATGGTCCCGTCCTCTCCATCTGCAGCCCTGATCTCTTTCTGCCCTCTCCCTCCTTGCTGCCTTCACAGCCATCCTCCTGATGGGGTTCTAGTGGCAGTCAGAGAATTGTAGGAATCCCTTTTTGGTCAGTGCAGGTCCTTCATGAAAGAATTCACGAACCCGAAGAGTTTTAAGTGGCAAAAATGGAAGTTTATTGTTGGATGAGAGGTCAGCTTTGCTAGGAGACTGACTTCCTAGTGGAAAAGTCCTATTAGGGAAATGGAGGCTGGCACTGAGAAGAGAATGTCTTCACAGCAGGCAGGGTCCTGGCAGCTGTGCTGAAGAGGCAAAGCATGATACTTTGGACATTCTGGGAAGAAGTGAGTTTTAAAATTGCTCTTTAATAGGAAGTTTTGAGGCTCAAGTTTCAGGGTGAAAAGAAAGCCAAAGTCTGGGGCTTAGCTCTCCAACTGAATGGAAATCACTTTGAAGGCTTCTGGAATTTGGAATTTCCTGAGAAGGGTCTGCATCCCCAAGGGATCAATGGAGTGATTTGCCTTGGAAAAGGCCCAGCCAGGAGGATATGCTCTCTCTCATAGACTCTCTGGAATCTGGGAGACCCCAGTCTCCTTTTGCAGATCAAAAGGGGACACAATTTCAGAGTGATGGATTTTACAGATTAAAGGGAACACAGTTTCACAACCCCTGTCACTTCTGCCTAAAAGGCTAGCCCTTGGCCCCATGAGAGCCCCTTCCTCCCAGGTGCCAGCCCATCTACAAACTAAGGAAGTTCACCTGAAAAGGATGTCACCAATTTGACCCTTCTTAAACCATTCTAGCCAGACCTCTCCCTTGCCCCCATTGCCTAAGTGTGATAGCCAGTCATAAGGGGCTCCCCACATCATCAGATCGCTCACTTCTTGAGTTTAGGGCCCGAGTCTGCTCTCTCTGTTGCGTCCCTTCTCACTGTTGGGTCCCCATGGCCTAGGACAGTGCTTAATGAATGGCTGTTGGATCTCCCTGAACCTTAGTGTTTGCCCACATGATTTTTCCACTTTGGAAAGGCCTCTCTAGCCACCTCTGGGTGCCTAACACAGCTCAAATCCTAGACCGGCCCAGCTGGAAGGCCTCGGCCTTCCCACACGGTTTTCGATAACACTCACAAGGCCTCTTTGTGTTTGTAACATTTTTGACTAAGTTCTGTTCAAATTGAATCAATGATGGAAAAAAAGGCCTTTATTAAGCACCTACCAGGCAGTGGGTCAGGGGGGGAGGCGAGGAAATGGGAAAGCAGTGGGCCCCCAATCCCAGCCCTTACCCTCAGCCTGGTGAGGAGAGAAAAACTGCACACAAATCCCCATCATTACTACAACAATGGCGCCAGAATGGAGCAGGAAGAGCTCACTTCCAGCTGGGGGTTGGGGATGGGGGTGGGGGGGGAGACGGCTGTCGCTGAGAAAAACGGGATTTCAGCAGGTGGGGATGGGGGTGGGGTGGATGGGGGACTGGGGAAGCCATTCTGAGCTTGGGGCATGGCCAGCCAAGGGGGTGCTCACTAGGACGTCAGGGAATAGCTGAAACCCAGTAAGTAGGGGGAGTATTATATCCCAGGGCTGGCTAGGTAGGTGGGGGCCAGGTTGGTCAAGGCCTGACCCTGCACTCATGGCCAAGGTCATCCTGGTTTGGTTTCTGAGCAGAGATGGGGGCAGGGAAAGGCATTAAGAAGATTATTCCGACTGGATAATAGGAAGAGCTAGTATGACAGGTGTGGAGAGCATGTTCCAAAGATGATCTCATTTGATCCCACGCCAACGGGGGAGGGAGTTGCTACCGTTATTCCCATTTTACAACTAAAGAAACTGAGGCAGACAGGAAATGACTTGCCCAAGATCCCACAGTTAGTAAATGTTGGATTGGGATGAGTATCTTATTGACTCCAGGCCCAGCGAGCCATCCACCACCCCAACTGTAGCCCAGAAGGGACACTCTGGAGTCTGGGAGACGGGTCTCATTTGAGGGCGTGGGCCACATTTCTACTTTGCATAAAACAGAAGAATATCTAAAGGTTTCTAAGTACATCCCATGCCCAAATTCAGGTGTGTCTCCCGGCAGCCCTGTGAGGGCAGTGGTTCAGGTTGTATTATCCCGATTTCACAGATGAGGAAACTTGAGCTGACTGGCCGGCTTACATAGTCAGCGGGCCCCCGGATTGTGGGAAGTAGGGAGAAAAATCGGCTTGAGATTGACTGTGTGATCTTGGCCAAGTTCCTGTCCCTCTGTGCCTCAGTTTCCTCATCTGTGAAAAGGGGATAATAAAATAGGCCGCTACTTAGCATCTCACAAGCAGGTTGTAAAAAGCTCTGCACTAATTTCTGTGAAGGGCCCACCCTTCTCCCCCTATCTATTGTTCTAAGATTTACAAAGTGCTTCCCTCCAGGCAGGGAATGGTTGGCCTGGGGGAAGCTGAGGATTTGCCCTTGGCCTCGGGGCCAGGGATTGTGGGCTGGAGGGTGCCCTTCCTCCCCCCCCCTTGGATTTCCCAAAATGCCTGTTTTCAGAAAATCAGCGTGGGAATCTTAGAAGGGCAGCAGGGTGGGCCCTCCAGTCTTCACACCTTCATTTTCTGCCTCCCGGAAAGGACGCGCCCAAGGTCACCGTGGCAAGTTGTGGGCAGGAGTCCGAGGAATTGCTAACGGGGCACCCTGGCCGTCCAGAAGCTTCCCCAGCGTGGCTCCGGGGCCCGGCTCGGTGGGCAGTCGATTGTGTCCTCCCTTGGCCACACACCGGGGCGATTCCCGGCTTGGCACATAGTAGGCACTTAATAGATGCTGACTTGATTGGTCTGAAAATGCTTCCTTGTGGCAGCAGGGGGAGCTCAGATCTCAAACCCTGAAGTTTCGGGGCTGGGGGAGGGGGAACTGGGCTCATCCATCCTTCTCGGGAACTCCCAGAGGCCTTAGCTTTTCTTATTGATCACTAGAGCTTAGAGGCTTGTTGACAATTAGCTCCTCGAAGCCCCCTCCTACCCCCCCCCCCGATTTTTTTGAACAGAGGAAGAAATCGAGGTTCGGCTGGGCTGAGCCACTTGCCCCAGGCGGCCAAGGGAAGGCACGGGGCCGCCGCTGCCCAGCCCGGCTTGGCAGCTTGCCCCGGAGCATCCTCCCTGGGCCCGGTGGGGCAGCTCCCCGCCCGTCCCCGCCGCGTCCTCCTCCTTCATCTGCCCTCTCCTTGTCTCTCCTCCTCTCCATCTTTTTCTCATCCGTCTCCCTCGCCTCCCTCCTCCCTCCTCCCTCTCCCCCTCCTCTCCTCGGTCTCCCGCCTCCCAGTCACTCCTCCCCCTTCTCCTCTCTCCAGGCTCCTCTCCTCCTCTCCCTCCCTCCTCCTCCTCCACCTCCACCCTCCCTCCTCCTCTCCCCCTCCCCTCGGTCCCCTCCCCTCGGTCCCTTGAGCAGTCTCCTCCTGCCGAGCGGAGCCAGCTCCGGGCACAGCCCCTGGGGACGCGGCTGCTTCCCCTCCCCAGCCCCGAAGAGCAGCTGCAGCGGCCGGCGGCCGAGGGACAGCGCTAGCGACAGCGGCGGCGGCGGCGGCGGCGGCGGCGGCGGCAGGTCAGGGCAGGCGCGCCGGGGGCCGGCGAGGTGCGGTCCGCCCGCGACCTTGGCCGTCGGGGGGAGCCCCGGGGCTGGGGGGGACATTGCCCGGGGCAGGGGGGGCGGGGGGAGGTGGGGATGGAGATGGCCGCGGATCCCCGCCCGGGTCCGAGGGATGGGCGTGTGTGAGTGTGCGTGTGTATGTGTGTGTGGACGCTCCCGGCTTTGTTTCCCAGTGCACACACACACGCACACACGCCCGGCTGCGGCCCCGCAGAGCCGGGGGAGGGGACAGCGGAGGGAGGGAAAGGACCCAGGGTGTGTGTGTGCGTGTGATTGTGTGTCTATCTCAACGTGTCTTTGTCACCGTGGACGTGTTCCTGGGGTCTGTGTCGATGTGGCTCCGTATTTTGGTGCCTCCGTGCGGACTGTGTGTCTTTGTGTGTGTGTGTGTGTGTGTGTGTGTGTGTCGGGGCATTAGGCTGAGCTGGATGGGAGGGAGCCCGTAGGGATGGGACCAACCTCTCCCCCCCCCCCAGTGGGCAGCCCCAGAGAGCCGGCAGCTTTTCGGAGGCCCGGGCCTGGCCTGCCCGCCCCGGGAGGAAGAGGAGTTTGGATTTCCCAGGGGCTCCCCGCCGCTGCCCCCTTATCTCTTTGCATGAGGACTCTGGCTGGGAACACGCACATGAAAAGGGAGCTGGGCCTTGGGGCCAGCAGGGATCTGGGTGTCTGGCCAGAAGCCTGCATTGGCAGAGCCTGGGGGGCGAGGTGGGGGGTGGGGGGTGGGGGGGCTAACCCTCCTGCCCAGAGCTGCCGACTGCATCTGCCCCCCCCCCAAGCCCGTGCAGGGGGAGCGGCTCCAGAGGAGGGGGAGCAGCTCCAGAGGAGGGGGAGCAGGCTGAGGAGGGGCCTGGAGATCGGGCCATTGGAGGGGGGGCGTTGGAGCTGCCCCGGGGAAGAGAAGGGCCAGAGGGACGCCGGGGAAGGAAGGAAGGGCTGCTCTGGGGAAGAGCACGCTTTCCCAGGCAACGGTTCTGGAGGGGGCGTCAAAGGACCCGAGTTTGAATTCTGAAAGCTGCTTCCCGGCTTGGTACAAAACCTCGGGCTGCCGTTTTTCCTCCTGCCCAATAAGGTGCC
This sequence comes from Sarcophilus harrisii, assembly GCF_902635505.1. Taxonomy (NCBI): domain Eukaryota; kingdom Metazoa; phylum Chordata; class Mammalia; order Dasyuromorphia; family Dasyuridae; genus Sarcophilus; species Sarcophilus harrisii. The sequence goes on along the minus strand of NC_045432.1, from coordinate 77,449,842 downwards.
TTGGGGGTTTTGCCCCTGCGACTGAAGTGCCCTGCGTGCTCCCAGAGGCAGAAATAGGGGCAGAGGAAGGACCTGGCCCAGCTCAGGCCAGTGACCTGTTTTTGCAGTCGAAGATCCCGAGACCTACAGAGCTTTGGCACCTCGGCCTTGGGTAGGACCCATGGGGAGGGACTGGCCGGGGCAGCTTTAGGCTGCCCTGGCTCTGCACCCACAAGATGCTTCCCGGGACTCCCAGCTCCAAAATCCGGGTGAAGCTTCTCTTCGGTTGGGCGCCCTCTGGGAGCCTGGGGAGTGAGGTCATTGCTAAGGATCCCTTCAGCCTGGACTTGTCCTGGCCCCTGGATCCGGCGCCATGTCTCTGGTCCTTTTTGGCCCTGGCACCCACATGTTGGGGAGCTCGGTCCTGACTCGGAGCAGAGGAGACTGAGCTTGCCGGGAGCCGGTGGCTCCCTGGGCTCCTGGGTTTTGGAAGGGGTGGGGTGGGATGCGCCGAAAGCCTTGCTGGGAGTGGGAGATCCAGTCCAACTCCCGAAGAGGGAAAGGGCTGGTAAAATCATATGACTTGTCTAAGGTCATACAGCTCATTAAGATATCTGGGGTTCAGACCTAGGGATTCTTGACTCCAAATGCATTGTACCTCAAACCAAGTCATGGGAGCATCGCTCCCGTTAAAGTGGGAGCCGTCTGTCCCAGGGAGAGGCCTGGAGTTCGAGTGAGGAGGCTCGAGTTCCAAGTCTCCAAAGCACTAGTGGGTCCCTGAGCCTCTCTTGGTAGTGCCAGGGGGTGGGGACAGTGCTGAGTCTCGGAGTGGATGAGACAGAACACCTGGGTTCTAGGCTCACCTGGCTAACTCTGACCAACCTGTCTGATAGTCCTTTTTTTTTTTTTTTTTTTTTTTTTAAATAAGAGAAGGTTGGATTTGTTGCTCTCTGAGGGCCCTCTTAGCTTCCTGAGTATGGATCTGTTGGGTTTTGCATGGGCTGGGAATTTACCCATATTTGAGCTTTGGGGGAAGGCGCATATTGGCAAGATTGCTTGCCTTGGAGGCACAAGGCTTGGGGTCCCATGGCCCCTTTGGTCTTTGCTGGCTGTGGCCTGAAACCAGATCTGTTTTTTGGGGGCCTCCATTTTCTTCTCTAGCAAATGGGAATAATATTGGTCTTACTACCTTCTGTCTCCTGCCCTGAGAAAAAGTAGTGGTGGGAAAAGATGTAGAGGGATGAGAAGAAGCTCCATAGTTCCCCCAGTCTCTTTCGCTGCAGCCCAACCCCTTCACTTTACTTCGTGCTCAAGAGAAAATCGAGACCCCGAGAGAGGAAGGGAATCCCATGAGGCAGGGGCAGAGTAGGGACCGGAGGAAGAAAATCCAGGTGCCAAGCAGTCTCATTCTCCCATAATAGCAACCTCTAACCCTCAACCCCGCCCCACTTTCCCCATTTGGAAAATCAAGGAGTTGGATTTGATAAACTCTGATATTCTACTGTCCCCAGCTCTTTCCCTTCTCTAGGCCTCAGTTTCCCCTTCTGTAAAATAAAAGTGTCACATTGAATCATCTCTCTTCTCCCATAATTGCAATCTCTAACCCTCAATCCCGCCCCACTTTCCCCATTTGGAAAATCAGGGAGTTGGATTCGATAAACTCTGATATTCTACTGGCCTCTGTAGGCCTCGGTTTCCTTTTCTGTAAAATGAAAGTGTCACACTGGATCCTCTCTAAGCTTTCTTCTAGCTCTAAATTCTCCGTCCCCCTGGGAGAGACCAGCCCCCTTGGTGGTTTCGGGGTCTCCGGGCCCGGAGATCCCCGGATCAAGGAGGGCAGGCTCTGCTTGTTTGTGGCGGGAAGCCTGGCCCTGGGCTCTTTCCATCCCCAGAAGGCTGCCATTTCTAGGGCGCTCCGAGGCTTGCGAGGCCCAAAGTTTGGGAGGGCCGTGGCTCAAGCATCCCCCTCCATGGAGGAGAGCCTGCAGCCAGCTAAGGCCAGAGCCATTCAGGGTTCAGCCATGGAGAGCTGAGGTCTTAGCAAAACCACAAGTTGTCCGCGGTAATGGCTCCGGCGCTGGGAATCGTGCAGCCGGGAACTCTAACCCACCTACCTTTGGACCGCTCAGATCCGAGCCACAGACAGCCCCTGCATTGAGTCAGCCACTCCCTCATTCACTTACTCATTCACTCCCTGGCTCACTCTTTCATTTCCTCCTTCATTCATTCCCCGAGACATTCATTCATTCATTCCCTCCCTCTGCACTTATTCATTTATTCACCCATTCATCCTCTCCCTCATTCATTCCTTCATCCCCTTTCTCACCGGCACTTCCTTGTTCCTCCCTTTCCCCCCCCTCGGCTGGGCAGCTGTGCCAGGCCTACTGTGTGCCAGTCCCCGGCTTGAGTCTGGAGCCGGCTCCCTCCCTGGTCAGGCGCTAGGGGACAAAGGCAGAGCTGGGACGGCTCTGATCCGAACCCGATTGCGGGAAGAGGCTGCGGGAGGGGGGCCGGGCCGGAGGCTGCTTCCGGCCGAGAAGGTGGATGGAGGCTCCCAGGTGGGAGGCTCTCCCGGTGGCCCAGACCCATCCAGCTTGGCCGGGCGGGTGAGTGAGGATGAAGGAAGGCCCCGGGGACTAGGTGGCCCTCAGTGTGGGGTGGGAGGAGGAGCAGGGTGCCTGCTAGGTGACCTTGGATAAATCCTTTCCCCTTCTGGACTTGAGTTGGCTCATCCTCTCAGAGGAGGGATTCACAGCCCGGACTTCTTCCTTGCCAGAGAGCCGGGCCCTCGGTTTTCTCCCCTGGGTGAGACTTTCTGCTTCATCGCTAGGGCTGGGACTCGTCCCCTGGTCATCCTACCCGAGTACTAGCTACCCTGGGCTGGGGGCCGGGAGCTTTTGTTCCTTCCCCAAGTCAGGGAAGGTTGGAGACTGGGCCAGTGCGATTTTGTGCAAGGGTGTTTGCAGGGACTTTCTGACTTCGGCGCTCACTAGCCGGGTCACCCTGAGCAAATCCCTTCTTTCAGCCTTCTTTTTCTCCTCTCGAAAATGGGTCTAATCCTTGCACCGCCTCCTTCGCAGGGATGTCGGGCTTTGTAAACTTAAAAGCGCTTGAGGAATTGGAGCTACTTCTTGCTTCCAAAACGCCAGAAGTCCCGGGGGGGGCTCTCAGCACATCGGGAGGGGGCTTCCTCCAAGGAGGACCGGTGGGAGGCTTTGACCCAGAACCATCCAGCCTGTGTCTTTCTTTGGTTGGAGGATCGGGTGGATGGACCCATTCAAGTACAGAAATGTTGTCACCTTCTGTGTTCGGGGAGGCTGGGGTGGCACAAAGAGCCTTAGAAGAGTTTGCTTATGGTTGTGAGTCGGTGGGGATGTCCGTGCCCTCTCTGTGCTCCAGTTTTCTCATTCATAAAATGGGTAGTTCTAGTTAACTTGATCTCTGGGAGCCTTTCATCTGACATTTTGTGATCCTAAATCCCTTTTCCCTCTCCACAAAGTGTGTGTGTGTGTGTGTGTGTGTGTGTGTTTTGCAGGTTGGGAGAGATGCAGCTCAGACTGGCTTCCCTTCTAGCTCTAACATTCTCTGCTCCTAAATTATTCGGGACCTCAGTTTCCCTTTTTATAAACCAAGGAGTGGGGGGTGGGTGTAGTGAATGGTCTCCAAGTTGGGGTCTGTTGCGGCTCTCAGCCCTAGGATCCTCTGGGGGCCCAGGCTGGCGCCATCCCCGTTGGTCATCTGAACAATCCCGGGGGCGGCTGCTTGGGGTGTCTCCACGGCCCGAGCTGGGGAGAAAGACAGTTCCCTTGCTTAGAATGAAAAATTGATGAGCTCAATGGGGCTAAGAAAGCCTAGTTCAGCAGGTGGCCGACGGAGCCTGGGAGGGAAGGGGAGGGGCGGACTGGGAGGGGCCCTGGGGGAGCCTGAACTGGGGGCTCCCCGCTAGCTGTATTCTTATGCTAAGCCCGCCATCTGCTCCGTTCTGGCTGCCCAGCCCCTCCTCCCCCCCAGACCCCTGGTTTCTAATTGTCCTAGGAGGCCCTGTGGCTGTTGAATGTCACTAGAATTGAGGCCCTGGCTGGGGGCTGGGGTGGGCTGGAGGGGGGGGGGAAGGCAGGGCTGAATCCTCGAGACGGAAATGGGGTTGGGCAGAATAGAATCTGAATGGACTGCTGTTCTTTTGGGCCCCAGCTGTTGAGGATATGTATGTGTAATAGAAAGAAGTAGCCTTCAAGAGCTTGAAAATATACTGGCCCTGAAGGCAGAAATAGACCTGGATTCAAATCCCAATTCTAATGCTTATTAGCCTTGTGACCACGCGGGACTTCTGGGAGTCTCTGGGCTGAAAGGGATCTCAGAAACCATTCACTCCAATCCATCTCTTTGGAAAAAAGAGGTTTTTTTCTTCCTCCTCCCACCCAAAGGGGTGAAAAGGAGAAAACCCCCCAAACCAAATCCTTGTAACAAACATCTATAGAGAAGCAAAATCGTTCCTTGAATTGTCTACACCTGAAAAAGAAGGTCTCAACCCGCACTTAATCCTCTGGAGTTGTGGGGATTTTTTTGTGGGGATTAGAGTTTCAAAGTTGTTTTTTTGGTTACCCTGTTGCTGTTATCCGCCATATTGTTCTCCTTGCTTTTCTCCCTTCCCCTCTGCCTCAGTTCATCCAAGTCTTCTCAGGTTTCTCTGAACTATTATGACGCACGAGCATACACCATAACTTGCTCAGTCATACCCCAGATGATGAGCCCTCCTTACTTTTCAGTTATTTGCTACCATGAAAAGAGTGACTATAAGCAATTTTTGACATCTGAAAACTTCCCCTGTTTCTTTGAGCTCCTTGAGGACATAGCCCTGGTAGTTATTAGCAGGTTAAAGGGTCCGAACAATCATTTAATAACTTTATGGGCATATTTTTTCCAAAATGGCTGAGCCAACCCCCACTTCCCCCGTGCCCATTTCTCTACAGCCTCTCCAATATTTGTCGTTTTTCTTTTTCATCAACTTTGCCAGTCTCTTGAGTATGAAGTGGAACCTCAAGAGTTGTTTTCATTTTTATTTCTCTCATTATTAGCCATCTGGAACATTTTTTCACATGTCCACTGGTTGCTTAGATTTCTTCCTTCAAAACTGCGTGTTCCTATCTTTTGACCAAATTGTAATCAGTTCCTTATATGTCTTAGAAAGAAGACCTTATCAGAGAAATTTGCTGCAGAGACCCCCCCCCCCATTTATCTGCTTCCTTTCTAGTTTTAGCTACATTAATTTTGGTTTGGGTGAAACATTTTATATTTTTTTAATGTTAAAGTATATGTTAAATAGAATATATGTGTACATATTTATACAGTTGTCTTGCTGCACAAGAACAATCGGATTTAGAAAGAAGGTAAAAATAACCTGGGAAGAAAAACAAAAATACAAGCAAATAATAACAGAAAGAGTCATTTACATTTTTGGTAATCAGAACCATCCATTTTGCTTTCTCTGATCTCTAACCCTTGTTTTTCATGAACTCTTCCCCCCCCCAGTTGTTCCAGTAGTTTTTTTCAGGAAGTGTTAAGTGTCTGAGGTCAAATTTGAACTCAGGTCCTTCTGATTTCAGGGCTAGTGCTCTATCCACTGTGCTACCCAGCTGCCCCTGTTCCAGTAGTTTCTGACTAAACTATTTGTGACCAACAGTACCCTTAACACGTAGTCTATATATGCAGCCTTTCCTTAAAATCCTCTGGCTAACATGGCTCCTTTCAGTCTTCCTTTATGTAAGCTAAACATCCCACGTCCCTTCAGCTGACCCTTATGTGGCCAGGCTTCCCATTCTTCTTTTGGTCATCCTATACCATTGTCTGTCTGTCTTTGCTAAAACGGACCCGGACCTGAACATTGTATTCCAGATGTGGTCTGATAAAGGCCGACTGTAATAAAAATATGGTCTCCTTTGTTCTGGATATTATGCCTCTTAGTAGAGCCTAAGATCTTGTCTTTTTCTTTTAGCTTGCTTTAGTATTCCTTTGACTCAGATTGAGCTCAAAGCTCACTAAGACCCTGAGATCTTTTTGTGGCAAATCCTTTTCTTCACATGTTACCCTTCCTTTCTTGGGTTTTTTGAACCCAAGGGCAGATCTTTTCATTTAGACTTACTACATTTCATAATGGATGTGGCTTATTGCTCTAGCTCATTGAGGGATTTTTTGATCTTGTCATCTACTCTGTGATTGGTCCCAGACTCTGTGCTATCTTAAAATCTGACAAACACGCCTTTATCAAAACCATGGATGGCATCAAGGTGCGTTCAGATCCCTGGGGCGCTCGATTGGATACTTCCTTCCAAAGTGACATCATTACGGTAATTATTGCTCTTTGCATCTAGTCCTTCGACCACTCTTGTGGTTTTGTTCTTGTGTTTTGTGGTTTGGTTCTCTTTTGTTTTGTTTTGTTTTGTACTGTTGTTGTGTTTTGTGGTTTCCTACTGACTTCTAGCTCACATCTCACCATCTTTATTTCCCCAGGCACAGGATCAGAAGCTTTGTCAAATGCTTAGCTAAAATCTCGGTTTACCGGGTCTGCAGTATTTCCCTGAAGCTTCCAGGACAGTAACCCTGCCCTCAAACAGACTCGAGGTTAGTTTGGCAAAACCTATTCTTGATGACTCCGGGCTGGCTCTTCCCAATTGCTCACAGAAGTGTTCCAGAGTTTTGTAAGCAATGGGAGTCAAACTGACTAGTCTGTAGTTTGCTGATTCTATTAGATTTCCTCCAGCCTTTAAAACATTTGGGACACATCCATCTCCAGACCTGTGGAGTCCTTTTCTTCTTCCATGGTGGGCGCTATCACACTCCTTGCAGTGACTATTCCAATCTTACTCCTCTTTCCTCAAGTTTTCCCATACTTTCTTCCCCCCACCCTTTCCTCTCAACAAAGAACCTTTACTTCATACTTTTTAAAGAAAAAAATAGAGGACATTGACCTTGAGCTCCCTGCTTTCCACTACCCTACACCTCCCATCCCTTCTGAGTCATCTCCCATTATGTTGCTTGCTCCCATTATGTATGGAAAAGGCAGCCCTTCTCTTGTTCAAGGCCGCTGTATCTCTTTGTGCCCTTGGACCCATCCCCTCCCATCTATTTTGGGAGTTTACGCCCTCAGGTACTCCCTTTCTCATTTTCATACTTTGTTTATTCCCTGCTCCCTTTCTGGCTCCCTACAAACCTGTTCATTCTTTCTTTCCTCTCTGGGGCTCGGTTTCTTATCTTCTGGGCTTTTTTGGTTGTCATGATCTCAAAACTTTCTCACTCTAGAAGGTCACTGCATCTCAGCAATCTTCCCACCTGTGGTTACTTCTTTTGATTGGTGAGTTCCTTATGAAACCTCCTTTTGTTTTGTTTTTTTGTTTTTTGCTTTTTGCTGAGGCAATTGGGGTTAAGAGACTTGCCTAGGGTCAGACAGCTAGGACGTGTTAAGTGTCTGAGACCAGATTTGAACTCGGGTCCTTCTGACTTCAGGGCTGGTGCTGTACCCACTGCGCCAATTAGCTGCCCCTGGAACCTCCTTTTCTTTTTGGAGACCGAGTCTCCTCATGTCACCCAACCTGGAAGTGCACTGACCCTAAACAGATCTGATCCCATTACTGATCAGTATGGGAGTTTGGACCTTCTCCATTTCCAACATTGGCTACTTTACTTCTCCCTGGGCAGCCCGATGACCATGTCCTTCCAGGGGCTCAATATATCGGTGCCAGACTTAGTACAGACACCCGGTCAGCTCAGCCTATTATAATTCAGAGATCAACTCCCTTAGGAGATGGGATTATAAGCAGGAGCCATCATTACATTCAGGCAGAACCTCCATTTTGAGAAAAGTTCCCAGTCCAGACACGTTCACTCCTTCATTCCTCTTGGCTCTTTCCTCCTGAGTCTCTGGACTTCTTTCTCCAGCATGACCCAGAAACCCCCAGAAGATCCATGTTCACTAAGGGCCCTTAAGCCCTCTTTTCTCACCTGAGCCCTGCCTGATTGGAGGGGAGCTTTCCCTTTTCTGTGTTGTCTTTCTCCTTTGTGATGGACAATGGTGAGGGCCATCTTTGTTTTGGGTTGTACTTGTATTCCCCAGACTTAGCACAAGCGACTCCTTTACGAATGCTTGTTCCCTTGACCTGTTCCTTAAAACCCTTTTCCTTTATCTTGAAGCATTCTCCATTTCTGGTCTCCTACAACCAGCCAAGCTCCTAGAAAGGTTTCTGCTTCCTGGAGCAGAGTTCACTTCTCTAATCTGTTCACTTCTCCATCAGTCATTCAATTTATCAGACAAGAATAGGCCAGGCACTGTGCTAGGTGATAAGAATACAGAAGCCCAAATGAAACAATCCCTGCCTCCGTTCCTTGAAATCTGACTTCTGGACACCCCATTTAACTGAAGGCAATCTCCCCAAGGTTGTCAATGCAACAGGCTTTGGTCACTCCTCATGTCATGTGGCATCTCTGCTGTGGGCGGCTTTTGCCCTTGCCGGTCATCCCCTCCACCCAGGTGCTCCGGTCTCCCTTGGCCTTTCTGGGTTGCCCTCTTCCCTGCCTGGGTGACCTTTGGCAGTCTCTTTTGCTTGAATCATCACCTTTCCCCCTGGTCCCCGTCCCTCAAGTGTGATTACTCCCTGAGGTTTGGACCTGGGACCTCTCCTCTTTGCATTTTGCATTGTCTTTCTCAGTGACCCCATCTGCTCCCGAGGGGTCAATTATTGGTATCCAGAAGCTTTTAATCTATCTACGAAGCCCTCATCTCTTTCCCGAGCTGGCTCACGTTGACAGCTGCCTGCCCCGGATTTCGATCTGGGTGTCTCGCAGCCACCTCAAGCTCGATGTGTCCAAGATGAACTGATTATTCCATTCCCCTTCCATCTACTCCTTTGCCCCCAAACTTCTCTGTTCCTATCCAGATTGCTGCCATCCTCAACGGCCCGTAGCTGACAAAGGCACTCTAGTTCAGCGTCAACTTGTCTGCTTTGGTTGGGTTGTACATCAAAATAATATGGGATGGGACTGGAAAGATGGTAGGGCTCAAGAGAGCCTGGGATGGGGGGGACTGATGAATTTGGACTATTTATTGATGGTAGCATAGCACATAAAGGCCGGTAGGTTCAAAGCTGACCTCAGACACTTACTAACCAGGTGACCTTGGACAGATGATAGAATTTCTATTTGCCTCAGTTTTTTCATCGCCAAAATGGGGACAATGACACATCATCTCTCAAGGACCAAATGATACTATTACAAAAAGTGTTTAGCATAGTCCAGTGGTGCCCAGAAGATGCTCTCTAAATGCGCACTCCTTTCCCTAACTCCCCCTTCTTGGTGGGTGTAAATTCAGGTCTGTAGTTCCTCTCCTCCCCAACCCTGATGCTACCCAAACACAAAGTGCAAATAATAGAAGAAATGGATGTCTCCAGTGGCAGTTAGACTCTTGGATCATCTAGCCTAGTGAGGGCAAACTTAGAAAACCACAAATTAACATTACATATATTGTATTGAATTTTTAGTTGTTTTGTGAAAACATTTTCTAATTGCCTTTTGATAAGATTCCAGCAGTGATTTAGGGGCCAGTTGGTAAGTTTGACACCTTTGATCTGGCTTAGCCTTCTTTTAGAGATGAGGAAACTGAGGCCTAAGTAGCAAAAAGGAACTTTGGATCACGGAAAGTCAGGGATGCAAGGGGCCTTGGAGGCTATCCAGAGGAAGGAACTGAGGTAGAGAGGGCAGGCAGCACCAAGGGATAGAGCCGTGAATCAGAGGATTTTCCCCACACATTTGGTCTGGCACTTGGGGCTCTTGTCTCACTGTGCCATTGCTGGGGCTAGGGGGTGGCTTGATTCTGTTCCTCAACACTAGCTAAGTGCCAGCTCGGTTCTGGGCATCTGTTCGGTGCCAGGGAGGTGAAAAAACCCATTTTCTCCTTTGTCTGAGAGAAGCTTACATTCTATCAGCAGGGAGATGCTTGGTCCCCAGAGAAGTGGCTGGTTGGGGGGTGCATTTGGCCGTTGGGCAAATCGAAAAGGCAAAGCCAAGTGCTTGGTGAAAACTCAGGGGGGGACCTTTTCACCCGGAAGCCACAGAGGGCACTTCCTAACAGGTGATGTCTGGGGTGAGCTGGGAAGGAGCTTCAATAGGGAAGAGAGAAGAAGGAGGGCAGTGTAGACCTAGGGGGAGGGGAGGAGAGGGGAAGGTGGTGGGGGGAAAGAAAAGGAGAAAGGAGAAGGAGGAGGAGGAGGGGAACAGGGAGAAAGAGGAGGGGGAGGAAGGAAAGGGGTGAGGGAGAAGAGAATGGGGAGAAAGGAAGGGGAGGAGAGGGAGGGGGAAGGGGGAAGAAAGGGGGAGAGAAGGAGGAGGAGAGGGTTACATTTCCCAGCCTTCTGGGGCAGCCTTTAACTTCAGATTTTTCACTTTCCCCCCTGAGGTAGAGGCCAAAGTGTCAGAGTAACTTCCCCAACCTGAGGTTTTTGTGGCATTGATTTGTCCAGGACCAAGGGAGTCGTTCGAGGGTTTGGGCCTGGAAAGTGTTGTGGTGTTTATTGGGGTTTGGGAAGTGGGGGGCTCCAAAGGGGTTTGAGCCGGTTCTTTTTTTTTTTTTTTGAATTGAGGAGGAAAAAAGCAATCACAGAGACAGAGAAATAGAGAGACAGGGGGGTGGAAGGAGAGAGATCATACACAGAGAGACAGAAAGTGAAACAGAGAGAGGAAGGGAGGAAAAGAGGGAGAAAAGGAGCAAGAGAGACTGAGGAAGAGGACAGAGAAAGGGAAAGAGAGATAGATAGAAAGGAAGGGAGAGACAGAGAGAGAAAAAAAGAGGAGAAGGGAGAGAGATATACATGCACAGAGAGACAGAAGGGAAGAAGACAGAAAGAGAAAGAGACAGAGGAAGGGAGAGAAAGAGGGAAAAAAGGAGAGAGACAGAGACAGACAAAGAAAGGAAGAGAGATACAGAGAGATAGGGGAAGGGAGAGAGCCAGACAGACAGAAAGAGGGACAGAGAGACAGATATGCACAGAAAGAGAGAGAGATACATACAGAGAGACACAGAAACAAACACAGAGAGGGGAAGGGAAAGAGATATACATGCACAGAGAGACAGAGGGGAAGAAGACAGAGAAAGAGACAGAGAGGAAGGGAGAGAAAGAGGGAAAAAAGGAAAGAAGCACATAACACAGAGGAAGAGGACAGAGAAAAGGAGAGAGACACAGATAGGGGAAGGGAGAGAGACAGACAGAGACAGAAAGAGGGACAGAGAGACAGATATGCACAGAAAGAGACAGAGAGATACATACAGAGACACAGAGAGACAGACATACAGACAGAAAGGGGAAGGGAGAGATATACACAGAGATAGGAAAGTAGAGAGACAGGGAGACAAAGAGACAGACAGGCAGAGACAGATACAAAAAAGTCAGGGAGAGAAAGGGAGGAACAGTTTCTGAAAGCCATGGGATCATGGGGTGTCAGAGCTGGAAGGACTGGGTTTGAGGGCTGGCTGGCCATCAACCTTGGGCAGGCCGCTCCATCTCTAACGAGTGGAAGGCAGGTTCAAAGACTCCCTGGAAAGAGCTCTGGGCTGGGCCCTCTGGAGATGTGCCTCCATTTCCTGACTTTGCAATTGACTTGTGTGCAAGTTCCTGCCCATTTCTGGGCCTCCCTTTTCCAGCTGTAAAATGGGAACAGGGTGGACTAGAGGATATTTAAGAGCCAATACTGCTCTGATGTCCTGAGATTCCTGCCCTTTCCCCATGTCTAAAATGGAGGAGGATTGAATAATAAATTTAAGGTTCACTAAGGGCATAAAATGCTTTGTTTTTTCATCTGATCTTCCTTGAGATAGGTGCTATTATTCCTATTTTGCAGATGAGGAAACTGAGGCTCAGAGGGGCTTAAGATACACTAAGCATCTGAAGCAACATTTGTACCTGGTCTCCTTAACACCCAGTCTGGCAGTCCGTCTACTTACTGAGCCACCTGTGAGCTGTAATCTCTCTTCTAGCGCTAAAATCAGTCACTTCCTTTCTTTGGGCCTTAGGTTCCCTGTCTGTGAAATGGGCATCGGGAGTGAAATTGAAGGCGCTTTCCTATCCCAGAAAAGCTGGGATATCTAGTGAGGAAGCTGCCGGGATGGAGGGAGAGCTCTCTGCAGAAGAGGCTGAGCCTGGGGGGCAACATCGGGTCTAATTCATCAGAGATGCACAATTCTTTCCTGTTCAAGTAGATCCGTCCCTGAATTCCCTAGGCCCCTGTAAGGGCAGCAAAGATGACCCCCCCTGAAGGAAGGGCTCCCTAGGGCATAGAGAAACCAACCGGTAATTTCCCATTTCTCTTGGAGCTGGGAAGGGATCTCAGACAACAGCTAGTTCAATGTCTTGCTGGACAGTCTTAATCCCTAGAACATCCTTGGGAAGAGGTCTTCTGTTGACTGGAACTTTAGGAACCATGTCAACACGTCCCCTGAAGGACGGCCGCAGCCTCTGGGGCCCCTCTTTCATGGCCCTTCCTTGTTCTCTTGGCCGTCTTCCCCATTCCGTCTCTTGTCCTAGGCTCAGGACCAAGGTCATTTATCTTATCCTGTCCCAGGCTCAGTTTCTTTTCTTTTTTTTTTTTTGACCAAGGGAGCTTGGGGTGATTCTGGAAGCACCCACACTCATCTTGACCAGTAGCTCCATTAGGGAATACTCAAGTGGGGAGGCAGGAGCTTTGGCTTCCAATTCTGGCTCTGCCGTTACCTAATCATAACCTTAGTTAAATGGCTTCCCCCTAGACCTCAGTTTCCCCTTCTGCAAAATACTAGCTACCCTCCAAAGGCCCCGATTTCAGCTCTGATGTTTTGTTGTCCTAAATGGCCTCAGTTTGTTCTATTGTGTGGTCTCTGAGGACCCTGATTTTTCTGCCTCCTCGCCTTTTCCTCGATGGCGTATCCTACGGTGACAGACTTGGCCCCATCCCAGAGACGGCCTACTTTCCCATGAAGAGCATGGCATTGGGGAAGGGGCCGTGCTGCTTGTCCTGTTCGAGCTCTTGGTGGTTCTCAGGCCCCGAGACAAGAAATACACACCCACACCCACGCCCATAAGAGTATGCACACACTCGAATGCACACACGCATGCATACGTGCACACACATGAACGAACACACACACAGGCTGGGTCCTGCTGAGGGGTTGTCAGGACAACCAAAACTCCAGGCATCTCTATGTAGAGCTCCCTTCGCCAGCCTAGCCAATCCCCAGACTTGGCTCTCGACAAAGCCGAGCCCAGCCAATTGTGGGGGAGGAGGGCCTGACTGAGGCTGCCATCACTGAGGCCCACAGAGGGGGACTCAGGACTGCGGGAGTGCTCTGGGAGACAATTGAGTCCACTTTCTTCATTTTACAGAGGGGAGAACTGAGGCTCAGAGAGAAGAAGGCCTTAGTATTTATTGTAGTATTTAAGGGCAGGAATCAGGTCTTTAAAGACCCTTCAGTCTAACCCTGCCATTTTTCAGAGAGAAAATCAGGCTAGGAAAGGGAATCATTGGGAAACATCTTAAAGATCTCAAAGCTGGACTCAATCCTCTTGGCAACCATTGGGTCAAACTGCCTCATTGTGCAGATAAAGAAACCAAGGTTGTGACAGAGAGACACTTAGCACCCTGGGAACCAAGGACTCTTAAAACTCATCAGGGTCCTAATTGGCTGTTGTTGGGTCTACTGCTTTCCTTTTAGAAAGAGGGCAACATTGAGGGTCCTGGGATATCAATGACCTTGAAGTATTATGCTTGGAACCAGAACTCTTCAGAGTCGAGTGGTTCCAACCTGAAAGAGAGGGGAACAGAGGTCTTGAGAGATGGGCCTATGGAAACAAAGCTCAGGGTGAAATCAGGGCCTTTAGACACTATTGGATCCATTATTCAAAAGGAGAAACTAAGGTTCAAAGGGTAAAAGAAATGGAGGCATCATGTTTCAAGGTCATTGAAGAGGGTCAACCTCGAGGGAGGGAATGTTTGGGAAGAACTGGGGCTGTTTCCTACATTCCCATTAGTAGAAGGCCGGGCTACTCCAAGAGCTCGCTCTGGGCAAACCACAAGGTAGTTCTCTATGGGAGAACGGCTCCGTTCATTTCAGGTTCGCAGGCGTAGGCTGTTTGGGCCCCTGTCCCATCTATAGAGCACCCCCACTGCTAGTTGCCTTGCCTGGATTTCGGTCTGGTTCGATCATAATTCATGATAAACTTGGTTCGTTCCATCATTTCTACAGGATTTCAATCTCTTTTCAAACTTTGCCTGCCCAGAAAGGATTGCTCCTTCACGTGCAGATTAAAACAGACTCCTTAATGGAGGGAAAATGAATTTTAGAATATTGACTTGAAAACTACTGAGTTCTATAGAGCACCAGCCCTGAAGTCAGGGGGACCTGAATTCAAATCTAAGACCAGTGTCTGAGAACAGACACTTAAGGCTTCCTAGTTTTGTGACCCTGGGCAAGTCACTTAATCCCAACTGCCTCAGCAAAGAAAAACAAAAAACAAAAAACCCCAAAAAACTACTGAGTTCTAAGCTCTTGATTCCTTCATCTTTCTTCTGTTCCTGACATTTCCCAGGTACACCCAAAGACCAGAGGTAGGGAATACCCACCCCTCAGTCCAAGTCTCAAAAGTAGAGTATGGGTGTGGGGTGGCTTCTGTCTCATCACTTTCCCCTTTAACCACGTGGTTGAAGCCTTCCCAAGTGCTACTCCTGCCTTCATTTGGGGACTCTTTGGTGGCTTTGGAGCCCGTAGTTGTGGATCACCCGAGGTCAGTAGGTGCCCTCTCATAGGCTAAGTCTTGGGAGCTTCTGTGTCATGTCTTGGAGCCATGTGTCAGGAAGACAACAGACAGCTGCTTCAGACTCGCTGGACAGCAGGGACTCCTCAGCTCCTCCCCACTTGCTTCTCTCTGCCTTCCTGAGTGGTCTCGCCCCATAGGGGCGCCACTGGAACATTCTTGGGAGGACAGGTGGCTCCCTCTTCAGGAAGAGCTGCAGATTCAGCTTTCTCCTCTGGCTAATTCTGGCTCACTCTTTCAGCACCCTGGCAAGGATCAAGTATCTCTTCTTTCATATCTGATTCCCCTCCCCCCAATTTGAAACCCCGTGACTATTTTCTTTAGGAGCCTTTCATTCTCCTTACCAACCTGGAAGGGGGAGAAATGTTTTTCCAGTCGCTCATTTTCTTCTTGAGGAGCAAGATCTGCGTCCACTCTCTCATTTGACTGTGACACAAATACAAACATCCCACTTGATTCAGGGTACTGCCCAACTGTCCATAGTGGTTGAGATTTTTTTTTTTGGCTGAGGCAATTGGGGTTAAGTGACTTGCCCAAGGTCACACAGCCAGGAAGTGCTAAGTGTCTGAGCCCAGATTTGAACCTCCTGACTTCACGGCTGGTGCTCTATCCACTGTGTGCATTGGTTGAGATTTTTACTCTTGTTTCTTTTGAGTTACTTCACAAATGCAAGATGGAGGAGACACGCTTAGACAACAGTCATTCTAGAAAAGACTTGGAAGTTTTTGTGGACTGCAAGCCCAACATGAGTCTAGAATGGGATACAGCGGGCAAAAAAGCCCCTGTGATATCTTTGGCTGTACAGAGAAGGGCAGGCCTTCTTGGATTAGGGAAGTAAGAGTCCCCACTGTTCTCAGGCCTCATTCCACACCCCCCCCCAGAACATTTTGTTCAGTTCTGGATCCCATGCTTTAAGAAGAACTTCGGTTTCTTACATCTGACATCTCTGCTCCCTGCCCCTGCTCCATCTTCTTTGAGCCAGTGACAGTGGCATCTTTATTGTTTCTCAAACACAAATTCTCTTGCTCCCAATTGCAGACATTTTCACAGTCTTTCTTCGAGTCTCACTTTCTGCAAAAAGCCTTCCCCAGTCTTGCTCATCTTGGTGCCTTCTCTGAGAGACCACCCTCAATTTATCCTGTATCCATCTGGTTTATACATAGTGGTTTGTCTGTTTCCCCCATTGGACTGGGAGTTCCTTGAAACCAAGGACTGTCTTTTGTCTTTTTTGTCTCTTCAGTGCTTAACATAGTGACTGGGACATAGTTGTCACTTAATAAATGCTTCTTTGAGAAGTTGGGGAGTTTCTAGAGAAATGGGATCCTTTCACCAACATGACAGAGGATCTTACTTCATATCATAGCGGGATTGGTTGAAGGAATTGGGCCTGGAGAAGACTCAGATGGGACTCCACAGACTTCTTCAAATCTCCAA
The DNA here is from genome assembly GCF_902635505.1 of Sarcophilus harrisii. Lineage (NCBI taxonomy): Eukaryota > Metazoa > Chordata > Mammalia > Dasyuromorphia > Dasyuridae > Sarcophilus > Sarcophilus harrisii. The sequence goes on along the minus strand of NC_045432.1, from coordinate 77,433,604 downwards.
AGGCCTGTTGTGCAAAGGATTCCTCCTTCTCTTCAACTCCGCGAGTATGTCAACTTCCTTGCTTTCTTTTTCAGGCTTCCAATCAAAAACCATGGTTAGTTTGGTGAGCTAGCATTAATATGTCCTTAACCAGTTTAGACTTTGTCTCTTTACTTGTAGTTCCAGGGAAGTAGATTCATGAAGAGGTAGGCTAGATGATCTCTGAGTGGCAACTGGGGTAACTGCTTGGCTGTAGACGTTCAGAATGAGGCCCAATGAATGGAAACCACAGAGATCCGGTTAGGATAGATGTCAGGAATACTCTTTCAAGAAGGAGAGCTGGCAATTCCAATAGACTTGTGATGGAGAGAGCCCTCTGCATCCAGAGAGAGGACTATGGGGCCTGAAAGTGGACCACAACATAGTATTTCCACTCTTTTTGTTGTTATTTGCTTGCTCTTTTTTTCCCTCATTTTTTTTCTTTTTTGATCTGATTTTTCTTGTGCAGTGTGATAAATGTGGAAATAATGTATAGAAGAATTGCACACATTTAATCCATGTTGGATTACTTGCTGTCTACGGGAGAGAAGAAGTGAAGAGGGATTGAGAAAAATCTGGAACACAAGGTTTTGCAAGGGTGATTGTTGAAAGCTATCTTTGCATGTATGTTGAAAATAAAAAAAGCCATTATCAAATAAAAAGAAAAAAAGGTGAGCTAGACCTGAGGGGGATGGACTTCCTCTTCCCCCTCCCTGGGAAGGACCTCCAGATAGTTATTGTCTTGGTGGCTTTGTCGGGCCTCTGGAATATTTCTCAGGAGTCCTTTTCTGGTGCCTTCTCCATAAAGAATGATGTCTCCCTTAAGAATGTCTTTAGCCAGCTGTTTTTATGACTGGATAATTTACCTCTGTCTATATTCCTCCCAGTTTTCTGTGGCCTAAAGGTGAGGGAAGAAATGTAAAAGAAAACCTTTTGGTCAAGCAGAAGTGATCCTTTTTTCCCTTGTAGTGAAAGGATTTTCAGTCCTGGAAAAATCACTAGGGGTATACTTGAACACTTGTAGAGATATCTCGTGACCTCATGGTAAAAAAAATCCAATATTTTTCAGGTAATTATATCAACATCACAGATACTTAGCACATATTACCGTTACATAAGATCCACAACAACACTGTGAACATAGAACAATACACAGCTACATTTCATAGATCTTTAGTGATTCGGGGTCTTAATTGCATTCATAACATGTTACCTACACACATAGCAATAGTGTATTCACCCCCCTGGCATATAAGCAAGGGAACATAAAAAGGTTAAAAAAAAGGTCCGGAGAAAACGTTTTTCTTATTATCTGTCATTTTTCCAGCATCACCCTTACTTGAGCTAGGTGTTGGCTGGGTGGTTCTAGGCCTTTGTGTTTGGCCTCTGTCTTTCCGTCCTGATATTTAGTCTAGGATGATTATCAGCATTCTCAAATCTCTAGACATGCAGTCCAGAACCAGTTGGTTCTGACAAGATATTGGCTTTTTTGGACACTCCCCTCTGAGCTGGATGAAACACTGGGCAGGAATGGAGCTATCCAGAGGTTCGGGTCTTTCCTGCGTTCTGGTTGGGGTCTCCTTCTGGCTGAGGTTGACTTGTAGTACACTGTCTCTTGCTTCCCCGAATTGCACATTTTCAATTATTAGCCAACTTTGCTGGTCTCTTTGCAAGTGGTGGTGAGCCTTCGCTTTTCTTCAGAATTTAATTGGTTGACTGTCCATCACTCCTTTCTTATTGCCTCACTGTGGAGGCCAACTCGCTCCCCAAATGGCAGTGAAACGGGGTTTCATTTCAATAGGTCTCTGTGGGGCTTTTTTTGTAAACAGGCGAGTTGTTCAATATCTCCCCGACTCGGGATGAAATAGCTTTCCATTGGTCTACTCCTGTCACTAAATCTTGTACTGACAAATGCAATCAGTTTCAGCTTCCCATCAGTCTCCTGGTACAAGACTGCTTGCAAATGTGGCATTTGGATAAAGGACAAAGGACTTGCTTGGGTCTGCATAAGCAACGCTGGTGCATGTGGGAGAGGTAGCGGACCCGGTCTTTAAAGCTTGTTCGGGTTTTTCATTACGGGGCTATCTGAACAATTTCAGAGAGTTCATTTCAAAGGGAACTTTCTTACCCTGACACTCCCGATTCTCCTCCATCCTTTATCCACGAGTGAGATCACGGGGGTTTCTGAAACGGCAACAGAGCGCTTAAAAAATGTGCAAAAATGCCCACCAAATGCTCAAAAAAAATCCTTACTTCTCCCAGCTTTGGCATGTAGCTGGCCGGGTTCTTCTGTTTGCTTTAAGCCAGGGCTCACACCATGATGGACCGCCGCACAGCCTTTCTATTTGTCAGGACGAGATTTTGTCAGTTGACAATTTCAGTTGCACGCTTCAAGCTCTCGCCATTGCTTCCCTCGTCCCGGTGTGAGGCCGTCCGAGTACATCGACGGCTTCCATTTAATTTATGTCCTCGGCCACATTCTTCATAAGCCTTGGACAGAGGGCAGGACACACAGACCGGGAGATGAGAACTGTCTTTTTGTCATCCTCTACCTTGGGGATCAGCTAAAATGAGCTGCCTGTGTCCAATATTGAAAACCCTAGGCCGGTTAGTGACAGTGTAGGGGATTTTGAGTTTTTGGCACCATATCCGGGATTATTTTATTTCTCTTGTTCAAGGTCCAGTAGTGTTTCTTCTCCCTCCCCCCCATCCCTCAGTAGGGGCGGTATGTATGGTCTACTAAGCAGTATTCCTTCATATGGCTTTTGAGATCTGCCACCACAGCTGGGGGAATCTTCCTTGACGCCTCTTGAGAAAAGAGTCAGAGGAGGGTTTGCGGATTGCTCCTGGAGCACATCCCACTCTTAAGCCTCTAGCTTAGTTTTTCCAACCAGTCCCTTCTAGTCTTCAGGCACCAAGTAGTCTGCCAACGGCCAACTTCTCTGGAGGAACCTGCATTTAGGTGCCAGTTCTGCTCCCACTTCTTGCTATGGTCTTGTGTGTTCCTGTCTAGGCTGTGTGGATGGTAGGGCAAGTGTTCAGGGATCCTGTCCTGGCCCCCTGCTCTTTGCCATATTCTAATGAAACTTTGGATAGGTTGGAGATGGTCCCAATCCATGACTTCCTTAATGAAGGACTTCACTAAGACTTCCTTGTCTTGCAGCTCACAGAGTCCTAGCTTCTTTTTTCAAGGTCACATGACTGAAATACATGGGAAGCACAGCCCAGGGCCAGCACAACTAGACACTTTGCATCTGGGCTCTGTGGAGAAACTCCTGCTGAAGGCCTGGGACACCAGGCATGATGGGCCCACATTACCAGTGGTTCTTATGTGGTAATCTCTGTCCCTTGCCCTGTGCTGGTTCCCAGAGATCTCAGACCCAGCAACTCTGCATCTCCCTCTCTCTTTCTCTCTCTGTCCTTCATCTCTGCCAGCTGTTAAGACAGATGTGCTTCTGCCATTGTAGGGTATGATCTGCTGAGTCTTTAATTCTCCAAGAGGTAGGAGTCTGTGCCTGTTCCATCACTCTGCAGACTTTCTCTAAATACTTGACTCCGGGCAACAAATGGTGGGTGGTCTTTTTCCCTGCTTCCATGGCCCATGGCTGAGAAGTCAGACTTTTCTGTGGTACGTGCTCTTTGCAGGCCCAGGCCCAACATCAATCTTACTCTTTCTAGCTCACCATGGCTTATTTCTTTTCTCTTTCAATACCAGCTCCCTGAGGAGAGCAGACCTCTGTCCATTTGGATCCCTCTGACCTTGCCTGCTTTCTTGCTGCTCAGTCTAGGGGCCTCTATTGTAGACTAGCCATTTGCATTAGAAAGTCAGGGGGGCCTCTCCCTTTTGTGCTGGTAACTGGAAAGCTGCACATTCAAGCCGAGAGGCCACATATGCATTCCCTCACCTTGCCGCCCAATCTAAGCTGGGAAAAGGGTCAGTTTTTGAGAAGATTCTTAATTTGCACCAGGGATACCCCTGGGAGAGGGGAAACCTGTACTGAGCAGTGTCTGAGGGTGTGGAAACTTTGTAGGCATTAGTTGATGCACTGGCAAACCTTCTCTCTCCATTACAGTTTCAAACTCTCTGAGAAAGCCCTCCTCCTTCCCAGAAAGGCAAAGTGATCAGTTCCCGATTAGTCTTTTCATCCAGTTTTCATCACTCCCAGAAGGCTTTGAATGATCAGCCTCGAGGACAATTTACAGAAAACGGCCCAGATCTCACCAATCAGTGATCACTTTACACATCCCCAAATCACTCATCTTCTTTTGTGCTTTTACAATGCATTTTTACATTGAGTTCTAGTTCTAGGTTGAGAAATCCCTCATGTGTTTCTGTATACGTTGTTCCATATAGCACATTTCTATGGGTTTGACCTCCATTTTGGCCGGTTCTAATGAAAACTGGCTCAGCGAGCAGTGGTACATATCGCATCCCACGTCCACATCCAGTGGGATGCAATAATGATAACTCTAAAGCAAGAAGTCTATCAGGGGCTCAGTACCCCACACTGAAAGAGTACCGTAGGAGAACACCTGTACCAAAAGAGTACCATAGGAGAAAACCTGTACCAAAGATGAGATCGGTCTACTGGGTGGTCATCGTCTTAACATTTGCCACTGGGATTCAGAGCAGGACCCACTGCTCTAGATCGCCAGCAGATAATGCTTTAATCATCAGTGGGAGTCCGAAGGGATGTGCCGAATTGGTCAGAGAGGGGGAAGTTAGTGATGGGGAAAAAAAAAAAAAAACCTTGTAAGAGCCACCCTGGCTTGGGCAGGTCTTGTTGCTTCACTTTGTAAAGCAGGGAAAGTGGGGCTCGAGGTAACTACCGAGACTGCCAGAATATCTGAGTAAGGGGGAGCTTGTGCTCCAAGGAGGCTTCGGTCTTTCCAGTGGAGTGGGCATTTCTGGTGTTGAGCCGAATACCACAGAGCATGTTCTCGGTCGCCTTGTGTGGATTTCTTTGTTGAAAATTCCTCTCGTGGCTCATAATGAACTTCACCCATTCTCCCAGAACTCTTCAGACTGAAATCTCTTCCTGAATTTTGCAGGACCAAAAAATCGAATGGAAAGGAAATTTAAGGTGTTGTCTTTGATCTGTGGTGGGTTGCCCACTGTTCTCAGTGAGGTCTGAACTCTTTAATATCCCAACTCATGGAGCTGCCTCGTGGCCCCCAGCGGCCAGCTTAGTGGAAAATCCATTGGCCCCTTGTTGTTTTGGTCTCCAAGGTGAAAGGTATAGGGACAGGCCTTTGTCAGACTCCCCCCACTCACTTTGTAATGTCGATGACTGTTGCTTGCTGTATTTATTCAGGGGCTCTGGAGTTTCCTTGTAACCATCAGTGTCATGCAAACGTCAGGCCGGTCATCAGACGGGTGCTGTTGCATCTCTAGGTCTCCAGTGTTTGAGTTAAGTGGGGGAGATTAGAGCATCTTAACAGGAAACAAGAAGGAAGCCACTAGCTAAGGAGAGAGCGAATGGATAAAGTGACATCTGTTGTCTTGGAGAAGCAGAGAGACAGGCTTTTCAAATATCCTCCTCCTCTGCAGGAGACATCGACTGCTTTTACTTTAAATGATGTAGAATTTCTTGCACATATCCCCCTTTTCTTTAGTACCCACTGATGGCAGGAAATCACAGAGGAAGGCAAAATCCTGGCCAGATGGACGGTCTACTCAACTGAGCAAAGGAAGGCTGTGAGGAGATAAAAAACCAGGTTCAAGTCAGAACCTTTAGATGCCACTGAGTCTACTCAGTTCTCTCAAGACAGAGAAACGAGCATGGGTGGGGGTGGGAGAAGGGGGAAGCCTGGTAGGAAATTTTAGAAGCAATCATCACAGAGAATGAATCTGGGCCTTCAAACACTATGGGATTTAAAGCTCTCCTTGTTTGAAGGAGCAAGCTAAGGTAGAAAGACTGGATAAAGGCAGTCAGGATTAGGATCACGTCACTGAAGGATTATGGGTTCCATCCTTGTCATTTAAAGACAGGCAAACTGAGACCCAGAAGGGAAGCATCTTCTAGGCGGGGGTCTCCTCATGACACCAGAAGAGTTCAAAGGCTCCCATGGAATCAGGGGCTTAGAGACCACTCTGGCCAACCCTTGGTTCTATCCTTGAAGACAGAGAGTGGGTGGAGGTGCTTAAGGCCGTGGGGTAGTAGAGTAACCCATGCATCCCCACTCAGTTGTCTTAGAGGGATCTTAGACTTTGAAGGGGGAAAGCATTGAGTTTCAGTCCTGGAAATCAAGGCACTTAGAGATGTTTTGATCAAACACAGTCATTTAAAGAGAGGCAAAGAGGGGCCCAAAGACGGGGGGCCCAGTTGTGAGGCAACAGTTACCGGAAATAAGAGACTGGAGAGTCCAAATATCTTCTCACCCAAGGGAGAAAACCTTGAGCAAAGAACTCAGGAGCTCAGGGAATGAGAGTTGGAGTCGGGGCCTTTGGAGACTGCACTTGCCAGGCCAGGCACTTAAAGAAGGGGAAACTGAAGTACCAAGTGTGGGAATTTGGTGGGGGGAGTATAGGTTGCTTCAGACTTCAGACACTCTATTGGCTGAAATTATATCTGAGGAAATGGAGAGCAGCATATGAAAAGGTATTAGCTATGAAGAAATATTCAGGGTTAGAATCGGGGCATTTACAGGACATCAAATGTCAACCAGTAACTTAAAAAAAGCCAAAATGAGGACAGAAAGAGGAGGTAGGAGGAGGTCTTGGGGAAAAGATCTCACAGGCTAAGTATTAGTAATCCTAGAAATGACTAGATCCAGGGAAGTCTTTGCTGGATGTGATCCTGGGTTCTGAAAGACATGAAAAAAGAGGAATCTTGGGTATTAGAACTGGGGCCATTGTCCCTATAGATATGTTTTGAGGCTAGAAGTGAAGGAAGTACCCCAGCCTTTGTTCTCAAAGTCAGTGTCCTTGTGGACCATGGTCTTATCAGGTTTATTTTGAAGAAAGGGAAACTGAGGCCCTGAGAGATTAGAATTTGGGATGAAATGACGCAAAGGAAAGAATGGATAACTTAGAAACCCTGGTTTCCCAAAGCTTCATCTGCTACTGGGGAAGACTGGGGAAGAGAATCGCCATCTTACTGACCCTTGACTAGGGGTCTGGGGATAAAGGCCTTTCCTGACCATGGGATCCCTTCCAGACAGCAAAACTCAGTTCCTATGTTTGGGCTGGTGACATTTAGGCAGAAATGTTGCCAGGCAATGTATTAATAAAAATTCAGGCAACCAGGGAACCCCTATGGGGCCTTCCTTGAAGTGATCCCGGATTCCTAGAGGCTTGAACAAAGAGAGAGTCTGGCATGGTCAGGACCATTGTGTAGACAGACATTGATGAGGGAAACTCAGGCTTGAAATGGAGCAAACCACCTGAACCCCTTGTCCTTAAGCCTAGAATCAAAAGCTTGAGAGACCATATTTTCGCCAAGTGTTTTTTTTTTTAAGAACAGGGCAACTGAGGCCTGCAGTGTTTAGTTTGGGAAGAAAGGACCCGAGGGAAAAGACCAAGTAATTCAGAAACTCTAGTTTCCAAGAGCCTCAGTCCCCAGAGGATAAATCTGTTGCTCAGAGGAAGATAATCAGCAGAGAGCAATGATGGGAATCAGGCCTTTAGTGATCGTGGGATCCCTCCGTCTGGAGGTACGTTGGTAAATGTTTTAACAACCGGCTGTCTTGCAGAAAACTATATAGACAGCACATCTTTAAGGTGACTCTACATCATCAACATTTTCTCCCTTACTTTCTTCAGTCTAGACAAGTCAACTAAACAATAAATCAAGCTCCGGTTTGTAACATTTCCAGTGTGTTAATGCTCCCACTGAAAATTTAACAATCTCGCATGTAGTAAGAGCTCACTTCAGTCCACACTGCCCCCACTGCGTTTAACCAGAGCCATGAAGAAGGAAGTGATCCGAGGTTGAGTATTCATGATTTTAGAATCCATTGCATCCAGGTGGCTCCAGGATTCTCAGTTTACACTAGGATCCTCAGGACTAGGACACATACCCATGCAGGGAAACGGTCTAGGAGTGGGACAATTACCCAGCAACCCTTGCTCTCAGGGCTAGAATGAAGTCCTTTAGGGGCCACAAGTTTCCCCTGAAGTCTTCAGTCTTCTAAAAGGAGGAAAATGGTAGCTTTGCCTGTTTAGGCTTTGGTAAAAAAAAATAATAATTCTAGGGCAATAGTTTCCAAATGCTTCATTTCCTGAAGGATGAAACTGTGGTTCTGAGAAAGGTAATGTACAGGAAACCACGGTTTGTCAGCCTTGCTTTGTAAGGAAACCCTCAGACCCCCTTGTCCTCAGGACTACACTCAGAGCTCTTTGGGACCCTCATTTCAAACCTTGGCCTTGAAAGGAAGTGAAACCAAAGGGCCCTGAACGTGGGGGATTTGGGGAAGCTAGCATTCAGGGAGTGGATCCAGTCATTTTGAAACTATGCTTTTAAAAGATTTTGTCTCCCAAAGGATAAAACTCACTCAGATTAAGTTCATCTCCCCTCAGACCTCTGCTTGTTAGTTTGGAGACTGATCAAGGCCTTGGACGAGTCCGGTGTGTCTCCCATTACTTTTAACCAAGTTATACTGAGGTCCTGAGTTCAGGCAGTGATCCTTTTGGGAAAAGTGATCAAAGATAGAAACTGTGGGATCCAGATGGCTTCGTGTTGGAAGTGATTCCTTGGCCTGAACTCAGATGAATATTGCAGGTCAGGACCTTTGAAGACTGGTCTATCACTCTCTCTTAAATAAACCAATACAGAGAATATTTCCTTTAAATAAATGATCTCCATTTTGATCATTTGAAAGTGAAAAGTTTTTGCATAAAAAAACTTAATGTAAGGACATTCAGAAAGGAAGTGACTGATTGGGAAAAAAACTTGTATCATATATTTCTATTAAGCATCTCCCCTCCCACATAGGTAGATGTCTAGCAGAGATATAACTAATAAGACCAAAATCTGTTCCTCACAATAAGTGTTCCAAAGATATGAAAAACTGCAAAGTACTAATAACTACAGGAAATAATAATTCAAACCACCGATAATGAGAGAACGCAAACCGAGCAGTCCTGGGGTTCCATCTCATAACTATGCACGTTGGCCAAGATGACCAAAAAATGGCATTAGTCAGTTCAGTGTTGGAAGGGATATGGGAAAATACACGTTAATGTATTGCTGCTATAGCTAGGAACTGGTACGATCATTCTGGAAAGTTATTTGCTATAAATTTGACCAAACTTTCCATGCCCTTTGACCCCGAGAGTCCGCTCTTGGGTGTATTGCCCAAAGTCAACGGCAAAAGAAAGGCTCCATATGTACAAATATTTATCTCGGCCCAATTTGGTAGCAGAGAGCTGGAAGCATCCTGGATGCCCATCATTTGGGAAAACGCTAAACAAATTGTGTTACATGAATCTAAAGGGATTTCACGGCTATAAGAAATGACACATATTAGGAATGCAGAGAAGTGTGGAAACACTTAGATGAACTGATTCCAAATGAAGTCGGAGGAATCGGGCTACACGATGATTACAGTAACATAAATGGAAAAAACAACCACAGAACAATAAAAACGGAATATGGAGGGACTATAATGATCCAGCTTAGCCACAAAAAGGAAATCTGAACTGACATCTCTTCTCACTCCTTTGCATAAGTGGTGGTGGCGGGGAGGGTTTTGGGTCTGCCACACTGTACCCAAGGCCGATTTTTTTTAAATGTGCTGATTATTTTTGCTAAAATTTTGTCTCCCCCTCTTTTTTCCCTTATTATAAAAGAAGGCTCTCTGGGAGCAGGCACTTGGATGGATATAGTAGGAAATGTAAGAGGAAACTGAGGCCCAGAGACTATATGTAGGAGGAACAAATGATCTCAGATAAAGTATCAGGGCTCTTAGAGATCGATTGGGTAAAGCAGTTTCTTATTCCACAGATGAGGGTATGGCGATTTAGGGAACTCAAGGACCGTTGGGTTCAACATCTTTTACAATCAAAGTAACTGAGGTCCAGAGAGTTGGAGGCACTTAGGATTAAAGGGCTTCAAGTCAGAAATCTAGGATCTTGTCCAATTAAGGTAGTCTTTATTTTAATATCGGTTGTTTTTATGCACAGTAATTTCTGGGCCCCTTTCCCCCTTCCCAAGCCTTCTCTTGTTACAAAGAGAAGATCCCCCAGTGAGCTGGACTGCTAGCTCATGCGGTATTCTGCACGACCCAGTTTGTTTTTATTAGGAGGGAAACTCAGGCCCCAGATGGGCAAAGTGCTTAGGATTCCAGGGGTCCAGGGCAGGAATTCTGGATTTTCAGAGATCTCTGCCCCGATGTGTTGATTCCATTAAAATATCTGGTTTTTTAATTTTTTAAATTTTTTCCAGGGTTCCATTATTTATTTATTTATTTTTATTGTAGCTTTTTATTGACAGAACACATGCATGGGTAATTTTTCAACATTGACCCTCGCAAAACCTTCTGTTCCAACTTTTCCCCTCCTTCCCTCCACCCCCTCCCCTAGATGACAGGCAGTCTCATACATGTTAAACACGTTCAAGTAAAATATCTGTTTTTAAATGAAAGGACTTGGGAGAAGTTTCCTTGTACTTTTGCGTCACGGGCATTTCTGGATATATAACCAACCTTTCTTCCCAACCCTGCTTTCCTTCCCTCGTGACAAAGAAAAATACTTTGCTCATCTTGGAGACCATCAAGCCCAACCCCATTATTTTAAAAAAAGGGAAGCGCCAAGCCCGAGCTCCAGACCTATTGTTTCTAAAGATGGAGACCGAGGCCCATGGAGAAATTAGAATGAAAGAATCTTTGGGAAAATATTACAGCTGCTCGAGCCTCATGGGTAAAAAAATGAGGCTTCAGAGTCTCAGATAGGTGAAGGTCAATAGGGGCCCAGAGAGTCAAGACTGGAATTGAGAACCATCCAGGGGAGGAGCCATCTTTGGGGGTAAGGGTTAGCTCTGTGGGTGAGGGAGGGGGCAGGATACATCTTGGTCTCTGTGGGAGGAGAAAGAAAGGACTATGAGTGCGGTACCGCAAGAGGCTAGCCCTGGTCATGAGGCTTTCCATAGGGAGGGGTGGGCATAGCATTGCTCTCTTTTCTGTGCCTTCATAGGAAGAAACTTGTTATTGTTTGTCCTTCATTCCTAAAGAGGCCCATGACATCATGGTGGTAGATTGGATGTATTGGGTTGAAGCGAGGGAGGGCTGGGCAAGGTCACCTGCCTCACTTTCCCCTCCAGAGCCGTCTGGGTCCAATGGCCAGAGAGAGATCAGGACGACCGGAGATGACCTTGGATGCATTGGGAGACCTTGGCCTTTTTAAGCAAAGGTCTTCAGCAGGTCTCAGTTTGACTGAGGTTCGACATGCTGCAGTGGGTTGGGGGTGGTACTAGATTAATAAACCTGAGTCGGAGAAGGTTTTAGCATAGGGACATTGAAAATGACATTGCCCTGAATCTAGGGCCTGGCGTCAGGATGACCAAATTCTGCCTCAGACGTTTCCTAACCATGTGATCCTCAATGAGTCACCTTACCTCTGCCTATTTCGGTTCCCTTAACTGGAAAACGAGGGTGACAATATTAGCACCTACCTCCCGGGCCGTTGGGAGTAGCCAGCGTGTTAAAGTGCTTTGTGGACCTTAAAGAGTTATATAAATGCAAAGTAAAATATTCTTCTTTTAGAAAAGGGAGAGAGCAGGTTAAGGATATGTCAAGGTGCTCAGGCAGCTCCCCCCTCCCCAATAAAGAAGGCTTTTTATCACAGGGACGCTATTAGTGCCCTAATTGGAGTGCATGTTGAGTCTGTTTTTATAGTAGGGAAAACTGAGGCTCTTAGTATCACAGACTTGAGAACAGGTTCCTTAGCTACCACGGGATCTAATGCCTGCCCTTCTTTAGAAAGGGAAATTGAGGCCTGGAGAAGGAAAGGCCACTTAAATCACAGTTGGGTCATACTTGGGGTCACAGCACCCTGCACCGTGCCTTCGGAGCCTTCGTAGTTCTCTAAAACTATCTTGTTGTTCAGTCATTTTGGGGTTTCTTGGCAGAGATACTGGAGTGGTTGACCCTTTCTTTGTCCAGCTCATTTTACAGATGAGGAAACTGAGGCAAACAGGGTGAAGTGACTTGTCCAGGATCACATAGCTAGCAAGGGACTGAGGCCTACATTTGAACTCAGATCTCCCTAGTGATCTGTACACAGATCTCTTCACAGCACCACCTAGCTGCCCCTAAGCTGTATGAGCCCCTCTTAGCATTAAAATGGCTTGTGCAGTCACGGGCTTTGGGGATAGCTGAGGACTTGACAAATCAAGAGTATTGATGCAGAAAGCTTTGTCAGTGTCTGCAGGCTCTCCCTCCTAGCAACTCTTGCCCACCTTTTTGTTTTTTAAACAAGTTCTAAACCACTTTTTTGAAATGTTTTTTTTAAAGATTTTTCTGACCTTTACAGATATCAGTAAACAAAGCATTTTCACATTTAAAAAAAAAATGTGAAATTTAAAAAAATCTATTATATATAGCTTTAATTTTTCAATCTATATTAAATCTAATCCAATAGTTTCAACACCATCCTGGATTTATCACTACTGGCTTTGCCCCCTCCCCAAACCAACCAAACAAAAACCTCTTTTGTAATAAACAAATCGAGGCAGCTCCAGCAAATCCCCACAGTGCCCATGTCTGAAAATGGCTGTCTCCTTTCACATTGTAAGCCATCGTCATCTGCCTGCCAAGAGCTGGGCACACTGCTTCATCACTGTCCTCTCGACATCTGATTGGTTGATGTAGCCATCAGAATTCTGCAGTTTTGAAAACTGGTTTTTTTTCTTGATGATGTCTGACTCGTAGTATCAATTGTTCTGCATCTTTGGGGAAAATTACATGTTTTTTGTTGTCATATGACATACTGTGTTAATACCGTGACACACCGTGAAGCAACCCTACATTACTATTATAAATCCAACCTAGTCGGAGTATATAATCTTTTTAATATATTGCTTAGCCCCTTAGTTAACATTTTATTCGATATTTTTGCATTAATACTCCTAAAAAATGTTGGACTATCATTTTCTTTCATTATGTCTCTTTCTCTCTAGTTTAGGCATCAGGACCTTATCTGCTTCATAGAAGGACTTTGGCAGGATCTCTACTTTTCCTGCTTTTGCAAACAATTTACATAATATTATAATTAATTGGTCTTTTGAAATTCTGCTAGAATTTACTTGCAAATACATCTGGTTCTGGTTTTTTCCCCTTTTGAAGCTCCATTGTGGTTTGTTCTATTTGTTTTTCTGATATAAGTTTATTTAAATTCTCTTTTTCCTGTTATTATGAATATTTTATATTTTTGTAAATATTCATCCATTTCAGTTGTCATCAACTGTGTGGGTATGTAATTGGATAACATAGTTTTGAATAATTTTCTTTACTTTCTCTGTATGCGTTGTGAATTCTTTTTCTTATTTTTATATTTAAAATTTAATTTTCCTGTCTTTAATAAAAAATCAGAATAATTTAATTTAATAGCTTTTAAAAATAACTTCTAGTTTTTTGAATCCTTTAAAAAATGTTTATCCCTTTTTTCAGAATTTCTATTTTGTGTTTAATTTGGATTTTTTTTCTTTGTTGCTTATTTTTAATTCTTTTTAGTTTTTGTTCTGTTTTATTTATATGTTCAATTCATGTGTTCTCTCTTTCGTGGATGAAGGTGATTAAAAGATCTACATTTCCCCCTAAGGATCTCTGGCTACATTCTCCAAGGTTTAGTATATTACACCATTGTTATTTTATTGGATAAGATTATCAATTGTTTCTCTAATTTGTTCTTTGACATATCAATTCTACAGGTTAAAGTGATTTAGTTTCCAGTTCTCAAAGACTGAATAGTCTTTAAATTTTTAATCATTTCTGCAACGGCCTTATATTATAGAGTATAATTTTTGGTACATTGTGGTCAGTAAAGGATATTTAAAAAAAATACTTCTACTTTCCTGTATTTGTTAATCAGGATTTTAGTAAGAGAGCTCAGGCCCATGATGCTGCTGTATGTCTTACCAATGCTGATGACATGTTTTCCAGAGGCTGCTAATAGATAAACTCAAATAGAAAGCATTATAGAAATGAATAATCAATTTTCACAGAGTCTTTAATTTCAGAACTAGATCCAATTTGCATGCCAAAATTATTGTTCACAGTTAATTTTTCATTAAGGTGCATGAACAATTCAGTAATCATTTGATACATAGTAATACTTGTTCTTCTCTTCCTTCCTTCCTTCCTGCCTTCCTTCCCTCACTTCTCTGTTTCATTCTCTTCCCTTCTACCTTCCCTTCATTTCTTCCTTCCCTTCCCCATCCATCCTTCAAAGTTGAAGTTTATCTTGCTTGTGACTATTCCCTCTTCAAGCCTATCTTCCTGCTTCAACTTTCCCCCAACCTCCTCCTGTTTCCCTTCAGACCATAATATATTTCTACTCCAAACTCTTTGTAGTGCACAGGTGCACATCCTCTTTTGTTTAATTCGGATAAGTTCACGACATGGTCATCCCTTCCATCCTTTCCTCCATGTTTGTAAATTCTCGTATATTCCCATTCCAAGTCTTAGTGGCTTCTTCTCTTTTCTTCAGCAAATTCCCTCTTTGCTCTCCTAATACCGACAAAACCAAACAAAACCACATTGAGATCACCTTATTATCCTTCATTTTCTCTATGACTCTTGAAGAGCGGCATTCAGAAGATCCTTTTGTCCCTTCTCCTTTATTTAGAATGTGCTTCCTTATTGTTTACTGCCTTCCTTGACTCCTGTGTTTGTATTTCAGGGTTTCTGATAAGTTCTGACTCTTTCATCAGTAATTCTCTTAAGTCCTCCTTTCTATTAAAGGACATTTTCTTCCCTGTAATTTTATTCTCAGCTTGTGAAAGGAAGTTATTTTTGATTATAAGCCTTTTAGAATAGCATTCTAAGAATTTAGCTCCTTTGTAGTAGATATGTGTTTTTGACTATGCCATCTTTTTTCTTTGAGAAAGAGTCGAAAACTCTGGATTTTGGCTGTGCTGTTCCTCAAATGCTTTTTGGTTTGGCGTGTTTTTTTTTTCCAGGAGGTGATTGGTGGATTCTTTCTATTTTTACTTTGCTCTTCTGCTTCTAATAGATCTGGACAGATTCCTTTTACGATTCCTTGACCTATGGTCTCCAGGGTCTTGGGTTTTCAAGAAGTACAATGACTTTTAAGTTCTCTCTGATGGATCTGTTTTCTGACTCACTTGTTTTTGAAAGTTGATACCTCCCATTTCCATCCTTTTTTTAATTAATCTTTTGACTTTGAGCTAATATTTCTGTTTTTCATGAAGCCCACTACTTGGCTCAGGTTTTCTGCCTTCTGTTCTAAGCTGTTAATTTTCCTTCCTACTTCTCTCTTATTTCACTTCTAATGAATATCCTCATTCGGAGTAGGCTTCATGTTTGTTTATCAGAACTCAAGCTTAGCTTTCTTGGTATGATCCTCTCATGGCAATTGAAAGTTTTAGGCCTATTTATTGGAGTTGACACTGGTGTGTTGGGTTCATTTTGTGAAGTTCTGGCCAGGATGGATGGAGCAACTTGACTTCTGTTTATCTTTAGTTACTGAAGAGCACGTTGGTGCAGAGTTGTCAATGAAAGAGTTTGGTAAGTTTTGTAAGCGAGAGAGAGTGTGTGCACTTGCTTTGCAAATTGTAGAGGATGTAGGATGATCTTGTAGGTGGCCTGGGGCTTTTTGGCTGGTAGTGGGCTACAGAGTGATTTGTGAATGGCAACAGACTTTTTCACATGTAGAAGGCAGTATGGATGATTTTGCTGAATTATAGAAATTTAGAGTTGAAAAAAGGCCATCTAAAGCTAACCTTTTCCTGCGAAAAGATATCCTTTACAATATACTTGCCCTGCCAGTTTCTGAGTCAGCCTGTTTCATTGTGAGTAGCACCAATTCTCAGGAAACTTTGCTTTACATCATATTTCCTTACGTATAGACCTTCCCCACAGGTAACAAACTTAACTTTTGCCTTCTTATTTTTTTCCATCTTCTTAGACTCCCTGAGTCCTGGATCCCTCCTTATGACCTAGTATCTTTGGTCACCATTTCCTGCACTGGTTACTCTTTCACTTGTAATCTCTTCCCCTTCTCCAACTCATTGGTTGTGGAGGGTTTAAGGGGGTCAGGATACTTCTTGTTCCCCATTGTTGCTCCCAAGCTCTCCCTCTACCATCATCATTCAGTGACTTTCTCCTTTGGGGTTCGTATCATCTATATTTATCAATCAAAAATCTGGGAGCTCTTGTCTGTTGACCTCTAGCATCCTCTGCTTCTTTCTCAATGACCACAACATGTAGGTCACAGTCTTTCTCTACTCCCCAAACTCCTTCAAGCCCCAATCCATATCACCTTCCACCTTCCCTTCTTCAATGAACTCCAGTGGCTCCCTATCCCCCTCCAAGATCAAATAAAAAATCCTCAGGTTTGTGTTGAAAGCCCTTTACAAGCTTGTCTTTCTCCCACTTTATTTCCCTCCATTTACTCTGGCCTCCTTTCCATTCCTCAAACAGGCTATTCCATCTCCTGATTCTTCTAGGCATTTTCTCTGGCTGGGCCCATGATTGGGAGTTTTTGTCTTCCTCCTCTCTGCCTCCTGGCATCTCTGGCTTCCCCTTTGTGCCAGTGCCTTCCCTCTGAGACTACCCACCATTTATCTGTCTAGGGCTTGTTTGTACCTTGTTGTTACATCTTAGACTGGTAATTCTTGGAGGGCAGGAATCATTTTTTGCCTTTGGATCCCCAGGGCTTAGCATGGTGTCTGTCATACTTATTCATTTGACTTTTCGTCAAGCCCAGTTTTTCCTCTCTGCAGTGGAGTCTGACCAAGACAGAACGCAGCTGGGCCTTTCTCTGCTTTAGATCTGCATTTGGGGCCTCTTTTCATGGAGCGGAAGGTCGCATTTGCTTTCTTCACTCTTCTACTACACTGTTGACTTGTCTTAGAGTTGAGGTTCACTAATGACCCCTTCCCCTGACCTGATCTTTTCCAGGCAAATTGTTGCTTAACTGTGCTCCCCTGAGCCATACTTGGGAGATTGATTCTTTCAACTCAAATGTGAGAATTTACATTTTTGACACTGGTGGTGGGATCGAAAGTTCAGCACCATAGATAGCGCCTTGTGTGGGAATCTCTAGAGATTAGGTGGTTTTAAAGTGATCATAGAATTTGTGTCAGAGGCAAAATATGAACCCAGATTTTCCTTATTCAGCTGGCCAGCTAGCATTTATTTATTTATTACTTATTTATTTTGCTGGGGACAATTGGGGTTAAGTGACTTGCCCAGGATCACACAGCTAGGAAGTGTTAAGTGTCTGAAATCAAATTTGAACTCAGGTCCTCCTGACTTCAGGGCTGGGGCTCTATCCACTGAGCCACCTAGCTGCCCTTAGCTAGTCACTTGCTTTGTATCAGGTACTGTGTCTTAAGCACTGAGAATACAAAGAAAGGTAAAATGTTATTCTTGCCCTCAAGGAGCTACCAATCTAAGGGGGTGTCAACATGCCAACAAATGTCCAAACAAACTATAGGGATGTAGATCTATATGTTTATCACATATATCTGTGGATGTATGTGGGAAACTAATGCGATAGTCAGCAGAGTAAAGGCACCGAACGGAGAGGGATCACGTAAGAGTTCTCTCAGAAGATGGGATTTGAGTTGAGACTTGAAGACAGCCAGGGAAGGCAGGAGGCAGAGGGGAAGAGGGAGAGCACTCCGGGCCTGGGCACGGTCAGGGAAAATGCCCACATTGGGAAGACAGCATGGCACGTATATAAAGAGCAACGATTTCAAGGCTTTATTTAGTCTTTCCAAATGTTATCTCTTGAGATTTAAACGTATTAAATTTTATCTTCTTAGATTTGGCTCAATGTTTGAGGAAGTCAATCGCCTAGAAAAGCCTGATCCTGATTTTCCCCTGAGTTTAGCTCTTCCTTTCAGTTTTGTATCATCTGCCTTTGACCAAGGCATTGATTAAAAAAAAAAACAAAAAAACAGTGCGGGGCCTAGCCTTGGAGACATCTTGTCATGGCTCCATTAATGACAACCCTTTGGATCTCACAATTGAACAGGTCCTCATTCCACTTAATTATACTCTATATCTTGCCACCTTTTCCATAAGAATGACCTGAAAGACTTGATCAGATGCTTTGGGAAACTGATAGCTTCCTTTGAGCTAGTAATCCTGTCTCAAAAAGTAAATAAGGTCAGTGTAGCCTGAAGCCATGCTGACTCTTAGTGACCAGCACTTCTCTTTCTAGGTGTTAAATTATCTCTTTGATAATACCCACTCATTCCATAAGCCGATGAATAAATACCTTCTCAAATTTTCCCAGGAATCAGCCAGATTCCCTGGTTTCTAATGCACTCCCTCCATTTTGTTCCCCTTTTTGTGGAGCGAGACATTTTCCCCACCTCCCAGCCTGTCCCCTCCTCTTCTGTTCTCCCTACTCTTTCACAGATCACCGATAAGGCTCAGTGATCCCATTTGCCAGTTCTTTTAGCACTGTGGGATTTAGTTCATCAGGGCCTAGTGAGCCGATCTCATTCAGTGCACCTAACTAGAAGCTTTTCTTAGAGTACCTGCTCCCGGTGAACCCCGTTCTAGCTATTTTTGTCATTCCAAAGATCATGTTCGTTGGTAGAGCCGACGTGCAGTGTGAGAGGTAAGGGGCTGGGTCCTGTCTCTGCTGTTGCTCTCATAACTGCCGCACCCCCTTTTTAGTCTCCCTTCCCAGGGGTGCTCAGAAAGACCTTTGGGGTCTTCTTACCTCTTCTGCCCAGTCTAAGCTTGTTCCGGGCTTTATTACTTACCGCTCTGTTCTGAGAGGACCTTGGCATGCTCTGTGTTGTCTACCTTTATTTCCAAGGACAGAGGGCAGAGATAACATTTACTTTAAGCTGTTGAGATCATTGTAAAAGGTTTTGTATGCGCTGGAGATCATTGTAAACTGTAGAGGGCTGTTTTCAATGGTGGAAGCCCCTGTAAAGAGCAGAGGACAATGTCAATAGTGAAGAGATCTGTAAACATTTGAGAGTTCCATGTGCTGTGGAGGCCTCTGTGAATGGTAGAGGATGTCTTGGAGGAAGGTCACAGCATCAGGCTAAGTGGAGATGAGGGTTTCCTGGAGGTGGGGATGAGGCGGAGAGGAAGTTGGATGGGGCAAGAAGAGGAGAAGACAAGGCCCAAGAGGTTGATTGGGTCCAGTCTATGGAGATCATGGAGAACCTTGGAGAGTCTATTGGGTGGGGGTAGGACAGGGAAGGAAGCAGTATGTTAGAACATGAAGAGCAGATCTAAAGGCCATAGTTAGAGTCCGTCTGGTCCAATCCTCTGATTTTATAGAGGAAGAAACTGAGGAAACCCAGAGAGGGAGAGGGACAAGGCCCAAGTTACACCAAGATGATGGCAAGCCTCTCCGTTAGATTTCCTGTCGCACCACGGGACTCTTTCCCCTCTACTTCTCTGCCTCTCAGCTAAGGAGGTTCTTGTGTATTTACTCAGTCCCTCACTTTTCCTCCTCAGCTTCTCTTCCACTCCCTTATTGCGCTGACCAGCCAGCCAGTGGAACGTGAGTACCTAGTACCTACTGTGTGCAGAGGCTCCTGCTGGGTGGCCCCAGCTTAGGCTTTGCAGGCCCCGCTCCGCACTGCTGCTTCATGGTTTTGGCCCATGTAGCTTGGCCTGACCAACCCTTGATTTCCTCCCTCCTCTGTCCTCTTCTGTTCTTCTCCCTTGGCCTGGTTTGGCTCCCCTGTTGGGCTCTGGGCTCCTGGCCAATGATGGGGCGGAGAGGCAGTGACATCAGCATCACTGGGGACAGCCAAGGATGGAGGCAGCTGGGGACGGTGGGGGCTCCTGGGAGGAGGTGAGAAGGAAGGAGGTGGCTCTGGACTCCCTTTCTTTTCTGCAGCTGCTGGAGAAGAGGCAGGTGATACTCACCCCCTCTGCCTGGAGGTAGGGATGTGGCCTGCCTTGCCTGGGGCCTGGGGGAGTGAGGAGTCTGGGGGGTGTTGGAGAGGGGCCGCAGCCTGGAGCTGTCTGTCCCACCCTGAGAGTGGGGGGAATGGGGGGATCTTTTCTTCCCTCATCCATAATCTTTGGAGGAGGAGGAGATGGGAGGAAGAGAAGAAGCAAAGAAGGAAGAGCCGCCCTCGTCTGGCCCAAGCGGCCGGACCAGCGGATGCCAAAAGACCCTTCTGCTCTCTCGGAGCGATTCCATAGCTTCGATTGACAAAGCACCAGTTGGGCACTCGGGAGATCTGGAGGCTTTCCTTCTGGTTCCAACTGGACCGGGTGATCTCTCCGGGTCTTTCCTTCCTTGTCCAAAGAAGAGGTCTCGGAGGTGAGACGGTCCCCAAGGTCCCTTCCAGCACTGAGGAAGGATGAGTCTCTGACAGTGCTGGGGAGTGAGCCAGGGGCTGGAATTACACTCTTGGCCACATGCAGATGAGTTCGGTCTTCGAGCTGGGGGCCCCCGAGGGGATGGGAGCCCAAAAGAACAGGTGGTTAAGCTGAGAAGATGCGGATCCCAAGCCCAAGGATGGGTACCGTGGGGGACCAGGTCGGGGGAAGGATTGGGAGCCAGGCCCCGCCTGGGATCCTCACCAAGACCAGGGGAAGGTGCTTGTGGAGGATCAAGGGGTGGAATTTGCATGATTTCCTCCGGGGACCCTTTGGGACCCACGGACTCCCCGGGAGGCAGTTGGGTGACAGCAGCCAAATCCCCAACCTGATCGTGGGCTGTGTTTGCAGGGCCATGGTTAATGGGCATGGTGGGAAAGGCCAGGGTCTTCTCTGGCCCCTCTGCACCCTCCAGGGGCATCTGGCCAACTTGGATCTGGCTGAGAAACCCTCTGGGGATGGGCAGCTTGGAGGGCCCGGGAGCTTGTGGGGGCAGTAGACCCATCTCTCCCTCGATGTATGGAAAATGCTTTGCAGTCCTTAAAGTGCTCAATCGCTGGGAATGGCCGTCTCCTTGCCCGGAAGAATGGGGGGCATGTTTTTGGAAAGACACTGTCAAGCTGCAGTGCGGGCAGGGCAGGGCAGGGCAGGGCAGGGCAGTCGGGACAGGGAGGGGACTAGAGACCGGCCCCACGAAGAGCAGCCCAGAGAGAAGGTGAAGTGCGGGCGAGTGTGTGTGCTTGGGAGTGAGCATATGCACCCGTGTCTGGGATCATGGGCTTCGTCTTCAAATGGTTAGAAGAGGAACCAGCTTTGTTTTGCTCGGCACACCCCTGGGCAAGGTGGGTAGAGGGGATTGTAAAGCTAGAGATCCCAGCTGGGCGTGAGGAAGTACTTTCCAATAATTGGAGCTGCTCAAAGGGATGTCTCGGGAGCTGGTAAATGGGGTCCCTCTCCGCTGGAGGCCTTCAAGTAAGGCTTGGCTGTCCCCTTACGTGTAGAGGGAGGGAATTCCCGTTTGAGGCCGGGCTGGGTGGGCTGCCATTTCTGAGGTTACTCCCTGCCCTGTAGTTTGGTGTTTTTCTGTTTTGGGGTCATGGAAGGAGCACTGGTCATGCCATAGGCACGGGGGGGGGTTCAGATCCTGGTGTTGGTGCTTACTCTCTGTGTGACCTTGGGCAAAGCCTTTTCATCAGGTTTTTCTGCACAACAGTGGGTGACGGACAGGACCCCCCCCCCCCCCCCCCTTGCAGGCTCATTTTGAGTCAAGTGCTTTGTAAACCATAAAACCGGGAGTTCTTATTAGGATTATGGGTGTCTAGGCTTGGATCCAGGCTCAGCAGGAAGGTTTCTTCCAGCCGCTTCCGCTGGCTTTGCAGATACTGCTTGGGCAATTGTCAAGTGGTAGAGAAATGCCAGCAAAGACAAGCTTGGACACAGAAAGCCTTGCAGAGTGGTCACCCACCCAATGCCACCTTGACCATTTCCCTCTCAGTGACTCGGTTGCCTTCTCTGTAAAGTAATCAGGGTGGACTCCAGGAGCCGGAGGGACCTCTCTAGGTCTGACGCTGGAAGGACAGAGCTCTCTGCGCCCCTGGCTGCAGCATCAACATTTGGGGCCCAGTGTCCCTTCTGGCTGTGGCGCTCCTTAGACTGCCATGCTCCAGCTAACTCGTTCTGTTCCCTCTTCCTTTAGGAGGCTGTGAAGGATCCCTCCCACTGACCATGTCTGACAGTGCAGATAGTGAGGAGAAGCCCCCAGCCCCTCCGCTGAGAATGAATAGCAACAACCGGGACTCTTCAGCCCTCAACCACAGCTCCAAGCCCCTGCCTGTGGCCCCTGAGGAGAAGAACAAGAAGGCCCGACTCCGCTCCATCTTCCCTGGAGGAGGGGATAAAAGTAATGTATTGCTGGCTGGTCCCTTCTCATTGGCTCTCTGGCCATACTCCCTCTGGGCTTCCCCGGGGGCTATTGGGAAATGGCCTTTAAGCCAAGACTCTCTGTGAGATTTTCCCAGGTTTCCCTGGGTGGGGAAGCTGGGCTTTGGCCTAGGATAGCAACTGTCATTTTGGGAGAGGCCTGTCCTTGAGCACCAGTTTGGTCTCTATCACTTGCTGGGTGACATTGTTCAATGGGCCTCAGTTTCCCCCAAATGTGAAATGGAGATAACGATTATAGAAAGCTTGAGCAAAGTCCAAAGTGCTTTGGGTTTGAAGTCCAGAAAGTTAGGTCAGAAGGCTGCCTCTGTGACTTCCATCACTCGGGTGACCTTCACTCCCCTACCTCGGATTGCTTCCCTTGTCTACAAAAGGAAGACTTGGATTTGCCGATTTGCCGATTCCCTCTGCTTTGGAATCCAAGGGTCCTTCCAAAGCCTTAGTTTGAAAAATTAGCTTATTTTGTTGAAAAAAAACCCCTTGGGTATCACCTTCATTTCTGAATACGTCCCTTCCCCTCTCTGCTCCTAGGAGCCATCCCCAGCAGGAACTATTTAAATAGAAAGTAACGCAAGGCAGACCAGGCTGATACATCAGCTGCGCCTTATGGTACATCCGGCATTCGAGACCCAGAGTCCCCCACCTCTGTGAGGGAGGGGGGGAATGAGCCACATCTCCTCCATTCTTGTCAGGGGCTGTGCTTGGTGGTCACGGTTGGGCAGTATTTGGTTCACATTTTTTCTTGTATTCTTTACATTTCTGTGGTTGTGGTCATTTCACATAGTCAGTGGGTGCTTTTGAGGCCCCACCCTCCCCAGCTCCCATCCTGCCTCTGTGGGGAGCCGTCCAGGGTCGGGGAGCCAGCTCTAGCTCTCTCCTATGGTAGCCCCTGGCCATTCAGGAGGGCTCTCCTCATCAGGAGCCCAGATCTGCCTCTTCTGGAACTCTTCTAGGCCTCTGGGGTTAATCCTCCTTCAAGGTGTCTTGTCAAGATGTCCACGTCTCATGGACGATGAGATATTTGGTCTCAATTGTCCGTTGTTTCTGCCACGGGCCACATCTCCCAATTATTAGCGGGATTAAATAAGAGAATATGATTCCATTTAATTCATTTCTACACTCACTGCTTAAGGAATAATTCACTTTCCTTCTTCCAACTTTTAAAATGTCCCATCCAGATGGAAAGAGACCAGTCTCATTTGTGGTGAAACTGATACCCAGGGGCTTGGGAAGAGGCTTCCTCAAGGCCGTCCCATTCATCAGGGCAAAAGACAAACCCCAGCATTTATGGGAGAGTAAACTGAGGCTCAAGGAAGGGAAGAAAGCCCTGATTTCCCATCCAAGGCTCTTTTGGATTCTTCAGTAAACAAGGAGTTCTGTTAGGAGAAAGGGAGCTGGGTGAATGCAGGGTGAACCTGCAGGGATCGGGTATTCTTCATTCATGTACTCCACATAAATTCAGCACCTCCTGACCTCCCCAGAGCCCCTCTTTTCTGGTGAGCGATGCTCTGGGAGGATGGCAAACATGCAGCTTGGCACTGGAGAACTGGGGGAAGTTTTGGGACACCCGACCTTGGGCTCTGGGTGCTCTATAAGTTTTGCTAGAGGGTGCTGAGTCTGTTAGGTGGGTGGGTGGAGCAGTAGATAGAGCACTAGGCCGAGAGTCAGGAAGAGCTCGGATACTTCCTGGCTGTGTGACATTGGATGAGTCACTTTACCTCTGTCTGCCTCGGTTTCCTCAACTGTAAAATGGGTTTAGTAGCAGCTCCTTCCTCCCAGGGTTGTCATGGGGCCCAGATGAGATTTATTTGTATAAATGTGCTTAGCACCGTGCCTGGCATTTTAGGTGATGTATCAATGCTTATTCCCTTATTCCCCTAAGACAGGGGAGAAAGTAGAGTGAGTTGTGAACCCTACAGGATGCCCAAGGATTCAGTTTTGGCCCGGGTTCAAGTACACTCTTTAGACTTTGGTACAGTGAAAGGGGGTGGGACAGGGCTGGCGCCCGGGAGTGACTCCTGTTTCTTCTTTTGGAAGGCCTTGGAGATGGCCTTGGAGATGGCCTTGGAGGGCCTTTGGATTCTTGGTCCCACAATGAATGCACAGTCTATTCTCTCTTCCCCATTATCACCCTCCAGATATGCAAAGATGGCCACCGAATGCCCCACCCTCCACGGCCTCCCTCTCCATGCATTTGCTCATTAATTCAACAAATATTTATTCAGTGCTCACTGTGTGCAAAGCCTAATCCCTCATCTCAGGGCCAGTTCTTCAGAGATCAGACTCCTTCTTCCCAAACCCTGGCATCTCTTCTCTGGGCTAAATGCTCCCAGGTGGTTCTTTATTAGCAGAGGGGAGACATATAGAGGCCTATGGGATGTGTCTTCCAGGAGTTTATCATCTTGGAAAAGAGAGGAGACAGGAGAACGCCAATAACAATAATATCAATGACTAAGAGGCTGTTAACTGAGGGAGAGCTCAAGGCGGGTCCCTTGCTTTGTGCTCGCAGGAGATTAAAAAGGGGAGAAAGAGAAATCGGCCTCTTGTACTGTGGGCCTGGTTCTGTCCCTGATGTCACGCTAATGGGAGAATTTTCCTGGCGGGAAGTGGGTTGGTATGAGGCTCTACACTTAAGATGGCCTAAGTGAGAAGGGAGAGTCCAAACTGTTATTCGGATTCAGGCCCTGCTTGAACATGTCCAGTTATGGACTCCCTCCAAAGGCAGCCCATTGCATTGTGGGACAGCTTTGATCAGGAGGAAGTTCTTGGCTCTTTTAAACCCAAACCTGCCTCTTATAACCCCTCAGAAGTTCAAATTGGGAAGGAGGTGGTCACCTATTGCAACCCATAGTAAAGGGTCATTGAGATTCTGCTTCAGGATCTCCAGTGATGGAGAACCTATCACCTCCAGCTCAGCCCTTCCTCCTTTGGGGAAGCGCTCGGTGTTAGCAAGCTTTTCCATCTAAGATGGAAGCGTATCTGGGCTGTTGCTCCCCCATTGTTCTAGTTCTGTTCCAACTCTGCAGTTTCCCATGATCTCCTCCTCCATCCCAGCTCGACTCCACTCAGACGGTTGTACCCTTAATCTTGATCCCTCACAGAGTCCCCCCTCCACGGTCATAAAATTCCTTTATCAGATCAGAAGAGTTTTTCCATCTTTCCCTAATTCTTTATCCTCCCCGTTCAGTCCGTTTCCACTCTCCCCCAGTTTTCCCCAGGCCCTCACCCCTTCACCGGCTGTACTCTCATCCTTTCTCTGCCTTGACTCTGTACCATCCTTCGTACTCTCCGGCTGCTCATGTCTAAGATTTTTTCCCATCATTTACAGCTTTTGCTTCTGGTCATGAGCTGCTGAGCAGAGCTGGTCCCACTAGACATTTGAGCTCCAGAGAGCCAGTCAATCCTTTTATACGTCCCTACTTATTAGATTCACTCCAGAAATATTGAGCCCTCTGTTTGACTTAAAGCTCTTCATAATCGGTTCCAGACTTCTTCCACCTTCTGTCCCTCTTTACCACAAGCACACTTCCAGCCAATAACTCTGCACTCTTTTCTCCTCCACGTCCTGATTTTGTGATGTCTCCTCTTTTCCACCTGTGAGCTTGGTAGATCAGAAATGATTAAGCTTCTTTGCCGAGATGTACAATCTGCTCGGGGCCTTGGGAATATGGTAGAACTGGGTAGCCATGGCAGACCGACATGCCCCTAGGAGCTCAGACCCTTAAAGTAGGTGAGGAGATGTGGGATTTGGGTGGCTCCTGGAAAGCAAGCAGCCAAGGTCTTTCCCCCAGTGCAAGGTGGTGGATGGCTACTTGTCAAGATCAATCCCAGAGTTCACTCCATTTCCACAAAAGATGTGGCTGATTGGCTGCTAATCTGCATCAAAATGCCACAATAGTTTTGGACCAAAATGGTTGTGAGGAAGCTCTGCACATAGGAAAACTGATCTTGTTCCAGCAGATTCTAGGAGCTTAACGGTGAAATGCCTTATTGTATGTTTATGTGAACAAGTTAGTCTTTCAGTCCCTTCTGCAGAGATGTGGCCGAGTCGCTCCGAACTATCGAGCGGCACTTGGTTGCCCGCTGAGTCGGCTCTGGCGTGGCATTCGAAGCCCCCTCCACAGTATGGTGCTCTCCCTCATCCCTAGCTTTACCAGCGGAGCTTCCTTTGCTCCATGGGCTCTAAGCTTCCTCTCCACTAGAGTACTTTCTGACCTGTGGCCCCCCATTTTCTTCCTCATGCCGGGAGTACCCTTCATCCCTTCTTTACCTTGGAATTCCCACCCATCCTTTCAGGCTGGCTTCAATGCTGCATCCTTCAGGAAACCTGCCCCGATTCTCCCTAGCCAATAATAAAATATTCTTCATGCCTCCCAAATACATTTAAGGTGCTCTTCATGCCCCCCATTGCTATAATCTATATTTCTTTATGCCTGCATCCCCCTTCACCCAATTAAGCAGAAAGTAGCAAAGACCAACAATTATTCCAAACCCGTCACCCTGGTGGGCACATCTGGCAACATCTGCTGCATTCGGCCCCTCTTGTCTCCCAGGAGGAACGTTTCAGCGTCAGGCCCCTGAATCTGGGATCGGCCACTGGGCTTGACAAGCCAAATCACACAGTGTCTGCATCCACACCCCCTCCTACCCACTGCTGGGTGGTGAGTCCGTGCAGGCAGGGACTGAGTTTTCTTTCTTATACTTTACTGCTTTCAAGGAACTCCTAGAGTTCTGTCTATGGTAAACACTTAAGTGATTTGCTGAGCGAAGCCCCATCGCTCACATGCTAGATTATGTTCTATGAGGGCCCAAACCAAGTAATTTCATCTTTTTGGCCCTCTCGGAGCCCAATACAGGGCTCTACACAGAGGGAGCGCTTAATAAGTGATGAGTGAATGAATAAATGAAGAAATAAGTTGGCCAGTGAATGAATGAATGAATAAGTTGGTCAGAAGAGAGAATCTTGTGGACAGAGGAGAGTCCCAGACCAAATGTGCCAGGAAAATCTGAAGGGCTTTGTGATGGGAGGGCCCCCAAGGTTTTTGAGCCCCAAGGCCTTATTTTATGGATGAGAGACTTCCCCAGAGAGGGGAATCGATGCACTTGAAGTCACCTAGGAGCTAAGGAAGCAAACCCTGGGGAGAACATGCTTTCAGGCAGGCTTCTTTGAGGGGACAGCCTCTGAGCTGATCTTTGGGACTCCAGGGTAGAACTTCACATTTGCCAGGTTAGTCACATGCTTCAGACGATCCATGGTGTGCTCCTTCCACCAATGTGGCCTTAGATTGCTGCCCTCCCAGGTCTCTGTGGATGTTTCGGGAGTTGCTGTGACAAAACCAGCTGACCTGTGAGTCCCAGCCTCATAGCGATGAGCCTCCCGGGCCTGAACTGGGCTGTCTTCTCAGTCAGTGGGCTTGGGTTGTAGTCAAAGCCGGTGTAACTCAACAGGGGTTGGGAGAGCTCAGGCCCCACTTGGAGTAGAAGGAGAGGGAGAACTCCAGTGGAGAATTTATTACACACACACACACACACTCATATACTCCCACACTTACACACTCACTCATGATCATATGTATCTTTCCTGTGAAACCTTTTTGAGAGAACATCTTATTTCTCATAAAGAAAGCTTGTTCTCTAATCATCATTGCTTCCTTGAAAATTCATAATATTTAAGTCCCCACTTTTTGTGGAGATGGTAGATTAGGCAGGGAGTGAAGCAAGCCGAGGAAGGGCAATGTCTATGTGGACCAATATTGTATTCAAATCAGAAGACCTGAATTTGAATCTCAAGTTGCATGATGGTTAGGGAACCACTTGGCAAGTCACATTCTCGCTCAGAGCCTCAAATTTTCTTATCTGTAGAATGGGGCTGATTATCCGGTCTTGCCTTCCTTCATAGAGTTATTTGTTTTTTTTTTTTATTATTATAACTTTTTATTGACAGAACATATGCCTGGGTAATTTTTTACAACATTATCCCTTTCACTCACTTCTGTTCCGACTTTTCCCTTCCTTCCCTCCACTCCCTCCCCTAGATGGCAGGCAGTCTTTTTTTTTTTTTTTTTTTAATTTAATAGCCTTTTATTTACAGGATACATACATGGGTAACTTTACAGCATTAACAATTGGATGGCAGGCAGTCTTATACGTGTTAAATATGTTATAGTATATCCTAGATACAATCTATGTCCTCACAGGGTTATTGTGAGAAATATGCTTTGTAGAATGGACTGAGTAATACAGCGCGATGAGTTATGATCATTACTGTTTTCCCCTCAATCGATACCAGACGAGGGGCCGTATATTTGTGTGATTGAATCGAATTGACACTAATTTATATGGTACGACAGAAAGAGCACAGGAGTAGAATTTCTTGTCTCCTGATTTCAGATGCACGTTTGTGCCATAGGAATGGAAGCAAAACCTTGAGGTATGTCTGTAGCCTTCTCCTGTCTGCCCATGATTTGGCTTAGAGTCCAGGGGTCCTCAAACTACGGCCCTCGGGCCAGATGGGGCAGCTGAGGACGATGATTCCCCCTCCCCCAGGGCTAGGAAGTTTCTTTATTTAAAGGCCCACAAAACAACGGTTTTGTTTTTACTATAGTCTGGCCCTCCAGCAGTCTGAGGGACAGGGAACTGGCCCCCTAGTTAAAAAGTTTGAGGACCCCTGGCTTAGACTATTGGATCGGCACCTTGGAAGGCAGGGGGAAACCTGGATCTGAGAGGAGGAGGAGTGGGGCAGGAAGGAATTGAGGGAGGAAGAAAAGGGGACGGATGCAACCCCTTGAAATGGGTTGAAATGGGGACCTGCTAAGAGACACCTGATGAGGGCCCTTGGGAGCCCCCGTGCTTTGGGCAATGGGCGACTGGGTGGTTGAATGAACTGTGAGGGTGGAATTATTATTGTTCTTTGTCATTTTTAGACATTTCAATCCCTCAATAACCAATTACTAAGCACCTGCTCAATGCTCAGTATACAAGAGCAAAGGACAATCCCAATCCTCGAGGATCTTATATTTGAATGGGCGAGACAGCACCCCTAGAAACATATACGAAGCAAGTTCTACACAGGCTAAATAGGAAAAACCCAACAGAAGGAAGATGCTAAAATTAAGAGAGATGGGGAAAGGCTTCCTGGAGAAAATGAGGTTTTAGCTGGGACTTAGAGAAAACCAGAGAGGTCAGTAGTTGGAGTGGAGGGGCGAGTGTAGCGCATGCCAGGCCTGGAGGGCAAGAAGGGAAAATGGCCAGTCTGCAAGATGGGGGGCTTGTGCACGGAACAGTCAGGGAGCCAGGGTCATTGGAGAGTGAGATATGAAGACAAGAAAGGGAGGAGGGATGATATTCTAAGATCCCCTTTAGCCCAGAGCCTCTATTCCTTTGAGATCATGGCCAACAGCCCCCGGCCATTCTCTTTTTCCTTCCAGCCAATAAGAAGAAAGAAAAGGAGCGGCCAGAGATCTCTCTTCCTTCTGATTTTGAGCATACAATCCATGTGGGGTTCGATGCCGTCACTGGGGAATTCACTGTAAGTAATTCCTTCCCATCTTCCTGCTCCCCTCCCTTCTCAAAACATATATTATTGTGTACTTGAGCTGCCCGGGTTTTGGTCTGTCCCCCATGATACTCGAGGATGTATGATAACAGGGACTTGGTTGAAAAGGGGTTGAGAAGTGAATTGGAGTTGGGGAAGTGGAGGCAGGGGGTATAGATGATGTTTAAGAAGTTGACAGGGCAAGAGAGGGCAGATATAGGAGAACAGTTTGAGGGGATGCAGGGCCAAATGGAGAATTCCACTCCCCCACTCCCAGCCCACTTCAGGATGGAAGAGACCCTTGCAGGCTTGTAGGTGGCAGGAGAGAGGGAGAGACAAGGTATTATAGTACAATAGGGAAAAACAAAGTATCGTGTAATAGGGAGAAACAAAGTATTGTACAACAGGGAGGAACCAAGTATCTTACAATAGGGAGGAACAAAGTATCGCGTACTAGGGAGGAACCAAGTATCGTACAATAGGGAGAAACAGTATCGTACAATAAGGAGAATAAGGTATTGTACATCCAAAGATGAGAACGGATGGGATTGGGAAGGGTTGGTCTTCCCAGGGAAAAGGGCCTTTCTGCTATTCTGCCATCCTGTCAGTGCCTCCAGGTATAGCTTAGGATCCTCAAATCATGGATCCTCAGGAATGAAAGGGAGCTAGATACAAAGGACAAGGGAGCTCACTACCCACGTTTTCAGACAACTCTGCCTTCTGCTGGCTGAAAACTGGGCCTGCCACAGTTCTTCCCCATCATCCCTATTCTTTCTGCCCGCTCTCCTCCATGGAATGGCTCTCTTGCCCAGAACGCTCTAGACCGGGGGTTTGGCAAATGCGGCCTGTGGGCCGAACTAAGATGTAAAAACCATTCTTAATTCATCGATCGTACCGAAGCAGGTAGCGGGCCAGATTTGGCCCACGGCCACGGTTGCCCACTCCTGTTCTAGGCCGTCTTAGATTCATGTCTCGGGCCCTCTTTGGATATTTCTGGGGCTCCAACAGAATTAAGAGATTCCAGTAACTGCATGAGTTTTGAACCTGGAATCTTTGCATGGTGAGTGGCGGGATAGGAGAGAGGTGATGGGAAATAGGGCCCCTGGGACACAGCCCCTCGCTTTCTGTTCCAGTAAGCACCTGGCTTTCTGTGTCTAGTTCATATTCTCCCAGACTTAGAGCTAGAATGGATCTATTTGGCAGATGGGTAAACCGAGGTCAATTCAATTCACATTTATTAAGTGCTCATTATGTGCAACATCCTGTGCCAGGGCTAGCAAGGCAACAGGGAGCTGAGGAGACGCAGTTCCTGTTTGAAACCTTGAGGTGAGGGAAAGTGGAGACGTGACCACCTGATTCCAGTTAGCCAAATTAGTAAGTGGCTAGGAGGCAGCCAGAGCACCCTGAATGGGGGTGCTTTTAGGGAGAACTGAATCACTCAGGAGAAGGTGCCAGAAACTTTGGACTGATTGAGGATGTTGCTGACAGTCTGGGATGCTTTCTCCCTTCCTTTCTCTGGGTCTCAGTTTCCTCATCTTTTAGAGAACATAGTCCTCCTACCACTTATAATATAGAAATGAGAATGCTCTTAGAATCATTACTGTCCAAGTCTTTGGGCCTGGCTAGGTACCTTCCTGTCACTAGGTGAATAAATGAATCAGAGGGCTCATGGGAATCGTAGTTTTACCAAGAGGAGTCTTGGTGTTCATCGAGTCTAACTCCTTTACTTTAAAAACAGAAAACAGGCCCAGAGGGGCGAGAACCCTGCTCCAGGCCCCTTAGCTAGTCCCTGACAGAGCAGACCCCCCAGCCAGATCCTTGAGTCAGGGGGCCTGGCTTTCACTCTGACCTTTTCCCATTTCCTGGCTGTGCACTCCCTGAGGCAGTTGCTCCATCTGAACAGTGGGCGTAAGACTCCCCATTCGGCCAAAACCAGGTGCAGCGCACACAGCGCTTTGTAGGCCTTCAGAGGCTTTCTGGGATCCTTGTGGCTGTCAGAGTCAAAATTCTCAGATGTCGGAGTGCAAAGCTGGACCCCTGGCTGAGTGTCAGGGTGTGTGGGGCTGGCCTGCCACGCTCCTGCCTCCCCAGCTTGCTCGCCATCTGCTTTGTCAGGGCACTCTCTCCTGTAACTTGATTCTGATGGTCCCACAGGTCAATGAGAAAACTCATTTCTTTGACCCTGGAGCTTTGGAAAATGGTTGGTCTGAACCACATTCTGAGCAAGGAGAGCAAATTTAGAATTTTCCTCTACAGGTGAGCTAACAACTGAGGCCCAGAGAGAGGAATGACTTGTCCCCAGTTAAAAAGCCAGGAAGGAGGGGCAGCTAGGTGGCGCAGTGGATAGAGCATCAGCCCCGAAGTCAGGAGGACCAGAGTTCGAATGTGACCTCAAATGCTTAACACTTCCTGGCTGTGTGACCTTAGGCAAGACAGTTAACCCCAATTGCCTCAGCCAAAAAAAAAAAAGCCCCGAAAAGCAAAACCAAAAAAAGCCAGGAAGGGGCAGAGTTGAGAGTTTATTCTAAGACTTGAGTCTCCCAGTCTAAAAGTCTATCCGCTAAGCCACATTGTGGTTCCAAAGCCTAGCTTTTAGTTTGGGGATTAGATTAGAGGCCTGAGGCTTCTCTTCTGTGGTCACTCCGTGGGCTGACCCCCATTCTCAGGATCAGACTCTTGTCAAGTTAGGAGCAGGCTTGGTTCAGCTTGGTGGTCACATCGAAAGCTGGCGGCAGTTGGGGGTCGGGGCCTGGCGGCCTTCAGAGCTGTCCAACTGGACCGGTTACTTCTACTTCTCCTTTCTCAGCCTCAATTCCTCCTCAGTAAAATGGGGAAAATACTAGCACCCATTTCCCAGAGTTATCAGAAGGTCCAAATGAGATCATGAAAGTACTTTGTGAACTCTAGCACCCGCTAGGAACGTCAGCCGTTATTGTAGTTAACTGACGCTCTCATGTTAGGCCGGGCGTTTTAGCCAGCCCGTTGCTGCTGGTTCAGCTTGGAGCCCCCACTTGGGCACCCAGGACTTGGGGTCCTGGGCTTCCTGACTTTAGCATCCAAGGGGATAGTTGGCGTCCAGCCAGAAGATCATCTCCCTGTGCCCCGAGCAGGGCCGGTGGGGGGTGACAGGGGTGGGAAGGGATGGGGGGCCATGCTGGCGTTAGGGCTCAACTCAATTCAAGTCAACAAACCTTGAGGAAAGCTCCTGTTGTGTGTAAGCCCCTGTGCTCGGCGCTGGGGTCACAAAGATGAAAAATGAGAGGGCGCCTGCCCTCGCTAAGGGAGTGCTCCCATACTGAGGGCTCACTGGGCCAAAGAGCCAGCCTTCTGGGAGGGTGAGAGCCTTTCAGCTGGAGGAGGCCCCCGGGGGTTGCCTAGAAAGGACCGTGAAGGAAAAGGGCTTCTAGCAGGGACAGCGAGAGAGCCGAGGGCATAACCCGGGTCCAGAGATGCCAGGTAGAGCTGGGGGATGCCCAGGAGTCCACTGGTCAGTGTAGACTTCCACAGAGCGGGGAGCCACCCTGCATGCTAGGATAGGAGCCCACTTGAGAGGGGCCTCGACACCAGGATGGGGTGGGGGTGAGGCTGGAGCAGTGGGATCAGTTGGCCTGCAGGAGGTTCTCTCCCTGATATGGGGTTCTCTCCTCCTGATATAAAGCTGTGCTGACGCCGGCTTCTCTCTGGTCTGCCTGTTAAGGAAGTGGGCCTTGATGCCCCCCATGTTGTTTCTAGAGCCTGCTTTGAGGTGCCAGGGACTGTGCCGTCCCCGGCCTCCCTTCCCAGGAGTCATAATTTGGCCTCTGGGGACTCTGGGCAGCAAGCTGAATAGGCGCCTGCCACTTGATGTGGCGGCAGATATACGAGCAGCTCATGCGCTCTTAGGCCACATCCAGGGAGAGCCCGTGTCCTGGGCCCCAGGCGGGTCGGAGCCGGAAGCCAGGGCTGCTACCACTCAGGAGGGACCTTGATGAGCTGGGAGAGTCCAGAGGAGGGCAGCCCGAGTGGGGGAGGGCCCGGAGTCGGTGCCATGCGAGAAGAGTTTAGTCTGGGGAAAACAAGACCTGGAGCAGTTTTGAAGTATCTGCAGCCCTGCTATGTGGAGAAAAGGTTGGCTGTCTTTGGCTTTCTGGAAGTGAGTCTGGAGCGCTAGGTGAGAGGGACAGAGACAGAGAGGCCGGGAGCAGTTGCTTCCTAGCCATTGGAACGACTGAGCGACAGGCGAGAGAAGTGAGTTCTCTGGCCCTGGAGGTTTCCACGTGGAGCGGAGAGTCAGGATGCTGGAGAGGAGATCCTGGCTTGGCTATGAGTGGGTCAGGTGCCCCGTGGTGGGGAGGGGGCGGTTCCCACCAGGGCCAGGCGGCTGTGATTTCTTAAACCTGTGTTTCCACCTGCCCGGGACACGGTTTCCCCTTGCCCAGCTACCGGGTAGGAAGCACTGGTGTGAAGCTGGATTTGGCCAGGGCCGGCTGGGTGAATGCGCCCGTTCTTGGGGGCGTCGGTCGCTTTGTTTTCATCTTCTAGCTGGAGAGGGGCCGGGTGGCCTCGATGGGCAGAGCCAGGCCTCCTAGCTGGGTGATTTGGGCTTTTGGGCTCTCCTGTGTCATGGGAGGCCTCCATTGGGGCCAGGCAGGAAGGGGCACTGGGCCGTCTGGGGAAGCCAGTTGAGCTCCCTGGGCCTGTTTCCTCACCGAGAAAATGAGAGAGGGGTGAGATTAGGATTTGAAACTTTACATTCTGGATGGTAAGAAAGCAGGACAAAGTGAGCCTCCCTTTTGGGGCCTGGAGGCTCATGGTCACTTTTCTGGTCTGGGCCATGGGTCCTCCTTGGTCACGCGAAGGGGCTACACTCGATGATCTCTGAGCGTCCTTTCTAGCTCCTCCGGTCTGGGATTCTGGAGAAGCACGGGGCTGCTTGGCTGGATCCTCCCGGTGCTCGTGCCCGTCACTCCCTTTCTCCTTCCCCGGCCCGGCTCTCTCCTGGGGAACCGAGCCCCGGGATCGGAGACCGTTGCGTGTCAGAGCCCCCGAGGTGATCCAGTCCGACCCTGCCGTCGTGACGGGGGAGGAAACCGAGGCAGGCCAGAGAAGGAGGACTCTAGGACTTAGGCTTCCGGGCCCTCGAGCTGGCGTGGTAGCAAGTGGGCAGGGGGCCCGGGGTCGGCTTCCGGCTCTGTTGCTTCCTTCCTACGAGCGCAATCCCGGGCAGGCCACTTTCTGTCTTTGGGCCTCAGTTTCTTCCTCTGTAATATGACAAGGGTTGGACTAGCTTGACCTCCACGGTCCCTTCTGACTCAAGCCCTCTGATCTTCTGCTCACCATTGAGTTTGAACCCCTCATTTTACAGATGGGGAGACCGAGCACTGAGCCCAGGGCCCTGCACATAGTAGGTGCTTGATAATTATCTTTATTGAATTGAATTGAGTTGCTTTGCAGCTGTCATTTTTTAAAAACCTGTTTTTATTGATGCTCTTTTCGAACCAAAGCGCTGTCACTCCCCAGTAACCACTCCCTTCCCCCCTTCCCACCCAGAGAGCCCTCCCTTGTAACAAAGTCCATCAAGGCAAAGCAATCGTTCCGTTGGCCGGGGCTGCCGGTCTCGGCCTCATCCAGTGTGTCGAGGGGCTGGAGGCACGGGTCAGCATCTGTCCCTTGAAGTGGCTTTCAGTGTGGCTTTGATCTTGGCTGTATCGTTTCTAACTCTAAGCTCAGAGCTGCCTGGGGCCCCCCA
Source organism: Sarcophilus harrisii (assembly GCF_902635505.1). NCBI lineage: Eukaryota > Metazoa > Chordata > Mammalia > Dasyuromorphia > Dasyuridae > Sarcophilus > Sarcophilus harrisii. The sequence continues at coordinate 77,397,890 of NC_045432.1, read as the reverse complement.
CCTCCCACCCCACCCATCATCACCCTGAGGCAGGAGTCAGAGGAGGGGAGGCGGGGAGCGGGGAAGGGGCCGGGATGGGGATTGGGGGAGGGGGGGGAAGAGGGGTTGGGCTCTCTGGCCAAAGAGCGGTACCGGAATGGGGTCAGGACCACTTGGAACTCCCTGCCCCTGCCCCGGGCCTCCCTTCCCTTCCCCACCGTCCTCCCCCCTCCCCCGGCTTCCTCCCCGCGCCCCTTCCCCAAGCCAAACCAAGCCAAAGCGCCCAGAGCCGGGCTGCCCTCTGGGAGCCCGGAGCTCTTTGTCTCTCGGAATGGCCGCTGCCGCTGCCGCTGCCGCTGCTGCTGCTGCTACCGCTGCTGCTGCCGCTGCTGCTGCCGCTCTGGTGGGGGTCACAATGAGGAGAACCATGGCAACGATGATGACCACTACGTCGGCAACGGTGAGTCCCCCTGGTTGCTCTGCAGGGAATCCCCGAGCAGTGGGCAAGACTTCTTCAGACTTCCAACATCACCAAGCTGGAGCAGAAGAGAAACCCGCAGGCCGTCCTCGATGTCCTCAAGTTCTACGACTCAAAGGAGACTGTCAACAACCAGAAATACATGAGCTTTACTTCTGGAGGTGAGCACTTCTTCTCTGGAAAACATGGGGAACTGGGGAGCCTTGCCAAGTGAATCCTGGGGCTGGAGGGAGACAGAAATCCTGGGGATAGGGAGGTGGAAGGCTAATTCCAGAGAGGCCTCTCTTCCCCTGCTATGGGAATTTTCTCTCCTCCTGATATGGAATTATCTTTCCTTGATATGGGCTTCTCTATTCCTGATAGGGAGTTATCTTTCCCTGGTGTGGGGTTCTCTCCCTGATAATGGGGTTCTCTCCTCCTGATATGGAGTTATCTTTCCCTGGTATGGAGATCTCCCTGATATGGAGTTCTCTCCCCCGGTATACAATTCTCTCTCCTCATGATTTGGGGTTCTTTTCTTCTGATAGAGAGTTATCTTTCCCTGGTGTGGGGTTCTCTCCTCCTGATATAGAATTCTCTCTCCTGATTTGGGGTTCTTTCCTCCTGATAGGGTGTTATCTTTCCCTGGTTTGGGGTTCTCTATTCCTGATATGGTGTTCTCTCCTGCTGGCATAGAATTCTCTCTCCTCCTGATTTGGGGTTCTTTTCTCCTGATAGGGAGTTATCTTTCCCTGGTAAGGGGTTCTCTCCCTGATATGGAGTTCTCTCCTCCTGATTTGGGGTTCTTTCTTCCTGATAGGGTGTTATCTTTCCCTGGTCTGGGGTTCTCTATTGGTGAGATGGGGTTCTCTCCTGCTGTCAGAGAATTCTCTCTCCTTCTGACATGGGGTTCTCTATTCCTGATATGGAGTTATCTTTCCCTGATCTGGGGTTCTCTCCTCCTGATATGGGGATACCTTTCCCTGGTATGGGAATCTCCTTGATATAGAGTTCTCTCCCCCTGCTATAGAATTCTCTCTCCTTATTTGGGGTTCTTTTCTCCTGATAGGGTGTTATCTTTCCCTGCTCTGGGGTTCTCTATTCCTGATATGGAGTTCTCTCCTGCTGGCATAGAATTCTCTCTCCTTCTGACATGGGGTTCTCTATTCCTGATATGGAGTTATCTTTCCCTGGTCTGGGGTTCTCTCCTCCTGATATGGGATTATCTTTCCCTGGTATGGGGATCTCCCTGATTTGGAGTTCTCTCCCCCTGGTATAGAATTCTCTCTCCTGATTTGGGGTTCTTTCCTCCTGATAGGGTGTTATCTTTCCCTGGTATGGGGTTCTCTATTCCTGATATGGGGTTCTCTCCTGCTGGCATAGAATTCTCTCTCCTCCTGATTTGGGGTTCTTTTCTCCTGATAGGGAGTTATCGTTCCCTGGTCTGGGGTTCTCTCCTCTTGATATGGAATTATCTTTCCCTGGTATGGGGATCTCCCTGATATGGAGTTCTCTCCACCTGATATAGAATTCTCTCTCTTGATGTGGGGTTCTTTTCTCCTGATAGGGAGTTAGAGTTCCCTGGTAAGGGGTTCTCTCCCTGATATGGAGTTCTCTCCCCCTGGTATAGAATTCTCTCTCCTGATTTGGGGTTCTTTTCTCCTCATAGGGTGTTATCTTTCCCTGGTCTGGGGTTCTCTATTCCTGATATGGAGTTCTCTCCTGCTGGCATAGAATTCTCTCTCCTTCTGACATGGGGTTCTCTATTCCTGATAGGGAGTTATCTTTCCCTGGTGTGGGGTTCTCTCCCTGATATTGGGGTTCTCTCCTCCTGATATGGAGTTCTCTCCCCCTGGTATAGAATTCTCTCTCCTCCTGATTTGGGGTTCTTTTCTTCTGATAGAGAGTTATCTTTCCCTGGTTTGGGGTTCTCTCCCCCTGGTATAGAATTCTCTCTCCTTCTGACATGGGGTTCTCTCCTCCTGATATGGGATTATCTTTCCCTGGTATGGGGATCTCCCTGATTTGGAGTTCTCTCCCCCTGGCATAGAATTCTCTCTCCTGATTTGGGGTTCTTTTCTCCTGATAGGGTGTTATCTTTCCCTAGTATGGGGTTCTCTATTCCTGATATGGTGTTCTCTCCTGCTGGCATAGAATTCTCTCTCTGATTTGGGGTTCTTTCTCCATAGATTTTTCTTTCCTTTATGGGGTTCTCTATTCCTGATATGGGGTTCTCTCCTGCTGGCATAGAATTCTCTCTCCTTCTGACATGGGGTTCTCTATTCCTGATAGGGAGTTATCTTTCCTGGTCTGGGGTTCTCTCCTCCTGATATGGAGTTCTCTCCCCCTGGTCTAGAATTCTCTCTCCTGATTTGGGGTTCTTTCCTCCTGATAGGGTGTTATCTTTCCCTAGTATGGGGTTCTCTCTTCCTGATATGGGGTTCTCTCCTGCTGGCAGAGAATTCTCTCTCTTGATTTGGGGTTCTCTTCTCCTCATGGGAGTTCTTTCCCTGGTTGGGGGATCTCCCAATGGAGTTCTCTCCCTGGAAAATTCTTTCTCCCTGATTTGGGGGTCTTTCCTCATGGGTGTTTCTTTCCCTGGTCTGGGGTTCTCTCTTCCTGTAGGGGTTCTCCTCCTGCTGGCAAAATTCTCTCTCCTCCATTTGGGTTCTTTTTCTCCTGATAGGGGTTTCGTTCCCTGGAAGGGGTCCTCTCCCTGATTGGGTTCTCTCCCCTCTTAAATTCTCTCTTGATTTGGGGTTCTTTTCTCCCATGGGTGTTATCTTTCCCTGGTCTGGGGTTTCTTTCCAATGGAGTTCTCTCCTGCTGGCATAGAATTCTCTCTCCTTCTGACATGGGGTTCTCTATTCCTGTGAGTTATCTTTCCTGTGTGGGGTTCTCTCCCTGATATTGGGGTTCTCTCCTCCTGATATGGAGTTCTCTCCCCCTGGTATACATTTCTCTCTCCTCCTGATTTGGGGTACTTTTCTAATGATAGAGAGTTATCTTTCCCTGGTTTGGGGTTCTCTCCTCCTGATATAGAATTCTCTCTCCTGATTTGGGGTTCTTTCCTCCTGATAGGGACTTATCTTTCCCTGGTATGGGGATCTCCCTGATATGAAGTACTCTCCCCCTGCTATAGAATTCTCTCTCCTCCTGATTTGGGGATCTCCTCTCGATATGGGATTATCTTTCCCTGTTATCGGTATCTCCCTGATTTGGAGTTCTCTCCCCCTGGTATAGAATTCTCTCTCCTGATTTGGGGTCCTTTCCTCTTGATAGGGTGTTATCTTTCCCTGGTCTGGGGTTCTCTATTCCTGATATGGAGTTCTCTCCTGCTGGCATAGAATTCTCTCTCCTTCTGACATGGGGTTCTCTATTCCTGATAGGGAGTTATCTTTCCTGGTGTGGGGTTCTCTCCCTGATATTGGGGTTCTCTCCTCCTGATTAGGAGTTCTCTCCCCCTGGTATACAATTCTCTCTCCTCCTGATTTGGGGGTCTTTCTTCCTGATAGGGTGTTATCTTTCCCTGGTCTGGGGTTCTTTATTCCTGATATGGTGTTCTCTCCTGCTGGCATAGAATTCTCTCTCCTTCTGACATGGGGTTCTCTATTCCTGATATGGAGTTATCTTTCCCTGGTATGGGGATCTCCCTGATTTGGAGTTCTCTCCCCCTGGTATAGTATTCTCTCTCCTGATTTGGGGTTCTTTCCTCCTGATAGGGTGTTATCTTTCCCTAGTATGGGGTTCTCTCTTCCTGATATGGGGTTCTCTCCTGCTGGCAGAGAATTCTCTCTCTTGATTTGGGGTTCTCTTCTCCTCATAGGGAGGTATCTTTCCCTGGTATGGGGATCTCCCTGATATGGAGTTCTCTCCCCCTGGTATAGAATTCTCTCTCCTCGTGATTTGGGGTTCTTTTTTCCTGATAGGGAGTTATCTTTCCCTGGTAAGGGGTTCTCTCCCTGATATGGAGTTCTCTCCTCCTGATTTGGGGTTCTCTCCTCCTGATAGGGTGTTATCTTTCCCTGGTCTAGGGTTCTCTATTCCTGATATGGAGTTGTCTCCTGCTGGCATAGAATTCTCTCTCCTTCTGACATGAGGTTCTCTATTCCTGATAGGGAGTTATCTTTCCCTGATGTGGGGTTCTCTCCCTGATATTGGGGTTCTCTCCTCCTGATATGGAGTTCTCTCCCCCTGGTATACAATTCTCTCTCCTCCTGATTTGGGGGTCTTTTCTTCTGATAGAGAGTTATCTTTCCCTGGTTTGGGGTTCTCTCCTCCTGATATAGAATTCTCTGTCCTGATTTGGGGTTCTTTCCTCCTGATAGGGTGTTATCTTTCCCTGGTATGGGGTTCTCTCCCTGATATGGAGTTCTCTCCCCCTGCTATAGAATTCTCTCTCCTGATTTGGGGTTCTTTTCTCCTGATAGGGTGTTATCTTTCCCTGGTATGGGGTTCTCTCCCTGATATGGAGTTCTCTCCTCGTGATTTGGGGTTCTTTCTTCCTGATAGGGTGATATCTTTCCCTGGTCCGGGGTTCTCTCCTCTTGATATGGAATTATCTTTCCCTGGTATGGGAATCTCCCTGATTTGGAGTTCTCTCCCCCTGCTATAGAATTCTCTCTCCTGATTTGGGGTTCTTTCTTCCTGATAGGGTGTTATCTTTCCCTGGTATGGGGATCTCCCTGATATGGAGTTCTCTCCACCTGATATAGAATTCTCTCTCTTGATGTGGGGTTCTTTTCTCCTGATAGGCAGTTAGCGTTCCCTGGTAAGGGGTTCTCTCCCTGATATGGAGTTCTCTCCCCCTGCTATAGAATTCTCTCTCCTGATTTGGGGTTCTTTTCTCCTGATAGGGTGTTATCTTTCCCTGGTATGGGGTTCTCTCCCTGATGTGGAGTTCTCTCCTCGTGATTTGGGGTTCTTTCTTCCTGATAGGGTGATATCTTTCCCTGGTCCGGGGTTCTCTCCTCTTGATATGGAATTATCTTTCCCTGGTATGGGAATCTCCCTGATATGGAGTTCTCTCCCCCTGGTATAGAATTCTCTCTCCTGATTTGGGGTTCTTTACTCCTGATAGGGTGTTATCTTTCCCTGGTACGGGGTTCTCTCCCTGATATGGAGTTCTCTCCTCCTGATTTGGGGTTCTCTTCTCCTGATAGGGAGTTATCTTTCCCTGGTATGGGGATCTCCCTGATATGGAGTTCTCTCCCCTTGGTATAGAATTCTCTCTCCTGATTTGGGGTTCTCTCCTCCTGATAGGGTGTTATCTTTCCCTGGTGTGGGGTTCTCTATTCCTGATATGGAGTTCTCTCCTCCTGACATGGAGTTCTCTCCCCCTGGTATACAATCTCTCTCCTCCTGATTTGGGGATCTCCTCTTGATATGGGATTATCTTTTCCTGGTATAGGGATCTCCGTGATATCGAGTTCTCTCCCCCTGGTATAGAATTCTCTCTCCTGATTTGGGGTTCTTTCCTCCTTATAGGGAATTATCTTTCCCTGGTCTGGGGTTTTCTATTCCTGATATGGAGTTATCTTTCCCTCATTTCGGGTTCTCTCCTCCTGATATGGGGTTATCTTAACCTGGTACGGGGATCTCCCTGATATGGAGTTCTGTCCCCCTGCTATAGAATTCTCTCTCCTGATTTGGGGTTCTTTTCTCCTGATAGGGAGTTATCTTTCCCTGGTCTGGGGTTCTCTATTCCTGATATGGAGTTCTCTCCTGCTGGCATAGAATTCTCTCTCCTTCTGACATGGGGTTCTCTATTCCTGATAGAGAGTTATCTTTCCCTGGTGTGGGGTTCTCTCCCTGATATTGGGGTTGTCTCCTCCTGATTTGGGGTTCTTTCCTCCTGATAGGGACTTATCTTTCCCTGGTATGGGGATCTCCCTAATATGAAGTACTCTCCCCCTGCTATAGAATTCTCTCTCCTGATTTGGGGTTCTTTACTCCTGATAGGCTGTAATCTTTCCCTGGTGTGGGGTTCTCTATTCCTGATATGGAGTTCTCTCCTCCTGATATAGAGTTCTCTCCCCCTGGTATACAATTCTCTCTCCTCGTGATTTGGGGTTCTTTTTTTCTGATAGGGAGTTATCTTTCTCTGGTAAGGGGTTCTCTCCCTGATATGGAGTTCTCTCCTCCTGATAGGGTGTTATCTTTCCCTGGTCTGGGGTTCCCTATTCCTGATATGGGGTTCTCTCCTGCTGGCATAGAATTCTCTCTCCTTCTGACATGGGGTTCTCTATTCCTGATATGGAGTTATCTTTCCCTGGTCTGGGGATCTCTCCTCTTGATATGGGATTACCTTTCCCTGGTGTGGGGACCTCCCTGATATGGAGTTCTTTCCCCCTGGTATAGAATTCTCTCTCCTGATTTGGGGTTCTTTCCTCCTGATAGGGAGTTATCTTTCCATGGTAAGGGGTTCTCTCCCTGATATGGAGTTCTTTCCTCCTGATTTGGGGTTCTTTCTTCTTGATAATGTGTTATCTTTCCTTGCTCTGGGGTTCTCTATTCCTGATATGGGGTTCTCTCCTGCTGGCATAGAATTCTCTCTCCTCCTGATTTGGAGTTCTTTATTCCTGATAGGGAGTTATCTTTCCCTGGTCTGGGGTTCTCTCCTCCTGATATGGGGTTATCTTTCCCTGGTATGGGGATCTCCCTGATTTGGAGTTCTCTCCCCCGGGTATTGAATTCTCTCTCCTGATTTGGGGTTCTTTCCTCCTGAAGGGATTTTCCATTGGGGGGTTTCTTTTTTCCTCCTTTTGGGGTTCTTTCTTCTTGATAATGGTTTCTTTCCTTGTCGGGTCTCTATTCCGATATGGGGTTCTCTTCCATGGGAATTCTCCTTCCTAGGGTTCTTTCCCCTGTTTATTTTCCCTGGTTGGGGGTTCTTCCTCCCCGTGGGGTTATCTTTCCCTGGGGTTTATTTGGCTTGGTTTGTTCCTCCTATTTGGGTTCTTTCCTGATAATTTCTTTCCCTGGTTGGGGTTCTCCCGTTGGTTCTCTCCCCGAAATTCTTTCCTTGTTTTGGGGTTCTTTCTTTCCAAATAGGGGTTATCTTTCCCTGGTGGGGTTCTCCCCGTATGGATTCTCCCCTGATTTGGGTTCTCCCTTTTTTCCCCTTTGTAAGAATTCTCTTTCCCGATTTTGAATTTCTCCCTCCTGATAAAGATTTTCCCTGGGGTTCTCTTTCCTGATATGGGGTTCTTTGTCTTAAATTCTCTCCTCCTGAAATAGGGGTATTCCTGATAGGGGTTTATTTTCCCGGTGTTGGGTTCTCTCCTCTGATAAGGGGAATTTCCCTATACTTTCCCTGATAAAAGTTTCTCCCGGTATAAATTCTCCCCTGATTTGGGGTTCTTTCTCCTTTGTGGGAATTTTTTCCCTGGTTGGGTTGATTTTTTTCCCTCCCGGTAAATTCTCTCCTTGGAAATTTTTCTTTCCCGTTTGGATTCCTTTCCCTGTTGGGCTCTTATTGATTGGGTTCTCTCCCTGATAGGAATTCTCCTCCTGATTTGGGGTTCTTTCTCCGATAGGTTTTTCCCCTGGTATTTCCTCTCCCTGATAAATTCTCCTCCTGATTTGGGTTCTCCTCTTAATTGGGATTTCTTTCCCTGGTAGGGGTCTCTGTTTTTGGAGTTCTCTCCCCTGGATGAATTTTCTCCCTTTTTTGGCTTTCCTCCTTTTTCTTTCTCTGGTTGGGGTTTCTTTCCGATAGGGTTCTTCCTCTGATAGAATTCTCCCCTGAATGGGGTCTCTTTCCCGATAGGGAATTTTCCCTCCTTGGGGTTCTCTTTCTCCTGATATGGGGTTTTCTTTCCCTATTGGGCCCCTCCTGATAGGGGTATCTTTCCCTTAGGGCATCTCCTTATAGGTTCCTCCCTGATAAATTCCTCTTCCTGGTTTGGGTTTTTCCTCCTGATAAGTTTCTTTCTGATTGGGGGTTCTCCTTTTTTCTTCCTAAGGGTTTTTCTTTCTTAAAGGAATTCCTTCCTTAGGGACCCTTTGGAACTCTCTTCTGATTGGGATTCCTTTCCTGGTTGGGTTCTCTCTTCCATATGGGTTATCTCTTCTGATAGGGCATTCTCTCTCTGTGATAGGAATTTTCTCTCCCTGATAAGGAATTCTCTCTCTGTGATAGGGAATTCTCTCTTCTGATAGGGAATTCTCTCTCCCTGATATGGAATTCTCTCTTCTGATAGGGAATTCTGTATGGAATTCTCTTTCCCTGATATGGGGTTCTCTGTTCTGATATGGAAGTCTCTCTTCTGATAGGGAAGTATCTCTTCTGATAGGGCATTCTCTCTCTGTGATAGGGAATTCTCTCTCCCTGATAGGGAATTCTCTCTTCTGATATGGAATTCTCTCTTCTGATATGGAATTCTCTCCTGATATGGAAGTCTCTCTTCTGATAGGGCATTCTCTCTCTGTGATAGGAATTTTCTCTCCCTGGTAAGGAATTCTCTCTCTGTGATAGGGAATTCTCTCTTCTGATAGGGAATTCTGTATGGAATTCTCTTTCCCTGATATGGGGTTCTCTGTTCTGATATGGAAGTCTCTCTTCTGATAGGGAAGTATCTCTTCTGATAGGGCATTCTCTCTCTGTGATAGGGAATTCTCTTTCCCTGATAGGGAATTCTCTCTTCTGATAGGGAATTCTCTATGGAATTCTCTTTCCCTGATATGGGGTTCTCTGTTCTGATATGGAAGTCTCTCTTCTGATAGGGAAGTATCTCTTCTGATAGGGCATTCTCTCTCTGTGATAGGGAATTCTCTTTCCCTGATAGGGAATTCTCTCTTCTGATAGGGAATTCTCTATGGAATTCTCTTTCCCTGATATGGGGTTCTCTGTTCTGATATGGAAGTCTCTCTTCTGATAGGGAAGTATCTCTTCTGATAGGGCATTCTCTCTCTGTGATAGGGAATTCTCTTTCCCTGATAGGGAATTCTCTCTCCTGATAGGGAATTCTCTCTCCCTGATATAGTCTTCTCTGATAGGTTCTCTTCTGATAGGTTTCTCCTGTGAATTCTCTCCTTGATGGTTCTCTCTTAGGGAATTCTTTTTCTTTCCCTGATATGGGGTTCTCTGTTCTGATATGGAAGTCTCTCTTCTGATAGGGAAGTATCTCTTCTGATAGGGCATTCTCTCTCTGTGATAGGGAATTCTCTTTCCCTGATAGGGAATTCTCTCTTCTGATAGGGAATTCTCTATGGAATTCTCTTTCCCTGATATGGGGTTCTCTGTTCTGATATGGAAGTCTCTCTTCTGATAGGGAAGTATCTCTTCTGATAGGGCATTCTCTCTCTCTGATATGGAATTCTCTCTTCTGATAGGGAATTCTCTATGGAATTCTCTTTCCCTGATATGGGGTTCTCTGTTCTGATATGGAAGTCTCTCTTCTGATAGGGAATTCTCTCTTCTGATAGGGCATTCTCTCTCTCTGATAGGGAATTCTCTTTCTGATAGGGAATTCTCTCTTCTGATAGGGAATTCTGTATGGAATTCTCTTTCCCTGATATGGGGTTCTCTGTTCTGATATGGAAGTCTCTCTTCTGATAGGGAAGTATCTCTTCTGATAGGGCATTCTCTCTCTGTGATAGGGAATTCTCTTTCCCTGATAGGGAATTCTCTCTTCTGATAGGGAATTCTCTATGGAATTCTCTTTCCCTGATATGGGGTTCTCTGTTCTGATATGGAAGTCTCTCTTCTGATAGGGAAGTATCTCTTCTGATAGGGCATTCTCTCTCTCTGATATGGAATTCTCTCTCCCTGATAGGGAATTCTCTCTTCTGATAGGGAATTCTGTATGGAATTCTCTTTCCCTGATATGGGGTTCTCTGTTCTGATATGGAATTCTCTTTCCTTTATAGGGTGATCTCTTCTGATATGGAATTCTCTCTTCTGATAGGGAAGTCTCTCTTCTGATAGGGAAGTATCTCTTCTGATAGGGAATTCTCTCTCTCTGATATGGAATTATTCTCTCTCCCTGATATGGAATTCTCTCTTCCATTATGGGGTTCTCTCTTCCTGATATGGAATTCTCTCTTCTGATAGGGAATTCTCTATGGAATTCTCTTTCCCTGATATGGGGTTCTCTGTTCATATAAATTCTCTCTTCTGATGGGAATATCTCTTCTGATGGGGCATTCTCTCTCTGATAAAATTCTCTCTTCTGATAGGGGAATTCTTAGGAATTCTCTTTCCTGATATGGGGTTCTCTGTTCAATGATCTCTCTTTGATAGGAATATCTTTCTGTAGAATTCTCTCGATATGGGTTATTCTCTCTCCCATGTAATTTCTCTTATTATGGGGTTCTCTCTTCCTGATAGGGTCTCCTTCAGTTCCCTGGTTGGAATTCTTTTTCCCTGATATGGGGTTCTCTCCTCCTGATATGGTCTTTGCTCTCCCTGGTATGGAGTTCCTTCTCCCTGATATGGACTTTTCTGTCCTTGACGTGGCGTTTTCTTCTCCTGGTATGGGGTTCTCTCTCCCTGTTATGGGGTTCTCTCTTTCTGGTATGGGATTCTCTTCCCCTGATAAGGGCTTCTCTCTCCCTGATCCCAGCATAAGGACAACATTTCGGGTGGGATGATCTTTAGCCTCTTCTCCAAAGTAAGGCCAGGCCTGGTTTTGGTATCCTCAGTGTCTGCCCCTGAACTCACAGGGAACTTTCTGGCCTATCTCTGTTGGCCCCATAAGCCCATGCTTCCAGGGTGGGGCCGTCACCTTCTCTGTGTACTCTGGGTTTGGGCTCCCAACTTCCCATCCTCCTGAGATCAGGGTCAGAAGGCCTGGGATGTAGCCGGTGGGCTTTGCGCCTACCTGGCCCTGCCTCACTGTGGCTCCATTTTAGGGCCCTGGCGGCCCAGCCAGAAGAAATGGGGAAGGTTGCCGAGGAAATTTTTGGGGCTCCATGGCCAGTCCTTCTATAATTGAGAGCTGTCTCCAGGTGTGACCCAAAGTGCCTTTGTGTGTGTGGAGGTGGGGAGGCCAGCTGGCTTTAGGCAGAGGCAGGCTTGTGGGGCTTGTGGCTGAGGTTCTGTGATGCGGTGAGCAAGGCTGGCACTGGGCTCTCTGTCCCTGTGCCCACAGTAGAGATACAGATAGGGAAAGGTCCCTGACCTGCTTTTGTTGCCTCAAAAGTAAGGATGGCCTGAGTCCAGAGTAAGACCAGCCCCTGTAGCCAGGTCAGTGGGCTCTTATCGTCTCTCCAGGGGTCAGACAGGGGCGACCGTGAGGACCCTTTTAGGGGACCCTTCCTTCAGAGACTCTCCCAAGGCTTCTGTCAGGGTCTTCTGGTTCAAGCGAGGTACCGAGCAACTCTCAGAACTCCCTTAACCTTTTCTTTCTCTTTCCCCCGAGCATCCCCCAAGGGTGACCCCACTTGCCAATACCACCCTCGTGAAGTGAAAGCCTCCCACGCTTCGGCCTTGCCTGGCGCCCCTTGTCCAAAGCCAGTCTACTGCGAGGCGGGAATTCTGCCCGACTCTGGCTGGTCACTTTGGCCAAGCTCTCCCGGCTTTCCTCATGCTTTGGGTCCCTTTGTGGACACTCCCATGAGCTCTCCTATACTAAGGCCTATTAGCTTTTTCCTGAGGCTGGGATGGAGCAGCCTTCTGGCTCCGCTCTCTCCACTGGCCTCGTTCTTCCTCAGGGGTCTCGATCTCTGTGTCCTTGGCGCTTGCTGCAGACCCCACATCCCTCTCGGCCTTGTGGCTGACTATAGAAGACCAGAGGAGGCTAGTGAGAGGAGGCTGGCGAGCTGAGTGAGGGGAGGCTGGTGAGCCGAGTAAAAGCAACACCACTGGCTCGTGCAGAAGGGAGTCAGCTGGTTACTTCTGTTTGGCCCTCATTCCCGATGGGGGTTAGGTATTAGGGGAAAAAAAAGCCAGGGGGCTAGGCCTTGCCCCCCCCCACTTAAGGCACCTGTGGGTTCAGTTGGGGATCATACTGTCTGGCTTTGGGGCTGCCAGCCAGCTCGGGCTCCCTAAGTTCTTTGAGGCCCACTCCCTCCCTCCCCTCTCGGCACACTCAGCTTTGATGTGGCCTGACCTTCTCTGTGGGCCAAACAGACCCAGGAAGCTCTGAAAGCTGGTGTGGGGGCGTCAGAACCTTCAAGTCCCAGTCCGCCCTCCCACTCGGTGCCTTAGTCCCCGTGAGGGGGTAGATAGCCTTTGCTTGGGGGTGAGGAAGTTCCTGCCCTGGCGGCCCAGGCGGCTTGGGGATGGCTCTCACTGCTGAGTATTTCCTGCTGACATCCAGCACTGATCTGTCCCCTCTCTGGCTTCCTTCCATGGCTCCTGGGTCTGCCTTCTGGGACTCTATGTTGAAAAATCATTTATTAAGCTCCTGTTGTGTACCCCGCTTCCCAACTAGATAAGGAGGCGACCGGCTTCGGTTGCCTTTGCGTCGGGCTTGCATCCCGGGGTGGGGGGGCCTGCAGCAGTGGGCTGGGGGCTTTGCTGGGAGGGCGGCTCCATGAGTGACGTCTGCTTCATTTTTGCTCCTTTCAGATAGGAGTGCTCACGGATATTTGGCAGCCCACCCTTCGGTAAGCGAGCACTGGAACAGTTCCACCTCCTCTTCGTTTCTGCTGGGATGGGTACAAAAGAGTTTAGGGGTAGAACCACAAAGATCGTAGGGCTGGGCTTGGAAAACCCTTAGTGATCAGGGAGGCCAGGAGGCCCAGCCCGGGGCATGTATCTTGGGAGTGTCTAGATTTCCCAGCCAGGGCAGGGGTTGATGACCTTGCAGACCTGCCATGCCTGAGGCCTTGAATGGTGGAGCTGGAAGGGACCTTCGAGACCATCTGATCCTCCTCCCCTATCAGAACTTGTCCTATTTTAGGGGGACTTTTGGTTGATGTTTTCACGTCACGGGCCCTTTCCCACAAGCTCCCTGGAGAACCTGCCCCCACCCCCTCCGTCATTATGAAGAGAAGCAGTAGAACCAAACAAACGGGTCTGTCCACCGTAACTGTCTGATAGGCCCCGTCTGTCTCTGTAAGCGACCGACCCCTTTAATCCAGGGGGCTCAGAGACAGAGAAAGGACTTCTCCAAAGTCACGCCCCAAGTCTGGTAAATCTGGGCTGGAACCCACATCTCCACGAGCTGAACTTCATGTACACTCAGAAGTTCTCACGGCGGTCGTCCCGTGGCCGGAGCCCCCGTCCCGGAGATGTACTTGATTCACCCCACGGATGTGACCCGAGGGACCCCGGCACTCCTTAACCGTGGCCGCCTGGCCATCCATACACCCCATGTACTTGAGCGCATTTGGAATCAGTTTGACAAATTCACATTTCTTGTTTCGTACTGTAGGACCCAGGACTCTCAGAGTCGGAATGGACCTCAGAGGTCATCCAGTCTAACCTCCTACCTAGGGCCGAACGTCCCCAATAGGTGGTCAGCTGGCCGGCCGTCAAGGGGAAATCACTACCTCCTGGCATAGCCTGTCCCATTTCTGCACCCCCTTGATTGTTAGGAAGTTTGTCCCGAGGTAGCTCCCCCCTCCGCGTGCCTTGGGCCGTGCCCTCTGGGGCCTAGCGCATCGAGCCCGATTCCTCCCCCCCATGCCTTTGCATGTGTCTGACGTCCACCGTAGACCTCCCGGCCCCAGTGCATGGCGAGAACTCAGTTTTTAGGGGAGACTCAGGGTGCAAGTAGCAGGGCCCATGTTAAGGAGGCGAATGTGTATTAACGTTAACCGCGGCTCACAGCCACTCTGGGGTAAGATGCTATTGTCAATGATCCACAGCAGACTTTGATTCCAAGACCAGCTTCCCTCTGTTACCTGGATACCTCAGCTGCCGAGGGAGTGAAGGCTCAGGTAAACATTGGAATCAAACCGATAGCCAGAGGATGGCTAAGCTAGAAGGGACTCGAGAGACCATCTCGTTCACTTTCTTGCTGATAGGACGGGCGCGTCCCGCTCGCTAATATGAGGCACAATTAAGAGCGAGACCCAAAGAACTGCAGACGCCTAAGTATGACAAGGTACCCCCACTCACTGACCTCTCGTGGTTCATTCGTTCATTCGGCCAGTACGACGGCGTGCCCGTTCTGTGCGCACCCCCGGCCGGGTCAGAGGTGCTGCCGTTGTAGAGGCGAGCTCGCTGGGAACCAGGGGAAAAAACCCAGATTTAAATCCTATTCCTGACCCACTGGGAGTGTGACTTTGGGGAAACCATTCGATCTCCCCGATCCTCAGTTTCCTCCTCTGCCCCTAGGACTTGCCTCGTGGCGTTGTCGAGGAGGTCCACGTAGATACTGTTTGGGAAGTGCTTTGCAGGCCTTCGGGTACTCTGTGAAAGGCAGCTCACCCGTTGGGCACTGGCCTGCTAGTTAGAATATACAAGAGGAAATGTGTGTATCCAAGGGGTCTAGAACAGAACAAGCTCTGAAGGGGGGGAGGAGGGTTCACCTAGGAGAACATGACTGCGGGGCACTGAGAGAGGAGAGCCCAGGCTGGGCTTGGGAACAGACAGGGATGGAATCTAATTCGAACCAAAGGTGGGAGCATGATGTGGAGAACCTCGAATACATGGCAGAGATAAAAGGGTCCCCAGAGACCCTCATATTACAGAGGGGGAAACTGAGGCCGAGGGACGGGAAACCCAAGCCTTCTGACTTCCAGGCCGGGACTTTTTTTTTTTCTTCAGTGCTGCCTCCCATACTGAAGACAATTAATTGTTTCAGTTCCTTCTGGGGGAAAAAACCAAATCTCCTTTTAATGTAACACGTTTGTCTTAGGCGATTGTTCTAAACATTGTCATTCCCAAGCTTTGTAATGGAGCCTCTCTCTGTACTTTGGGCAAGTCCCATCTGGGCACGTGTCGCAGTGGACCAGGCACCGAGCCGGACGGATCTCTTCCTTTTGTCAGCCTCGGTTTGCCCCCGCTGTAACATGAGGCGGTTGGACCAAAAGGTCTCTGGGGTCCCTGCTAGTTTGGACAATCTCTCGTTTCTAGGAACCGGGAAAGAGCGGGCGTACCTCGTCGTCCTTGGGTATCTGTAGTTCTTTGAATCTTGCTCTCGATTGTGTCTCAGACTGGTGAATGGGATTCAGCCGTTGGGAAGGGGGTGGACTCGGGGGTCTCTAAGGCCCCTTCTGGCTCAGATGGTTTTTAATTCGACATTTTGAATCCAATGTTAAAGTGACATGTCAATCCACTTGCCAAAATCCCTGCCTATGGGCCAGCATGTCTGTTCAAATGTCTAATCGCCCCCATTAGAAGGAGAGAGACGGGGAGGGACTTCCTGCCGAGTACTTAGCTGTCCTTTGCCTTGGTAGAGTACCAAAACAGCATCCGAACCTCCTTTGGCCCCTCCGGTGTCTGAAGAAGAGGATGAAGATGAAGAAGAAGAGGAAGAGGAGGAGAACGAGCCCCCCCCAGTAATTGCGCCACGCCCTGAACACACCAAATCTGTAAGTTGCCCAGCGCTTCCCTACCAGCTGTTTCCCTTCCCGAACCCCCAATTGAGCAGCTTCTGGGTGCCCTCTCACTGGAAGCTGGTCCGGACGGCCCTGGCCCCGAGCGCTGGTCCGTGACCCATTCTCGATGCTTTCCCCCTGGCCCCTGAGCGGGGAGAGGGGAGCATTTTGTGCCCTCGCCCAGCCTGCTCCTGGGGTGGCGGAGCTGATCCCCAGCCGAGCTCTTCTCAGGGGCTGCCTGGAGAGAGCGAGGGCTCAGGGAAGCAGCCATGCTCCAATGGGGGCTGTCTGTGAGAAGGGAAGGGCCAACGTGGCTGGGGCGGGCGGCCCGGGTAGGATTTCGGAAGGGCTGGAACTGCAGGCCAGGCCAGGGAGGCTTGGGAGAGGAGGCGATCGGAACTTGGGGACTTCCTAGCGAGAGCAGAACGAAGGGAGGAGGAACAAGGACCTGGGGGAAGGGGGTCGGGGATGCCGTTACCCCATATTATCTCTTAAAAACAGGGTTCTTAGCTTTTTTTCCGAATAGTCGTTCCTTCTTGCTAGACGTAGCGCTCCCTCTCCCGAGCCTTTCCAAGTATACTTGAGCAAAATGAACTGATCCGTGGCTTCCCGTGTGTCTTTCAGATTTATACGCGCTCCGTGATGGATGCTGCCCTGCCAGCGGCGCCCCCAAAAGAGGCTTCCGCCCCCACGGCAGAGAACTCGCCCTCCAACACGCTCTACCGAAATGCTGATCGCCAGAGGAAGAAGTCCAAGATGACAGACGAAGAGATCCTGGAAAAGCTGAGTGAGTGCTTGACCGCCCCCCCCCCCATCTCTCTGTCTCTTTCTCTGTCTGGAGGGGGTGGGGAAGGACAGACGGTGACCGTAACCTGGTCCGGCCTCCTCCTCTGTAGCATCTCAGGCTCCCCAGAGCTGAGAGGGAACTCGGAGGGGCCGTGGCGCCGGGGGATTTGGAGACAGAATCAGCCTCCCTTGTATTGTTATAAATGAGGAAACTGAGGCCCCAAGAGCTCATAGAACCACAGATTGAGTTGGCAAAGGCCTCAGAATTGATTTGGTACAGTTCTCCTGCCCTCCTTATGTTACAAACGAGGAAACTGAGGCTCCGAGAGCTCATAGGGCCACAGATCGAGTTGGAGGGGATCTCGGAAATCATGCAGTTCAGGGGTCAGCAAACTCATCTGGCCCCTTCCCTGTCCCTTGTCTCTTCCCTTCTCCCTCCTCCCCCCATTCCTTCCCCCTTCACCCCCCCACTGCCTGTTTTTGATCGACCCGCAAGCTAATAATGGTTTGGACGTTTTTAAATACGCTCATATTTTATTTAAAAAGGTAAAAACCATTCTTAGCTGGTAATGTACAAAAACAGGCACTGGCCAGACTGGGCCCATGGGAAGTCGTTTGCTGACCCCTGATTTATTCTAACCCTCTTATTTTACAGATGAGGAAACTGAGTCTCAGAGAGGTAGAGTGACTTGTCCATGGTCATACAGGTAGTAAGCAGCAGAGCCAGGATTTGAACCCAGGTCCTTCGCCTCCTTATCCAGCCACCCCAACACTCTTGCCCAAGGCCACACAGCTAGTAACTAGCCGAGCTGGGATGGAAATGCAATGCTTCTGACTCCAAATGAAATGCTCTATTCCAACCCACAGTCCACGTAGGAGTCCTCTCTGTAACATCCCTGACGAATGCTCATTCAGCCTCTGCTTACAGACTTCAGGGACGGGGAACTCATCACCCTACCAGGCAGCCCATTCCGTTTGGGGACGGCTCCAGCTGAGACGAAGTTTTTCCTTATATGGAACCTAAGTCTTTAACCCCATTGCTCCTAGTGCTTCCCCTTGGGGCCAAGCAAATCAGTGCAACGAGAGTGACAGGGTCTAAATGAGGCCATCTTGAGCCAAGCCCAGAGCCCAAGCTTCCTGCCTCCCACCTCCCGCCTCCTGCCTCCAAGGGGACGTGAAGGCACACTCAGTGAAGAGCAGCCGTTTGTGTCGGGTTGCAATCGCTCCCATTTCCCAGAGGAGCGACTGGAAGCCCTGAGCAAAGCATTCATTCCCCTGGGTGGTTCCCCGAGCCAGGCAGTGACCCCGTAGGGGTTTCGGGGTCTCGTTCCCCCGTGCTGTTGACCAGCCTGTGGCCTTCGTTCCTTTTCTCCCTTTAGGAAGCATCGTGAGCATCGGTGATCCCAAGAAGAAATACACGAGATTTGAAAAAATTGGCCAAGGGTGAGTGAGCCCCTGCACCTCCTGCCAGGAGCACACGTGGATGTGTGGGGATGGGGGGGCTGACCGGGCAGCGGCCCTGCCTGGGGCCCGCTTGGGCAAGGTGATCCCCTGGTCGAACGGGGGTCTCTGGCGGCGGCAGCCCCAGTAACAGTGACATTGTGGCAGCGATTACTCGAGGAACACGCTGGAGAGGAGAGGGGGATCTTTCTGAGGGGCTGGGGGTATGGGGAAAAGAAGCAGAGAGGGCTTCTGGGAGGAAGTGTGCCCTTGGAGTCGGGATTTAAAAGATGGGTGAGAAGTCAGCAGGTGAGGGACCGGAGAGTAGACATTTCAGGCCCGAGGAGCACGTAAGTCAGAGTTTGGAGGCAGGAAAACACGGGGTACGGTCAAGGAGCAGAGATTTGGGCTGTTTGGCAGCTAGAGTGTGGTGGGCGTGTCCTTGTGGTTATCTGTGTGTATGTGTATGTGTGCATGTGTGTGTACTGCATTGTGTGTGCGCGTGGGTGCGTGTAGGGAAGGAGCATGTGACAGGTTTGGGAGAGCAGGCCCGAGGAGCAGTGTGTGCAGAACTCACCCAGGAAGCAGTTTGGGGGCAAAGCCGGAAGCAAAGTGATTTATTAAAGGCTACACTGGGCTGCATGGAATTGGTCTCGGCAGCCCTGGAGGATTGGGATCTGGAGTGGCCATCTGGGTCCCAGAATTCAGAGCACATGCTGAGGATGGCCCCAGCCGCACCTGGGACGGGCGGACACCCCCCAGCCGGGAGAGCCCATGCAGGGGTCACTTTGGCACTCAGTGACTCGACTCCTGGCCAGCACCAGTTTCCTCATCTGTATAAAGCTGAACTCCATGATCCCTTTCACTGTAAATCCTGGGCTGCTCTCAGACTAGCTACACTGGTGTCCAGCCCTACTCCCTGCATCCAACAGGTGACTAGGCCCCTGCTAGAGGAGTCTGGCCTCCAGCCACCTTGTGCTAGTAGCCATCCTGTCCTGGGCTTTTCCTTTCCTGCCTCCTGGGACCTCTGGCTAGGGAGTGAAGTCTCCCTTCTCTATCCACCAGGGCCTTGGATAGGTGCTTCCTCCTTTTCCAATCTGCCTTGATTGATCCTGAAAGGCACCAGGATTCCCATGCCCTCTCTCACCCCCTCAGCCCCCGAGCTGAAAGGGGGGGGTCAGTACTGCTTCCCTCTCCCCTTCCAACACCTTCCACGTAGTCACCATCTGTGAGCCTCTATTCTCCCAATCAGATGATGTGGAAAGGCAGTGGTAGTGCCTTGAGAACGGACACTCGGTAGGCAGAGTCAACTCAGTCCAACGAGCTTAAGCTCTTACCGTGTGCCAGGCACTGGGCACAGAAAGACAAAAACCAAAATCCTCTTTACCCTCTAAGAGATTATAGTTTATTTTATTTGGGGAAAATGCCATGTACACAGGGAAGTTACTCCGAGATGTCTACACAGTCAATCTGGCATGATGTAGGAGAGAACCTTGACAGAGACTCAGAGGAGCTGGAAGGGGATCCAGGAAGCTGAGGCAGCCCATGTGTGGCCTTGGGATCACTTACCTCACTGGGAAAATGGCACTTTCTGAGGTCCCTCCCAGCTCGGAATCGCTGGTCTTGTGGCTTGGCAACTGAGTAGACGTGGGGGAGTAAGGGAGAAGGAAAAATAGGAACCCCAAGGCTGTGAACACAGATAACGGTGGCGCCTGGGGATACTGGGAGGTGCCCGGCAGAGACCGAATGGCAGGTGCTCTGCATGTGTTACTGTGTCCTCTAGCGGCTGGCGATGACTTCACTCCCTGAGTCCTGGCAGTGTTTAGAGAGCACTCACCTGGGCAGGGGGGCTGGGGATGTGGGTGCACACACATACCTCGTTAAGTGTCCTTATGTCAAAATAACCAACAAAGCAGTAAGTCCGGCCCTGGGTTGGAGGGATGGCAGAGGTATGTGCCCTCCTAGAAGACTGAACAGTGGACTGAGCGGGCTCCAGGGCCACTCCAGTGGCCACTAGCTTGGCAGCCAGATGTTGGGTTTAGAGGCATTTTGATTAACTACCTACTGTGTGCAGGGGGAGAAAGAAAGCTTAGATAAGATGAGGAGCTGGCCTTCAGGAGGCTGACAATTTAACATGGTCCCAAGGAGGCTTTAGGAACTCCTGGTGTGAGAGCTCCCTCCGACACCAGAAGGGAGTTCCCAGAGATGCTTTGGGTGGAGAGTGGAGAGAACAGACTTGGAGAAGCCATGGTCCCAGCTCGGCTCCTCTCTCATCCTTCAATTGAGGCTCGCACGGAGCGCTCTCAATCCCTCCGTTTCTTTCCAAGGGGCAAAATGCAAACAATTTGGTCCACTCTCCTTGGTCGTTCATTGAACTCTTTTCTCCGTTCTCCCCGTCCCCCAGGGCATCAGGTACTGTCTATACTGCTTTGGATATCGCCACAGGACAGGAGGTAAGTGCTACCATCTGAGCAGTCTGCAGGGCCCAGTCTGCCTGGCTGAGGCCCCTGTGTCAGCCGTCTCTCCAAAGATGTGGGGATTGTTTGGGAGGCCGGTGGGGAGGGAGTTCTCCTGGATCACATTCATGCTTGGATCTCCAATGTCCTCTCAGGTGGCCATAAAGCAGATGAACCTCCAGCAGCAGCCCAAGAAGGAATTAATTATTAACGAGATTCTGGTCATGAGGGAAAATAAGAACCCCAACATTGTGAATTATTTAGACAGGTAAGTACTTCTTTGCTGGGGGCTGTGGTGACAGGTGGGCCTGGTAGCTGCCATAACCGGAGCCACCCTTTCTAGGGAGTCTTCAGCTTGATAGAGCTCTCAGAGCCTCCCAACACCCTTTGAGGCAAGGGCTGTGGGTGTTTTGGCCTTATTATATACCGTGAGGAACACTGAGGCTCCAGTGGGTGATGTTACTTGCCACAGGGTATCACAGCTAGTAGTAGCTATTGCGGGGCAGGCTTTGAACACCAACTTGTGGTGACTCCAAGTCCATCGCTCCAAACCTTGTGTTACATAGGCTGTCATTTGGTTATTCTGCGGTTTGCTGAATCGGTGCTGCCAGCTGCCTGCCCCCTGTGGATAGAGATCTTGGCCCCAAACCTACCTCCACTTAGGGGAGGAGTTCCCTCCACACCCGGCTTAGTGGTCATGGGCTCTCTCTGACTTGGTTGTGAGGCTTGATAGATGGGCAGTAGTGGTAGTCCAGGAGAGAAGGCTCATTGCCCATGGACACAGCTTCAAGGCTCCATGTCCCAAGCGAGCATATTCACCATACAATTAGGCTGAGGCTTAGCCCCTGCTACTCACCCACTGTTCCCATCGGGCCGATAACAGTGTAGACCCTGAGGAGAGGGCCATGATGGTTTTTGCTTTTGTAACCCAGGTAAGTTCTTGGTTGGAAACTCCTTAAAGTTCATGGCTATGGGGCAGCTGACTTCTAGCAGCAAGGTGCCCATGAGGCCCTTGCCTTGGCTCGTTCTTCCCTGAGAAGAGTGCAGTCATCCATTGGGGAGAATCCAGAGTGAAACACAAGTGGGTTCGTGTGTTTCCGGGGGGTCCAGCTTTGGCTCTGCCAGTCATTGACCGTGAGCTCTTGGTCTAGTTTCATCTTTCTCCTGGGCTTGGCTTGCCTTTTTTTTTTAAAATCAGATGACAGGGTCTGGGATTGGGTTCATCATAAAGGCACGAGCTTAGAATGGGAAGTGACCACAAAGACAATCTAGGCCAGCTTTTTCACATGCGCCAGGAGGAGATGGAGGCCCTGAGCCTCTGAATCTTCCCTCCCTCATTCAGAGTGCTGGTTCCTGGTGATACAGATGCACCAAGAAGAAAAAGAAAGATTTAGAATGTTTTGGGGGCAAACGTACCTGGAAAGCCAGGGTTGGCTATATCTTGGTGCCACATCCAAACCTTCCCTCTGTCTCTAACTGTCCCCATGCTGATAAAATGCATTCACTAGTTTAAAGGTTGGTTTCAAAAATATCAGCTCAGAAACATGGCTGACTCTAGGCCCCATGAGATAAGAGAACCTAGAGCCCATCTCAACCTCCTTGATTTTTCTGTTCAAAATTAAAAAAAAACATAAGAAAAAAAAGAGCAAACAAACAAGAAAAAAGGTGAAAATACTCTGCTTTGGTCCACATTCAGTCTCCATAGTTCTCTCTCTCTTTTCATCATAAGTCTTTGGGAATTGCCTTGAATCACCTCATTATCGAAAAGGGTCACATCTATCACAGTTGATGATCACATAATCTTGTTACTGTATACAGTGTTCTCCTGGTCCTGCTCACTTCACTCAGCATCGGTTCATGTAAGTCTCCCCAGGCTTCTCTGAAATCATCCTGCTGGTCATTTCTTACAGAACAATAATATTCCATCACATTCATATACCACAATTTATTCAGCCATTCCCCAGCTGATGGGCAGCCACTCAGTTTTCAGTTTCTTGCCTTTACACAAAGGGCTGTCACAAACACCTTAGCACAAGTGTGTCCTTTTCCACACATTGGGATACAAGTCCAGAGATCCAAGCCCTTTGGGCATCCTTCCACATGGCTCTCCAAAATGGCTGGTTCTATTCACAATTTCACCAACAATGCATCAGTGTCCCAGTTTTCCCACATCCCCTCCAACATTGATCATTATCTTTTCCTGTCTTCTTAGCCAATCTGAGAGATGTGAAGTGGTACCTTGGGGTGGTCTTAATTTGTATTTCTCTAATCCATAGTGATCTAGAGCATTTTTTTTATGACTATAGATAGCTTTAATTTCTTCATCTGAAAATTAATTGTCTGTTCTTATCTTTTGACCATTTATCAATTGGGGAATGGCTTGGCTTCTTATAAATGTGAGTTAATTCTCCATATATTTTAAAAATGAGACCTTTATCGGAAACAGTGGGTGCAAAATTTCCCCCCAGTTTTCTGCTTCCCTTTGAATCTTGGCTACGTTGGGTATTTTTGGACAGAGCCTTTTTAATTTCATGTAACCAGAATTATCTGTTTTGCATTTCACAATGTTCCCTAGTTCTTCTTTGGCCATCGAGTCCTTCCTTCTCCACAGATCTGAGAGGTTGATCATCCCTCGTTCCCCTAATTTGCTTATGGTACCACCCTTTCTGTCTAAATCATGAGCCCATTTTGACATCATCTTGGTATGGGGCGTTAGATTCAGCCTCCTTGATTTTGGTAATGGCAGGGAAGAGATCTGCCCAGTCAGTCACATTGGTTTGAAACCAGATCTTTGGACTCCAGACCCAATACTGGTTCCCCTTGCTCCATGTTGCTCCAACTGGTCTCAGGAGCCTGCCTTTCAGTTCTGTAGGACGTGATTCTTTGCAAAGCCCATGTGAAGAACCCAGACTAAGTTAGACTTATCCAGGTGGGCAGTCTACACTGCCACAGTTCACCACCTGTTATGTGGGAGTCGTTGCCCTTTCCCTGCCCTGAACCCACCTTCCCTCCTTTTCATTTATTTCTTTCTCTCTTGGGTCTGCTCCAAGGGGTGACCATTGGGGCCTTGGGGCCATCTGGGTTTCCACCTTGTCCTTAGCATCATTCTAGAACATAAAATGTGAGTTGCCAGAGTGTCAAATGACTTTTGAGATTATGTCGTCCCTTTTATAGATGTGGAAACTGAAGGCAGAGGAGTTGTGTCTGCGTACAGACACCAAGTAGCAGGTTCTAGATTTAAATCCAGGTTCCTGGAGCCTAGAGTCCGGTGGCGCTTAGCCCGGTTCCTTCCTTTGCCCCTCACAGCTACTTGGTGGGCGACGAGCTGTGGGTAGTCATGGAGTACCTGGCCGGCGGTTCTCTGACCGATGTTGTCACGGAGACTTGTATGGATGAAGGCCAGATAGCGGCTGTCTGTAGAGAGGTAAGAACTTGAGCCACGCCCCACGATAGGAGAGTCCCGGGCCTTGGAAATGATGGCCTTTGAGGACCTCGCAGGCCGACGGACCAACCGTGGACGCCGGAACGCGGACTTTCCTCCAGCCTGTCCTTCCCACCATTTCCAGCCCAGTGTCAGGTGCTGCCAGGAAGATCCCCAGCCATACCCTCTTCCCCCCATTTCTCATCCTCTCACCCTCACTAAGGGGGGGGGAGTTGGAGGTGGGCCATTCTGGGTGTACCCAGCTGAGTATGACTGGGAGGGAAGCAGGCAGGGCTTTGCTCTCGGCCCTTTAACTAACAGGAACTTTTTGCTTCAGTGTCTCCAGGCTTTGGATTTCTTGCATTCAAACCAAGTCATCCACAGAGATATTAAGAGTGACAACATTCTCCTTGGGATGGATGGCTCCGTCAAACTTAGTAGGTGCCCGGGGGCTGTAGATGGGCTGGTGGGGAGCTCCTGCTGTCTGAGTGGAGCCCTAGCTGCCATTGAGAAGCTTCTAGAACATGGGAGGGGCTGAAGTGGAGGAGCTGGGGCCCAGAGCTTGGGAGAATGCCGAGTGGGGAGTCAGAGACAAAAATGGAAGAGAGCCGACCCTCGAGAAGCTTCTGCTCCCTAAATGTGGGCCCGGCTCTCTTCTGTTGCTCCATATGGTTCTGTAGCAGGAGTCCGGATCCCCAGAACAGGCCATCTAATTGGGGCCAGCAGGGTACTTTAAGAAATGGGATAACCAGATCCTCTCAGATCTGGCTGAGCTGTGAGCAAGCCTACGGTGACGGGACAGGTTTTCTCTGTCACTTCCTCACGACCGACTCCTTTGGCTTCTTCTTATTGCCCATGGCATTTCCCTGCGACCCCTCGGGCAGCTCCCCTTGTGGAAGGCTCAACTTTGGGAAAGTCAGGGGGGCATCTAGAGCTTCCTTTTGGAGAGGATCCTGGATCCCCATAGAAGGCTGGCTCATGTGGGGAGCAGAGAAAATAGGAAAGAGATGGGGAGCTGTTGATCTAGGATCCCTGAGCCTTCTCTTTTCTTGCCCTTGGTTTCCCGATCTGTAAATAGGGATAATTTTAGTTGCACCTCCCAGCAGGGTAGAGGGAAGTGTTCTGTGAGGAACCTTCCCCTCCCAAGGAAGGCTGGCCCAGTCATGGGCTTGCTTTGTGGCCTAGCCTCTTGGAGAGTTGCTGGTGTCTGGCTCTCAGCAGGCAACCAGAGGAGTCCCTGCTCCTCCTGGACCTGCTCAGGAGAATCCGGCATTTGTCCTGGCTGTTGGCGGAAGCCACTAAAGGGCTCGGGACCATCCAAGCCCCATGAGGATCCCAAGGAAAGGGACTTGGGGGTTATGAGCTGGAAATGGCCAGTCATAGAGCTGCTAGACCAGCAGCTGCCATGCTCGCTGCTGCTTCCCAGTCAGGGACAGTCCTTTTAGGGCAAACTTGCCTCAGCCTGCTCAAGGTCCCGGTCTGGAGAGCGAGAGCCACGGGGACTGGGCCGGGATTTTTCTGGTATAGAGAACTCCCAGGGGAGGAATTGCCCAGTCAGCTGGTCAGTATGCCTCAGAGGTGGGATTTGTATCCACTTCTTGTTGGTTTTTTATCCATTGGCCATGGGGCTTCTCTTGGGTAAGAAGATAATTGGAAACAGCCTCCACCTGAGCCCGGGGAGCTACCTTTCCTGCCTGCTGCCCTCTGAGGGGTGGCCTCAGTGCTCTGGAGGAACGCCTCGGGGTAGGGGGGGGGAGGTGTCCATTTCACAGCCAGGTCCGGATCTGACCCCGTCCTCTTCTCCACAGCGGACTTTGGGTTTTGTGCCCAGATCACTCCTGAACAAAGCAAAAGGAGTACTATGGTGGGGACCCCTTACTGGATGGCCCCTGAAGTGGTGACAAGGAAGGCCTATGGGCCTAAAGTGGATATCTGGTCCCTTGGGATCATGGCCATAGAAATGGTGGAGGGTGAACCCCCATACCTGAATGAAAATCCGCTCCGGGTAAGTGGGTGAGAATTCCCCATTGCGCCACCCTGCCCACAGTTCATGGGGCGGGTGGGGCCCAAGCTGACTAAAGGTGCTTCTCCCTGAACAGTTATCTCTCAAGGGCTCCCTCTGACTTTTCCCAAGCACTGAGTGGCGCCTCCTTGCCATGGGGCTTACGGGCACTCAACACTGGCCCAACTGGGCATGCCCACGGGGCGCTTGACATTGCTAGGGGGCTCCCAAATGACATCGTTGCTGGACTCCATGTATTTCAGGTCCGGAAGGTACCTTAGAGTCATTAGCAAGTCTGCTGCCCCGGGCCTCCCACTAAGTGCCTGGGGAGCCATGGCCCCGTTCTTTGCCTTTTTCTTGGCCTCAGTTTCCTGCTCTGTTCAGTTGAATGGACTGGATGAGATGGCCCCAAGGGGCCTGGCAGCTCAGCCAGACTGGTAACCCCTGGAGTCTGGGTCCAGTGATGGCAGGTGGGTCTCGTGCCCAGGGGGCCGGCCTACTCCAGGGGGAGGATGATTTTTTCCAGCCAGAGCTGCCGAGAGGCCGTAGGAGGGCAGGCTCATGGCAGTGGAACTGCAGCTCCTTGGACGCTTTTCAGGCCCTCGCCTTAGCCGGGCTGGGCTGGGAACGTGGAGAAAGCCCCGTCAGAGGCCAAGGGGTCATAGTGTCCTGCTCCAGGGAGGAGGAGCAGGTACCTAGAGATTCAGATTCCCCGTCTGGGACTTGGCCTTGGTGTTTGTAAGCTCCCGTGCCCACGGGGGGAGCGGCTCCGAGAGGCTCCTCGAGGCCCTGTTCCCATGGCTTCCTCCGGAATCAGAGCCCTGTCTCTGTACCGTAGCCTCATGGTTCCCTTTCGTGCCTGTTGGCTGCCTCCAGTGCTTCCCATCCCCAGCCTGGGGACCGAAGCAGGGACAGGTAGGAGGGGTCCTGTGGAGCAGTGTGGCCCAGGAACAGCCTAGTCACTGGCCCTGAGGGTGATGCCAACCTTCTCAGGATGTGGCAGATGGAGGTGTGGGGTGGGTGGCGGCAGGATAGTGCAGGGAGAAGTCCCCCCCCCCGCCCCCCCTCCATCTCACCTGGACCTCGCTTTGGATTCCGGCTCTGCCATGGGCCGCCTTGCTGTAGAAATATCGGTTTCCCCTCCTTGAGCCTCAGTTGCCTAGCGGGGGGAGTTGAAGGGCCTTCTTGTTTGTGTTCCCAGCACTCATTGGTGCTCTGCCTACCCAGCAAGTACCCAGCAAGTACTTGCTAAATCTTTGGTGGCTTGGCCTGGAATAGTGGAAGCCAGCACCAGAGCCCACCTCCCGTACCCTTTGCCAACTGTGGGCCCTCTTGCCAATCACATTGGGCCTTCTGTATAAAATGAGGTGACAGAGCCTTCCCTTGTAATCCTCTCAGGGGTTGGGTGTGAGCACCCGATGAGCTCCCAGAGGAGGGGCTCTTTTGCCTAACTGCCTCCTGTCTCTGCCCAGGCCTTGTACCTTATAGCTACTAATGGCACCCCGGAGCTCCAGAACCCTGAGAGACTTTCTCCTGTGTTCCGAGACTTTTTAAACCGCTGTCTGGAGATGGATGTGGACCGGCGAGGGTCCGCCAAGGAGCTTTTGCAGGTAAAGAGAGCGAAGGCCAATGGGAAGGATGGCGGGGCCCCTTTGCCTGCCTTGTTGCCTGGGTCCCTGGGCCTGAGTTTCCACAGGGCCATGTCTGCTCTTGGTAGACACTCGTAGCTTGAGGGATTGATCAGGTGAGGTTCTCTTTGCAAAGTGGGGCCTTGCTTCTGGAAAAAGCCGGCATGGTAGCAGAGACCCTTGGGCGAGGAGTCCAAGGCCCTGCCTTCGAATTGACGTTGGCCAGATCGCTTCCCCTCACCAGGCAGGCCTCCGTTCCGTAATCCATCAAGGGAGGGAGACTCGTTATCTCCAAGAGCTGTCCATCTGTCCAGCTCCAAGTGCCATTGTCCCATTCTGTAGCAGCTCAGCAGCCCCAACTTCTGCTTTGGCTGGTCTAAGCTTGGCTGGTGACTAGAGCTGGAAGGCACCTTACATATGTTCTTAGAGTCTCTCCTCCTCCGTCTCCCATTTCTGAGATGGACAGACAGAGATCCCGGAAGTATCAAAGGACCACGAGAGTATCGTGTTAGCCTTAAGCAATGTCTTTAGGGTTCAACAAGCCCAACTGCCTCATTTCATAGAGGAAGAAATTGAGGTTCAAAGATGGAATCTGGGGAGCTCTGGGGGCAGCTAGGGGGCGCAGTAGCTAGAGCACCAGCCCTGGGATCAGGAGGCCCTGAGTTCAAATTCAGCCTCAGACACTTCATACTTCCTAGCTGTGTGACCCTAAGCAACTCACTCCATCCCAATTGCCTCACAAAAAGAAAAGAAAGAAAAGAAAAAGGGAACCTGGGCGGTCCAAGGTCACATGTGCAGGGAGGCTTTTGCCTGTCTGGCTCCAGAGTGGGCCCCTTTCCTACCATACCCCACTGTGCCCTCTGGGAAAGATGAGGACCTTGTGTGTGGCCCTAGAGCAGTGCTCAGATGGTTGCAGGCTTCCTGACTCCCAGTCGTGTGGTCTGTCTTCTCTGTCCCCTCTGACGGGGGCTCGGTGTCTTGGGTGCCCAGCATCCCTGCACACTCGGAGACGGCACACTGATGTCCAGGTTCCTGTGTGGGAGTACCACGTCTCTGTCCCAGAGGCTCTGAGGCTCCGGGCCTTTAATGCCTGGTCTTCAGAGTGGAAGCGACCTCCCACATTGGGCCGTTGGGACTCCAGCAGCTGGGCCAGGGACCAGCGTTTCTTCAGCATCGCCCTGCTGGGAGATGCTGGCACTCGCAGTTATCAGGCTTTACCCCAATTAGCCGTGTGTTCTCTGGTGCCAACAGGCCAAGGCCTGGACCGTAGAGAGCCTGTGGCCTTTGGTTGGTTGATGCACAGACGTGGCAGGAGGAGACGGCCCCTAGGTATTGCCAGAGTAGCATCCCCGGGCTCCCGTGGGGTCTCTCTCTCTCTCTCTGATGTCACACCCTCGTGTCCAACACAAAGTCTGGGGCCTAGTAACTGATGGCTTTGGGCGCCATCCCATTTTGTCCCACACCAGCCCGTTGCCTTCAGTGAGTACAAATGCTGATTTCAAGGCCTCTAGTCCAGGGCACAGGGAGAAGGGCTAAGGGGTAGGAGTGAAGAATACAGGGTAGTGAGCCCTACATGGGGGGGAGGGGATGACAGCGATGTCAGGTTTGGGACACAGTGAGTGAGGGTGGCAGTGACACTCCCGAGGGGAGATGTGGAGCCTGGAGGTAGAGGCCTGAACGTAGAGCTAGAGATTTGGGGGCTGCTATGTGGGTGGGGTCATTGGAGCCTGAGAGTGGAAAGAGGTGGGCCGAGAAGGAGCAAGGCCTGCCCGCTGCCCTCTGTGCCAAGCAGGGCTGGGGGGCGGGAGGCAAAGCAGATTTCTGGGGGAGGGGGACAGTGAGGCAGGGGGTCAACTAGGCAGGTGTGAGGGTGGCCTTTAGCCGGGGAGATTCTTGGCAGAACTGATGAGACTCCTCCCCGGTAAAGTCACCTCCTGAGTCAGAGAAAGGATCGGAGAACTGTCCAACCGGTGCGGGCCCTTAATCCCGAGCTTCCAGCTCTGTGGCGCTCAAGGCAAAAGCTGGCCCGTGGTGGTGTAGTGCAATCAGAGGAGCCCCGTTTGGATCCTGCTGCTGTCCCTCACTTCCTGCATGATCTCAGCCAAGTCCCTTCCCTTCTCGTGGGTCTCAATTTCCCCTTCTGTTAAATGAGGCCTCTATGTTCCCTCCCAGCTCTCAGCCTCAGGGTCTCTGGCCTTCCATCAATTGACTGAATGGGGCCTCCCATGATGGTCCACGACCGAATGGAGCCCCGCAGGACGGCTTGTGCCGTGGAGGGGCGCGCCACCCCAATAATGCTCAACCTTTTCCTTTTTTCTTGCAGCATCCGTTTTTAAAACTAGCCAAGCCTCTCTCCAGCCTGACTCCTCTGATCCTTGCTGCGAAAGAAGCGATTAAGAACAGCAGCCGCTAGTGAGGAGAGGGAGGGCCTTCACCCGCCCCGGCCCTGGCGCGTGTAGAGCCGGACACCCCCCCCCCCCAAGACTCTGTAGGACCTCACTTTCTGTGCTTCGGCACGAACGACAGACAGACCGATCAACCTAATTTGGATGTCCCCAGCATAAGGGATGGAAGGCACGGGGGCTGAGCCGGCCTTCCTAGGAATGGAGCCTTTCCCCATACCCCCCCCCCCCTCCCCCCCCCATTTACCTTTGCCAGCTGGAGCCAGCCCAGGGCCACGTGGGGCTTTTGAGCAGCGGGGCTATGGGGGGAAGCGTCTCCTGGCTGTTTCCACCAGCTGCCCCGGTAGCCAGGAGCAGCTCTCCACCATGGGCTGGCTGCCCATGCACTTCCTTGTCAAATGCCTGGCTTGTTGCTTTTCCCAGTGTCTGGCCCGCTTTGGCATTAGAGAAGGAAGAAAGCCCCCCCCCCCCCCCCCCCCCCCCCCCCCCCCCCCCCCCCCCCCCCCCCCCCCCCCCCCCCCCCCGGCTCTCAGATAGCTCCTGCCCATCTGCCCCTTTGGCTCCTGTTCCCACATTCAGTTTGCCTCTAGTAGGATGGCCAGAAGAGAATGGCTTAGCTGTCCCTGGAGAGAGAGGCAGAATGAATGGTTGGGAAGGAGACCCCGTCTATGATCTCAGCCTCACCCTAGGTTTCCCCGTTTCCCTTTCCCTTGAACTTCCTCCCCGCCCCGCCCTGAGTCCGGGGCCTCCCTCTCTGGGTCCACTTGCTTTGTCTTACTCTTGTTCTGCATTTGTTTTGGGAAAGTTAGCTCGTTACATTTATTTTATTTTGTAAAGGCAAAATTCGAAGGAAGTGTGTTCAGGAAGGTTGTGGGGGGGCCTCTCCCCCACCGTAGCTCCCCATAATCCAAGATGCCTGGAGAACATTGCAGAGATTCCCACGGCAAAGCCCGTTCTCACCGGGCCCAATGAATTTGTCCTGGGAGAGCCGCCCGGGAGGTAGTCCCGGGGGCCTCCAGAACGATCTCCACGCTACCTCTTGACTCCCTCCATGTGTGGTGGTACTTAGGGACCTCACCTCTGCCTGCCCCCAGTGACGGGGCTGACTTGTTTTTATTTCAACAATAATTGTGCAAGGAAACGATTTGTGGATTATTTTTTTTTTTTTAAATCAGAACGATCCGGGGAGGAGAGACCTAGTTAGGACTGGCTCTGCTAGTGAGCCGGGGCAGGATCTTTACTGCTGGCCTTGTGTCCCTCCACCAGCTGGCTCTTGAGAGGGAGCGTGTGGGTGCTGCTCCCCTCCTCCGGGGTCTCCCCGGGCGGGTTTCAGGTTAGGCTGTCTGTCGTGTTGGCCGTTTAGCTCGAATTCTAAGAACCTGCTCATGTGTCTCCATAGCCATCTGTCTCCTCTTCCAGCAGAGTTCCCCAAACAGTTTCACTTGAGAAGCCCACTGAGGCACAGCTGGCCCTCTTTTATGGTCTCTCCCCAAAGACTCAACTGTTGACAATTTTCTGCTTTCCTGGAAGGAAGGGATGGAGCGATGGAGGGAAGGAGGAAGAGAAGTTTAAAAAGAATGGGAGAGAAAAGATAGCACTTGCTTCTTTTTTGAGGTCATTGACATCTTGAAAAGATTTAGACAGATGGGTTTCTAGGCCCTTGGAAAACTCATGGTTTCTATCGAAGAAGGCTCAAGGGTTGTGGCCTATCAGGCCCTGGAAGAAAAAAATCGTGT
Source organism: Sarcophilus harrisii (assembly GCF_902635505.1). Taxonomy (NCBI): domain Eukaryota; kingdom Metazoa; phylum Chordata; class Mammalia; order Dasyuromorphia; family Dasyuridae; genus Sarcophilus; species Sarcophilus harrisii. Next base: position 77,366,145 of record NC_045432.1, on the reverse strand, counting down.
CTGAATCGAGGTTAGGAAGTCAAGGGCTAAGTGAGGGTTGCTTAGTTCATGGACTCCTTGTCATCATGAAGGCCTAGTAACCTAGGCAATCCTAAGCAATCTATCCACTCCTCTACCCATCTCTCCATCCATTCACCCATTGATCTGTCCTTCCACCTACCCATCAACCCATTCATCTACTCTCCCACCCTCACCCCCATCCATCCCTTCATCCACTCAAAAAATCATAGACCCTAGTGCCCAACCCATCCCCAAAAGGAATTCCCACTGTGAAAACATAGCACCCGTTAACCAGACAAAGGAGCGTGTCTTAAGTGTCCGCTCTGTGCAAGGCACCGTGCTAGGCAGTGGGGGAATAGAAAGACAAAAAAGTGCATCTGTCTGTCCATTCAGCCACGCATATGCTTACTCCCTCGTTCACCCAGTTATCCGTCCAGCTAGCCATCCCTTTATTTCACCTGGTTCGCTCACCTCCGCGCTCATCCATAGGCCCATTCAGCTACGATCCTTTCTGATTCTCTCCTCCAAAGCTCCTTTCCAATTTTTTTTCCTCAAGTACTCTCATTTGCATTTATGAAAATGTTTTTTTAATCATTTGCATTTATAAAAATGTTTTTTTAATAACTACTGCATTAAAGTCTCTTAAACATGTCTTCCAGGAGTTCTAATTTGGGCCCGAGTGGTGTTTTTCTGTGAGCCTTTACTTGGAGATGTTTTAGAGTCACTCTCCTCTCCTGCATTTGTGTTTTGAGCCTTCCTATGATATAGGTCATTACGGTGGCGTTCTTTTTTTGGTCTGCCCGTTCTTCCCGCCCAATGTTGGGCTGGGCTGCGTTTTTTACCCATTCACCCGCCTATCAGATCTCCCCTTTGCTCATTTGTCTGTCCATCCTACCCCTCCAATCACCTGTGTGTCCCATGTGTTCTTGAGTCCCAAGTCCTCTCACCCATCCCGCTACTAATCCATCTAAGATCTCTCTACCCACTATTCCTTGACCCATTCTCTCTTCCATTCATTGATCCATCCCCACGCCCATCTCCTCGTCTCTGACTGACCCTTCATCCATCCATCTCTCCACCCACACACTCGGCCATCCCCTGAAATGAAAGCACCGGCCGTGGGGAGTTTAGGCTAAGCCCACTGTGTCGGTTATCCCTTTTGGAGAAACGATTCCGGTTCCCTGATTTCCCATGTGGACATAAAGTTTGGGTGGCCTTGACCTCCCAGGAAACATACGAAGGAGAGAAGCGACAGACAAGGCCAAGAAAGTGCGTGGTCCCATTCCTTGTTTGAATACTAGGCCCGAGGTGGGGAGTCAGCTGGCTGGGCCAGGGAGTTTCTGGGCTTGAGCTAATGAGAGGCCTTAATTTTTATTTCAGTTGAAAATCCATATTTGTATTCAATAGATGTCAATTGTTTCCATAGAGTTATAGGGGAGGGATGGCTATTCTATCCTTTGTGGGGAGGGGCAGTGGGGAACCTTGACCGGGGTTGACCACCAGAAAGAACAATCCATGTCCTTTGTGTGCCTTCGGGGCCTTTTCTTGGAGACCCTGAAGCAGTGATCCTTCAGGTCACTGCAGGTAGAGAAATGGCTGTTCTTCTGGGCTCGCCCCACTGTTGGGCCACAGGGGCCGACCGTAACACATATCTATCGGCTTGCTCTCCCGGCAGATAAACGGACGCGTGTGCGTCTCGAGATGTCCTGCTAGGCATCCATTTCCTCAGAGCCACCCTTCCATGTAGTCAGACAGCTACTTAGATTTTTAAGAAGTATTACTGATAAGCTGTTTCTCTTGCCAAAATTCTGCTGAAGGACTACCGTACATGTTTCAAAATCCCTTCCTCCACATGGCAAAGACCTTTTCCCCCTTCCCCACCTCTTTCTCTAGTTCCTTAACCCCCTGGAGAATCTGCCGGGGGGCTCTTTCCCGTGGCTCCAAGGCCTCTCAGCTCCCAGTGCCTTGGAGGGATCCCGACCGAGCCTGCGGGCTGGAGGGTCAGAGGGGACTGAGGAGCGTGATAGACATGACCCGAGAGAAAAAAGAACCTTGATGTTTCCCTGTAAATTAGTGAATTGTTGCTTCCCTGCAGTAGTCCCAGGTTGGCCATGGTGATGTCCGGCGGCGGCGGGCAACGGTTCCGCTCGCACGGCCCCGCCCGTCCGTCCTTGTCGATTTCTGTGTGTCTGTGCGCTTTCGCTGGCCGCTGACTGGCCACATATGAAGACTTGAGTCCAATAGTTATTCTTCGATTGTCTGATTCAGCTTTCTTTCCGGTGAGCTAATCCCGCTTCACCGTTTGCTCTTCACCCATCCTGTGCTAAGAGCGATGAGCTTCTCGTTGCCCAAGTTTCCTGAGAGCCGAAGGCTCTTTGTAACTTGATGAGCCTGTACCGAGCCAATTTCTTTGCCCATTGGGCTGTTTATTCTGATCGAGTCAGGGAGTCAGAGAACATTAGAGCTAGAGGGAATCCTAGAATTGATTTAGTCCACCCCCTACTATTTTACAGAGGAGGAAATTAAGTACCTTGTCCGAGGCAGATCAGAGGCAGAGTCAGAGACTTGAACCCAGGTCTTCTGCCCCCAAGTCTGGGACTCTACCCCACCATGCTGCCTAATAGTACTGAAGCTCCTTTCAGAAGTGTAGATGAGAAGTGTGTAGATAGGGCGACCAGCTACACTGGGCACCGTGGGGACGCATCCGTGTCGTCCCTTCTCAGACCATCATTGGCCATGGGCAGGTGGAGCGAGGCCGGCTCGCTGGTTCTTCAGAGACTGGTGCTTCATCTTTTGGACTGCTGTAGGTTGTTTCTCAGGCCCCCGAGGATGGGGTGGGAGAAGAGTTTGGCTTCTCAGAGAGACCGTTGGGTCTGAGTGATGAGTCCGGGAACTGGGTGGTTCCCGTCATCTCTCTGCAGGTGACACACTAAGGTCACCATCACCTCCGTGCCCTAGCCTGCAGCCAATGACTTCCATTTCTTCTTCATCCGGACAGGATTCTTCTCTTAATCCCCGATAGTCAAGTGGGGCCGATTTCCCCAGAAGTGAAGGCACGGGACCGAAGGCTGAGTGGGTAAACATTGGCAGATGGCAAATGACACTGGCAGAGGGAGCTTGCTGGCACTCCACCATGTTTGGCTGGTGTTGCTTTGAGGTGCCCGTCATGGGCTGGCGGGCTCTTGGCTTTGCAGAGCAGGCAGAATTTCTCGAAAGACAATGTATGTGTGCACACATGTGTGTGCGTGTGCGTGTGCGTGTGTGTGTGCGTGTGTGTGTGTGTGTGTGTGTGCATGCGCTCCCTGCTCACTCACCAAAATGCTTGGCAGCAGGATGTGTCCACCAGCAAGATCACTGCGCCTCCATGCCTTGTCATCCTGAGCGATCCATAGCCATGCCTTTCTGCCGAGCTCCCGTAGGACAGTGTCCCCGATCTAGAGGCTCTTTCCATCCGCCCGGCGCCGAGCTGGTGTCCAGGCTGCCCCTCTGGGGGCCTCCTTGCTTGCGATGCGACTGGTCGCTTTCTCTTGCGGGTCCTTTTTGGCTAGCCTCGCTGGTTCCGCTGCTGCTCTTCAGCCTGCTGCTCTTGTACCATCAGTGCTGGAGCCCATTCACCTCCTCTGTGGCCGCTGACCTTTGGGTCATCCACTGTTGGCGTTGTTTTGAGAATGTGAGGTTTCTGTGGCTTTTAGCTTCCTGGGGAAGAACTTGTGGGCTCCGGCAGCATCCGGGAGGTTCTTTGTACGAAGATTTCGCTTTCTTGGCAGAGCTTCACCGGGGACAAAGCGATGTGTGTGCGAGGGGGCCTGGCCCCCCGCTGGCCCTCGGCCCCTGTCTGGGCACCATCCCTCAGTGCTCGGCCGGCAAGGACCCAAGCGCAGCGGTGGCCGCCGGCTTCCCCCTCACGGTTGGTCTGGCAGGGAGGCGAAGGAGGGCAGGGGCCGTGACGTGAGCGGAGCTAGCGTGAACCGCAGACTGGGCTGAGATGAGCAGGAAAACCAGGGGAAGTTTGGGGAAGTTAGTTGGGCGAAGCCATGCTTGGTCAAGAAGCTGAGTGTGGGCAATGTCGGGGAGCTGACTCAACCCGGCTTTTGTCTCCAAAAAGCCGTGGTGCCTGTACTAAGGGAGAGAACTCTGCCACTCTCCTGGGCCACTTGAAGGTGTGGAGAAAGCCCTTTGAAGTTAGAGATCGATGGGTTGTGGCAACTGAGCCTTTGCTTAGGGGAGCACCACTTTTCCTGTAACTCTCCCTCCCCCGAGCCATCCTTGTGCTCCCGTGATCTTCAGTCACCCCGGCCACCAGGCCGGGCAGCTCGGCCCGGCTCCGAGGTCATTGACCGTGCCCTCTGGTAGTCCGTCTCACTGGGCCGCGGCCCGGAATAGAGAATTACGGTTCTCTCAGGCTGGGGCACCAAAGCTACCCCTTGGACTACCAGATGGCGTGTGCCAAGGCCGGGGCAGCCTGCCCGAGGGTGTGCTGAGTTGACTTGGTGGGGAGGCAGTGCTTGCCAGGAAGGGGCCCTGGAGCCCCGGCCTTGCGCTCTGGAGAGTTACCCTTGCAAATCCAGCCTCAGTGCGGGGTGGGCCAGGAGCATCCCAGCTGGTATCCTCCTTTCTGTTTGCTAGTGAGCCACAGGCCTGGCCAGGCTGGCCCAAACTCCAGGGCGGGAGAGAACCGTAATTCTCTATGGGGGGGGGGGGGGGGGGGGGGGGGGGGGGGGGGGAGGAGTTCCAGTCCTCATAAGCTGATCTGATAGTTGGCATCCCCGCCCAGGCCTGCTTAGCTGGTTATCAGTGGGTGAGGGGCCTCCCTTATCTTGGGGTGGGGGCGTGAGGGGAGGGGCTGGTTTGGAGCAGGCCCCGGGCAGCTCCCTTTCAGGAAGGGAGGCTCCCGGCCCAGGCCCCCCGGGGCTCGCCTCAGGCTCTGCTAGGCTTTGGCTTCTGGGCTGGCATGACTTGGGAATGAAGGTGCTCGGTATGTTTTTTTTGGGGGGGGGGATGGAACGGGCTCTGAGGAGAGGGGTGGCTCAAAGGGAGCCATGGCCCGGGCCTGCTGCACCCGCACTGGGCTCAGGAGCCCCCGTGGGGGGAGGGGGGAAGGGAAGGGTGCGGGGAGCAGAGGATCATGGAATGGCCAAGCCAGAAGGTTCCTCAGAGAAGAGAGAGTTCATTCTGTAGAGGAGGACCCCAAGGCTTTAGGAAGGGGAAAGGACCCGGCTAGGGTCACCCAGCAAGTCCCAGGTGGAGCCTTCCTGATGTGGGGCCGCTCCCCCTCGCCTCCGGCCCCCAGAATCCCGTAAGTTGTTAGTGGCTTGAGTGTAAAAGGGAAACCCGGCCAGACCCCGTTCTCCCCGGCCCGGGACCGGCAGGCTCTAGCTAGGGGATCTCTTTTCATCCGCAAATGTGAGTTGGCTGTGTCCCGTCCCATCCTGTCCTGTCCTGTCTTGTCCCGTCCCCCATGACCTGCTCTCCCCCTAGCGAAGCCGGGAGGGCCAGGCGGCCGGGGCTGGGGAGCAGGGGGCGGATCCCAATGTGAACTTCTTTGACGTTGTGCTTGAAGCACTGGAGGTCGACTATGGCTAGTGCATGACTGTATCTTGAGTGTAACCAATTTTGCCGTTGGAAGCTTGGACCTCCAGTCCTGTGAATAAAATGACCTGAACCGCAGACCGCTCGCTCCGTGTTGTGTTCTCTGTCGCTCCTGGGCCGCCGCCTCCCCCTCGTCCCTGCCTGGGCCTCGCCCCCCAGCCTGGCTCCTGCCAGCGAAGGCCGAGCTGTCTCCCGGGCCCGGCCCGCCCGCCCACCCAAGAGGTGCCATGCCTTGCCTCAGGACCGCGGCCCGTGGGACGCGCCTCCGGTGTGTGCACGATGCTGGACAAATGGCTTCCGCGTCTGTGGGGCTCCGGCTTCACTTGGGCATGGCGGCAAGGGCTTCCGGGTCCCCGGGAGGGTCACAGTAACGCGGTGGCCACGCCGGGCCGGGTTCGCCGGCTGTGGGTCTCTCAGCAAGCCGAGGCTCGATTTCTCCACCTGGAAAATGGGAAACGCGGGCCTAGTTCTGGGAAACTAGGAAACAAGGTGGATGCTTTGCTGGCTGTAAGGCGCCATCAGATAACCTGTTGTTGGTGTTCGGAGACGCTCTAGTCCCGAGCTCCCAAGGTGGAGATCTTGGAGGCCGCCTCAACTCTTCCATTCTCTCGCCCCTTCCTATCTCGCACATGCTGCCCCCACTCCAAGAGTGCCCCCCTCAGACTTGCCTCCGAGTTCTAGAGCAGGCTCAGCTCGGGCAGCCTGCGGTTGGCCGTGTCCAATCCCCCAGCGCTGCTTTTGTTTATACGGAGGGTCCATCGACCGAGTTCCAACCTCCCCCCTTTTAAAATTATGGTCTGAAAGGGGCAAGTAACGGCCAATGAGATGCAAGGGTACGGCCTCTTTCTGATTTGGGGCTTGCCTTGGCAGGGGAGAAAACTGCCTTTTTCCAAACTTGAGTTTATTCCCAAGGCCCTTAGTCTTGGTGATGTTCAATGGGCTTCCCTGCCTTTTCATATGCAAATGGGTCACTCCAACTTGAATGCCCTTTACAATCCGGGCCGCCACACTCTGGGCTTGCCAGGTGCCCTCTCCTCTACCTCACACAAGGGGTGTTGTGTGTGAGAGTGTGTGTGGGGAGGGGGGAGTTGGAGAATGGAACTGGAGGACTGAAATGGAAGCGTGAGAGGCCCGCTCTCCGAGGCTCCCACCGGTCCCAGGCCCGTCCGTCCTGAAAGCGCAGAGGATGTCGGCCGAGCTCCGAGGTGGCGCAGGAATATCTTTCCTCAGTGACTTTAACAGCGCAGGAGCCGGGAGCGTCCACACAGTTGCCATCATTTGGTGGAGCAGGGGCCAAAGTGGGTGGAGGCCGTCGGTAGCCTCCGCCACGTGTTCCCTCCCCGTGTGTCTCTACCTGTGAGGTGGGTACGTCCACTCTTCTCTCCAATACTGTGTGTTGGTGGGCAAGCGCACTGGAGCCTGATGGGATGCTTGATTGCTGCTCTTTTCCCTGTGCCATTCCGGGAAATGCCTTGGCCTTGAGTTCATTGTGCCCTCTGGCTGATCGCTGGCAAGGTCAGCACCGCGGGGTCTCTTGGGCCGTGTGCAGCCCCACCGGGGACTTGGGCCCTGACGTAGCGTCCTCCCGAGGATCCTACCGGTGAGGGGGAGCCACTGGGAGGCCGACAGGTGACCCTTACTTGGCTACTCATCTACTCTGTGGCCTCCCCCTCGCTCCCCCTGTCCCTTGGATGTAAACCGAGGCAGGAAATGGCCGACTTTTGCCCTGGAACCTTTGCTCCCCTGCAGTGCCTCCCTTCAAGAAAGGACTTCATGATGGGGAATTTCTTCTATAGACTCCTCAGCCCCTCCGTTTTATTTTTATACGATTGAAATTGTCTATTTCTACTTAGTGCACATTGAAAGCTCCAGAACTCACACAGCACATAATGGATGTCGTCACCTCCGAATCCTCACCATGACCCTATGGGGGGGGGGGTGGTGGTGGTACTAGTATTATCACATTACAGATGAGGAAACCAAGGCAAGCGCATTAATTGAGTGGGGGCACTTCGGAGGAAGCGACTGAGGCGAGATGCACTCAGATAGTCCCCGTTCTCGGCACACGTTCTACCTCTCCGGAGCTGGCAGTTTTCCAGGCTGGCTTGTCTCTGGGCCTACATGAGTCCCTCTGGGATGGGGATGGGGGGGGGTAGTTAGGGAATTGTGGTTGGCTGAGGGGGGTCCGTTAGGTGGCCACTGAGATCAGCCCCAAGTGTGGCTTTGGTGACCTGAGGGGGAGGGGGCCGGCCGGGGCTGCAGGGTGGGGGGCTGGAGAGGGGCAGCCCGGGTAGGCCCCGGGAGCCCAGCAGGGACAATAAGCAAACGTGCCCCCAGTGTCCCGGGAGCTTCTCTGAGGTGTGGGGAGGGGGAGGTCGAGGCTGCTTTAAATCCTCCAGCACCAGGGGGGGCTGCCCTGCAGGGATCCGGTGGCTGCTGGGACCAAGGGAGGCCCGCGCGTGGGGCAGGGTGCTGAGCTCGTGGCCATGGGAGAAGGGTGGCTGCCAGAGCCCCGGAGCCCCCTGCTGCACACTGCCCCCACTGGAGGGCTCGGGCACAGGGCAACACTGTGGGACGTCAGGCATGGGGCGACGCTGCCATCTGCAGGCCAGAGCCGGGAATGACATCCCTCCCCCCAAATTAAATTGAAAAATGAAAAATTACTTGGGAAAAATCAAGGGGAGGCTCCCGGAGCGGCCAGGCTGGAAGAGCCCTTGGGGACCACGTTGTCCGGGGCCGTCATTCCCCACAAGAGCCGCCGGGGTGCTCCAGCTTTTGCCCGCTTTGGTTCCAGGGAGAGGCTTCTGCTTCTGCATCCGCTGGAGGCTGAGGCCCCACTTGGCTCTGGGGGCTTTTCTGCCGAGGCTCTGCCAGGCTCCCACGTGGGAAGGAGGCTCCTGCAGGTGTGCTCTGAACAAGGCCCCCAGCAGAGCTCTCCGAAGGGCCGCCATAACCCTGGAGTTTTGAGGCAGCTCCCTCCCTGGGGGCCTGCCATCGGAGCGAGGCTGGCCCGGGCACGGTGGGTTGTGCCGACTCCCAGAGCCTCCACTCGGCCATAAGGGGCCCTTTTCCAAAGCAGCCATTGCGCAAGGGCGACTGTCGAGTCAGCCTCTTGGCCGCCGCCCGTCAGGAATGGCTTGTCCCTTTGGGCGACGGCCAAGCCGGGGAAGGCCATTTGGGAGGCGGCAGAGAGGACACTGAGGTCCACCCATGGTGGGGTCCACCCACGGTGGGGTCCACCCACGGCTCTTTTCCTTACTTCCCTATCTGCCATTGCACAAGGGCCTGGTCTTCTCCAGGCCTCAGTTCCCTCATCTGCCAAATGAGAGGCTTAGATTTAATCCCATCTGCCCGTCTAAGAGTTCTCTCTGGGTTTCTGTGGCCGCCATATAAGGTCCCGCATCCAGAAGAGGGAGCAGGAATGGCGCGGCTCCTCTGGGCTCCTCTGGTAGCGTCACCAAGCTGCGGGAGCTCAGTGGATGGTGGGGAGACGGGCAGTGGTGAATTCTGGGGAAGGATACTCCCATCATCCTCTGTTCTGGCCAGACCGCGGCTACAGTCTTTGGGCCCTCTCACTGTTGGGTCTGGATCCCCAGTGGCCTAGCACCGGGCCCGGCTCAGAAGAGGCCCCTAAGAAATGCACGAGCATTGGCTGGTTGGGTGAGCACAAGCGGAGGAAGAACCGGGATGGGGAAGGCTCTGGAGTCCATGGTGAAGTAACTGGGGGGGGGGTTGGGCTTAGCTTAGGAGGGGTGCGTGGGAGGGAGGAGCAGACATGACAGTTGTCCCCAGTTTTCCCCAAGGGTGAGTTCTGCTGAAAGGTCTGGTCTATGCCCTGCTCAGGGGCTGCTCTCTCCCTTCCCCTTTGGCCCATCCCCAGAAGCACCAAAGCAAACACTGGAGAAGTGGCGCTCAATAAATGCTCCTTGGGAGAGCAGAGTGAAAGACCGGCTAGGTTTTTATTGAAAGCAGGGCAGGCCAGTGCAGGCAGGCTTTGCTTGGGGTCAGAGAGCAGGAGGCAGTTGGGCCGCAAGGCCAAGGGGATCCCCCCCCCGACCTCAGAGCCCCGGGCACGTGATGTGATCTGGGCAGGACCTGGCACCCCGGCTGCCTCGGCACCCCTCCCCCTCCAACCCAGGCTGAACGATAAAGAGATTAAAGCAAGTTTGCAAACACAGGGGTGGCCCAAGTGCTCGGGGCCCAGTTGGCTCTTTGGCTGAGTCTGCCTCATCCGCTGTGCTGGGGACTTCTGGCATTGCTGCTTGTGCCTCCCTCAAGGGATGCTGGAGCGCAGTAATGGGGTCTAAAGCTCCATTGCACAGAGATGGGAAACTGAGGTCCCGAGCGGGGAAGGAATCGGGCCATGTTCCACCAGGTGATGTCCCGCGGCCCACAGGAGGCTGTGCCCACTACCCTGGCGTGGGGGTGCTGAGAAGCTCTGGCCCGGTGCGATGTAAGCCCTACATAAATGTCAGTTACTACTATTATTTCCCGTCACCCTCCTTCCTGTGGGCCCCCCCAAAGCCTCGGAGGAACCCCCATATCTCAGGCTCATCGAGCCTCTTTGGGTGAAGGACCATAATAGTACGTCCTGGTTCTCTACCTCGCGAGGCGGTTTCAAAGCAAGTTACGTCAGCAGCAGCAGAACGGGAGCTGGGTTAGCGGGGGCGGCGGAGCTCGGTGGGCCCCGTGGCCCGGCCCCCCCTGGCTCGCCGCCCTAATCGCCAGGACTGGGCGGCGGGCCTGGCGGGAACACGCGGGGCTGTTTGGGATCTGGAGCTTCTCAAATGCCCCGGGGTTGCTCAGCGAGCTTGGCTCGGGCCCCTTCCACCTGCTCGTCCCCTCTAACTCAGCTCAGAAAGAATGGAGCCTGGAGTGGTCTCCCCTCCCCTCCCTTCCCCCCTCCCTCCTCTTCCCCCCTCTCCCTCCCTTCTTTTCCCCTCCCTCCTCCCTTCTCCCCCTCCCCCCCACTTTTTCTCCCCCTTCTCCCCATCTTTCCTCCCCTGGCCCTCGACAGAGAAGACGGGACTCGGCCAGGGAAGGCGCCGGGGGGAGGCGGGGCCGGGCTTTCAGAGCTCCGTGAGGTCATCGGTGGACACCACTTTGAGGCTGAGTTGCCCGGTCACAGGCGGGGCATCTGGAGCGCCCTTGTCCCTAAGCTGGAGGGTCCGCAGCTCCCGGGAGTCACTTGGCTCACCTACCACGGTCACTTGGCCCACGAATCGGTCACACAGGAGCTTCTTGTTCCAGACCTGAAGGCGCAAGATGGAGACGTGGTTGGGCCGGGTTCTGTCCCGGGGCCCCCCGGGGGGGGGGGGCGCAGCTCTCAGGCCTCCGGCTCCCCTCCCACTCCCTTCTCACCTGGACCACGATGGGATCCTTGATATTCTTGCGGTAGAATATAACCTTGGTATCGAAAACGGCGTCCATGCACTCCTTCTGCACAGACGACAGGACTCTTTCCTTCCCACACTTGATGATGAGGTAGAGGTTGGCATCTGAAACAAAGCTCCTGTGACCTGTGTGCCCGGGGGGGGGAGGGCGAGTCACTGGGGGGGGCAGCCATCGGAGGAAGGGGCAGCCAATGGAGGAAGGGGGGGCCCTCTGCTGCTGAGGCCTTCACTTAGTGCCCTCCAGCCTCCTCTGGGCCCCAGGCCCAGGCTGGCCTCCTCAAAGTTCCAGTGAGAAGTTTGCATTGGGGTTTTGCCATTAACTCGTACAGCTTTGGCCAAGGCTCTTTCCCTCCGCGAGCCTCAGTTTCCTCCACTGTAACGTCGGTGTCAGATAAGGATCCTTGTAAAGGTCCTCTTGGCTCTCCCGCTGGGATAGCATGAGGTTGCTCACCGCCTCCCCCCCCTCTCTCCCCCAGCTCTCCCGGATACATACGGAGCCCTCCACAGAGCACGGGCCCTCCCTTCTTGGGCGCCGGCCAAGACAAAGCCGACCCAGCCACGGGCGGCAGGCTGGCCGGGGGAAGTGCTCGCTGGCAGGGAGCGGGCGCCAGCCTCGGGCAGCACGTGGCCGGCCGCCGGGGCGGCCATCGTGCAGGGCCCCGGGGGAGCTCGGGCCGGCCACGGCTCCGATTGGCAGCCGCTCCAGAGGGCTTGAGGCGAGCCCTGGGCGGAGAGCCCGGCCCCAGAGAGCAGCTCCTGCCCTTGGCTGGACCTCGGCCAGCCGCCCAGCCGCCCACCTACCCCACGGCTCCTGCCGCCAACCGCTTCCTGCCCTCCCCAGCCCGGCCCCGGGTTCCTAGACTGCCGGAGCTGGAAGAAATTATCCAGGCGCTCCAGTGCAAACTCCTGGCTTTACAGAGGAGGAAACCAAGGCTCCTTCGTTTACAGAACTTGGAAGCAGGAGGCAGATGCAATGCAGTGGAGATCTGGCTTCTAATCCTGCATCCGCTACTTATTAGCTGTGAGACCGTGCTCCAGTCATTTACCCTCTTAGACCCTCAGCTTGCTCCTCCAGGAAATGGTTTTGTAGCACCCCTGGCCTTTTTGAGACTCAAAGCAGATCAAGGATACCTGGAAAGTGCTTTGCAAGCCCCTTGGGATGCTCTGCCATGGTCAACTCCCACCATCATTAAGCAGCGAACCCGGAGTTTGAAGGCTACCGTGGCCTCCTTTCTGCAGCCCCCCCCCCACACTCCCTCCTCCCTTCCGGCCGCCCTGCCCACCCTGCCCCGGGCCCAGGAGCGCTGAGTGAGCCCCGCTCCCACCCGGCCCCACTTGGGAGCCCGTCCCGAGGAGCCGCGTGGCCGCTGACTCACTTCTCGGGCCACCGTGTCTGTTCAAGCCCTCCACGCTGTGGATGCTCAGCTGGGTGACGCGCTGCGGATAGCCACACAGGAAGCTGGCGCACCCGGGCTCGGGCTTGTCCAGCTTGAGCTCCCTGCCGGGGAACGAGAAGCCAGCTCAAAACCCGGGCCGGGCCTGGCGGGGCCCACTTTCCGAGATCGGCAGCTCCCGGGGTCTTGGGGAGGAGGCGGACAGCTCGGAGGCCCTGAGGGAGGCCCACAAAGGGGCCGCTCCCTCAGCCTGTAAAAGAGCTGGGCGCAAACGCTCCCGGCCCCACGCTCCGTCACCTCCCAGGGCTGCCGGCGTCTGCACCATGGCGCCAGGTTGGGGAAAGGGCGCCCGCTTGGAGTCTCCCTTTGTCCACTGGCCGGCCACTTCTAGAAAGCCCCCCCCCCCCCCCCCCTCCCTGTGGAGAACAGATGGCCTCTGAGGTCCCTCCTCTCTAGCTCGCCAGTCCGGGCCCGCCCAGAACCTGAGCTCAGAGGGGACGTCGGTGAACAGCCTCAGGATGAACTCGCTGACGTCCCCCGGCTGGAACAGGGTGGGGATGATGATGTAGCGGCCCTTCTTCAGGACGGTCCTCAGAAACACAGTGCGCGAGTCCACGTAGGTGGAGCCCACCACCCTCTCCTGCACCTGCAGCTGATGGAGCCGGTACTCCCGATTCAGCTCCACCTGGGGCGGGGGACACGGAGCGTCGGGCCGGCCCGGCCGGGAGCCGCAGTGGGGGGGGGGGCGAGAACCCAGCTGAGGGAGGGCCCGGCCCCTCCACCCACAGCCTTACCCGGAAGATCTCAAAGCCGATGATGTAGTTGTCCCCCCGGCCGTCCTTGCGGTAAGGGCGCTGGTCGCGCTGCTGCAGCGAGATCAGGACTTTGTCCTCTTCCTTATTGATGTTGAAGACGTACTGAGGGGACATGAATGGGGGGCACCTTAGTCAGTGGTTCCTGAGCGAGTCCCGAGCAGCCCAGGACAGGGATGGGGGCTCTGGGGCCGTGGCCCAAGTGGTGCTGCTCAGCCCTCAGGGATCGCCGGGAGCAAAGTGCTATGGGACCAGGCCTCTGAGAAATGTCAGTCACCGTGTTCCCCCCCTTCCCTCCCCCCCACAGTCTGTTTCCTCCTTTGTCAGAGGAAGGGTTTGGAGCACATGGCTTCTGACGCCCCCCCCCCCCCCCTTGTCCGACACTTGGTGCTTGGGATTCTGGGCCGCCGCAGCCCAGATGAACCCTGGGATGCACTGGGGGCGGGGCGATCACATGGCCTCCCTCTGCCCTTGGAGCCCCTGTAAGCACATGGGCTAAGGAGATGGCAGCCGCAAGGCCCGGGAAAACGGGCCCACATCACAGCAAGGAAGGCGGCTTCAGACTCAGCAGAGGGTCCCGGAGAGTGATGGTGGCGGGTGAAAAACATCTTCCTTATGGCACCTACGGGGAGCCTCTGGCAACTGGGCTGCTTCTGGGCCTCCCTCCCTCCCTCCCTCCCTCCCTTCTTTTCTTCCTTCTTTCCTCCCTCTCTTCTTTCCTTTCCTTTCCTTTTCCTTCCTTCCTTCCTTCCTTCCTTCCTTCCTTCCTTCCTTCCTTCCTTCCTTCCTTCCTTCCTTCCTTCCTTCCTTCCTTCCTCCCTTTCCTGAGGCAATTGGGGTTAAGTGACTTGCCCCAGGGTCACACAGCCAGGAAACCTGATTTCTCTTTGGAAAAACCTAGCCTGGGGCTCCTGGAGGGCTTGGACACCTGACTGTGACCCAGTGGGTAACTCCTATGAGGAGGCAAAGATGGCAGAGACAGCCATAGGCCATATACTCCCCACACCCAAGGGGCTCCCGATCCAGGGAGCAGGGCTTCTTCATGGGCAGTCCTGGCACTGAAGGGACAGATGGGAAGAAGCAAAGATGAACAGCTACACTCATGGCCCCTTCTCTCCAGTTGTGGCCAATAACGTCTTATGGAAGGGGGGAAACCGAGGCCCAGAGACAGAAAGATCTCTTTGAACAAAGCTGGGAGGAGTTTTGGAGATTATTTCGTTTTACAGAGAGGGACATTAAGGCACCCAAAAGGTGCAAACCCTTAGTGCAAAGACAGTCAGAGCCAGGAGTCCCTTTGGGGATCCTCCAGCCTAAACCATTGCTTTGACCGAGGGGAACGTTGAGGTTTGGAGAGATATGGGATTTTTGCCATGGTCCCTGCCAGCTTGGGTCCCTCCCCGGAATAATGGCGGAGAAGGCTTTCGGACTGGGACAAGCGGCCGCTGCTCATTAGTAGATTGTGGGCAAACTTGAGACCAAGTCATTGGGAGGCGGGGGGGGGGGGACAGAAGGGTTGAGATGGAGGAAAATGGAGGAGCCAGAGTGGGGGGAGCATGGTCTCGACCTCCCTTCAAAAAAGCGGGAAAAGATCGGGGGGCAGTTTGCTTATACGCAGGCTGCGTGGGCACACCCGGCCTGGGACACTCACAGCCCCGTCTGTACCCCGGTGACCTGATCACGAGACTCCAGGGGCGAGGGTCGCCTCCGTCAGTCAGGCTCGGCTCGAGAAGCCCCTCTGCCGGCCCTGCCCAGGAGGTCTTCGGGGACCTCCCAGGACGGGGAACCTGCCCTCCCTGCCAGGAAGTTCTCCCACTGCCTCCTCTCTGCTGCCTTCTCCCCACCTCCTGTGAACATTAGCCTTTTGGAACCTCGCAGCCAGCTTGCATCTCTTGCGCAGACTGCTGACCCCGCGGGCCAGCCCGCCCGTGAGCCCCGGAGGAAGCTGCCTGGGCTTCAAAGGCCCGGGCCGCCTCGACGCAAGCTGGACCACCTGGCCTCCGTCTTCCGTTGTCCTTATGGGAGGCGCTGGGGGGAGGAGAGGGCAGGGAGAGGGGCCTTTGTGGACAGACTGTACTCCGAGGGGCCTCACGGGCTGAGCCCGGCCGGCCGGGGCCTCCTTGGCCAGCTTCGCGAGCTTGATATATGTGTGCAGCTGCTGAGGACGCGGGCGGGCTGGAGCGGGAGACGGGCCCTCCGCCAGGCGCCATTGTGCTACCTGGGCAAAGCGGCTTCCCTTCCCGGGGTCTCAGTTTCCTTCTTTGTAAAATGGAGGGGTCGCCAAAGGCCTTTCTGGCTCTAGCTTCTCCGAGCCTCCAGTGGGGAGCAAACTCCTCTGGCCCGCCTCCATTTTAAAGGGGGGACAGCTGTCCTGGGCCCAGCTTGGCTTGGCCACCTGGGGGGATGCAGCCCCCACCCCACCCCACGCAGACCATCCAACCCTTGCTGATCGGCTTTGCTCCGTTTCCCCTTCCCTCCCCTTCCTCCCCTGCTGCCGCTGGTTCCATCCCTCGGGCCCAACCCCTCTTCCATGGGCCGGCCGTTCTGGTACTTGACTAGAGCTCATCGGGGCCCCTGAGCCTTCTCTTCAGTGTGGCCGGGTCTAGGGTCTCCTCCCCATCCTGGTCACACTCCCTCCAGGGTGACCATAGCACCTCATGGGGAGTCTGGCCAGGGCAGAGCAGGCCGGGCTTGCCCCTCCCCTCTCCGACACTCTGCCTCTTACATTGTACTTCCAGATCACTTTTGGTTTTGGTTGTGGTGGTCATACTATTGGCTCCTATTGAGCTTGTGGTCCACCGGGGCCTTCTAGGTCTTTCCCCACAGGAATCTGAATATCTCCAGGCCAAGAGGCTTTGCTCCATAAGGTCACCGGGAGCCAGCCTGCCTTTGCCAATGGGGTTCAAGGGATGAAAGGACCCAACTCCCACGTGGCTGGCCCAGCCTTAGAAGGAGGATTGGTTTCGGACCTGAGAGGGATACGACTGGCCGTTTTCTCATGGACTCCCGAGTGGAATGCTGCGGGGCCCTTGCCCAAGTAAGCCCTCCAGGTTGCCCAAAGCGGGTCTGAGAGCCCACCATAGAGGCCACGGTGGGCCACGCAGAAGAGGAAGGGGGTGTCTAGGATGCCCACAAGGCCGGTTAACGGCCGGAAAAGGAACCGTGATGCTGGAGGTGGGGGGGGGGAAAGAAAGGGGGGAAGGCGAGAAGGGGCTCAGACCTGGGGGTTCTGCAAGAAGGTGGCGCGGTTGTTGAGGCAGCCACCAGCCCGATTGGCCAGGGGGTCCTCGTCGTGGAGCCACGCCCCTCGCACCATGGCCTTTTCCCAGGTCTTGTGTATGCTGAAGATGGAGGTGTTCAGATTGCGGCAGATGTCCACGTCGGTGAAGCTGTTGCACCAGTCCCCGAAGGCCATCCTAAGGAGAGAGCCACCGGAAAGGAGTGAAGCCGGAGAAAGTCTCCTAAGTTGGGACTCAGTGGACCCGGGAGGGACCTTTGAGGCCATCCTGTCCAATTGCTTCTTTTCTTTTTCTAAAAAGTGCTATTCTTTGGTCAGCTAGGTGGCACAGTAGATAGAGCAGCAGCCCTAAAGTCAGGAGGATCTGAGTTCAAATTTGACCTCAAACCCTTGACACTTCCTGGCTGTGTGATCCTGGGCAAGTCACTTAACCCCAATTGCCTCAGCAAAAAATAAATAAAAGTTTAAAAAATTTTTTTAAAAGTGTTCTTCTTGCCTTTTACTTTATTACAATATAATTGTTTCTGGTTATCCACCTTCATGTTGCTACATACTTCTGAGGATGTATGCTGCGTTCTGTACCCATACACTCCCACCTTCCTATGAAAAGGAGTGAGGTACATTTTCTTGGCCCTTTCGTATAATCTCTTTGGGCTACAGGCCCAATAGAGACACTGCTGGGTCAAAGGGGATGCACAGTTTGAGAGCTTTCTGGGTGTGGTTCCAGACTGCTCTCCAGAATGGCTGGATGATTACAACTCCACCAACAATGTATCAGTGTCCCAGTTTTCCCACATCCCCTCCAACATTTGTCAGATTTTCCTCTCATTTTAGCCAATTGGAGAGGTGTGAGGTAGTAGGTACATTTTCTTATTCTCTAGAGCTAAGAGGGATCATTTGAAGTGCCCAGTTCATTTTCCAGGGAAAGAAACTGAGGCCTAGAGATGGGCAGGGGCATGCCTTATGTTCCACAGGGAGTCACGTGATTCAAGAGTCTGAACCAAGCCCTTTGACTTCCAGTGCCATGCTCTTTCTTCTCTGCTGAGCTGTGGGCAATGGCCCCTTCCTTCAGTTCCCACGCTCTGAGGCTAAACCATCCTCTCCTGGCAGGAGGCGGGAAAAATAGCCCCATGTGCAAACCCTGACTGGCACTCACAGGCTATGTGACCTTTGACCCAGGCCCTTCTCCATACTGGAACTCAGCCTCATCCTTTGTAATGTGATGGGTTTGGACTGGAGGCATCCCTGAGCTTTGTAGAGAATAATCCTTGTGGGGGCAGCTAGGGGGCGCAGTGGACAGAGTACCAGCCCTGAAGTCAGGAGGACCCGAGTTCTAATCTGATCTCAGACACTTAACACTTCGTGGCTGCGTGACTCTGGGCAAGTCACTTAACCCCTATTGCCTTAGGGGGAAAAACAGAATAACCCTTGCTCACTTTCTTCCTAGGAGGGCCTCACTGGGGCTCTGGGATGGATTATTCTTTCTACCCTGAGGTCTACCTGCAGAGCAGTTGGTCTCAGGCCCACTCTGCTATAGAGCTGGCCCCTCCATCCCCACTGTCCTGGGCCCACCTGTTGATTCTGCCTTTTCCACTCCTCCCTAATTCCACCAATCCCTCCTCCACCAGGGTCTGGGCCCGAGAAGATGGCATCCTACACCCTTGGGGTCAAAGGCCAGTTCTCGAAGGCTCACGGCGAGCTCGCTCCCTCCCTCCTTTGCAGCCTCGCTTCATATCCTTCTCACCATGGGGCATCTCTTCCCTGCCTCCTGGCCCCCACCCTTGGAGTACGGAAACCTTGCACCCGGTTCGTCCTGAGCCCTCCTGACATGAGGGGCTGCTTCCTTGCACAATTCCTCCAGAATAGCTTCTCTAAGTGGCTCCCAATGTAATGGGTTGAGGCTCCTGACCTCCAGGAGGCTGTAGGCTTGGATCCCATCTCAGACCCTTGTGAGCCTCAGCAGATCGCTGTGTCCGGCACACAGCACCGCTGCGAGATTGAGAGAGGGGAGCTCTTGGAGCTTTGGCAACATTAAGGCTCCATATAAATGTTGGGTAGAGGTCAGAGGCCGGGCCCAGTTCAAATCACTCCCTAGCCATGTGAGTCCGGGTAAGTCATTTGCCTTGGTTTTCTTCATCTCCAAAATAGGGATAAAAATAGCACCTACCTCAGTCAATCGGTCATTTGGTGAGTATTTATTAAGCACCTACTATGTGTCAGGCACTGTGGTAAGCACTGAGGATACGAGGAAAGAGAAAAGTCGTTGCTTTTTCAAGGAGTTCACAGCCCGGGAGGGAAAAGAACATGTAAGTAACTAGACATATACGAGATATGGAAAAAGCCAGGTTTTGTATTTGATCCCAGAGACAATAGTGAGCCACTGCAGTTTATTGAGTAGGAGAGTGACCTGATCAGAGCTGTGATTTCAAAAAAAAATATCAATCTGCTGGTTAAATGGAGGATATGGAGAATGAGGAGTGGGGGGGAGATTTAAGGCAGGCAGGCAGGCAGGCAGGCTCACTAAAAAGGTCAAGGAAGTTGCTGAGGGTCATATAGCCAGTAAGTAAGGTCGTATTTGAACTTGGGTCTTCTTCCTGCCTGCCCCCCCTGAGTTATCTTGTTCCCTCCCGGGCAGTTGGGCCAGCGGGCCCCCTTCCTCACCAGAACTCTCCGTCATCGGTCACACTGAGCCCCAAGTTCTTCCTCTCCGCTTCGCTCACTCTTTGCCACTCCTCAGAGCTAAAGGACAGAGAAGGGGGGGGATTCCATTCATGGGTGACTCTGACATCAGCCCGTGGTGGAGGGGACGGACTCCCTCATCCCGGGAAAGCCGGATCCATTTCTCACAGAGGGACCTGGATAGCTCCATGCCCTCCGGCAGAGGACCTAGGGTAGAGGATGCTGGACCTGCTATGTTTCCTAAACATGGAGCTGGGGGAACCTCGATGATTGTCTGGCTCCTTTTATACACGAGGGTTCTGCTTTGGGCCCCAGAGGAAGGGAATCCCCACTTGAACCCAAGGCTTTGACCTTGGGCCTGGGAGGGGCTGAGGAGGTAGATAGGCCAGTACTTCTGCCCTCTGGGACCCACAGTCAGCAGGGACAGAAATGATGGGACTTGGGCACTTCCTGGGCAAGTTTGAGGGGACCAGCCTGGGAGACTGAGGGAGCGGGAACTGGTTGAGACCCGGGCCCTGTGTCTTTCACTAGTGGTGTGACCGGGACAGGTGGTGTCTCTGGGCCTTGGGTTCTCTTTGCAAATGGGTCCGACAACATCTCGGGGGTGTCACAATGTGGAAAATGGCGGAGGAACGGGAGCGGCTGTGGTTCTCTGCCGCCTCGTGGGGCCGAGCGAGAGCCGTGCGGAGGAGAGGGCCCGAGCTCACCTGTCACTCCAGGGCCCGTTCCACTCCCGCCTTCCCCACGGGTTCCTCATGCGGATCATGAACAGCTTTTCGGCCTTGAAGAAGGCCAGCAGCTGCTCCCCGAGGCGCAGCTTGCGGATGGCGGTCACCGAGTAGGCGTGGCCCTTCACCAGCCCCTGCTCTGTGGTTCCCAGGCGCTCGTTGGCGATGTCAGGCTACAGCCCGGAGGACACGGGGACACGGGGAGGCTCAGGCCTCGGCCGTGGCTCCTCCCCCACAGCCCTGACACATGGGTTCCCGCACACACACACACACACACAAACGCACACTCACATTCATACATATACACAGAAACACACGCACATACAGACATACACACACATACCCCCCCCCCCAACCTCTTGCTCAGATCTCTGTTCTCCTACCAAGGGCCCTGCTGGGCCACTAACCGAGGCAGAAGCCTTAGATCTGCCCAGGACTTGGGGGAATCTATTGTAAAGATCTTTGAGTCTCCAGGGAAGGCCTGGGGCATGAGGAGGCGTGACATGAGGAGGCGTGACATGAGGAGGCAGGGCACGAGGGAACTGGGAAGGCCTGGAGCATGAGGAGGCGGGGCATGAGGAGGCGGGACGGGAGGAGGCGGGGCAGGAGGAGGTGGGACACAGGGAGGCAGGGCACAAGGGAACTGGGAAGGCCTGGGGCATGAGGAGGCGGGGCAGGAGGAGGCGGGACGGGAGGAGGCGGGACATGAGGAGGCGGGGCAGGAGGAGGCATGACATGAGGAGGCGGGGCAGGGGGAGGTGGGGCAGGAGGAGGCGGGGCATGAGGAGGCGGGGCACAAGGAGGCAGGGCACGAGGGAACTGGGAAGGCCTGTCGGGATGTCAGCTCCTTGCTGCTGGGCCCACATCCTCCCCCCCCCCCCCCCCCCCCCCCCCCCGCCCCCCCGCCCCCATGGCCCCACCTCCCGCCATTCACACGTCATTCATTCATCCCCACGTTCCAGTGATCTTTTTGCACAGGCAGGAATTCGGTCAGGAAGGCCCAGACCGGGGCTCGCGTCCGCCCGTCAATGCTCATGAGACGTACCAGGATGGAGCAGCTGATGAGCCCGCCCCTGTTGTGGGCCTTGAGCAGGTCCTCGAAGAGCTTGGTCTGCTCCAGGAGGACCTTGCCGTAATTGCCCTTCCGCAGGTCAATGGACTCGGACACGGCTCCGGTGAAGTCCGTGATGGCGTCCGCGGTGTTCCCACCATCCAGCGCCTCGTAACAGCCGGCCAGCCTGGGAGTGGGAGCGGGAGGAAGGGGGGAGGCCCGAGGGGAGGAAAGGAGCCAGTTGGTGCCCAGCCTTCCCACACACAGCGGCCTCCGTCATTGTGCCTCCTGCCCGGGACTCCCTTTCCCGCACGGTCTGTGTTCCAGAATGGGAAGGTCCAGCACCCTCCAGAATTCCCTAATCCCCACAGTTCTCTGGCGGGCCAGGACATGTGACTCGGAGGCCAGGAAGGCAAGACTCCATGTCCTTAGAGTACAGCTGCCAAAGCTGGGGTGCCCACACGCCCGTGGCAGCGGCAGCGGGAGATGCTGCTGGCTGCTGCAGATCCAGCCCGGAAGCTCAAGGCTCGCTCCTCCCAAAGTAAGGCTGTAGATCCCAGCCCACCCTCTGCCTTTTCTTTGCATGTTGAGAGGGTGCTGCCCCACAGGGTCCCAGGGCTCCTTCCGCCTCAGATGGTCTGTGCCACAAAGCCCTTGCCCTGACTGAGCCTCCGTTGCCCCTTGCACACAGAGACGGGATTAGGGACCCGGGGTGGGGGAGGCCAGTGCTGTTCTTCTGGTCGTCTGGGAGCGCGTGCGTTAGCTCGTGCCCAGCTTCTGCTCAGATGCGGGTCTTTGGGCACCAGCAAACCCCGGGGTGGAGGGAGGCTCCCGTGCCCGGTGAGCCTCCTGAGTCTCTGCTCTCCCCCAGCCCCCCAGAAGGGCTTACTTGGCATAGGCCTTCTCCAGCAGGGCGCTCCAGAATTCGTTGGGCACGTTGGAGTGGCAGAAAATCAGCTCCCCGTTGATGGTGGGCAAGCGGTCATCAATCACCACGTCGGTCCAGTCGCCAAAATTCCAGAAGCGGAAGTGGAATATTCCGGCATATTTCTCTGGTTTCCGGGAGTCCCAATCCTGCTTCTTTGCCTCGGGGATCACCTGGGCACAAGAGATTGGCAACGGGAACAGCTGACGCTCCCTCGTTCCACAATGCCAAGGTCCCTATGAGGAGATCCCCGACACCCCTGGGCTGCCTCAATCATGGCTCCGGGGCCAGGCCGTCCTTAAGCTGCCTAGGCTGTTGTTCTGGGTGCCACGGCCATCCCTGGGCTGCCTAGGCCGTGGCTCTGAGCGCCACTGACCAGAGTGCCAAGAAATGAGGCTGCCATCCAGACATGGGGCAAGCGAGTGCTGAATGGGAGGACACAATTCCCAGAGGGCCTGAACCATGGGCGCCTGAGAACAGACACAGGCTCAGGATTACAAGGGCCACTTGCCCCCAGGCCACTGACTCTCTCACCCCCTCATTTCTTCCCATCTGCTCACTCATCTCCTCCTTCACTCACTGACACAAACGTGCTGAGGACTATGGATCAGTCTGCGCCCCCCCCCCCACCCAGGACATGGCACTTCCTTGACTTTTCTCCCAGCATCCCCAGGACAGTATGGAAGCGCACCCAATGGTCCGACCCCGCCGCAGCCTCCTTCTGGGCCCCAGGAGGCCAAAGTGAGCCCACTTGCTTTGGGCTGAATGAGAGCGAGAGAGCAGCTGATCCCACTCACTAACACCCCCCCCCCCCAGTCCGGCAGGGGCTCGCCAGCACACGCACCCGTTCCACCGCCAGGGCGACTCGATACCTTTTTCCAGAGACATTCTTGGAGGGCCAGACAGGAACAGGCCGCAACGAACCAGCAATTCCCAAGCTTCCCTTGGTGGAGATCGTGGGAGCTGATCCCACCCACAAACAGGTGAGGGTTGTCGCAGATATCCTAGAACAGAGGCAGCTCCCTTAGGAGGCCAGGCCGAGGCTGGCCTCCCCGGCTCCCTGCAAGCCTCACCTGGCTGGCTTCCTTTTGGCCACTGCCACTGGGCTCCCCCCAGAAGTGAGCGTGGGAGGGAGGGAGGGAGGGAGACAATGAGGGAGGGGTGAAAGGGATGAGTAAGTGAAGAAGAGAACGAATGGCCGAGTCCTCAGTGAGTGAGCGAGCACGCACCAGAGTGCGAATGGGCGACCACAGCAGCGAGTGCGTGTGAGGGAGGGAAGCACAGGGCACTCTGAGCGAGCCTTGGTGCCTATGCTTGCGTTTCACCAGGGGATTTCAGAGTGAGAAGGGACATTACAGGTCTCTGAGACCAGCCCTCTGTTTTTTCATATGGGGAAACTGAGGCTTGGGCTGGGAAAGAGCCTTCAAACTGAAGCCCAGAGAAGAGACTCACCCACCAGTGCACGTGGGGCTGTTCTGGAGCCAGAACCCCTGAGCCCTGGAACACGAGGTCCCTGTTCTTGCTTCTGTAGTGTGGCCAGCTAGCCAGGTGGATGGAGGCAGAGCGGGATTGTGGGAAGTGGGTGAACAGCTCACAGCACATGGTGAGTGGCTAGATTTGGCAAAGGACCCAGTAGGGCTGCTGCCTCTCCCTGCCCCTCTTCCTCCTCCCTCCTCCCTGCCCTCTCTTCTGGGCTTTTTGGCCGTGTTTCGGTCTGGGCCCGGGAGGTCCGCGGTGGCCAGGGGGGCGTCGGCGGGTGGCCCTTGGCAGCCGAGCCCCAGGGCCACAGAACACAAACGGATCGTCTCACTGGGGGCCGCCCACCTTCCCAGATGGCGCAGACAGAGCGGGGGTCAAGGGAGAGAGATCGCCCTCATATATTTTGATGGCCGTTAGTCAGGGCTGGGGAAGGAAAGCCCCTAAAGCCTCCCAGCTGTGCTGGCCCAGCTGCACTGCTCCAGAGCCAGGCCGTTTGTCAAACGGTTTCCGGGGACGGCGCTCGGCTGCAGGAATACCGAGAAGGCCGGCCAGCAGAGCCAGCCAAGCCCTTCCTTCGGGTGGAGCCACGGGCCAGTGGGCTGCCTCGGCCCCTCTCTTGCCTAGGGCCCCGCTGCTCTGTTCCCCCCCGCCCCCCAGATATAGCAAGAGTACACAAGGGAGAGGTGTGCCGGGGGACACGTGGTCAGTGGAGCAGCTGAGAGACCTGTGGGCGAGACCTAGCAGGTCTCCTCTTCTGACCTCCCTTTCCTCTAACGTGGGGGTGCCCAACCACGTGACCTCCGAGGACCTGGAGGAGAGAGCTAAAGCTCAGATGGGGCCGGCCTCGCCCCCGGAGGCTACCCTCGGCCATCCCCGCCCCCGGAGGCCACCCTCGGCCATCCCCGCCCCCGGAGGCCACCCTTGGCCATCCCCACCCCCGGAGGCCACCCTCGGCCATCCCCGCCCCCGGAGGCCACCCTTGGTCATCCCCACCCCCGAGGCCACCCTTGGTCATCCCCACCCCCGAGGCCACCCTTGGCCATCCCCAGCAGGTGATGAAGTGGGTGGAGAGAAAACAGGAAGAGATAACGATGAGAGAGAGGGGACGGGGGCGGGGGTGCTGGCCAGCCAGCCCTGGAAGCAAGCTTCTCCGAGGTGGTCGGGCTGCTGACGCCTTCGCTCCCGGACCTATACGACCCACTGCCTTCTTCCCTCCCCCCCCAGGGCATCTCTCTCACCCCATCACCATCTCCAAGGGCCAAGCCGGAGGCCCCAAGGTGGGAGCTTGGCAGGTAAGGGCAGGCCCAGGGGCAAGGCTCCCTCTCCCCACCATGGAGGCCCGGCACCGGCTCTTGTGCGTGCTGGTCGGGCTTTCTAGCTCTGCTGTGTCTCACACTTGCTCATGTGGACTCAGTGGCTTACAGAACCATCAAATCAGAGCTGGAAGAAACATTTGGGGAACCCTGCACACACACAGACACACTCACACACTCACACACACACAGACACACACACACACACACAGACACAGACACAGACACAGACAGACAGACAGACACACACACACACACAGACACATACAGACACACTCACACACAGAGACACAGACACACAGACACACTCACACACACACACAGACACACAGACACACTCACACACACACAGACACACTCACAGACACACACAGAACACAGACACACACACACTCACACACACACAGACACACACACACACACACAGACACACTCACAGACACACACAGAGACACAGACACACAGACACACTCACACACACACAGACACATTCACACACAGACACACACAGACACACTCACAGACACACACAGAGACACAGACACACACACACTCACACACACACAGACACACACACACACAGACACACACAGAGACACAGACACACAGACACACACACACACACAGACACATTCATACACAGACACACACAGACACACACAGACACACTCACAGACGCACAGACACACTCAAACACACACAGACACACACAGACACACTCACACACACACACAGTCATACACTCACAGACACACACACACAGTCACAGACACACACACTCACACACACAGACTTCTGCCGACAGCACAGCCTCTCAGGCCACTCCTGGCTCTCCAGGGTGCCCTTCTGTGCCCAGAGCCAAGGAGTGCACGGGCCTGTGAGCAGCCTCTGGGGCCAAACTACTTTTTCAAGAAGTAGCTGAGCCGGGAGGGAGGGAGGGAGGGAGGGAGGGAGGACACCCAGAGCTTGGGGCTGCGCCAGCCGTGTGGGTTGGGTCCATCACGGAAAACTCTTGGGACCGCTTGGGTGGGAGTGATGAGATCCCAGACTGAGAATGTAAGCTTTCCTGTTGGAAGGGATCACTGCTCTCTCCAGGCTGCCAGGGGGAGAGGTTACATCCAGTTAAGAGAAATGGAGAGCGATAAGGTTTCAGGCCTGGAAGGGACATCTTGGAGCCTGACCCTTTGTTTTTACATAGAGGGAAACTGAGGCTTGGGCAGGGGAAGGAGCTTGGGATTTTAAAGCTCATCAAGTCCAACCCCCCATTTTCTAGAGGAGGAAATTAGGGCATAAAGAGGTGGGGGGAGACTTGCTCAGGGTCACCCTATGTAGTGGTACTGAGGCCAAAATTCTCGGTTCAATTTCCCGTGTAGGTCCCTCGTTTTTTATCTCTTCCCAGGTCAACCGTAGACATAGTTTTGTTCGGCCCCAGAGGGCAACGCTAAAAGCACGCGATCGGCCATTTATTAAGTGCCTACTGTGTGCCAGGTACACCACCGGGGGTACCATGGGAGAAAGCTGGAGTAGCAAATTTTGACTTGATTTAGGGAGACATCGTGTGGGGTAGCGGAAAGAGAGGACCTGGGTTCAAACTTGATCTCTACTTGTCACCTGTGTGACCTTCAATAAGCCACTTAACCTCTCTTTGGGCCTCCATTTTCTCATCTGTGAAATGGGGGAGGACCTCCAGGGTCCCCAAAGGTGGATGGGCCAAACTCGAATTTCCCTGGACCCTGTTTTTACCCCCCAGGTAACCCTCAAGTTGCCCGGCCCCAAGGGGCAAGCTTCCCCGAGGATTTATTGGCCTCCTGGGGATCCACCACCGGGGTCCCTGGGAAAAGGGGGCCAAAACCAGGGAGCCCGTTTGGGGAGCAAAAGGGCCCCAGGTTTAGGCCTTAGCCCGTCGCCTTCCCCTTGGCCCTTTTTCCTTTTCTCTCTCAAGGGGAAGGCCTCGAGGGGCCCCCCAGGGGCCACTCTTCCAACCTGGGGGACTTAAACCAGATCCTCAGGGGGCCCCAGGAAAGGCAACCCAAAAGGCCTCCCTGGGAATTCACTCCGGGGCCAAAGGAAACCAACCCCATTCCTTCAGGAGCCAAATCCCCTTTCCGGCCAGGTGGTTCCCCTCTCCCACCCTTAATTTTTCCTCCTTCTCAAAGGGTTTCCTCAATGGCCCAAAATTTCCCTTAAAGCTTAACTCCAAGGGTCTTGTGAGGAAAAGGAAATTTGAAAGGTCCTGGAAATTAACTTGGGAGGGCCCCAATTCATTCATTTTAAAGGTTAAAACTTTTCATTGGCCACAATCATTAACTTTCCTTGTTTATTTCCTATGGCAAAATAGCATCATTTCACCACTACCTCCAGGCTTCTATTTTTACAATCTAAATAGCTTTTTCTTCCTATTTTTTCTATCTATCCCCTATTTCTCTATATCCTTGTATTTCTGCATCTATCCTCTACTTTCTTATTTTCTCTATCTTATATAATTTATCCTTTCTATCTCTTTTCTGTATTATCTTTCTATTTCTCAATCATCTCTTTTTGCCATCTATCCTCTTATTTCTTTTTCTGTATCTTTTCTCTTCCATCCTTATGTTTTCCTTCTTCTCTCTTTTGGTATTTGATCACTTTAATCATCTCTTTTGCCATCTATCAATCATGTTTTTCCTTTGTTTTTCTCTATCATTATGTCTTTTTCCTTTCTATTCTCTTTCTTTTTGAATTCTGTTTCTTATCCTCTCTCTGTTTCGTATCTATCAATATGTCCTTTATTTTGCAATTTCTCTTCCTTCTTAATCTATCTTTTCCTATTTCTTATCTATTCTCTGTTCATCTATTGCTTATCTTTCTATCTATTTCTGCTTCTTTTCTTCTTCAATCTCTTATTTCTGCATCATCCTTTTCTTTATCTATTTCTATATATTTTTATCTCTCTTTCATCCATTTCCTCTATCATCTCTGTAGTTCTGCATCTATCCTTATCTATTCTTAAATTTCTGTTTCTCTATTTCTGTATTTTCCCTAATTTATTCTGTTTTTAATCATCCTATGTTTATTCCTTCCAATCTCTTATTTTGATCCTTATTTGTATTTCCTTTCCGTTCTATTTTCTATCATCAATGTTTATTTTTCCTCTTTCTGTTTCTTATTATATGGCTTTAATCCTTCTTTTATTTCCTTTCTATTTTCTTTTCTATCTTTCCTTCCTTCCCTGTTTCTTATCCATCCTAATTTCTATTAATGCCAATCCATCTCTTTTCCATTATCGATCATGTATTTCCTATTTCTTATCTATTTCTCTATCATCTATATAGCTATCTTTCTATCTCTATTTCTGTATCTATTTCTCTATTCTTTGGTTCTTTCATCATCCTCTATCTATCTATATTTTCTTTATTTCTGTTCCATTTCCTCTATCATCTCTTTTCAACATTTCTTATCTATTGCTGCAATCATCTCTATTTCTGCATCTATCAATCATGTATTTCTCTATTTCTGTATCTATTTCTCTATCATCTATATGTTTATCCTTCTATCTCTCTTTCTGTATTGATCTATGTATCTATCGCTGCAATCATCTCTATTTCTGAACCTATCTATCAATCATGTATTTGCCTATTTCTGTATCTATTTCTCTATCATCTATATAGCTATCTTTCTATCTCTATTTCTATATCTATCTCTCTATTTCTGTATCTATCTGTTTCTCTATCATCTCTGTATTTCTGTATCTATCTATGTATCTATCGTTGCAATCATCTCTATTTCTGCATCTATCGATCATGTATTTGCCTATTTCTTATCTATTTCTCTATCATCTATATAGCTATCTTTCTATCTCTCATTTCTGTATCTATTTCTCTATCATCTCTGTAGTTCTGCATCTATCCTCTATCTATCTATATATTTCTGTATCTCTCTATTTCTGTATCTATTTCTCTATCATCTCTGTAGTTCTGTATCTATCTATGTATCTATTGCTGCAATCATCTCTATTTCTGCATCTATCAATCATGTATTTCTCTATTTCTGTATCTATTTCTCTATCATCTATATCTCTATCTATCCCTCTTTCTGCATCTATCTAATCTATCTTTGTATTTCTCTATTTCTGTATCTATTTCTCTATCATCTATCATTTATTTCTGTAACTCTCTTTCACTGTAACCTACCTATTTCTGCATCTATCTAATCTATGTATTTTTCTGTTTCTCTATCATCTACCATCTATGTATTTCTGTATCTATTTACCTATTTCTGTATCTATTTCTCTATCGTCTACTTCTGTATCTATGTATTTCTCTATCATTGTAATCTCTCTCTCTATTTCTGCATCTATCTAATCTATGTATCTCTCGATTTCTGTATGTTTCTCTGCCATCTATAATCCATGTATTTCCTGGACAAGTCACTTAACTGTTCTCTGTCTCTAGTTTCCTCGTCGGCAAAATGAGCATCATAACAGCAGCTACCTCCCAGGGCTCGTGTGAGGAGTAAATGAGAGAATATTTGTAAAGTGAAGGAAATGTTTTCTAGCCACATATTATCTACATATATACAGCACCCACTGTGTGCTTAGGCCAAGTTAGGCCAGACCAAGCTGTGCTCTCGCAGCTCACGGTGGGGAGGGGAAAGGGATTGAGACACAAAGCCAGAGACATGAAATGACACACTAAGTGTTTTGGCCAACCACAGAAAGGAGCCCTCTGTATTCCCCCCCCCCCCCGACTCCAAAATATGCTCTTCCCTGCTCCTCCCTAAAATGAGTGTTCTCCCTCTGGCCCGGCCTGGCCCGGCCTTGGAGTCAGCCTCTTCAGCAGAGCCTCGCCCTGTCCAGGGCCCCTAGCCCTCAGCCTTCAGCGATGTCCAAGGACGTGGAGACCGAGCCAAACTCCAGCCTTCCCACAAAGAAACGAGACATTTCAAGGCGGGCAGTGTTAGAGCATTATTCTTCCGAATCTCACCCTCGCCATTTCCTATCCCTGCTATCTCTCGGACGGAAGGCAGCCCGGTGTACCGGACGGAACGGCAGCCTTGGAATTGGGAGGCCCGGGCCGAAGTCCTCCCCTTCTCCATCCCAGAGTCCTCCCCTTCCCCGCCCGGAGTCCTCCCCTTCCCCATCCCGGCATTCACTAGGTGGGGGGCCCTGGGCTGAGGTGCCCGTGAATCACCAGTCTTCACTGGTGGGGCGGCTTCTCTGCTTCCCAGCTGCCCCCGGGAGCTCCCTATGCCAATGAGATCACAGGGCTGGACCAAGAAACTCCCTCCCAGCCTAAGTGGTCAGAGAGTCGGAGGATTTCTCAGCTTGGCCCCTGTCCAGCCTGCTCTGCTCCCTTTGCAAACACTGCCCGCTCTGGGAGGACTGGCTAGTGCTCTGGAGCCCCCTCAGGATCTGGCAGGAGCTCAGTGCAGGCCACAGGAGGGGCCGACACGGGAGGGCGGCTCAGGGGAGGTTGGAAAAGATTGGAGGAGGAGGAGAACGAGGGCAGGAGACATATAGAGCTTGGTGGCCCTTGGATGGCATGGGAAGGCACAGCTCCAAGGCAGTGGGGGAGGTGGTGGGGACTTTTGGACCCAGGGCTGGAAGATGGGGTTCTCTGCAGAGGCAAGTGGGGAGTGGGCCACTGGGTGACAGTGCCGAGATGGAGAGAGGGGCTCGAATGAAGGAGGGATGGCACAACCTCGAGGGCCTTCCAATATCTTGGCAGCGGCCCCCTGGGAGCTTGGACCGGCCCAAGCTCTCGCCTCCTTTTGGCGGCCACTTCTCCTCAGCTCAAATCCTAGACGTCGCGTCATAGGGTTTAAAGCTGGAGGAGACCCCGGACGTCCTTATCGGACGGAGGAGGGAAGTGAGGGCCACGGTCACCGCCAGGACCCAAAGCCCGGGCCTCTGCACATTCTGCCACACTGCCTCCCTCAGAGTTAGGTGATTGAAAGGGCCCGGGGGCTGGCTGGACTTGATCTTTGGTAAGGTCCTCAGTGCTTGAATCCCTACAAGGGGGGTCAGGTTCCCTCCTAGCCGTTTTGAACGGGACCCCGTTGCTTGATCGCCCCCTTCCTCCACTAGAAGTAAGCTCTTTAAGGACCGGGCAGGGAGCGAGAATTCATTGGAATCCCTAAGACCGGAGGGAGGTAAGAGCATCGTTCCTTTGCTGACTTTGCCACTGTACTCCCGGCACCCCCGGCGCCTCCCGGGCACCTCCCGTAGCTCCCCGATGGGCGCTAGGCCAGGTCCCACGGCCCCCCCCTTTTTTCCTTGGGCCTTCCCCCCCCCGGGGGGGGGAAAAGGAATTTCCCCGGGTTTTTAAAAAACCCCCTCTTGGGCCCCTCCCTTGGGGTTTGGTTTCTTTTTAAAGGTTCCCCCCCAAAAAAATTTTTTAAAAAGGGGAACAAAAAATTGGGAAGGGGGGCCCCCTGGCCGGGCGGAACAAACCGAAAGAAACCCAAGGGGCCCCCAAAAGGAAACCGTAAACCCCCAAAAAAAAACTTTTTGGGTTTCCAAAATTTTAAAATTAATTTAACCCTTTAAAATTTTTTTTTTAAAAAAAAAATTTGGAACCCCTTTTAAAAATTTTTAAAAAAAAATTTGGAAAAAATTTCCCGGGACCTTAAAACCCCGGAAAAGGGAAAAAAGGGGAAAAAAAAAACCCCTTTTAACCCCCCCCCTTTTTTTTAAAGAAAAAAAATTTTTAAAAAAAAATTTTTAAACCCCAAAGGGGGTTTTTTCCCCAAAATCCCCAACCCCCCAAAACCCCCTGCCCAAACGCCCCCCAAAAAAACCCCCAAAACCCAAAGGGGCCCCCTCCCGGGGTTTGCCCAAAAAACCCCCGGGTTTTCCCAAACCCGGGGAACCTTTTTCCCCAAAGGGGGGGAAAAAAACCCCTTACTTTCCCCCAAAAAAAAAAGGGGGGGCCTTTCTTCCCTTTTTTCCCCCCAAAATTCCCTTTTTCTTCCGGCTGGGGAAAAAAAAAAACCCCCAAAAAGGTTTTTAACCCCCCCCCCCCCAAAACCCCCGGCCCCAAACCCCAAAATTCCCACCCTTTCCCGGGTTTCCCCTTACCCCAAAACCCCTTTCCCTTCCCCCCCTTCCCCCTTTTTTGGGGGCCCCGGGAAAACCCCCCCTTTCCCCCTTCCCCCCCCCCAAACTGCCCCTTTTCCCCCCCCCCCCCAAACCCAAAAAAAAAAAAAAAATTTTCCCCCCACCCCTTTTTTTTGGGGGGGAAAAAAAATTAAATTTTGGGGAAACAAATTAAACCCCCCCAAGCCCAAAACCCCCCCAAATTCCCCTTTCCACCCCCTTTCCCAAATTTTAAAAAAAATAAGGGCCCCCAAAAAAATTTAAAAAAACAAAAAGGGCCCCCCCCGGCCCCCCCGGAACCCCCAGGGCCCTTTAAAAATTTTTAAAACCCAAAAACCCCCAAAAGGCCCCCCCCCCAAAAAACCCCCAAAACCCCCCCCAAAAACCCCCCCCCCCCCTCCCTTTAAAACCCGGCAACCTTTTTTGGGGGGGGGGCCCCCCCCCCAAAACCCCCCTTTTCCCAAGGCCCCCCCTTAAACCGGGGGGGCCCCCCCCCCGGAAAAATTTGCCCCCAAAAAAAAAAAAAAAAAAAAAACCCCCCAAAAAAAAAAAAAAGAAAAAAAAAAAGGGGGGGGGGAAAAAAAAGAAAAAGGGGGGAAAAAAAAAAAGGGAAACCCCTTTTCCCCCCCCCCCCCCCCCCCCCCCCCCCCCAAAAAAACAAAAAAAAAAAAAAAAAAACCCCCAAAAAACCCAAAAAAAAAAAAAAAAAAAAAAAGGAAAGGGGGGAAAAAAAAAAAAAGCCTTTAAATTTTTCCGAAAAAAAAAAAAAAAGGGAAAAAAAAAACCCAAAAAAAAAAAAAAACCGGGGGTTTCCCAAAAAAAAACCCAAAAAAAACCCCCCCCCAAAAAACCCAAAATCCCGCCCAAACCCAAAACCCTTTAAAAAACCCCCCTTCCCAAAAAAAACCCCCAAAAAAAAAACCCCCCCAAAAAGAAACCCCCCAAACCCCAAAACCCAAAAACCCAAAAAAAACCCCCCAAAAACCCCAAACCCCCCCCCTAAAGGGGGGGGGAAAAAAAAAAAACCTTGGCCCCAAAAACCCCTTAAAAAACCCCAAAAAATTTCCCCCCCCCCGGGGGGCCGGCTTTTAAAAAACCAAACCCCCCACCCCAAACCCCCCCCCCCCCCCCCCCTTTTCCCCCCTTTTTAAAACCCCAAACCCCAAAAAAACCCCCCGGCCCCCAAAAACCCCCCCAAAAAAAAAAAAAAAAAGGGGGGAAAAAAAAAAAAAAAAAACAAAAAAACCCAAAAAAAAAGGGGGAAAAAAAACCCCCAAAGGGAAAAAAACCCCAAAAACCCCCAAAAAAAAAAAAAAACCCCTTTTTTTTGTTCAAAAAAAAAAAAAAAAAAAAAAAAAAAATCCGGTAAAAAAAAAAAAAAAAAAAATTTCCCCCAAAAAAAACCCTTTTTTTTTTTTCCCCTTTAAAAAACCCCAAACCCGCTCAAAAAAAAAAAAATCAAATTTTTAAAAAAAAAAAAAAAATTTTAAAAAAAAAAATTTCCAAAAAAAAAAAAAAAAAAAAAAAAAAAAAAAAAAAATTTTCAAAAAAAAAAAAAAAAAAAAAAAAAAAAAAAAAAAAAAAAAAAAAAAAACCCAAAAAAAACCCAAAAAAAAAAAAATAAAAAAAAAAAACCCCAAAAAAAACAAAAAAAAAAAAAAAAAAAAAAAAAAAAAAAATTTTAAAAAAAAAAAAGGGAAAAAAAAAAAATTTTTTTTGGGGGAAAAAACCCGGGGGGAAAAAAAAAAAAAATTAAATTTTTCCCCCAAAAAAATTTTTTAAAAGGAAAAAAAAAGGCCGGGCCAAAACCCCCAAGGCCCGGGCCCAAAAAACCCCGGTTCCCTGGGAAGGGGCCCCCCCCAAAAAAAGGGAAGGGGGCCCCCTTTTCCCCCCCCGGGCCCGGGGGGCCCCCCCAGGGGGGCCCGGGGGGGACCCCCCCCGGGGGGGGGGAAAAAAAATTCAAACCTTAAAAACCCCCAAAACCCCCCAAATCCCCCTTTAAAAAAAAACCCCCTTTTGGGTCCCCCCGGGGAAAAAAACCCCCCCTTGGCCCCCAAAAAAAGGGCCTTTTCCCCTTTGAAAAAAAGGAAAATTACCCGGGGCTTGGGAAAAAAAGGTTTTAAAAAAAAACCCGGGGGGAAAAAGGGGGAAGGGGGGGGGAAAAAGGGGGGGCCAAAAAAACCCCAGGGAAAAGGGGGGGGGTTTTTTGGGCCCCGGGGGCCCGGGGGTTTGGGGGGGGCCCGGGAGGGGCCCCCCCCCGGGGGGCCCCCCCGGGGGGGGGCCCGGGGCCCCGGGGCCCCCCGGGGCTGGAGGCCTTGCCCGGGGGGGGGGGGTTTTTGTTTCCCCCCCGGGGGGGGGGGGGGCCCCCCCGGGGGCCCCTAAAGTGGGGGGGGGTTTTGGGCCAAAGGGGGGGGGGGGCCCCCCCCGGGGCCCCCCAAAGGGGGGGGCCCCCTTTGGGGAAAGGGGAAGGGGGGGGGGGTTTGGGGGCCCTTCCAGGGAAAAATTTTTTTTGGGAAACAAAAAATTTTTGGGGGGGCTTGGTTTCCCCAAACCTTCCCCCCCGGGCCCCCAAAAACCTTTGGGAAAAAGGGGAAGGAAAAGGTTTTTAAAGGGCCCCGGGGGTTGGGTTTTTTTTAAAAAAAAAAGGGGGCCCCCCCCAGGTTTTTTTTAAAAAGGGGGGGAAAGGGCCCCCCCCAGTGGGGGGGCCCCCCCCAAAAAGGGGGAAGGGGCCCCGGGAAAATTCCCCCCCTTTCCCCCTTCTCCCCTTCCCCCTGCCTTTTTTTAAAAGGGGGGGTTTGGGGTTTTTCCCCTTTTTAAAATTTTTTGGGGGTTCGGTGGCAAAAACCCCCCCCCCCCCCCCCAAACTTTCCCCCCCAAAGGGGGGCCCCCCGGGGTTTGGGGTTTTTTTGGGGGGGGCCCCCAAATTTAAAGGGGCCCCGGGGGCCGGGCCCCCGGGGGGAAGGGGGGGGCAGGGGGGTTTTGGGGGGAAAAAAAATAAAAAGGGCCCCAAAAATTAAAGGGGGCCCAGAAAAGGGGGAGAAAGGGGCCGGACCCCAAAAAAAAAAAAACCCCCCCCAAAGGCAATTAAAATTCTTGGGGGGGCCCCTTTTAATTTTTCCCTTTCCCTTCCCCAAAGGGGTTTTTCCCCCCCCCCCCCCCGGGGGGGGGGCCGGAAATTGTTTTTTTCCCAAACCCCAAAAGGGGGGGGAGGGGAAAACTTGGTTCCTTTTGGGGAAAACCCCAAGGCCCCTTTGGGAAGGGGAAACCTTTCCCCCCCCCCCAACCTTCCCGGGGGGTTTTTTTTCCTTTTTCCTTTTTTAAACCCCCCCCGGGGGGGTTTTTTCCTTGGGGTTTCCCCCCAAATTTTTCCCCCCCCCCCCGGCCCCCCCCGGGGTTTTTTTGGGGGTTCTTTGGGGAACCCCGGGGGGGTTTTTAATTTTTCCCCCCCCCGGGTTGGGGCCTAATTTAAAACCCTTTCCCCCTTTTTTTTTTTCCCCCCTTTGGGGGGGTTTTTGGGTTTTTTTTTTTTCCCTTTTTTTTTTGGGGGGGGCCCCCCTTTTTTTCCGGAAAAAATTTTTAAAGGAAAAAGGGGGGGGGGGGGTTTTTCCCCCCTTTTTAAAATTAAAAAATTTTTTGGGTTTTTTTTAAAAGGGGGTTTTTCCCCCTCCCGGGGAAATTTTGGGCCCCGGGGGGGGGCCCCCCCCTTCCCAAAACCCCTTTTAAACCCCCTTTTCCCCTTAAGGAAAGGGGGGGGAAAAAGGGGGGGGTTTCCCCCAAATTTTAAACCAAAAAAAAAGCCCAAACCTTTGAGCCCCCCCGCCCTTTTCCCAAAACCCCCCAAAAGGGCCCCCGGCCTTTCCCCCCCTTTTTCCCCCAAACCCCCCAAACCCCCAGGTTTGGGGGCCCCCCTTTTTTCCCCCCGGGGGGGGGGGGGGGGCCCCGGGGAAGGGGCCCTTTGGGCCCGGCCCCGGGCCTTGGGCCCCGGGGGGCCCCCCCCCCCCCGGGGGGGCCCCCCCCCCCACTTTTTTGGGAATTAAAAAAAATTTTTTTTCCCCTTTTTTTTTTCCCCCCCCCCCCCTTTTTCCCAAAATTTCCCTTTTTCCCCTTCCCCCCCTTTAAAAAACTTGGCAGGGGGCCCCTTTTTTTCCCCCCTAAGGGGGCCCCCCCTGGTTGCTGTATCACACGTGGCTGATCGAGGTCCCCTCAGACCTTCACTTCTTTTTCATTAGAGCTGTTGTCTCCTCGCACCTTTCCCATGTTCCATTTGTGAAAGTGATGCTTTGGATTTAAATGTAGCCTGCTGGGGGTGGGGGGTGGGAAATGGGCTGCTAACCTCCACGATTTCTAGAAAGTAGATTGGGAAACCTCTGAATTGAGTTCCGGCTCCTTGCCCGCCCTGGGTCTCTGGGAAGCAGCTGGCCCTTGCCGTGGGCGGTCATAGGGAATGCTGCTTTGGACTGGGGGGGGGGTTATTGAGCAGGGCGGTAACCTTCCTCTACTGTACTCCATAGTAGCACTTTTGGAAATTCTGTCAGGCCAGACTGGAGAGGAAGCTGGAGGCAGGGAGGGCCAGGAGGGAAGGAGAGGGGGGAGGCTCTGGCCTTGGAGCACCTCGGAAACCAGAGACTCAGAGCCGAAAGGAACCTTAGAGATCACTGAGGCCAGGCCTCGCATTTTTCAGAGGGAGAAACAGAGGCACGGAAGAGTCCCTATAGAGCTGAAGACAGCGTCAGCTTCTCTGACTCCAAAATGGCCCTGCCTGTCTCATTTTCATCAGTCAGGATACAGGGAGGATCCCTCCCTTGTTCATTCTTCTGGGGGGCCCCCGGGGAGTGTTGGATGGCAGGGCCTGGAAGGAAACCTTGGGCCTGCAGGAACAGACCATGCCGGTCCTTGCCGGTTCCGGGGAGCCCAAGGCAGCCACCCCCTCCCCCACCCCGTTTACCAACCCAGCATTCAGGGCCACTCGACTGCCCTGTCCTAGCCTTTAGAAAAATGGCAGTGTCCTTGGAGTTGCTCTGGGCCCCTTCCCTCTCCCTGGCCCCAGGTTCAGGTACTGAGTAATCGCTCAGCAAGTTCCCTCCGGCCCTCCCCCCAATCCCCCCTCTCTTGAAAAAAAATAACTTCTCGTTCCAAGGACGGGCTCTTCTGGGGGCCCCTCCCTCTCGACATGAGGCGGTGTCAGCGTTGGCCCAGTCTCGCCAGTTCCGGGGCATGGAGGGCTTAAGCCAGAGCTTTCCCTTGGGGAGAGAGGCCCCGGCTCTGTGGAAGGGCACCGCCGCTGGTGGCCAGCAGCCGGGGAGGTTGGGGGAAGAGCGCGGGGGGGGGCCTTCTTGGAGCCTCCAGACTTTCCCGTGGGCAAGGCCGGCCCCGGCGGGGCGTCGGCATCTTAACCATGGAAAGAGATGGTCACCGAATCCCTGCCCGGCTCTTGCCGGGCACACCTGGGGCCCAGGAGCTGCCAAACATAGCACCTTGCTCGGCGGGGGGGTCCCGGTGTCCGCTGGCCCTCGGCATCTCCCTCTGCCAGGGGCCCCCGGTGCCGCCCCCGTGCCCGAACGTGCCATTATCTAGCATTAGGGGCCCCGTGACGAAAAAAGGGGAGCTGTCGGCCAGAAATCTGGAAAGCAAGTTTTATTTTTGGAAAATGACATTACACGCACCTTGCCAATGTACACGAAAATGAGAAAATGAGGAAGAACAGACATTGTGAGCAAAAGCTCGCATCCCAGCAGCCACTCTTCCGGGGGGAGCGTGACACGTCGGTGGGCCCTCACGGCCACCTTTTGGCCGCTGGAGGGGTCTGTACGCGGGGAGCTGCTCTAGACCTCCAGGTCCTCCGGTGCAACCGAGTCCCCAAAAGAGGCCGGCTCCAGTGGTCTGCTGTAGAGAGAAGGGGCGGCCCGGAGGGAGAACTGGCCCCTCCTAATGGCTATCAGGTTGCAGGACTGTTTGGGAAAGGCCCCCTCTGCACCCCCCCACCAAGGTCTTTGCTGTTGTCAGCATTCATCGGCTTTCCTAATACTGGGTGGTGAAGGACCCGGGGCCAGGCCGATCCTCTGAAGCTCCGATGGCCCCCCCCCCCTGCAGCCCGGCCGGCCCGAGAGGGACGGCATCCAGGGACGAGGCACAGTCCTCCAATCTTATCAGAAGGTGAAAGATGGCTTGGCTCGCCCAA
Organism: Sarcophilus harrisii; assembly: GCF_902635505.1. Taxonomy (NCBI): domain Eukaryota; kingdom Metazoa; phylum Chordata; class Mammalia; order Dasyuromorphia; family Dasyuridae; genus Sarcophilus; species Sarcophilus harrisii. The sequence continues at coordinate 77,328,294 of NC_045432.1, read as the reverse complement.
GGTTTTAGCATCAAGGGGAACGGGGCCTTCAGTCCCAGGGTTCCCGGGAAGAGGCCAGAGGCAGCGAGGACCGGTCCGTTGCACAATGGTTTTTGGTTTTTTGCCCACGTAAATTGGTCTCAGATCTGTAATTTATGGCCAGAGACAGCCTGGGGCTAGGGAAGGGGGAGACGGGGAGAGGGACTCGAGAAAAGACGAAATCTTCCCTTTCGGAAGTCACCGACAAGGTCACCGAGGGACGGGATGTCTGGTACCATGCACTGACTCTCCAAAGCTACGTACAGTCTCTAACACTAAATTTACAGCCCCGGCGTCCCTAATGGTGCTGGGGCTCCCTACTGCCCTTAACTGCGCCCACTCCCCCCCTTTAAAATGGCCACAGAAATGGTTTCTGGATGCGCCAAGTGGGGCGAGGAGGTGACCATAAGGCTTCAGAGAACCACCCCATGTGACAGCCAGCAAGCGGCTCTGGGCCCTGCCGTATGCTGCTTCCGGGGAAGCTGGGGCAGGGGTCACTGTCTTTAAGCTGCAGTCTGTGCCGGGGCAAGAGCGTGCCATCCTAGTACCGTCTCTTGCTCTCCCGCCTCCCTTGATGAAAACGGAGGAGTCGGGGGAGGCAGGCCCCGGACTTGCCCCTGCACCGGCCCCGCTGGGTGCGGGCCTGGGGGGCACCCGGAAGTGCCAGGTCTGAGCGCCCCCCTGCGGGGTGCCCAGGCGGGCCACTCTCAGAGGGCGTGCGCCCAAACGTCCCGTGAAGAAAGAACGTCTGTTAAAATGAACGGCTTTATACAAAGTGGACTTTGTTAAATACTTTTTGCATTTCCACCGACCCCCCCCCCATCCTAGCGAATCCTAAATACAACTTAATTCTTACGCTTGGCGTGCCCCCCACCCCCCACCCCCAACGTGGCTCTGTACAGATGGCTTAAAGTATGCCAGCTAAACTTTAAACCTCCTCCCCCAACCCAACCCCTCCCTCCATTCCCTGCCCCCCCTCCTCCCCCCCTCCCAACACCAAATGACAATCAAATACATACTATGGGCTCTCAGGTATAGCGGATTGCAGCTTTGTTAACTATGAGCAAATCGAAAAAAGACCGAGGGGCTGTGAGAAGATGGCACGGGGTTGCGATCGGCTGTCCGCCCGCTTCTCGGCTCCGCAAGATGGCGGCCCGGCCCGGTCAGCCGGGCCCGGGGCTGCCGGGGGGAGCCGGGCAGGTCGGATGAGGATGAAGATGAGGAAATCGAGTTGTGGAGGTGGCCAGGGGGCAGATGGCTCTGCTCACCTGTAAGATTGTGTGTGTGTGTGTGTGTGTGTGTGTGTGTGTGCACATGCACGTGCAAGGTGGCTGAGAAGGAGACAGGGAAAATCCTTCAAGAGGTCCAAGAAGTGGGGCGTGCTGGGTGGGCATCAGAGGCCTCAAGTGGTGGAGAAGCCACAGGCCTCCAACTAGTGACTTGGGACACATCAGGGGGATGAGCTGTTTTACTTGGAGGGGGCGGGGATTCTGCTCCCACCAGCCTCTCTGGCAGCGGGCTGCCCCTTGGATGGCAAATGGCACGGGGCCATGGGGACAACGCTCTACTGTCCAGGCCCTGGGTTCTCCGAGTAGAGAGCCGGTCTCCGAAGGGCCTGGATGACGGAGGTGGGTGGCCGGGCAGCCCTGGCAGGGCCAAGCCCCAGGGGGAGGAGGGTCCCCGGTCACATTTGCCTTTTCTGGGCTCTGGCTTGGACTGTTCCCGGTTGAGCTGGGAACAGGAAGAGATAGGGGCAGTAACAGTAACAATCTTTAGATAGTTTCTTTGCAAAGGGGATACAAGTCCTGCATGGGGATCTGCCACAGGAAGCCTGGAGGGAACGCTTAGGTGAACTGTTTCTTGTCGCTCTCTCCAGCTCCGGACCCTTCCCGGCCATCCCGAAAGGCACTCCGGGGGCGAGTTGGGGGAGGCCGAGGCCTGCGGCTTTGGCTGGAGAGGTCCCGGCCGGCAGGCCGGTGTTGCGGGTCCTCAAGTAAAAGGACCAAGAGGAAGTAGCAGTGAGACAGGGCCGTACAGAACCGAACCCGTACCACGTCCCTTGGTAAGGAAGGCCAGCAGGAGGGGGCGCCTTCACTGGGACCCGAGAGAGAGCAGAAGGGCTCCTGGGTGGCCCAGAGGGAGGAGTCCAGGGCCAGCCTTCAAGGCTTCCAAAGCCCAAGAAAAGACATAGGAAGGAGAACGGGCTCCTCTCGAAGGGGAACACAGAGAGGATCATGAAAATGTGGGCAATGCAGAGAGAACGGGGCAGAGGAGATGAGAAAGGGCCACATGTGGAGCAGGGATCTGGAGAGAGTGGGCGTGTGAGCCAAAGTGGGCCATGAAGGGACGGCGGGACAGCAAGTAGTGGGGACAGAGAGTGACGGCCCAGAGAAAAAGTGGGGGCTCAGAAAGAGTGCTAGTCGCAGAGAGGCCCCCAGAGAAGCCAGAAGGTACCGAGGGCTGATGGGAAGTTCAAAAGAATCTGAAGAAAGGCACAGAGAAAATTGGGGCCACGGAGAGAAAAAGGAGCTTGCAGAAGCTACCGAGAGAGCAGGGCCATAGCAAGGAGAGTAGAGGTAGAGAAGAATCCGGGGGCCCCCAGAATGGGGGCAGTCCCAGAAAGAAGAGTGGCTGGAAGACAGTGGTACAGAGAGAACATGGAGGAAGGGAGCGGACATTGTGTACATTGCAGGTACAGGGAGAAGGCCAGAGGCACAAAGAGGAAGAGATGGGTGCAGATACAAGAGTCAACACCTGGCTACTCAAGACTCTGAGGGGGAGCAAGGGGCTCATTGTCAAAGCGTTGGGGACATTTCTAAGACTTGATGACCTTCCTGACCCCTTGGGCCCAAAGGGAGCACGGGACTGGTCGGAGAGGCCGCCTGGGTCTCTGAGCAGCGTTAAGGTCAGCCACAGGCAGATGGCCAGGGTGGGAGTTTAACTCCTTCCCCGGTGCCTTCTGGGAGCAGTCTCCGGCCACAGGGCCTGAGAGAGTCAAGCCCAAGCTAAGTGGGCGCAGGAGAAGCACCCAAAGATAGGCACCAAAGGAAGGGCTCCAGCTGATGATGGCCACACCAAATCTTGCAAAGAAAGTATTTGAAAGCTCTAAGAGGAAAGCTGCTGGGCCAGCGGGGTGCATTTGCTCAGGAGATAACGGGTAGTCTAGCAGCTGAGCACGAATGTTCCCCCAAGGGAGGGCTGGGTCTCGTGCTCCTTCGACCTCTCGTCCTACTCTAGGCCACTGGGGCTCCTTGGGCCCTTTCTTGCCTTCCTAGAGGGCCCACTCTATCCTCTTGCCCCTGTGCTTCCCCTCAAGGTTTGCATCTTACTTCCTCTGGGGTGGGGAGGTTGGACCTTGTACCCTCTGCTTGATGAGATTGGGGGGGGGGCGGGTCCAAGACATGGCTTCTCTCAGAAAGCCAGGGGAGGAAAGGCTGAGCGTACCAGAAGGGGTTCCAGTGGGAGCCAGGACCCCTTGACTTCCGGCCCTGGGCCTGTGCCATCTTGGGCAAATCCTTTCTTCTTTTTGACTCTCCCTTTTATTCTGTACCCCCCGAGTGCGGTAGAGGAGATAATTTCAACAAGCCCTCCCGGTACCCACGTTCTCTATCTCAAGGTCCCTCCCGGGCTGGCGCTGACATGTCATTCATCATATTCTCTCATGTTACGCCACGTATAGCTCAAGGTCCCTCTCAACTCTGAGCTTCTACGTGCCTAAGGGCCTTTCCAACTGTAACATTCTGTGTCCACAGGGGCCCCAAAGGTCCCAGGGTGCCAACGGCCAGCCTCGCTTTGCTTTGCTGACGCGCGTTCTCTCCGAGATGGCTCTTGCCCTTATCTTTCAGCTCGTGCCCCCCTCTTGACCTCATTTAGGAAAACGGTCTTCCCTTCTCCATCTACCCCCTACTCTACCTTGTGTGCCCTTTTCTTTTACTTAGTCTCTGTTTCTATTTCTGCAGGAAATGGGAACGAGTGACGGCCGTGCTGTTCGATACATCTATTTTATCTGTGGGGAGGTGGCTCGGAGGGCGGGGGAGGCAGCAGATGCTTGCCGGGCCACTCGAAATCCGCTGACTCTGCTGGAAAGAATCCAAGGGACCCTTGAGGGAAGGAGGCTCAGGCCGGCACTGGCCCAGCTGGGCACCAAGGGCCCCACAAAGGGGGTTCACACAGCTCAGTTTCCAAGAGGCTGTCTCCTGAAGGTTTTTGGGATCTTGTGACGGTGCTCATGAGTGTGTGTGGGGGGGGGAGGCGAGCACGGGGACAAATCGCTTCTAGCCTCGATCCGAAAAGGGAAATTCCCAAGCCGGGATCGGGACCCAAGGCTGCGGTCGGCCCCAGATGACACTGACTTGCCAGTCAACTTCCCCTCTGTGGGCCTCCTTTCCTCAACTATAAATGAAGGAGTTGGAGCAGCTGACCTCTTGTATTCCCTCCAGATAGGAAAAAAAGCCCATATATGGCTGCATTCTCCCAGCATCTCTATTCATTAGAATTGGTCTCCATTCTCAATTTCATTGTTATGGTCGCCAGATTTTAAGACAAACGCCATCTTTGCCTCAGAAAGGGAAGGATACCGTCTCGATCTGTAATTACGAACAATCTAAACAAAAGAGGGATGATTTATTCTTGGAAAGGGTGAAAGAGCTGAGCAGCTCTGACGTCTGGGCTGAGGAAAGCTCACCAACTGCTAAGGCGGCCGAATCTAGGGGCACGAGTGGGCCCCGGAAAAGCAGAGGGGACTGGGAATTCATTCATTACACCCATTAGGGGACTGATAATATTGGTTAATGAATAAGCTGGGAAAAGGCCCATGAGCAGGTCCTTTTTGGGCCTACGCTGGGTAAATACACAGGGAACTCAGCTGGGGATGCAGGGAGGGCTCCGAAATGCCATTCCCTTTCTTTTATTGCATGAATGGAGGGGCTGGCCCGCCCCTGACACGTAAGAGAGTGGGCATCCCAAGGAACGTGAGCCTGTTCTGCCCCGCAGAGGGTCCAAGGAGGCCTGTTCTTTCCTAATGGTGATGGCAGGAAGTGCCCCACAAGCAAAGCTTGTCTGCCTGGATGTCATATCACGGGCTCCGTGGAGCTAGTTAGGGAAAGGTGCTCCTTCGGAAGCTAAAGAATCGCAGGAGATGAGCCAGCGCCCATGGTTTGGGAGCCTTGGGCTTCGATCCGGTCAAAAGAGATAGCAGGACTCTGGTGGGAGCCCACCAGAGCTGAGAAGGAGATGACTAGTGGTAAATGGCTTACTATGCTCAAGCAAAAGCAAGGATCGAGACCGTGGGGGACTGGGGCTGAGGCTTTAGGCCTTTGAGGGGTGACCAGTAGAGCCCTTCTTCCTCTGTTCCCCACCAAATGGATTACACGGGTACTCGAGTGCAGCCCGCTTCTTCTTCCAATGAATTGACAATGAGCTCCCGGGAAGAAGGGAAGGGAAGTGGCCAGGGTATCCTTTCAACTTCCCAGGAAAAAAAAGAGAAGAGGAGGAGGAAGGGAAGAGACCCTTGGCCTTCATCCTGCCCTTAAGGATCAAAAGAATGAAAGTAGAAGGTCTATTCATCATGCATTGCCTTGGCTCTAGTGGCCAGTCTTGAGCTTAACTTGGGTAATCTGGGGTTCGAGTCTCGACTTTGCCGCCTACTGCCTGTGTGATATCGGACGAATGTTTTCCTCCCTCAGTTTCCTCCTCTGCAAACGAGAAGGTTGGACTAAAAGAATCTAAGGTCCCTTTGGGCTCTGCTGTTCCACGATCCCAAGATCGGAGCCACACTTCTGCCCCAGTGCCCTCCATTGCCAGCATCGTGTGACCACATCAGTGGGCAGTGGCTCAGGCTGAGGTAGCCTGCAGAGGACACTTGATGTTGACACAGTCACACACACGCTCATGCGCGCGCACACACACACACACACACACACACACAGCTCGCTCAGGGTAGGGTGGTGAAATGACCCCAGATCATTGAGTAGCCAAGCCAAGCCAAGGCAAGCCATCCTAGCCCATCCCATCCTAGCCTTCCCTGGCCTTTCTAACACACGGGGAAATGGTGGCGGCATCAGGAACTTTTCCCATCTGTTGCCGTCTCCACTGGCTGGTATGACTCCCGATCTCAGGTGAGGTCTCAGGACTTTGTGGAGGAGCTCCTGACTCAAAGGCCACGGCCAAGCCAAATCGGGCACCCAAGGAACAACAGCATCTCCAAGCTGGTGGTGACAGGAAGGGCTGAGGATGCGGAGGGAATGGCGGGACCCGCTGGCGCGTAACCGTTACAAAGCTCATCTGAAGGCTGGTCCCACCACGCGGGCCATGGCTGTTCTTGGCATCCCCAGAAGGCAGTTTGGCAGCGATGGCATTGTCGCTTAACTCGGTCATCCTCTGACAGTCTGGAAGGTCGTCGTCGGTGGTGTCGGAAGGTTTCGTTCTCTGCACGTGGTTTTTCAACAAAAGACAAAGCCCCGGCTTCGAAAAAAGGAGCGGGGAGAGTTTACTCCTGGAGCACAGACATGAGGTTTTTGTTTTTGCTTTTTTATAAAAAGGAGATTGAGTTCTTGCTATAAAACGCGACTAAAAGATGGCGGCCCTGAAAACAATTTCTCACAGTGTTTTCAGCGTGGATGATTCACAAGGCATTCGACAGAAGACGGAGAGCTAGGCCGTCACCATCGCTGCCAAGAGGGTGAATGTGGCCTTCCAGAGTGGCTGCTTCGAGTCCCTCGGGCCCAGCTGAGCGGGCTGGCTCCCGGGCTCCCACTTGGCTTGTGGAGGAGGTGAAGGAGTTGGCTGTGCTCTCCGGGGCCTACCGGACACGCGGGCCTGTCTCGGAATCCCTCTGGCGTGGTCAACTTCACTCAGGACGGTGCAGTCACCCTACCGTCACCAGTGCTGGCTTCCCTGCGCGTCCCACCCCCTTGGCATCCCAAAGCGGTGTCAGCTGTCAGGCTGGCGCTTTGTCAGGGGTGCGAGCCGAGAGACGACCAGCATCAGCTCCCACCCCCTGGCAGCCTTCTTCGGACAAGGAGATCGGGGGCACTTTTTGCCCAGTTGAGGATTCACCGAGGATTTTTTTTGCTCCAGATTCCCTTTCCCCCCACCCCTTCCCCCCCAGCCATATTCTCGGTGTGATTTGAATGAGCTACCCTCCATGGAAGGCAACCTATAGAATGAGACAAGAATGAGCCCTGTGGGGGCTCAGAAATTTCCCAGAAGGTCCGTGGAACGGCACATATCACATCCCCATCAAATGACTCAAAAGAATGGTATCGATCTAACCTGATTTGATAACTGTGGATTTGTGGCCCAGAGGAGGAATCACAGAAAAAAAAAACCCATGTTAACTCTGCGTCCTTTTTCTTTTTTTCTTTCTCTCTCTCTCTCTCTCTCTCTCTCTCTCTCTCTCTTTCTTTTTTTTTTTTTTTTTGAAACTTGAAAGCAATAATCGCCCTATTGGACACTCTAGCAGAAGTACCATACTGTACAGGAGGAAAGTGGAAAGTTGGCCTCTGGACGCTGGACACGGTCTTCTCTTCACATCGAATCTCCCAGAGAGTCGGAGTCATCCAAAGACAGAGGCAGGTACAGGTCCTGGAAGAAGAAAAGGAGCCAGTGTTAACTTGCCTTCACACCAAGTGTGGGAACCTAGGAGACTCCTAGATCCCAGTGCTGGCTCAGCCATGGAACTCACCAGGGGCCCTTGGAGCCCATTCCCTTCTCTTGACCTCAGCTCTCTCCGCTGTAAAATGGGAAAGTGGATTAGATGATGGCTAAGGCTTCTTCTAGCTCTGACACTGTGGGATCCTATGGCCCTCCCTAGCCATCCTTGAGTCTTCAGATTTCCTTTCTGTAAAGTAAGGGGGCACTCCAGTTCCTCCCAGCACTAACACTCTATGATCACATTATACCAGAATCATAGAATCTCAGAGCTGCAGGAGACCTCAGAGGCACACCTAGGGTAAACTGTGCACGAGCGAGCAGGAAGACGATGAGCTGCGTCCAGCCTCCGTGTGAAGACTTCCCTGGCGGGGGGGCGAGAGAGAGGGAGCCTGTTGCCGCCCTTGGCTTTCCACTTTGGGCCGGCTTTCTCCCACGGTTAGAAAGCGGGTCCCAATGTCAACGTTCTGTGTGACCGCTCTCCGCTGGGAAATAAACTTGCTCTTCTGGAGCCAAGCAGAGTGAGCGGGAGTTGTCTTCCACACGTCAACCTTTGCATACTGCAAGAAAGCTATTATGTACAACCCCAAACTTCGATTCCCCAAAGCAAACCATCTCGGCTTCCTCAATCAGCCACATCTTCGTGTCCTTTGCCACTCGTTTGCCCTTCTCTGAAAGCGAGAGGGGGGCCTCGAGTCATCCCAGACAAATAGAATATGTCTGGGGATGGGGAAGCCCTTCCCGTCACTGGCAGTCCTACCGTTCTTTCTGCTAGCTTTCTCTCCTTCTCCATGCTAGGATTTCTTTACCCGTGAGATAAAAACCCTCCTTACTGGATTTTTTCCTAGATTGGTCCTAGAGGACCAGGATGAAAATGGGGACTTTTGGGGTTTTGATAATGCAAGATGGGTTGGGGCACTTTGGGACAGTGGAAAGAGATCTAAAGTCCTGTGCCCTTCCTAGGCCTCAGTTTCCTCCCCTGTGAAATAAGGAGGTTGAACGAGAGGGTTACTAAGAACCCTTCTCATTCTAATAATATATGGAAAATTCATCAATAAATCCTTGTTGACTGTTAAGTGACCATTTTCCTATCTTGGTTGAATTTCAGTGTAAACAAAAAAAAAGGGGGGTTGTGGTGGTGGTAATTCTGTCAGATTTCTGGAGGGAATGTTTGATGCTTTCAAAAGAGCTTTCTTATGAAGGCCGGGGGTGGGGCTAGTAAATCACCAGCATTCTGTACCCCTGGGTCTTGGGATCCCTCAGCTGAGTGTAGAACTACCCCTCCAACCTGTGGCCCATATTCTGGGGGAAATATAAGGACGAGGCTAGAAATCACCTTCCTTTTTAGTTTCTGTAGATGGCTCGTTTCTTCTGAAATGCATTGTTTTAGGATCTACTGACTCCCAGAGTAAGCTTGTGCAGCAATCGAAGCCCGTTGCTAAAACCCATTCATCACTACTACGGGAATGGCTCGATAGAGCTCTAACGCCCATCTTTGCCAGCGTGAGCAGCTTCCGAGCCAAGCTGGCCGTTGAGCGCAAATAGATACTCCAATCTGCTCTCAAGTTCGGGAATATCTTGAAAGATGAGCAGACCTGGGGCTTGAGAGTGGCTGTTTGGGGGCATAAAGAAGGCTTCATGATATGGCAGTCTGCTTTCTGGCGGTGGTGTCTATCTAACTGGAAGCAAATCACCCGGAAGCCCTTGAACATCAGCTTTCTGCACGAGGCATTTCTGCTTACGCCGCAGAGTGGCGCCATATTTCTAGCCATGCGCTTTCAGGGATCCTTTGCAGACATCTTGTGGAATCCCCTTTTAGGGGGAACTCACACGGAACCCCTCTCCACTCCGTCCTGGGCTTCTCCTATTTCTCTGAATCCTTCATATGCACGATTCCTTATGGTAGTGCAAGACGCCATTCCATTTATCTGCCACCATTTGTTAAAAGCCATTAGCAAACTATGGTGGGCACATATTTGTTCCCAGCTTTCTCTTACCACACGCTGTGCCGCTAGAAATCTCTTAGTACATTGGGGTCTTTCAATACCCTCTTTGGGATATAGTCCCAGGAGGGGGATCTCTAGGGCAGAGTTACAAAGATGAACTTTGTCCTTACGAGATAATTCCCGATCGTTTTCCAGAAAGGTTGGGCTGATTCAACCCCTCCGACGATGAGTTTTCCTATTCTTTTCTTTGCGACTCTGACGGCCACGCGGCGACACCTCGGGAGGATTTCTGCTTGCCGTTCTCTGTCCATTCGTGCTTTTGAACACGTTTTTCCTGACGGTCGTTGACAATTCATTTCTTCACCTTTGTTTTCTACTTGCCTGAGACCACCCACCCCCGGCCAGAGCAGGTCTCTGGGCCAGGGGCCAACAGCTCCCTTCCTTTGGCTCATAATTGGAAAGCAACTGGTGGCCAGAGGCCCAAAGAACCAATCAGAGCAAGTGGGTGGCTGTGGTACCTGCTGGAGTTCCTGGACCCGGCCCAAAAGCTGTTGAGACAGATGAGGAGCTCGTGTGGTATTGGAGTCGTTGAGATGGAATGGGAACGACGTTCCCACCTGGCCGGGTAAATAAAGCAGAAGGGGGTTTAGTAAGGTATAAGAGACATAATACCTTGTGCTTCCGGAGGCTCCCGGGGCTGGTGGGGGTCGAGATTGGCGACTGCTTTGACTTGGGGGTGGACAGCTGGCTGCTAGATGTCCCGTTGGCTGGCCCGAGAGAACAGAAAAGGCAGGCCCAGGTCAGTAGCGTTTCAAGTACCCGGGATTCTCCGTGCTTGCCCCCCACCCCCACCCCTCTCCCAGGGACATCAAGTCCCGTAGCAGGTCCCAAAAGTCAATCACACACGAATCCCTCCCTTCCCCACCAGGCAGGACTGGGGCACCGCTTCACTGGGAGCTCAAGACGCTGACCGTGGAGTGACCAGGCAGGATCCCCCGAGGGGGTCAGGCAGGATCTGTGGTAATCAGAACTCCAGGCCCCCACTCTCTCCCCCTTTCCCATTATAAACGCAGGTTTAGGTCAATTGATTAAGCTCCACTTCTCCCCCATCGAAGTCACGGAAAGCAGATAGATGGTAATGGGAGACAACAGGCCCGTGCTCATGAAAAGGAGAGAACCGGAAGGAGCCACTTGGTCTTCCTTTCTCTTTTTTTCTGAGGCAGTTGGGGTTAGGTGACTCACCCAGGGTCACACAGCCAGGAAGTGTTAAGTGTTTGAGGTCACATTTGAACTCAGGTCCTCCTAACTTCAGGCCTGGTGCTCTATCTACTGCGCCACCTAGCTGCCCCATCCTTTCTTTCTCAGGAGAACAGGGCTATTACGGGGAGGGAGAGTTCCCACTGGGGGAACCCCAGAGAGGTAGCTCACTGGCCGGGGCCTGGAACACTGGGGGTTCTCAGTTGGGGAAATGCCAGCCACAAGTTCCAGGATGAGGGAGGGGATCTAAGGGAAAGCATCCCCGGCATGGTCTTCCTTCCGGTCTCGGCTTCCCCGCCGCCTCGCTGTGTGGCCGGAGACCGGACACTGACCCTCTCTAAGCCTCCCTTCCTCCCTCGCTGCCCTGCCCTGACCCATCGCTTGTGGTTGGCAGTAGAAACTGGGATAATGAATGAACAGGACCTTGTGACCACGAGGGATTTTGCAAGTAAATGTAAGAGATCATTCATAACAACACAGAGCGAACGGCCGAGGAAATTCTCAAATTACGAAAGGATCAACTAGGGAAAGAGAGGCGCTGGCAGGGGAGGGAGAAGCAGACCGAGATGAGCGAGGAGCAGGCTGCAGGCCACCACCGCCCCCCTCCTATTTGTGCCTGATGCTTGTCTCTCCCTTCTCCATGTCCCTCTTCTGGTCAAAGGGACCACCATCCTTCCGGGCTCCCGGGTTCCCAGCTGGGCCACAGGCTCGGACTCTTTCCCCTCCCTTCCCCCACATGGAGAGCCCTCCAATGCCTCTCAGCTCAGTCACTGAAATAGTCTCCCCGTTGGTCTTCCACCCTCGCCTCTCCCCCATTCCCAGCAGGCCACTTTAGGTTCCCTGCAAATCCTTGCCTGCTACACCCGCTCGCCAGCTACTCCGGAGCTACCTTGGCTCCTTTTGGCTGCTCAGCTTACTCTCTAAACCAGCCTAATGCTCTCCTGGGGTCCATAGAGTTAGAGCCGGAAAAGAACCTAGAGGCCAGCTGGTCCAATTGGCTCATTTTACAGATGAGGAAATCGAGGCCCAGCAAAGGGAAAGGACTTGCCCTTGTGGCACAGCTAGTAATCAGCAAAGCCAGGATTCAAATTCTGGAGTTTACATTCAGTTCTTTTCCATTGTCCACAACCACGGGCATTGTAGGCTGCCACAGAGGCTCTGAGTTTGAATTCTGCTGCCGCTTCATGTGATTTAGAACAAGCCACTTAAGCTCTCCGGACTCTCTGAGCTTCGGTCCCCTCCTCTGCAGAAGGAAGGCCTTGGACTTGATGGGTCAGAGCTTCCTTCCAGGGCTCAGCCTATGAGCCTGTGAGCTTGAAGCAAGCAAAAAGAGATCCCCCAAAAGCAGGAAAGAAAGTAGGGAGGGAAAGGGAAGAAAGGAGAGGAGAGGAGAGGGAGAAGAAGTGAGAAAAAGAAAGAAAGAAGAGGAGAGAAAAGGAGAGAAGAAGAGAAGAGGAGAGAAGAGGAAAGGAAAAGAGAAGGGAAGGAAGAGAGAAGAAAATAGAAAAGAGAAGAAGAGAAGAGTAGAATATGGAGGGGAAGAGAAGAAGAGAAATGAGAAGAAGAAAAAAGAAATGAAGAGAAGAGAGAAAAGGGAAGCAGAAGTAAGAAGGGGAGAGGAGAGAAGAGATGCTAGAGGGAAAGAAAGAAGATGAGTGAGAAGGGGAAGAAGAAAGAAGTGAAGAGAAGAGAAAAGAAGAGAAGAAAAGTGAAGGAAGAGAGAAGAGGGGAAAAGAGAAAAGAAGAGGGAAGGGGAGAGGAAAGGAGAGGAGAGGAGAAAAGAGGAAGAGAAGGGAGGAAAAGAGAAAAGAAGAGGGAAAAGGAAAGGAAAGAAGAGGAGAGAAGGAGAGAAGAGAGAGAAAAAGATAATAATAGAGAAGTGAAGAAAAGAAGAGAAGAGAAGAGGAAGGAAGATGAGGAGAAGAAAAGAGAAGGGAAGGGAGAAAGAAAGAAGAGGGGGGAAGAGAAAAGAACAGGGAAGACGAGAGGAGAGGAGCCAAGAGGAGAGGCTCATTCTCTAGCTTGGCTGTTGGGACCACTCCGTCCCCTCTAGCGCCACTGTTGCCCGGCAGGCCCACTCTTCTCCACAATCATTGCCCGTGGGGTCGGGCCAGATGATTTGTTCCAATCTTGCAGAATTCCTCTGCTTGACCTGCTTGGTGAGCATGGCAGAAAGGGGAAGGAGCTCGGCTTGGCAGGAACTGCTCTTCCCAAAGCCAGGCAAGCTCTTGGGGCTCTCTGCTCCCTTTTCTGGGAGTCCACCGAGCATCCCTTTAGTGAGAGGGTATGGGACTTGACAGGGGTCTGAGCTCGCCGGCCTGGAGCGTACAGACTCGGCTCTCTTGTGTATTTGGAAAATCCGGCAATTTCGCTAGTTCCTGCCCTGACTCTCCCCAGTATTTGAATACTTCAATTCACTTTGAGTCAATCCAGTAAATGCCTATCGTGTGCCCGTGCCGTGCCAGGAGCTGTGCCAGGCGCTTGGGACACAAAGACCAAAATTTGCCTTGTTTACTAGCAGCTTTTTGTTAGGACGCTGGGGCGGGATGTGGAACCGGGAACTCCTCAGAGGGATCCGGACGGGCCAGCGTGGCCCCCTGGAGAGTGCCCTGGACCCGAGTCGGGAAGACCTGATTGTGCACCAGCTGCCCTGGATGTGTACTAGCTGTGGGACTCCAGGCGAGCCTGGATGCCTCACTTTCCTCCTCTATAAGAAGGGGGCTAGATGAGAGAACCTCAAAGGTCTTTTCTAGCTCAAAATATATCATCCTAGGATCACAGTGAGAAGTGAAGAGAAGAGGAAAGAAGAAGAGGAAAAGAAAGGAAAAGTGGATGAAGAGAGAAGAGGGGAGGAGAGAAGAGGGGAGTCTGGAAAGACTTGAAGAAACAGAAAGGGGGGAGCAGATACCGCTACACTTGGGCACCCCGGGGTGAAGGTTGGATTGAGTTCAAGGGCTCGGCTATTCGCCTATTTTGTGCAGAACAGAGACGTCGTGAGGGAAAGTCAAACGGAGTAAGTCCGGAAAGGGAGGACTATAGTTAGCTCAAATGGCCTGGTAAAGGAACTCAGGTTTTACCCGCTAGGCGGTAGGGAGCCACTGAAGGTTGTTTTTAGTATGAGACTGACATACTCAGAACTATACTTTAGGAAAGGGTATTCTGACAACCTTGTAAATGATGGATTGAAAAGGCAAGAGCCTAGAGGCTAGGATGCAACTTGGGAGGCTGCTACAGGGGTTCAGATGAGAGGGGATGGACAAAACCCTTCCCAGCTACTATCGAGTATAAGAGTATAAGAGAATAAGAGTCCACCATGGGAGTAGGAAGCAGAAAAGGGAGCGGATACAAGAATCAATAAGATTGGCTATGTGTGGGGAGGTGGGCTAAGGGATGTGGAGGAAGAAAGAGGGACCTTTCCCACACCTCCTGGGAAGATCAGACTTTGTGGTGCTGGGAACACAGCTCAGAAGTCTGGGGGATTGGGCACAGTACCCCAGCAGGAAACTGAGGGAGGGGACAATGGGAGGGGAAAAGACTGGAAAATGACTCCGGGAGAAAGGCCCCACTTAGGTCTTCCCCAGTCGGGAAGAGCCGCACAGGTGTTGCTCTCCGTGGCTCGGCCTTCTCGAGCCCCGGCTCGGCCGAGGAGCCGGGCTGTGGGAGGCGGCGGCGCTGGGGCGGCCAGCGTGCGCCTTTCTGGGTCTGCTTGGCTGATTGCCCGCTGCCTGGAAAGGCTTTTGTCTCTTTCTCTCTCCAACCCTTCCATTAGGGGAGTGGGAGATGGCGGGCCGGAAGCGATCCCTTCCAGAACTGATCATAGGGTTCCGGGCCAGACTCCGCCGTGGGCTGCCAGATGCTGCCATTGTTGAAGGTCTTCTTTTCATCTGAAATGGATTCTGTCGAATGGGCGGACGACGGTAAGTAGTTATTAATCCTTCGACTAAGGGAGGGAAGTGATGGATCTGTCACTGCCACATTTCCCTTTGGAGGAGGGTGAATTTCCCCAAGGAAATGGTGGCTCTCAGAGGCGGGGGGTGCAGAGATCTTGTGACTCCTTGTCCTCTCCTGTGTGTGACTGGCATTCTGGAAGCACCCTTCCCCTCCTGCTGCTTTGGACCCCCAGCGAAGCTCTCCTGGGAAGAGCTGCATGGGGGTGGGGCAAGAGACGCCCCACCCCCATGGTGGTACCAAAAAGCCGAGGTAGTGCATTCCCTTTTGCTTTTGAGGCAAGGCTGCACGACCCCTTCTTGGGGTTATTGTAGACGGGCCAGCCCTCATTCAGGTTTGAGCCAGGCCAGTGGCCGCCATCAGCCCTTCCGGTTCAGAGAATCAATGCCACCCGTTAGAGCTTGAAAGTTGCTTAGGAAGCATCTCGAGATCTGTTTTTTCCAGATGAGGAAACTGAGACCCAGAGAAGCGGACTGGCTTGTACAAGGTCACGTAGCTGGTCCGTTACACAGCTGGACCCATTTTTTCATTGATTCTATTGCTGGGGTTTATAAATCTTATCTAAGTGGCTCAGAGTCAGCTGTGACGCACAAGACAGAGTTGAGAAGAACCCCGATATCCCAAACTTTCCACTGACCTGGATTAACTCATATATGAAACACTATTGACAGAATTTGCATGGGTTAGTCTGATGGTCTTCACAGTCGGGTAAAGTTAGTTAAGTACATCTACTCCTTCATTCAGCATTCACTGAATGCCTACTGAATACCCAGCCCTGCCCTCAGCAACTTTAGGTGCTTAATGGCTAGACCGTTGCGTGGATGGCAATTCTGATGACCAGGAAAGGGCTGGCTTTCTAGAGGGGGCACGTGAAAGCACCCACTCTAATGGTGTGGCTCGGGGCCACGTCCTCCCGTCTTGGGAACATTATATATCTTAATGCATTCTGTCCCTATATCGGGCACCACGGAGACATATGTGGTGTCCGGTGGCAATGCCCCCTTAGGCATGCAGAAGTCAGCATGCACAGCCAAGGAAAAGTCACTTACCATCTTGGTCGTTACCTGAGTCAGCCGGAGACTTGCTTCTACGCACGGGGCCGGGACTCTTTGCTGAGTTCTTTTGAGTCTTGGGAGATGACTTGGTGCCAGTGGTGGCAGCTGGGGCACCTTTCATGACTCGGCACTCTGGGGGGAAGGCGTCCAAGTCAGTGGGATGCAACGTGGAAGAGGTCAAGGTTGGGACCCCCAATCCTCACACCCTTGTGAGCCCCTCGTCCAAGCCTACATGTGATAAGGGACGTCCCCACCCCTACGACTGGAAAGTGGCGGAACTGGGTGGGGAACCCATGTTCTCTGACCCCAAAGCCAGCATTCTTTCTGCTGTCCCACAAGGCACCACTAAGGGCAGCCTTAGAAATTCAAGAGCTCAAAAAAGGCAGCATAGGGAAGTTGCTCTGCAGACCTTAAAGGGTTTCCAAAACGCCTGTATTTTTATCGGGTATTGTTGAGTATGATTATGATGACTTCCAATTCTACACATGGGACAGAGACCCCAGGAGAGGGGCTTGATAGGAACCGAGCATTTCATTCATGGTATTCCAGAAATGGTTTGTTATCATGGAATAAACCCAAAGATCTGGAGTCGGAAAGGACGATAGAGAGCCTGAAGTCTAGCCCCCTCATTGTGTGGCTTTTGAACTCAAAATCGAAAAGAGGGACATTAAGGGCATACAGCTGGGAAGGACTTTGGTAAGATCTGGGCTTGGTGGAGAGGAATGACCACAACCAAGGCCAGAGCCTGCTCCAGGCTCCAAGAAGCCTGGGCTACAGATGAGGAAAGCCAAGTGGAGCCAGTTGGCTGGCTTGCCAGTCAGGGATGAGGCAGGGAGCGGGAAGGGGAGCTGGGCCTGAGAGCAGTGCCAACCCAGCTTTCCCATTGTTATTCTGGCTCAAGCTTTCTGTCTTCCCTGTGCTTCCCCAAAGTGCTTATTTGGAATCCAATAGCTTAATTTTGAGTCTCTGCTCTGCCACTTCCTAACTGGGTGAACTTGACCAAGTCATTTCTCTCTGGGCCTGAGGATCTCCTCTGTAAAATGAGGGCATTGGGCCAGATAGCCTTTGAGATCTAGTCCAGTTCTACATTTGTGTTCTACTGCTCCCTTTCAGGTTTCCTTCCTTCCAGCTCCCTAGGAAGTCCCAAGCCCCTTTTCTTGGTTGAAGTTAGGAAAGGGGAGACTGGTCCATAAGCATCCTGGGAGAACTGGGCACGGACTAGTCCTGTGGTTAGGTATAGAGTGAGGGGAATGGCTCATGGATCTGAACACCTCAGGTTTGCACTGCTTACAGGAGTAAGTGGGAGCAGTGGGGAGAAGAAACCAGTCCCAAGGACAGTAAGATGAGTCTTGCCACAGCTTCACGCCCCTTCTGTCCCCCACCCAGCACCCTTCCAAAGCCACCCGAGTGAGCTCACGGAAATCTCAAGTGGTAAAATCACTACAAGGACTACAAGCTGTAGGGGCCATCCACACTCACCATTCTCATCCAGGGAAAAGTCATCCTGGGCATAGCGGAATTTTTCAGGACCACAGGCAATAAACACATCATCGTCACCGAAGAAATCATGGAGACAGGTGACCTGTAGAGAAAACACACATTTGTGGGCGCTTCTGTTGATGGGACACCTGGGATACTCATGGCCTGCCAGGGACAACTGGAAGGACCCCAATCTTCCCTGAGCTCTTTAGCTCATAGACAATATGGAGTCACAAAATTTTCAAATTGGAAGGGGCCTTAGAGCCACCAAGTCCGATGGACCTGAAAGCGGTCATCCGGCCTGTGTTTGAGGATCTCCAGTGAGGGGGAGCCCACTACTTCCCAAGTCCCCTTGTTCCACAAACTAAATCTGCTTCTCTGCTCTCCTTCCACCGTTCCTGGGTCTGTCCCCTGTCCCCTGTGGCCTCAAAGAAAAATTGAATCCCTTCTCTTCCACAAGGTAGTCCTCCAAATCCTTGAAGGATTGCCCATTCCTTCATCTTCTCCTCATATGGAAAGGACCTGAGGTCCCTCCCCATGCTGGTGACCCTCCTCTCTTTGTCTGTCACATTTTCAGTCAACAAGCATTTATTAAGCACCTGCCAAGTGCCTGGCACTGCGCTAATGCCGGAGAAACGAAGGCAAAGAAGAAAACAGTCTCTGCCCCAAGGAGCCACTTTCTGTTGGCAGAAGCATAGAATGAAATACAAGGAAATTTGAGTGACGTTTCTAAGATGTCAGACCCCTTCTGAGCCTCAGTTTCCTTACCTACATCTAATGGAACTAATGGTTCTCATACATCCCAGGGGCTACAAGATCACTGAGTATACTCCCCTTCATTTACTGAGGTCCAGAAAGAACGAGTAATTTGGGTATAAATCCCTGCTCCGCCACCTATTACAGTTCTGCTGACTCCATACCCAGAAGGCTTTCCATTGTATGAGGCTGCCTCTACCCTGGTTTTGGAGGTTTCATACAGACCACACAGGTGACTTCGGGTGCAGGAGGGTAGGTGGGAGAAGATCACACTTAAAGCCAACAGCATGTCCCCCCAGTTCCCAGCATTCTCAAACTAATGTCAAGTTTTCCAGTTGATCTTCCCCCTACCACCTGTCATCCTCAAGAATCTCCCTCTTCCCAGGAACCCTTGACCCTTGCATAGATAATACTTGATAGTTGACAAAACATTTCATAGTCTCTGGAGCATATTCACATCCATTCCCCTCTTTTCCTTTTCCAAATAGACCCAAATTGAGAGAGGCAGGAGTGGACTAGCTTATATTACTAAAGAAGAAGCTGAACCCAAGAGAGTGGAAGAAATAGGCCTAAATAAGCAAAGGAACCAAAACTCACAGGGTCACAACTCACCATCCAATGTCTTTTGCTCTATATTTTAACATCAAGAACAGCATACACCACAGCCACATGTTTGGTTAATCTAATGTGGGGCTTGCTGTGCTCCCTGGCACTAGATCAAAATGAGTCAACAAATGATGCAATATGGCGGCCAGAAAAAGAGCCAATCGAGTCTTCGGTTGCATTAAGAAATTGTATTGCTGCCAGCTGCCCTAATCGGTGCATATCTGGACAGTGTTGTAGTTAGTTCTGGGGGCCAGTTCCGAAGGACAGTGAGCAGCACCCAGAGGAAAGTCATCAAGATGATGGCCAACAATTCCATTGAAGGACTGTTGCGGGACTTGGGAATGGAGATGTCAGAGGAGGGAAAATTTGAGGAGGGGACATTTCCTGGCTATAGGTCACTCATTGAAAGGCTTAAAGGGAATAAGCTTATTATGCTTGGGTCCCAAGGCATTGCTTGCAGCAGCAGCAGCAGTGTGTGTGTGTGTGTGTGTGTGTGTATTGTTCTCCAATACATGAAGGACAGTCACAGAGGAGAGGGACTCCGGTTTTGCTTGCTTCCTTTCCCTTCTCTCTCAGGCCCAAGGGTCAAAGGCGATGGGAATGGCTTTTTTCAGAAGTAGATCTGAGTTCCAGATGGGAACTTCTCAACAATCAGAGCCATGCTAAATAGAACCGGCTGCCTCAGGAGAAAGTGAATTCCCATCTCCGGCTGTCTTCGAGGAAGTTGGACACGTCCCAGCCCTGTCCAGGATGTTAAAGAGGGGATCCCTGTTGGGGTCCACATTGACCTCCATGTGATCTAGCTTGGGCCACAGGGAGTTTATTTTCTGCTCTCACATCTGCTACCATAAGACTCTGGCACAAATGGGACGTGATATTTCTTTGACCACAAGTCAACTGAATTTCCAAAGGGACCTTCCTCTAGCCCCCTGGCTTAGCTGTTTCTCACAGCAAAGCCCCTCTTTGAGATGAAAAAAACAGCTATTGTAGCTTCTTGCTGACTAATTAGTGGCACCCCCCCCCAGTCTCTGCCATGGGCACTGGATTGGGCCATTTCTGACTCATTTGTCCTCTGGGCGATTAATCCCTAGGATTTGAGGATTTAGGGGTGGAAGGGACCCTGGAGGAATCTAGTCTAATCTCTTAATTTTACAGAGTGGGAAAAGGGGAGCCAGGGAGAGGAAAGTCCCACAGCTAGTGAGTGTCAAAGCCTAGGGATTAGAACTCGTGGCCTTGCCTCCCAATCCAGCAGCTTGTTCTCCCCGAGTCTTCTCTTCTTCAGGCTATGGAGTCATCATTCCTTCAATTGATTCTCATGTGTCCTGAGCTCAAGGCCTTTTACCATCCTGGCTGTCCCCTCTAAACATTCTTCAGTTTTTCAATAGCCTTCTTAAAACATGGCCCCCAGATCCAAGCCTACTACTCCAGATGGGGGCCCAATGGGGCAAAGGACAGGGAGATTGTCACCTCCCCAGCCCTGGAAACTTTGTCCCTTACTTGGGCCTGGTATTTAGGATCCTCTGTGTCTAGATCCAAGCAGTCTTTCCAGTCTTATCTTCCACTACTTCCCTTTCCCAGAATCTGTGCTCCAACTAAAGGGAATGATGGGCACGACTGGCTGTTGTTGCCTGTTGGCTGCTCTTTCAATCACCGGGACCATAGATACCCCAGCCTTTATCCTGCCTGCCTAGTTGCAGACCCCTGCTCTGCATTGACTTGTGGGTAATAATGGGGTTTCTAACCCTTAACCCAACTGGCTCCAACCTCAAGACCCTCTTGCTTCTCAGTTCCAGGCATTGCCCGGCCAGGCGTGCTCAGCGGGACCTAGCATGCTCGCGTCACTGTCTGCCAGGCTCCTGATCCTGCTTCCAGTGAGCTCTCTGGTCAGTTGGAAAAGTTCGCCCTCAGAGAGTGCCCTTACGGGGATCAGTGGCAGCCGGAAAAGTAGGAAGGGCATTAGATCACTGCATTTGAGGGCAGAGCACCAGTAGCCGATTCCCAACTTTTCTCCTCCCTACCTGCAGGACCTCGGACAGATCATTTTCCCTCTCTGTACCTCAGTTTTCTTCCCTATAAAATGAGGGGGCTTGACCAGTCAATTATTAAGTGTCTACCATGTGCCAGGCACAGGGCTGAGAGTTGGAGATACAAAGAAAGCCGTGTCTTCCTTCTCCCCCGCACGGGTCCACATCCAGGCCGGCCCAGTACCAGGCCTTTTATACAGGGGTGTATGGGGAGCGTTGTGGAATTGACCCGAACAATACTCTTGCAATGGGATGCAAGATGCCCAAAGCCCTCCACCCACCCACCCCCACCCCCGACCGCAGCCTTCTGCAGTCCCCGCCACTGCGTTCCTATTGTCCTTGGCCAGAATTTGGGGGGCCGGGGGGACCAATCATTTCCCTCCTTCTTTATCCTCCCAGGAAAGGCCGGCCAATCCAGGCCCACACTTGCCATGGTGATGTTCCCCTCCACGCAGGCAGCATCCTGCATCAGCCAGGCCCAGCCCCTCCCTCCTCCCCCGCTCTGCGGCTGAACCACTGCAGTCTCTCAGACAAAGGCTCCGATGGCAACTATCTCAGTGACCTCATCGGCGGGCGGCGGGAGTGCTAGAGGTGGCAGTAGCAGCACCCGCTCAGAGCAGCCTGATTAGCATCTCAACAGAGCTCCAGTCCTGTTCAGGGCCTGGGCCTCTAACTCCATTCAGTCTCCCTCCTCCTTAGCCCCAGCCCCATTGAAAGAGGTCAATCTGCCCATCCCAGCATGCTGAGCCCCTGGGAGCCCTTGGGTCATTGTTAGTCTTCCCCAGGGCAGGCCAGGACCGACCTGCCTTACTTGGGTTGGGCTTGGGTGGGCAGGGGCCTGACAGCCAGCTGGCCTTTCCCACACTGGGTTGTGGTGCCAGCCGGCCAGAGGGGGAGAGCTGCCCTCAGCGGGGCAGCAGGCTGGCCCCACACGGGCCAGTCCCCCATCAGATGGAGCAGTTGTTGTTGCTCAGTCATTTCAGTCATATCTGACTCTTTGTGACCCTCTTTGGGCTTTTCCTTGGCAAAGATACTGGACTGGTCTGCCGCCTCCTTCTCCAGCTCATTTTAGAGATGAGGAAACTGAGGCAGTTGGGGTTAAGTGACTTCCCCAGGGTCACACAGCTAGGAAGTGTTAAGTATCTGAGGCTAGATTTGAACTCAGTCCTCTGACTCCAGGGATGGCACTCTATCCAATGCAGGCCTACGTGGTTGTCCCAGAGGGAATAAAACCCCACAGAACAGCTTGGCCATGGTCATTGTGTGAAGGGCCTCTTAAATGCTGGAAGAACTACTTCCAAGCCAAGACTCTGTACCCTGAAGAGCTTGGCAAACGTAGTCAGGTCAGGGGGACCTGAGCGCAGATGCCTCAGGATCCTCCCCGGGGATCTTGGTCCCAGGAAACGCTACCAGGGCCCCTTAAACTTCCTGGCAACTTATCTCAGGGGGGCACCTGTGCCAATGAGGAGATCTGTGTCCTGCTGGTCACCGGGCCAGGGATTCTTGTCCTTGGCTGCCCTGGTCTACTGTTATGGGCCCATGTTAGTGAGTGCTGACCTTAGGGTGCGTACAGTGCAGCGTGCTCTGGGTTGAATTTCCATTGACCCCCAAAAGAACTGGTGAGTGGGTAATCCCTGCATGGTCCTACAGAAAATAGTCAGCCATGTTCTCTCATCTTACACATAGGGAAACTGAGCCTCAAAGGCATTTAATACCATAGATTTCTCAAGCTGACATCTGGGCCCTAGAGACCCTTGAGTGCAATGCCCTCATTTTGTAGATGAGCAGCTGAGTCCCAGAAAGGAGACGTGATGAGTTCAGAATCATCAAGGTACTGTGTCAGAGAGTGTGGATTTGAACCCAAGCCCCCGATTCCCAGACCAGTATCTCGTCCTCTCTTTCTTGTCTATTGCACACAGTCTCTCAAGAAGCCCCCAGATAGGCTTCACACTCCATAGGACATATTTGTTCTTTATTGTGTCCCTCTCTACGCTCAGGGCCATTGATAACTGCCATGTGTACCTGGTGCTCCCATTGCCCCATTTAACCAATGGCCCCCATCTTCATTGGAGACCACTAGCATATCAAACATCAAACCAACGTGAACTGAGCCTGGGCTAATATTGACTTGTGCTTGGGTGAGCTCTGACTCCCTGGGACAATTCATATCGCTTTCTAACTCGTGGTAATGTTTGATCTGTCCCTGGGGGGGCATTTGGTGGAGGATAGAAGTGTCAGAAAGCAACTGGGAGGGTAGCTCGAGGCTAGATAGAAGCAGTCCCAGCAGTTAGACTTCCTGGATGCTAGAAGTCCAAACCCAAAAGAAAACAAATGGTTCCGTTTTAGGAATCCTCTCCTAACCCCCCCCCCCCAATCATGTTCTCTACTGAACTCGGAACCAGTCATAGCCTCCTAGGCTCCCGGAGCCCGTCCTGCAGACAGCTGCATGGGGGACCTAGATCCATGGCATTGACACCCCCAGGACTACAGAGCAGAACCTAGGACTCGTCTCATGTTTCTGGTTAGCTAAAACGAGAGGCTCGGACTTGGTGGTCCAACTCCAGCTTCCTCCCTTTGCTGCTCCTTTCTGTCACACTCTTGCCTCTTCCCAGGTTTTCAGAGTTCCAGGTCAATGGTCTTTCCATACCAACCTACCACTTCAACTTTAACCCCACCAAAAAAAAAACTATCGGCTCAGAGCTGCACGAGGGCATCGGGTACAGAAGGATGTGGACTCGCCTTCCCTTTTGGGGACATTGCACAGACTTGAACTCTTGTGAACCAGTGTGGACACCACAAACACTTGCTTGTCTTTTTTTTCAGCTCAGAGTCGTACGATGTGAGCCTGAAAAGTAATTCAGGAAGGCCCTGGGCCATAGTCAACCTCACTGCATTATTATTTTGAATAATTCGATCATTTGGTCATCAGATTCATTTGTTTTCTTACCTGACTCTTCCCACCTCCTGTCCCCTCCCTAGCCTGCTCAATAACACCATAGACGCTTTCTTGGCCACAGGAACTGAATTTCTCCATCCCCTCGCTTTCCCTGACGCTACCTTGATAGGCTGGCCGTGCTCAGCACCATGGACAGTGCCTCTGGGCAGCAAACTAGTCTCTGGAATAGGCGGCCAGCCAGTGGAAGCTGAGGACCACTCCCTGTCAGGACAAAGCATCCACTGTTTCTAAAGTTCTGGCTGTAGGCAGACCCAGTGGGACTAGGGGTGGGGGGGAGTTGGGGGGAATCCCCCACCTTTTGGAAACTCCAGAAATTTCAGGGAGGGGGCAGACTTTTAATGCAGCCGTGAGAAGGCAGATGCTCCACTGGATGGGAGAGGCAGTCTGAACCCCAGATTGGAATCCCAGCTCTGTCACTGCATGATCCCTTTCCTCTCTGGACCTCCTTTTTCTCCTCTATTAAACGAGGGGGCTGAAATAGAGAGACTGTCTTGAAGCCCCTTCCAGCTTTAAATCCAATGACTCTGTGAGGGCCACACTCAGCCCCCTGGCCAGTGAAGGCCAGACTCTGTGGGAGGGCAACAAGTAGTAGTGGGTATTGAGCAGCCTGGGAAACCAGGAAGGCCTCCACAAAATCCTCACCAGCGGGACCCTAAAGGCCTTCATTGGCTGCTGGCCACGGCTGCTAGAGCCAGGCCAAATGACTCAGTTTGGTTTGTTCGACTTTGGCTTAACTCGGCTTTGGCGGAGGGGCTGCAAGCCAGAATCTTCCCGTACCCAGTGAGGAGAAGGGAATGGAGGGCCAGTGAAACCGGCACAGAAAAGTCTGTCGAGAAGAGAAGGAAGATGCAAATCCAAACCAGCGAGTTCTTGGGCACAAGGTAGAAATGGTGAGCTCTGGGGGCCTTCCAAATGGCCAGCCAACCCCAAGTGCCCCCATGCCATGACCAGAGCATCAAAGAGCTGACTCAGATGCTCCTCACAGACCATCAGTCTCAATCCCCTCATTTGCCAGAGGAGGAAGGAAATAAGGTTAAGCTGTGTGTGTGTGTGTGTGTGTGTGTGTGTGTGTGTGTGTCTCACACAGACGCTAGCAGTAAGGTTGTCCAAGCTCACACAGTAAGATGGGGGCACTTAGGCTTAGAACTCGTGTTTCCTTACTTCACTGCTCCTTTCTGTCACATTCTTGCCTCTTCCCAGGTTTTCAGAGTCCCAGGTCAATGGTCTTTTCACACCAACCTACCACTTCAACTTTAACCGCCCCCCCCCCCAAATCTATTGCCTCAGAGCTGCACGAGGGCATTGGCCATAGAAGGATGTGGGCTCACCTTCCCTTTGGGGGACATTGCACAGACTTGAACTTTTGTGAACCAGTGCGGACACCAGTGTGGATCTCACTAATTAGCAATTCTCTCCAGTGATGGAGATACTGCCCCACCATCTCTGCCCCTTCTGTGGAACCTTTGGCCATGTCCTCTCACAGGGTCACTACGGGGGATCTACCCGCCGTGGAAGAGATTCTCCTTGTTATTTTCCCACTCTCATGACAACACCACCAGCGCATTCTGCTGATCCATCCGCCCCGCTTTGTCCCTTGACGTGCCATTGACTTGTGTTTTCAGACCACCATTTTCATGACCCACTACGCTATGCAACAACGGCAGGATCTCGGTATTAAAAAGATGGGCCTTTGTTTCCATGGTGAGCTTGGGGACCATTGCAAGAGCCCTGCAATTTCCCAAAGGCAATCTAGCTTGCCTTTGTCCTCCTTCCCAAGTGGGGGTCAGATTCATCATCCAACCGTACCATCTCCCACAGAGCTACAGAGTGATGGACAAAGTTTATGGATTGTCCATCCAAACACACGTCACAGTCTCAGCAATCTACCTTCTTTACACCTCGCTACACTCACACCACTAAGTCTACACACGTTCCCACCTTCACTACACCCTCCACACTTCTTCCAGGAGGTTCCACAATATTCCGAGGCTAAAAGGCAGCTAGATAGCACAGTGGATAGAGCACGGGTCCTGAAGTCAAATGTGGCCTCAGACATTTAACATTAGCTGGGCAAGTCACTCAATCCCAACTGCCTTGCCCCCCCACCAAATATTCTAAGGCTTGACCCAATCGGCACAATGTCATCCACAGACAGAAACATAAGGAGAACCCTAACCCTAACCCACAGAGAATCTCTCCAACTTGGACCCTGCCTTCGATCCCCTCCTTCACATTGATGAATCTATTTGAGGAGCATGTCTATTTTTAGATATCTCTCGATTTTATACCTTCTCTGATGATTTGATCAAAGAGTCATTTGTGGATCCCATCTGGGGCCCCTCCCCTAAGTGGAATTCACACTCATGGTTGGAGTTCTAAAAAGGTACCCATTATTTCTAATACTAAAGCTCCTAGGGATAAGTTGGGGGGCTGGGTTTCTGACACTCCTCTTCCATTAGTATGCTTCCCATCAACAAACGGTCAACCGGCTAATTAGTTCTTAGAAAAAGCATTTTACCAAGAAGGTAACAGTAAGAATGGTTCCTATCTCCCCAACCCCCCAAAAGCCCTGAGCGTACTCTCCTTCGAATATGGCTCCATGGGAAGAGGAGACTCAACCCCAGAGTACAATAGCAATGAGGCCCTGATGTGAGCTACACACGTGAGCCAAAGCAATATGAACTCCCAGAAGTCCTTTCTTAAGTCTCCATTTGGTATTCTGTGGTATAAGGGCTCATGGAGCGCCCCGAAAGTACCTGTGGTTCTGCGTATAATCATCCACACTTGTGTCACTCTGCTCCTGGCTGGATGCACTGCCTCCTACTGGTCCAGTCTCTCTGATGACATTGTTAATGGGGAGGGGGCAGGTGAAGAGGGAGGAGAGAGAAAAACTCTCCTTCTCTTGAGGATGACTCCCTCTCAGGAGCCTGGATCCTCCTTTGCAGTCCTCAGCTCTTCCACCACTCGCCTGATTCACTGTGACTTGACGGACTAGCGTCTTTATATCTAGGTTCAGAGGGGTGTGTGGTTCTGTCAATCCGGCACAAAATGTTGCCTGTGTGGTTTCGTGTTTGCTTTTGTCTAAAGGCCCGGAAAATTCTCAAATCAAGGGCTTATTCACATATTTGTTGATTTCCTTCACTAATTGGTACTCTGTTGGCTGATGAATTCAAGTGAACTTTTGTGATTGTAGTAATTAGCATGGGGTTCCCTGACCAAATGGGGTTCTTTTAGTTGATATATATATATATATATATATATATATATATATATAATTCAGTAAAATTCAGTGATGTATACAGGAGCCACCTTATGTCAAAGGGCTCTCGAGACTCAAAAGCTCTTCCATGTTCTATAATGTGGCAGCTAGGTGGTGCAGTGGATAGAGCAGGAAGATAGGTTCAAATCCAGCCTCAGAAAATACCAGCTCTGTGACCCTGGTTAAGTCACCTCATCCTGTTTGCCTCAGTTCCCTCACCTGTAAAATGAACCGCAAAAGGAAATGGCAAACCATTCCCGTATCTTTGCCAAGAAAACCCTAAAGGGGGCCACAAAGAGCTGGATACTACTCAACAACAGCCAACTGTCCTTTCAGGCAGTAAATTCAGGAAGGAGATCACCCCGGGGACCTTGTAAGCGGGAGCGCCTTGGAAGGCTGGGATGGGCGGCTCATTGTTTTCAATGCCCCGCTCTAGAGGGAAGCACTCCAGAGGGGGCCGGCCCTCTGCCTCTGTCTACTCAGCCTCCGCCAAGTCTCGAACCCCATAACCTGGTCCCGGAACTGCCCCAGATGGAAGTCAAGGTTTTGAGATTTCAGTTAGGGGGCAGTGGCTGGCTGTGATTGTTCCTCCCGGTCAGTCCCCCTCTCTTAAAGAAGTTTGACTTGGATTTGGCGCCCTGTGATTACCCAAGACAAGAGCAAGACAAAGACAGCATCCGCCCAGCTGTTCTACACCGACAGGCCTGACCTTCCCAGCTGAGGGAGGTCCCTTTGTGCTAGGAAACTGGTTGCCTAGCAACCAGGCCCCGCAGCTGCCAGCCTCTACATGCTGAAAGCATGACTTATGGAAAGAAATTGTGCCGGAGAGAAGGCTGGGGGTGGGGGCCTGGCCATTCAGCTTTCTCTTGGGACCAAAAGATCCCCCAGAATGCCCAGAGCTTAGCCCAATCCCTCGCCCTTCCCGCGGGGAGCCTGGTGCTACAACGCGTTGTGTGTCTGTACCGCTCCCTTCACCCCCCACCCCTGCCATTCTCCAGAGTCTCATTAGAGCGGCTGTTCTACGACCAACCGGGGAGGTGGAAATTCGTTGAGTGGGTTGGGGGAAGGGGGTCCTGGACCCCGCCAAGGAACAGAACAGCGCGTGCATTCACTCACGGGAGCTCCTTAGGCTTCCGGAGGGGAACACTAGCTTTCTAAGGAAACCCAGGTACAGAACCACTGAGTCTCAAAGTTGGCACCTGGACGAGAATCCCCACTCCAACACGCATGACAATGGGCCTTTTGATTTTAACTTAGAGGTCCAGGGACCAGGAACCCAGGATGTCTTGTAGAGGTCCGTCCCATGCTTGGAAAGCTCTGTCAAGAAGGTTTTCCTTCTATCAAGCCAAAATTGAGCTTTCTGCAACTTCAGTTCAAGGCCCACCAGGTAATATGGTGGACAGAGCATCAGGCCTGGAGTAAGGAACACCCGAGTTCAAATCTAGCCGCAGCCATTTACTAACTGTGTGACCCTGGGTGAGTCATTTCACTCGGTGTGCCTCAGTTTCCTCATCTGTAAAATGAGCTGGAGAAGGGAACGGCAAAACACGCCAACATTTTTGGACAAAAAACCCCCAAGAGAGTCCCAAAGAGTTGGGCACAACTGAAAAATGACAACAACAACTTTCATCAGGCAAATCTGTATCGGGCACCTTTCCTGCGCAAGGCCCTCCATTCTCATCCAAAATCCAAATCATTTTTGCCCTCAGGAAGCTAGCTCCCATTCCTCTGGCTTTGCCTTCTGGGGCCAGCTCGCTTTCATCTGAGAGCCCCCCTAAAGACCAATCACATCCCCCAGCCTTCCCAAGTTCCTCTTCAGGCTCTAGCCCTCTCTTCCCATCCAGCACAACACTCACACGGGCAGAGATTCCAGAGTGGGGGCCGCCTCCATTCCTGCTTCAAAGAAGCCCAGAATGTCAAAGCTACAGGAAACTCCCAGAAATCCCTTCCAAAGCCTTCCCCACAAGGGGCAGTCAGCACTCTGCCCTCCAAGAGGGAGGCACCTCCTACCTCCCAGCCTGCCATGGAATTGCTGCCTCCGAGGCTTAGGGTTTCCTGGCTGTACCAGTCTCCAAATTCCACCCATCACTTCTGCTTCCTCGGGGCATAAAGGACAACTGAAATCCCTCTCCCCCAGGGATGGTGGCGAACTTGATTCTAATTGTTTCTTACATACTATGGGCATCGTTGCTGTTAGCGCTTTCTAAATCTGGGAGCACAGAATCAAAGCCCTGGTCCTCTTACCCTAGTTACAGCTCTAGGAACTGTGATTTAATTAGTACAGAGAGAACTCGAGGGCAGACAATTCCTTCTACCAATGCAGCTTGACATCTATTTTTCTTTCTTTCTTCCTTTCTTCCTTCCTTCCTTCCCTTCTTTTCTTTCTTTCTTTCTCTTCCTTCCTTCCCTTCTTTTCTTTCTTTCTTCTTCCTTCCTTCTCTTCTTTTCTTTCTTTCTTTCTTTCTTCTTTCTTTCTTTCTTTCTTTCTTTCTTTCTTTCTTTCTTTCTTTCTTTCTTTCTTTCTTTCTTCCTTCCTTCCTTCCTTCCTTCCTTCCTTCCTTCCTTCCTTCCTTCCTTCCTTCCTTCCTTCCTTCTTTCCTTCCTTCCTTCCTTTTCCTTTCTTTCCTAGGGCAATTAGGGTTAAGTGACTTGCCAGGGTCCACACAACAAAGTTTAATTATAAACCATCAGGTCCTCCTGACTTCAGGGTTGGTGTTCTATCCACTGCACCAACTAGCTGTCCCACAGGTTGACATCTTCCCTGCAACTAATGGAGAGAGAGAGAGAGAGAGAGAGAGAGAGAGTGAGATAAGAATAGAAAAGGAGACAGAGGGAGCAAGAGAGGAGAGAGAGGAGAACATGAAAACAAGAGAGACGGGAGAGACAGAGAGAGAGAGACAAAGACAGAGAGGAGAGAAACAGACAAAAAGAGAGATGAGAATAGAAAAGGAGAGAGACATAGGGAGCAAAAGAGAGAGAGATATGAAGGGGCTGGTTCAGAATGTCAGAGAAGGGACTCGAGGCCTCGGAAGTCCGCTCCCCATCTTCCTTGCCTTAGTCTCTCTCAAAATCCCAATGACAAGTACAGCACCTTGAATCTCCCCGAGTGGCAGCCCATGGCGGGCCATGGTTTCTGTCGACTCCTCGGCCTGTGCTTCCATCGAGGTGGATGACCTTTTCCTCCAGCAGAAGGGATGGCCATTCTTATGTGTGTTCAGGACTCGGAGCCCTCTTCCCACCCCCAGCCCCAGCCTCTTCCAACCCACCCTCGGGAGTCTGGCAGGGTTCCTGTAGCTAAGGGAGACAATGTCTGCCTTGTGATAGGCGGGTCTGGCTTAATTAGCCCCCAAAATAGCTGCAGATGCAAACTTAACTTTGGCTGAGCTCTAGGACTCGTCAGCTCAAGGCTAATCCAACCTTTCCTTTCCCCGTTCTTTCCTTTATCCCTTGTCCCCCTCCCCGATCCCCACTCGTGCCCACTTCTTCCAGATCTCGGCAGGAAGAGAGTGTTCCCAGCTCTTCCCAGGAATGAGCCACATTTTCGCCATCATTTGGAGGAAATGTCCCAAATCTCCCACCGAGGCCCAGTCCCTTGGCCAGTCGCAGTCCCGTAAGCCCTTTGCCCCTTCCACCTCACGGTCTGGCGCCATTTCTACAAGCCTGAGGCCTCCAGGGGAGGCTGCCGCTTTTCCAGCTCTCCAGAGGCTGGCGTGGGGCTGGGAGTATTGATGGCGTTCCCCTGGCAAATCCCAGAGAGCCTTTGCTTCCAGTCTTTGCACAAGGACCTCAATGGAGGGAAATGCTTTCTAACAATAAAAGCTGTTCATCAGGGCCATCGCCTTCCTTAAAAGCTACTGAGTTTCTCATCTCTGGAGGTAATCAAGCCGAGGCTCAACGAGTACTCCTAGGAGTACTCCCTTCAGGGCCCATCATAGGATCAAGAGTTAAAGGACCTTGAAATGGTTTAACCCCTCATTGGAAAGAGGAGGAAACTGAGGCAGAAAGAAGTGGAGTGAGTAAGTATCGGAGGCGGGATTGGAATTCAGATCTTCCTGTTGCCAAGTGCAGCATTCTCTCCCCTGGGCTGCCTGCCTACCTGCCTGGTGTTCTCCAGGAAGCCGTCTCTCCAAGGAAACTGCCCTCACCCCTCACAGATTTCCCACAACCCCTTAGTGCAGCTCTTCTGTGCTCTTCTCTCATTATTCCCCACAGCAGAGTTATTTTTACAGATTTTCTCCCCATAGATTACCAACTTAAGAGTGAGGAGCCCACGTCTTTGTAATCCGAGTGTGAGTATGGTACCCTGTAAACAGTTGGCACTTAATGGTGGTATAGTGACTGAATGAAGGCTGTCCCCATGACCCTGGTGCCCCTGCCAGCTTGGGATTCGGATGCTTGAGCCCTGAAGGAGGAGGACTTACTCTCAGTCAGACTTGTTCCAAACAGTGAAAAGACGCCTTTGCTCTCAATATTCCCTAGCTTTCCTCTGGCCTCTGTCAATGGCCACTTAGAGTTGCTCTGCCTATCTTCAGAGAGACAGAGACAGAGAGGAGAGAAACAGAGACAGAAAGGAGAGACGAGAATAGAAAAGGAGAGAGACAGTGAGTGAGAGAGAGGAGAGAGTGAAAACAAGAGAGAGACATAGAGAGAGAGACAGAGAGGACAGAAACAGAGACAGAAAGGAGAGATGAGAATAGAAAAGGAGAGAGTGATCAAGAGAGACAGGAGAGAATGAAAACAAGAGAGAGGGGAGAGACAGAGAGACAGAGACACAGAGAGACATACAGAGACAGAGAAAGAGGAGAAATGAAAAAAGAAAAGGAGAAAGACAGTGAGCAAGAAAGAGAAGAGAGGAGAGAGAAAATGAAAGAGACAGACATACACACAGAGAGACAGAGAGACACACAGAGAGATAGAGAGAGACAGAGACAGAAAGAGATTGCTGACTAGATACTACATTAACAAAACTGTCAACTCTGAGCCAGATGTTCCCATCTGACTCTCCTGACAGGTAGATCCCCAGTGCCGACATCTAAGTGGTGATGCTGACTTGGGCAGAAGAGGCAGTCAGTCTTTGGAAGGAGCAGGGGCTCTGGGAGGGTGCAGGGCTCTGCTCTCAGCCCTTCTACAGGATGGAGAATATCCATCTGTGGGCAGTGCTCTACACTGAGGGTTCTGCCTCAGCAGCGCCCACTGGCAAGATGCTCCCATGTCACAGCAGGTCCAAATGGCCATGTGACAGCAGGACTGCCTCGGGCCTCCTCGCACCTGCCTCTCAGGTGAATACATTAGGAGCCAGGTCGAAGGAGCCTTGGTCCACTCGAGTTCCAGTCATAGCTTCTGAGCCCATTGACCTCAATCCGACCTCTCTGCACCATATAACCCAGGATTCATCTGGTTTACCAACACTCGGGGTAAGACAAGCTGCTACAGGCCTGAGTTCGCAAGCTGGCCTGTGATCTACCCCCACCGTATCATAAGGCAAAATCGGATCCACCTCGGCCGTGACCCAGCGAGTCCGATCATCCTTCTCTAGTCACTTCAGACAATGTAGAAGTTGATCCCGGTACCGCTTCCGGCCCACTCACCCCTACTGGGATGACTTTTTTTTTTTTTTTTTTTTTTTTTTTTTTTACTGTGTACTTCTTATGAGGGTATCAGGCATCCACTGGTCTCACTGATGCCTTTTTTTCCGACTGCGCTCAGGATGACTAACTGAACCATCTCTCCCCTAGGGTGACCTCCGGTTGAGGGATCAACTGCTCCCTGCCAAGGGTGACCTTCCTCAGCAGATTCTCTTCTGATTAATTTGGCCTGGCCAAACACCTGGCTGATTTGGACAAGTTCTCGGCCTCCCTCGGCTGGCCTCCTCCAGTTTCATGTTGTTTCAGTTCACTCCTCCTGGCCCCCAGCCATTAACCTCTTTCTCTACTATTTTTCTGAACTCATCAGCCCTGTTTAATGTTCCTCACTGAATTATTGCACTCAAACCCCATTTCCAAGTGATGAGAACAGGGTCTTTTTTCTTTTTGCTGAGGCAATTAGATTTAAGTGACTTGTCCAGGGTCAGACAGCTATGAAGTGTTAAGTGTCTGAGACCAGATTTGAATTCAGGTCCTCCTGACTTCAGGGCTGCTGCTCTATCTACTGTACCACCCAGCTGCTCTAGGGTTCTTTTTGTCTCTAGCAGAAAAGACCCACTTCAAAGCGACATAAAATTGGAAAGATAGAGCAATCTGTGCACCCTTTGGTCCTGAATCCGACTCAGTTAAATTTTACCAACACATATCAAGCACCCGCTATGTGACTGGCACTGTGCTGGGTGCCAGGGATACAAAGATAAGAATGACACGGACCCTGTCCTTAAAGAGCTTATGTTCCACTGGGGTAGTTCACTTCAAGCCCTGAAAGAGATAAAAGGTTATGAGTTCCCCAACAAACTTAGGGAAATTAGGAAGGTTCAAAAGAGAAAAAAATGGACCTGGGTCAAAAAATGCTATCTGACCACTTTCTGATCAATGAGCAAGAACCATGAGTTTGAGAAGTCTGACTGCGAGGGGGCCTGGCTTTAATTATCACAGAGCCCTGACGCAATGGATCAGACTCGATTTCTTTCCAGCCTTGGCAAGCTGTCAACAGGGTTTCACTCTAGCAGCCCAGGCACCAAATTTGGTCTGGAAGGACTGTGACATCCCTGACACTGGAGGAGCTCATTCTCATTACAGGTCTCTGTTCTCAAGGGAGGGGAACTGAATCACCTGCTGGAAGTGACCTGGGGGAAAGTTGAGGAACATCAGCCTAGGGAGCCCCTACTTCTTAGAACAACAGATGGCAACAACATTCTCCTGGGCATTTCAGCTCCCTAAAACTTTGCCCATTGAAGGCAAGGGATATTGAAAAAGAAAAATTAATTTGAGAAGTCAATAGCTGGCTAAAAAGGTAGTTATCTTATGATCGGCTTTCTACTTCTAAAGCACGGCTTACAGTAGTAAAGGGTTGACAGGTGCCTGACCAGAGATGAAGCACACCTTTTGGAGAATCTATTTTTCAGAGGTTTTGCAAGGCTAATCAAAGAGGCTTTAAATTAAAAAGGAGGAAAGAGAATCCTGCCTAGATATAATCCCCCAAATTGGGTACTATAGAGAGTAGTCACAAAGAAGGAAGACTAATGATTCAGGCAACCACAGATTCATAGGAGTTAAAACAGAAGAACCGATGCCCAAAATTTATTTGCCAAACAAAAGGAACTAGAAGGGAAGCTATTTTACCTCCTAGGGATCCTCTGAGATGTGGTTGGATGAAACTTATGCTTAGACTATGACTCCATATGTGTGTGCCTTCTTCCAAAGAAACAGTGGAGAAAAAAGGGGTTGGAGCGGTACTCTAAATTAAAAAGGTACACTCATGTACGGAAATCCAAGAATCTGAGGGGAGAGTATTTAGGAAAATGTCAAAGCAAGGAGAAATGGAAGTGATTGTGGCTTTGGAGTATACTACAGACCACCAGAGCGGACAGAGGAAATTGATGAAGGAAACAGATCATGAGGCTGGCACAGACATATGGTGTAGTAGTGAGTAGTGAAGGGGGGCTTAAATTATTCAGACATCTGCTAGAGCTCGCTTTCTCTGCCAAAAGCAGAGTAGCTCGTTATTTTTTTTTTTACTTTCCATAAGGATAATTTTGTCCTCCAAAAAGCAGGGGAAGCAACAAAGGGAAATTCTATTCTGGATCTGCTCCTCACAAATGGGGAAGAACTGGGGACAGGGGTAGAAATGACAAAAACCCTGGGCAGGAATAAACACTTAATCTTAGAATTCGTGACAGAAGGGGGAAAATCTGTACGTGATCTGACAGATCCCTTCTTTTTTGAAAGCAAATTTCAAAGAGTTCAGGGGGAAAACGGGCGGAGTCCCATGGATTCAGGGGAAATCAGCCACAAGGGATTGGAGGGCCAAGAGTGGAATGCTGAAAAACAAAGGGATTCATTTTAAAAGCCCAATGTGGATGCACAAGAAACTCACCAACAAACTCCAATTTTAAAAGAGATGTACAGAGAGGGGAAATCGAGCCAGGTAACAGAAGATAAATATCAAAATACGGCACAATTTTGTGAAAATAATGTCCAAAATGCTAAAGCACAGAATAAATTGGGGCTGGTGTGGGCAGCAGAGTGAAACAAAAAGAGGTTTAAATAAAATTATAATGGGAAAGAAAGGAGGAAGAAGAAGGGAGGCTTGGGATGGAGGAGATGATAATTGCCAAGCTGTTCCATTCTTCTTTTCAAAAGAGTACTGCCTCTTTACCCTGGAGAGAACAGAGCAAAACTGAGAACTGATCTCCAAGACAAGTAAGGAAAGGGTATCAAGTCACCGGGCCCACCCTCAATAACTCCCCACCCCCTTCCTTAAGTACTGAAAGAACTGGCAGCTGTTGCTGCTGAGCCACGGTCAATGTATGTGAAAGATCCTGGAGAATAGTAGGATCTTGGGAAAAGAACAGAGGGCAAAAGGAAAGGGAACAGAGTCTGCAAACCACAGGCCAACGATTCTTGGAAAATTCTCAAAAACATCATTAGAGAAATGGTTAGTGAACATTTAGAAAGGGCTTGCGAAGAGCCAGCTGGGCTTCGTCAAGAACAGGCCATGTCGGATTGACCTCTGGGGCTCTCCGGACAAGGTTACTGAACTAGTAAACGAGGGGATGCTGTCCTAAGAGTGTACCTACATTTGAGCAAAGCTTTGGATGGAAGACTCCGGCAGAATCCTTGTGAAACAGAGGCAAAGAGAAGCTCGCTTAGACAATGACGATGGATTTGCCACTGGTTTAGAAACGTTGTGTCGTGTGGGGAGGTCTCCAGTGGAGCGCCCCGGGGAGCTGGGCTTAGCTTTAGGCCGGTTGACATTTTGGGTGAATGACTTGGACAAAGGTATTGCTGATAGAGTCACAGACTCAAAGGTGGGTAGGAGCGGTAACCAATTGGACGGCCCAGTCAGGATCCATGGGGCACTTGCCAAGTCAGAACATGTGACTGAATCTTAATAAAATCCAAGTCACCAGTTTAAATGTCAAGTCTTGTCCCTGGGCTGAGAAGGATTGACCTCCCAGGTAGAAGAATGGTGGGGTCCTTCTACTTGTTTTTTTTTAAATTGGGGGTTTTAGCAAACTACAGACTTCATAGAAGTCAGCAATGTGTGATGTGATGGCCAGGAAATTTAATAAAAGCTTGAGGTGGTATGCTGAGTGCTGGATCTAGAATCGGGAAGACTTGGGTTCAAATCCTGTCTCAGGCACTTCTTAGCTGGGTGGCCCTGACCAAGTCACTGTATGTCTGCCTGCCTCAGTTTGCTTACCTGTAAAAAGAGGATAACCTCATAGGGTTGTGGTGAGGCTCAAATGAGATCACATTTCCCACAGTGGAGGGGACGGCCTCTAAAAGTATGTAGTGGGCTCTCCCTTCTTGGAAGTCTTCGAACAGAGCCTGGTTGACTACTTATGGGACGTGCTAGATTGGAGATCCCTTTCACGTGTGGATGGACTAGCTGACTGTTGAGATCCCTTTTGATTCTCAAGTACTATGGTTCAGGGAGAGGTGAAGTGGGCTGTCCTATGTCTCAAAGGTAATATTTGAGTCCAATTCCCTGCTTTCCCCAAAGCGACCCAATGGCCAAGGACATTAGTGCAGAACCTAGAGTGTAGGGGACCCAAACAATGACAGCCCTGCAGGGTTCTAGACTCTCTGAGCCCCATTTCTTCTTCCGTATGTTAGATGATACCAGTACCTGCCAAACATGGAGCTTCAAAAGACACATTGTGTTGAAAGCACTTCCCAAAGGCCTAACACGGATGGTGACTCTCATTATCAACAGCAAGGACAAAGTAGGGTCTATCCTGCCATTGTGGACGACCCAAACGCTCTATGGGGGGATGAGATGACCTTTGAGGACCTTTGCAGATTTAAATCTAGGACCAGACTGAGGAAAATGGGGCCATGGGAACTTGCCGCCAGGACCCAGACTGGAGCTCCCAGACCTCTGAGCTTGGCCAGCCAACCTCTCCCTTCCACGGCCTGTATAGCTCATGGTCTTGGGGTGCGTGAGAGACGGTGCTGGAGTTTCCTTAGGGGCCGTGACGAGATGGGGGGAAGGGGGCTTCTGAGCCCGGGCACCTACCTGCTTCCCATCCAGAGTGTACAGCTTTTTGACCACCCCCGTCTCCAGCTTGATGGCTTCGGTGATGTCGGTGAGCACCTGCTCGAAGGAGTGGGCCGTCTTCTTGTTCAGGAGCACCCGCACGGCTTTGCGAGGCTTCACCCCGCTGCGGATGATGGTCACCAGCTTGGGCCGAACAAAGTCCTTGTTCTCCCTGGCCTGGGCGCTGTGGCTGCTGGCCAGGGACTGGGGGGCTTTCAGATTGGCCGAGGTCTTCACGTTGACCGACCAGTTGGGGTTGGCGTTCTTGGCGTACTCCACCTTCTTGAAGAAATTGTCTGAGGAGCACACGTAGCTTTCACCTGGAGGGAAAAGCGGGAGGTCAGAGCGAGCCATGGCTGCGATCACGCAGTCCGACCTTTCAGGGCCCTGGCTAACTGGCCCCAAAGGGGAATCTTAAGGCAGTCCGCCCCTCAAGACTCATCTTTTGCTAGAGATGTTGGCCGAATGCTGGGCAAAGGTCACCGGCTAAACGCGGTTTGAGTGTGGCCAAAAACCGTGGCCCAGGAGGGATGGGAAAGAGGAGGGAGGATGGATGGAGGGAGTAAGGGAAGAAGGAATGAAAAGGAGGAAGGAAAGAGAGGGCTGGAAGGAGGGAGATAAAGGAGCAGGGATGGAGGGAAGGCTAAAGGGAAGGAGATGAAGAAGCAGGGATAGATGGGAGAAGCGAGAGCAAAGAGATTAGGAGGGAAGAAAGGGATGGGGAGAAAGAGGGAGGAAGGACTTGGGGGAAAGATGGAGAGAAGGAAAGAGGGAGGGAGGAAGACATCTCCCTTACTACCACTGGAATTAGAGGCAACTAAGGGTGTAGTCTATGGAGCTCTGAATTGGAAATCAGGAAGCTCTCAGTTCAGTGCCTTTGAATGTCTGCCAGTTACACATCCCTGGGGACTCCTCAATTACCTCAATTTCCTCAACTGTAAAAATGGGGATAATAATAAAAGCACCACCTTGCAGGGTTTGGTGAGAATCCATGAGTACTTAGCCTAGGACCTGGCACAAAGTGGGCACTGTAGGAATGGTTTATTCCCTTTCACCCACAGAAGTTGTGCTTGGATGGAATAAGACATAGGTGAGTGCCATCCTCTGTTCTCTTATTGCCCCTCAGTTCTGCTCCTTCTGTGGCCTCTATGACAGAGACTGACTGCACGTTGGGGAGTCTGCCTGCTACGCAGTGAGGTGGAGATTTAACTGGTGCTCAAGTCTGCTTGGGAAGGGCACTTGCTTTGCTGCTTTGGGCCTGGGGCCCTTGGTGGGTGACCTGGACATAGGGAGAGAGCCCTCCGGCTCTCAGCACCCTAAAGCTACTCCCAGGACCTACAGGGGTAGCAGTGGCTGCTGCAGCAAATGGTGCCGACTACTTTTAGCGGAACTGGGCAAAGTCGGGCCAAGCTTGTCTTGGGCACTTGCCCCCGGTTGGGCTGCCCTCCTTCCCCTCTTGGCCCGGCCCTTGGAAAGAACGTAACTCCCTTCCCTGGGAGAGTCTTTAGGAGGTGTTCTGCCAGAGGGGGCTGCCGCAGGAAGGGGGAAGAGCCACCCACCTGAAGAGGCCTCCCTTGGTCTTGGCTCAGGCCGGGGAAGCGGCCATCGGATGGGGACCAAAGAGGGCCTCCCAGCTTGAGCTCTCTGTGAAGGCATGGCTCGAAGAAGCCAGCTACACCTTTCCACAGCTGTTTCCCATCTGGCCACAGCTGGCAGGAAATGGGCCCCTGGGGAGGAGGTTGTTAAGCAGAGTCCCAGAGTTCACCAGGAGAGAGGAAGCCCGGTCAGAAGATGGCAGTAGGAAAGGTAAGAAGGGGAAGGGCTGGCTGGGGGCCATTTTTGATCCAAACTCTGGGATGTCCCAGTTCAGTTAGGAGGCTGACAAGATGGGGTGTCCAAAGGAGGTGACCAGGGGATGAAGACGCATGAGGGTTGGTTGTAGGCACCAGGGATGCTGTTCCCGGACAAAAGATTGTGTGTGTGTGTGTGTGTGTGTGTGTGTGTGTGTCCATGGACTCTGGAGGGCGTGATCTCTTGGCAGGGAATCCCTGCTCGTGTTGGACCCGCTTGCTTCCAAAGCCGCCTCCCATCTCTGAGGTTTTCCAGTCCCCTTGTCCGCAGCACATAGGAACACATACAGAGACACACGTATCTTGCCTTTTATTAAATAATCATCTCCATTACCCACATGTGCGTCTCAGATATCTGTGGGTATGGCCTGTCTCAGCAGATGGAAGCTGCCCAAGAGTGTAATGGGCCTCAACTGGGTGGAAAAAAGAGGCCTGCCGGGGGATATGACTCAGTGCCTTTAGGAGCAGTGGGGGCAGTCAGTGCCATCCTGTCTGGACAGGTCTGTAAATATGGCCCAGAGGGGCAAATGCACACACACACACACACACACACACACAGTCTTTGGTCCAGACCAAGCATCCCCAGTGCCTCCAACTCATCCTCGTGTGTCCTAACCCCCTGGTCACCCTCCTTTGGACACTCCATTCCCATGAACCTCTAGAACCTGCCTACCTGACGGGTCTCGTTTTAGCCCCTCTCCCCAGTGCTGGAGAGGTCTCTTCTCAGCCATCATTACCCACCAACACCCAGCGGCGGCTCCACGGCCAGGTCCTGCTCTTAGTGATCCACTGACAACAGCATCACCAGGAAGGCCAAATGGTTTTCCCATCAGTTACCTTCTGATCTCACTTGGGAGGCCCAGAGCAGCCAAATGGCCCATCAGGGATCCCGTAACTGGTTAGCGATACCCCGGTTCTTTGGGTCCGAGGATCGCTTCGGCAGGGAGACGAGAGAAGGGACCGCTGGCCAAATGGCTGTGAAGCTTTCAAGTTAGCTGAATTGAATGGTGAGTATTTATTAAGCACCTTTGATGTATAGGGTTCTTTGCTAAGTAGTGGGGCCTCGAAGATGGAAAACTTTCCAGTCTTTGCCTACAAAGAGATCACGGTCTAATAGGGTGGGGGTATGAGTCTATAAGTAAGTACCATACAGAATAGGGTGTGATGAAGGTAAACATGGGATCCGGAAAGCGTACTTGGTAAAAATTTCCTGAGGGAGAGAGATCCCTTTCGGCTGGAGGAGGGGACAGTCCCAGAAACCCTCATGGAGGAGGTGGCTCCCAAGCGGAGCCAGGGAGGCAGAGAGGGAGTCCAACGGGGAGCAATCACGGGCTTGTGCAGCTGAGATGGTGTGAGGCAGGAGAGCAAATGAAGGGGGCAGTGAGTCATCCGGTTTGGTGGCAATACAGAGTGTGTGAAAGGAAATAATGTCCA
The DNA here is from genome assembly GCF_902635505.1 of Sarcophilus harrisii. NCBI lineage: Eukaryota > Metazoa > Chordata > Mammalia > Dasyuromorphia > Dasyuridae > Sarcophilus > Sarcophilus harrisii. Next base: position 77,287,865 of record NC_045432.1, on the reverse strand, counting down.
ATGAGGTGGGGTAGAGTCAGGATATAAAGGAAGGCCTGGAACGTTAAGCTAAGGAGTCTGGCTTTTTGTGGGAAACCAGGGGGATCACTGACATTTAATGATGTGGGGACAGGGCACGGGCAGATTTGGGTGTGAGGGATGGACCGGACCAGAGTGAGAGAGACGAGAAGCAGGGAGACCAATCAGGAGACGACTGTGACAGGAAAGGTGTGAGGTGACCAGAGCCTGCTTCTGGGTGGGGGCTGGGAGTGGGCAGGAGGAGCCGGATTTGAGAGATGTTCTGCACAGGTCGAATCATCTGGACCGGCAGCTGATTGGATGTAGGGGAGAAGGAAAAGGAGAGTCATCGATGACTGTGGTTTGCTTCTGGCTTAATGTGGGGATAGTGACGGTGACAGAAACAGGGAAGTCTGCAGGAGGGCCTGGTATCGGGGAGATGAGTTTATCTGGAACTGCTGAGCCCGGGGTATCTGGGATATCTGGATGGAGGTGCTGGGCAGGCAGTTCGAATTGGGAATAACTTGGACTGGGGGTCAGGGAGGGGAGTTTTAATCAGTAGAATGGGAGGGCCTGTTTGTGTGTTCTTCCAACCTCCCAGTGTGTGGCTCATAGCAGGCACTAAGTGCTTACTGGAGAGATTGCTCCCTGAAGACTGTGCCTCATTGAACAAGGTACAACCTGTTCCAGCTCGGAAGTTTAGGACGGCCAGTGTTTGGATACCAGAGAAAGAGATTTTTTTATTTGCTGAGGCAATTGGAATTAAGTGATTTGCCTAAGGCGTGAAGTCAGATTTGAACTCAGGTCTCCTGACTTTGGGGCTGGTGCTCTATCCACTGTGCCATAGTACAAGACTTTTTTTTCCTGAGATCATTGGGGTTAAGTGACTTGCTCAGGGTCACACAACTAGGAAGTGTTAAGTGTCTGAGACCAGATTTGAACTCGGGCCCTTTGACTTCAGGGCTGGTGCTCTATCCACTGAACCACCCAGCTGCCCCACAATAGATTTTTAAAAAGAAGGAATCTAGTTATCATGGAATCAGGAATGAATATCCAAAGTCCAACTTCCCAAATGTATTCTATTCCCCACATCAAAGCTCTGAGAAGCCTACAGACATTCAAAAGTCCCATTTGTACCAGGCTGCAAGTATTCCTGCCTTCCAGCCTATGCTTACTGGCCCTCCCCGCTAGCATTCGCGGTCCCTACACAAGGTGGCGTGGCGGGGAGCTCCTTGGGGTACAGTAACTACAGCATGGACCCTGTTATGTGAGTCTTCACATGACCACACAATCACATCAGTGATCTCCACGAACCCAATGAAATGGCAGAGAAAGAGCACTGCTCATTCTCTCTAACTGAAGTAGCCTAGTGGGCTCTGTTAGCTTTTCCCGTGACTACAGAAGCCTTAGGGATTAGGATACCCTTGACCTCTAGACATCTCATGTTTTAGCAGCAGAATGAGCCAGCCGTGGGCCCAACAATGGCTCGTGGGTATTGGGAAACCATTGAACAGATCCCATTCAAACTCAAGGAGATTCGCTTGAGAGGAAGGGACTCTTCAGGAGGCTCTATAGCAACTGGGAATAAGGGAGCAGAGAAAGGAGCCAATCCACCCGGTGCCAAGGGACCACGTTGTGACCTTTTCCCACTGGCATTCAGCCGCAGTTCTTCACCCTGAATAACGAGCGCTCCGCCCTCCCTCGCCGCCACTCCGTTGGGTCCAGAGCGGGGCGTTTGACAAAAGAGATGCTTCTGCCAGTTAATGAAACCATACAACGTTCCCGCCATTGCAGGCCCGAGGAAGTGCTGGCTAAAGTCCCGCTACTGATGGTAACCTTCCTTTGGGGCCGCCCTTCCCAGCAAAGGAGCCTTCCGGAGGCCTCAGCCGGCACATAAAGGAGTGGAGTGGCTTTGAGTATCCCAAGTATGGAACGGATTTCAAGGCACGGAGACTGAGTCACAAGGTGCGGCTCGTTACCCCGTTGGGCAGTTGGGAGCTACCTCAGCAAGTGAGTGGCTCTCGATGGCCAGGCCCCGGGTTCCTGCTCGACCCTTCCCGAGAGTGACCCCTATCCTTCGATGACCAGGACGGCCACTCCCTCCACACGATCACTGAACTCAGACATTTGCTGCCAGTCACCTAGCAGGTCAGGACTTCAGCTTTAAGACCAATGACAAGGAGGTTCCAGGGGGGTATTGGGCTAGGCCCTGGTGGCTTCTTGGAAATCCCACTGCTCAGTAGGTTCCCCTTGAAGCCCACGTAGGATAAAGGGCAATCCTGGTTTAAAAGCAAGGCTCCCAACTGGTTCCTAAGGACCTACTGCTGAAGCTGGACTAGCTCCTCTCCTTCCTACCACCGCCCCACTCCCGCCAAGTCTTGGAAACTTCCAGCTCTGATCACATTAGCCCCGGACTCAAAAAACTTGCAGTGCTTCTCACCTGCCTAGTGAGTAAAGTCTGTGCTTCTTGGTCCAGCATTCAAGGCCTTCTATAATTGACCTTTCCAGCCTCCTCTTCAACTATTCCCTAGCATTTAGTTTACATTTGTGCCAAGCTGGACTGCACTTGGTTCCCTAATCTTGTCCTGTCTATCAGCCACACTGCTCTACATACTTAGAATACTCTTCCTTGCACCACCACCCCCCCCCCCTTCTGCTTGTTGAAGATCAAGGTTCAGGAGCCACTTCCTCCCTGATATCTCCCTCCTCAAATTTACACCTGCTACTTTGCACCATGCTTTCTATTTCTCTCATCCTCCCTTGTATTTATTTATCTAGGTCTATATCTTTTTTACCCTGAGGCAATTGGGGTTAAGTGACTTGCCCAGGGTGACACAACTAGGAAGTGTTAAGTGTCTCTTTCCAGTGGGCTATAAGTTTCTCGAGGGCAACAGCTGCCATTTTCTACCTCGGTATCCCCTGGGAAAGGATACAATACCCTGTACCTAGTAGGTACTTAAATCCCCTCCTCTTGAACCTCCCGCCCTCTTGTCCTGTTTCCCTTCTTTTCTTGCCAAATCTCAGTCCTCTCGCCAGCGGCCTTGTCTGCCGCTACTTAAATTACCGAGGGGAGCCGGAGGGAGTCCCACCGCCATGCTGACCGTGTCCAGTACCAAATCTAGCTTCAGGATGCTGTCCAGCTTCACGTGGGCCTTGACTGCAGCAAGGCGGTCCTTTTATTTCTCACTAGTTGATCCCCCCTCTCCCGGCCCACAGAAGCTATTTGAAGCCTTCTTTTCTTTCTTCAAGCCCCTCTCCTACCTCCTCCTCTCTTTCTTAGCTGACACTTTATCCCCCAAAATGAAGTCATTTGTCTTGACTTTTTTCTTCTCCCATTCCCTTTGTCTCTGAATCCTTTAGCTCTGTCTCCCCGTCTTTCTTCCTTGCCCCCCTCTAACAAAGAGCTCACCCTTCTCTTTTCCAAATCCCATATATTTCTTAAATCCCCGTACCCTCCCCTCTGTTCTAGCAGATCTCTTCCTCAATCATCCCTTCTTCCCCAAATCTTCAACCTCCCCCTAAGAACTGTTTTCTTCCCCGGGGCTCTCAAATACGCCCCACTCTCTCCCATCTTAAAAATCTATATTCACTCTACTGACATCCCTTAAGCCATCATGCTATGTCACTCCTCCATCCCCCAATTAATCTGCTTGGGAAAAAAAAGTATTTACACTTTACTTTTTCTCCTCTCACTGACTCTTCAACCCTCAGAAATCTGGTTTTTACTCGCCTGCAACTGCTCTTTCCAAAGTTGCCAATGATTTCTTAAATGGCAAACCTGGGCATCTTTTCTCAGTCCCTATTTCTGGCCTCTCAGCCTCCTAATCTGAAGCTCCTTGTCATTCTCCTTTGCCGGCTCACCATCCCCATCTCGCTCCCTAAATGTGGGTGTTACCACGGTTTCTATGGTGTCCCCTCTTCTCCCTCTACGTTTTCTCTCTCGGTAACCCCCTCGGCTGCCATGAGTTTAGCTATCATCTTGCTGCAGATGCCTCCCCATGTCCCTATATACCTCATCCCCATCTCTCCCTTGAACTTCAGTCCCACATCGCCAAACGCCCATCGGGCGTTCCCAACCAGATGCCCCAGAGACCTCTTAAACTCAACGTGGGTCTTCCTCCCCTCCCACTCTCCCCTCTTCTAAACTCTCCCATTTTTGTCAAAGGCACGAGCATCTTTCCTCATAATCTCAGCATTATCCTGGGATCCTTCTGTCTCCCACCTCCCCTACCTCATCATCTTCCTGATCTTTCCCTTTCTACCTTGGCAATGTCTCTCAATCCAACCCCTTCTCTGCATTCATAGAGCTACCATCACTTCTCCCCTAAATTACTGCAACGGCCTCCTAAGTATCCCCCTGTTCCACTCCACCCTCCTCACTACGACCGAGATGATTTTCCTTAAGAACAAATCTGAAGACGAGCCTCTCCTACTCAACTCCAGTGGCTTCCTTTTGCTTCTAGGATAAAATAGCAATTCCTCCATTCGGCTTTGAAAGTCCTACACAAGCTGGCCGCACAGCATCCCTTTCTTTCTTTAAGACAAAGCTCAAGTATCGTCCTCGGAATGAAGCTCTCCACCTCCCCCTTCACTTTTCCTCTCAAACTGCCTTCTATTTCACTACTTTGAATATGTTTTCCATTTATTCCCTTTATGTCGCCGTGCTACATAGCTTTCTACATGCGCTCGTTGTCTTTCCCATCGGGCTACAAGATCCTTGGGAGTCTAGCTTATTTCCTTCTTTGTCTGGCAGATCCAGCGCCCGGGACGCTGTCCGGCATATGGTAGATGATTAATGGATACTCACTGATTGATCGTTGAATTGAATCGTCTCCTCAGATGGTCACAAAGGAAACTTTGGAACCGAGGGAGTCTCATTCGAAGGTAAACCCGGCATTTCCCATTTTGGGGCGGGCGGGTGGGGCCGCCTGCCTGTCTTGGCCAGTTGGAAACGCAAGCTGTCCAGAGCCATCAAAATGTGCTCTCGGGCAAAGCCCCGAATTCCAAGGAGCGTTCAGCTGGCGGGGGTCAGGTGCATGAGGGCCCGTCTTAGTGGGAGCAGGCTCAGTGAAATGCCGGGCATAGCCAGGGCTTTGGCTGGCATTTCTAAAGGCTGGATATAGCACATCGGCTTCGGGGACACGCCCTGAGGGGGCTTTTTATAAGCTATAAGTGAGCAGAGAGCCAGCCCGCAGCCGGGAAGTGGACTGCGCCTGCACATATGCAGACAGCTAAGTCCAGAGGTAGAGGAAGAGGGAGATCGGTTACAAGCGGGGCATTAAATAACACTTTCAACGAGCCCGAGCTTTGTCCTAAAACCAGAAAATCTTTTTTAGTACCAACATTCTTTCCAAGATGCCATATGGTGGCTGCTCCAAACCCCAGAACGCTCCCAGGCTCACTAAAGACTCAGAATTATGGGTCACTCAAAAGGCATAGAGAGCCATGATGGGGGAGAGTGAGTTAATAGCCTGCAACTTACAACCAGGAACGGACGCCCTCCGAAAAGTCACACAAAGGGAGCTAGGGCCGGAAAGGGAGGTGGGTAGCTCGTGTGGCCGGAGGGAGAAATAACTGACAGACACACTGAGAATGGCACCGGTGCCCACAGGATGCTAAGAGGTCCACAGCAAGGGTTCTCACATACTGGATGAGGATTCTGAACAAGAGTCCCACGGGACAAGAAGGGGCTTAGGTGAGAGCTGGACCACTGGAGGCTGAGAAGTGACCCCTCATTTGAGAGCATGACCCTCTGATAACCCATCCCAAGATCTGCTTCCATTGAGCTATAATTGAGCCTAAGATGGCACCCATGGGAGTTAAAGGGGACCTGGGCACACTAACACTTTGGTGCTTTGCATGTCTCATCCCTGCCACCCGCTCTTCCCAGACCCTTGGAACTCCAGAGCTGAAAAGGAGTTTAGATGTCATTTAGACCAGTCAAAAGATGACTGCCCGAAGTGGTCACCTTTATAACATCCTCTATAAATGGTCATCTCACTTCTGCTTAAAGGCCATCTTTCTGGCTCCTGAGGCAGTCCGTCCCATAATGAGACACCTCTGACACTTAAGAGCCCCAGCCTAGGTTGTGGGTACGAAGAGAATACCACGGATGCCCACGGCATCGATCCATGGACAGACCTCCCATTGGATCACCCGGATTTCTCCAAGGCCTTCTGAAGAAATAGAACCTCAACCCCAAGGATCATTTCCCACTAAATACCGTGACCCAAGCGTCACGGCCTACTGGAAAGAAGACTGGAGTCCCGGGAACTCAGTTCCAAACTTGTCTCTGTTACTTAGTGGCTATGTGACCTTAAGCGGGTCCCTTCCTTTCTTTGGGCCTCAGTTTCCCTCTCTGCAAAATGGGGGAGCTGGCCTAGATGACCACCGAGTTCCCTTTCAGCTCTAGATCTAGGATCATTTGACCTTTTGCCCTGATCCCCGGGACAGCCGCGTTACCTTCCTCCAGCTCGTCCATGCTCCCGATCTTGCGTCCTCCATCGATAGTGTAGATGTAGCGCACTCCCTGGGGGAGGTTGATGTTGTCGGAGAGGGAGCGGGTCAGGTCGGCCAGCAAGGCGTCGAAGCTGCGGAAGCGGTCGGTGGACACGGCGTACACGATACCCTTGAAGTAGCGGTCACCGTTCCGGTAGAAGCGGACCTTCTTGGCCTTCTTCTCGTTGCTCAGAGCCTGCAAGGTCCGGGTCCGGTAGAAGCTGCAGTGGGCGCTGTGGGTAGGGCTGGGAAGCCCATTCAGCCGGGACCCTCGCATGTTCCTGGATGCTTTGTCTCTTTCGTCAAAGTGTCCAAAATCCAGTTCCATATTGTGGTGGACCTCCGAGACCTGAGGCGGACAGAGTGGGTGGGGGGAGGAAGAAAGGGGAAGGGAAAACCAAGCAAGAGGAGAGAGGGAAAGGTGTGAGTGTTAGTCAGGCCCAGGACCCAACTCCAGGAAGAGATCTTTGCCCGGGGCCCCTGGCTTGCTCTTCTTCCTGGCTCTTTCAAGAGCTCTCTGGGCAGGGAGGAAGGTCGGGTACCCCCTTGGACAGCGTTTCAAGGAGAGAGAAGCTGCTCAAAGCCCCGATCTTCCTGGCAAGTGGCTCATATCAAGTTGAAATTCCGGGCAGATGTTCAGGGCCCCACCCCCACTAACAGCTGTAAAGTAATCCACACCCCCAGCTCAGTTTCCTCGAACAGAAGGGTCCCTTGTCTCCAGTGGAGGAAGCGCTCTCTCAGAGGACGCCCTCCTTTCTCCCCCCCCCAATGCTATTCATGGCGTGCTCCCCCAGGATGTGAGCAGATCTGCCTGGAAAAGGGACAGTCCTTGGAGAACAGGCCGGGCCTTTGTGCTGGTGGGCTGGGCACACCCTCTCCCCCTGGTCTGCCTGTCAATTCTACATCCCACTGACATTTCCAGTTGACGGCCGGGGACGGGGCTGGGGGCAGGTTGGGAGCCCCACTGTCAACAGCTACCCCCTGGCAAAAGCTACCCCCTGGCAAAAGCTACCCCCTGGCAAAAGCTACCCCCTGGCTGCTGTGCGGCTTGGGCTGAAGGGATTTCTGTGGGAAGCGTCGCTGCCCCGAGCGCGGAGCCCCGGGAAGCAAGGAGTGCACACCTTTCATTGTTCTGGGCGCCAAGTAGTAAGCGGGGCTGAGCGATGGAGATCTGCCTTCGGATCCCTCCCTCCCCCCTCCCTCTTTGGGCAAAGCCAGGGTCTACACCCCCCCCCCAAACCTCCCCAGAACCCCTCCTCCCCCCCAGGCCCTAGCAAAGGCTGGCCTCTTCACACCTTCTTGGAGGCCAGGAGAAAGGGGAGGGGGGGTAGGGGCCGGAGCTGGGCTGCTCACGGAGCCCTGGGGACTGGGGAGGGGGTCGGGGGTCGGCATGTGGGGTCCCGGTTGCACCCAATCCCAATAACCCGGCGAGAAGGGAGGGGGCGCTTAGCATTGTCTCCCCACACCCCTCCGGCCCGTCACAAGGCGAGAGACCCCCCCATCCTCCCTACTCCTCGGGGACCTCGCCCCCCACATCTGCTGCCCCCCACTTCCCCTTCCCCCCTTTTACTCATCCACTTAAACTCGCGTCCCACCTCCGCGCGCGCTACAAACAAAGGACAAGGCAACTCACTTTTTCCACCAGAAAATCCCAGGTAGAAACTGGGGGGGCCTGAGCCCGACAGAATGGAAGGGGAAGGGGGGAGCCCCCCGGGGGGGACGGAGGGACGGGGGGACCCGAGGGGACGGGCGGGCGGGACGGCGCGGCCCCAGAGCCCCGGAGCCTTTCGCCTCGTGTTTCCCCCCTCGGACATCGGCTCGGCACCCGCCGCACGCCGAACGCCGGAGCCGCACTCACCAGGGCTGGGCTGCTGGGTGGAGATGCTGAGAGAAAGAAACCCTCTGCCTTTGTTGTCTGAGCTCCGAGCAAGGAATTCCTGCCAGGGTGGAGAGATGCCTTCTAGGTCCTAGTGCCTTGCCCGACTGCTCCCCAGGAACTAACTGGGGCCCACCGAGCCTCCCCTCCCCCACCCCTTAATCACATCCTGCCTTCTTTTTCCCCAGGGGCGGCTGGCCAGAGAGAGACCCACTCCCACTCAAGTTGGAGCACTTAATAGCCACGAGAGCTTGGCTTTTTCAAGCCTTGGTCAATGCGAGGGGTTCACAGTTCTGACCCCGAGGCTGGGGGGAGGAAGGTCGAGGAGAGTCCTAGAGAGGGGGTGGCCCGGGCCGGACAAACGTCCCCGGCTTAATCCGCCTCGGGTGGGAGGCTGCCGCCCCTCACCCCAAATTCGGCCAAGCAGAGCTGCCCCAAAGCTCTGCTCGGGATCTTGGGGGTCCCAGTTAGAGAGTGGAGACCGGACCGCCCCTGCGGCTGGCCGGTGGGCTGTATGACAGGGGAGCAGAGAAAGGGGAGTAGGAAAGAGACCAGAGCATGGAGTGACTGTCCCACTGGGCAGGGTGGGAAAGAGACTGGGAAAGGAGCTGGCGGCTGGGGGTAGGGATGGGGTACATGGCATCCATGACCTTTTCCCACAAATCCCCTCGCTGGCCAACACATCGGTGGAGGGGGTTCCCCGGGTAGTCACAGCCCAGACAAGAAAGTATGGCAGAAAGCGTCCCGAGCCCGGGCCGGGAGACCGGGGTTGGAGCTTGGAAGACAAAGAGCTCCCGGCTTTGTCTCTCCTAGCTGCATGAATGGGAGCCATGGGCAGGCTCGAATTCCAGGTCCCCGGGACGTCAGCCTGTTCCAGTGGCAAGAAAAAATCCTGCCAGGACACACTCCATCCCTTGCTCCTCTGGGGGCCAAGACTCTCCTGAAGAGTGGAGAGTGGAAGTGGGCAGGAGAGCCCAAGGGAAGCTGATCTTGAGGCCCTGAGCTCTGCGGATAAAAGGGCCCCAATCCAGTCTTCCTGAAAGTGGGAGGAAGGGCTTTTCTTTGTGAGAGGCCACGGGAGCCCTGGGTGCAAAAAACAGCCGAGGAGAGACTTTAGGAAACGCTTGGCATTCTAGATTTCTGAAGACTATTTCGTCTACCTCTTTCACATTTCAGGGAAGGAGGCAGAGGTCCCCACACAGGCCCACAGGTAAAAGCAGGACTGCCTTAAGTCACCTGAGACAGCTGAGGTGGAATTGGATGGGTAAGTGAGACGTCGTCTCCATTTCACAGACCAGAGAACTAGTTTACAAAACTAGACACGTCGTTGCCTTTTAGAGAAATCAAGTGACTGGCCCAGAGCTACTGTCAAAGGTGGGCTTTGAAGCCAAATCTGCCTAATATCAAGTCTAGCTCTCCAAGGAGACTGTATATGTCATCCATTCCCTCTCAGAAATCTCGCCAGAGCGTCTACTGAAAGTGCTGGGGCTTTCCTCTGGGTCTGATGATGGGCCCTGGGCACTCGGGCAGCACTGGAGCTGTCCATCTCTTTCTCCTTGCTCCTTATTCCGTGAAGGCTCTTCTCCTTTTGCACTCTGCATTATTCCATTCACGCCACTTCTTGTGACTTGGGAACACGAACGATTTGGTTCGATTCCCTGGTGGCTTCCTCCGTTGCCCCTTGGACCAACTGTAGTTGGGATTCTTTGGAGCCGTTGATGTTCCAAGACTGGTGGCCATAGAGAGACATCAGAGATTCCTAGCTGTCAAAGCTTTGACAAAGAAGAGATTATTGGTGCCTAGAGAGAGCCTTTTGAACTGAACGGTGAGGTAGATTTTGGTGCCCAGACGCAGCTTGGTATTATGGTAAGATGTGCACAGTTTCCCAACTGCAACTGAATCTGCTGCCTTTTCCCCGGGCACGATTCTGGCCCAAACTCATCGTATATCTGCAGCGCATGTCCGGTCAGGCAGTCGGCAAGCAATCATTAAGCACTGTCTGAACGGCCCTGTGCTAAGTGCTGAAGACACAAGGATCAGAAAGAGACAATCCCTGCCTTCACAGGCTAAGGGAGGAGACTAGATGCAAACAGCTATGTCCAAACAAGATATAGACAGGAAACAGTGGAGATAACCTTGGAGGGAAGATGATAACATTAAGCAGGATTGGGTAAGACTTTAGCTGAGACTTGAAGGAAGCCGGAGGCCAAGATGAGAAGGGAGAAATCTAGTAATGGAACCCAGTTGGTGAAAATGCTCAGAGCCAACAGATGGAGGGTCTTGTGAAGGGAACAGTCAGGCCAGTATCACCAGGCAAGAGTAGGGAAAAATAGAAAGGGGCCATGTTAATGAAAAGTGAAAGAGATGAGCCACTGGACTTCATTGAGTGAGAATGTGTGTGTGTGTGTGTGTGTGTGTGTGTGTGTGTGTGTGTGTGATGTAATTGGATCCCCCTTTAGGAAAATCACTTTGCTGAGTAAAGCTTGAACTGGAATGAAAAGGAACTTGTGGCCATTGTCATAATCCAGGTGTGAGGGAATAATCCTTAGGTTGTGAACCTGGGTAATAGGAGGATAACGATGCCTTCATGGTTACTGGAACAAATTGTCCTGATCGACCCATTCCACTGAGGTCAAGTCTTCATATGCTTGTTGTGGCCGATGTGCCCCTAATTCACCGACGGAGTATGAGCCCTGTTGGTTACCATCACCTCGGGTTGTCTGTCTGTCAACATGGTTTTTACTCGGGTGTGGCTGCTGTCTATGCTACAGCTTCTGGAAGCCACATGGGAGTTCTGGGTGACCAGATAGACACCAAAGGAGGATGAGTTAGAGTGGTCGGTTAGAGAAATAGAAGAGAGCAATGGCACAAAAACAGAGCGGAGAAATGTGAAGAAGAGCATTAAAGGCAGCACAGAGGCCAAGAGAAAGATTGAGAAAAGGTAGCTTTGACAAAGAAGAGATCATTGGTGTCTAGAGAGAGCCTTTTGAACTGGACGATGAGGTAGGAAGCCAGGCCACAGGCAGTTTAGAAGAAGATGAGAAGAGAAGCAATGGAGGAGAGCTCTCTTCAGGAGTTTGCTCATGAACGAGGAGAGATACGGGACAAGAGCTAGTGGAGATGCTTGGATCAAAGGAGGGAAACATAAGAATATTTGTAGTAAGGAAGGATCAAATATATAGGGAAAGGTAGATTAGTGGTAGAAGGGGCAGAAAATAGGATGTATTGCTATTTGAATTCAATAGATTGCCTCTCCGGCTGTCTGTCATATTCTGAATAATAGGCAGTCGTCATCCACCTGGTTTTCCCCATATGGTTTGTCAGGTTCATCTCTTCTGAGTGATCACGAATTTCCTTGAAGAAGTCCTGGAGTCTTTGGGGCTTACTGCAATAGTATAATGTCATATAGTAACAGAAGCACCAGGCCACTTACCTCTCCCATTTGGACTTTGCATAGGCAGAGGGAAGAATCCCTTTGGGGAGCACACAGCTTCCTTCTTAATGTGTTGCCTGATACTGATAGACAATTGTAGGCCAATGCCAATTCTGTTCTCGTTTTCTCTCTCTCTCTCTCTCTCTCTCTCTGTTTCTCTCTCTCTCTCTCTCTCTCTCTCTCTCTCTCTCTCTCTCTCTCTCTCTCTCTCTCTCTCTCTCTCTCTCTCTCTCTCTCTCTCCCCCTTCTCTCTCTGTCTTTCTGTATCTGTCTCCCTCCACCTCTCTGTCTTTGTCTCTGTCTCTCTGTTTCTCTCTGTGTCTCTTTCTCTTTCCAACAAGGAATCTGGCCTGGTTTAATTAATGTTTAAGAGCCACTTTGTTGGAGCAGAACCTTTATGGGAGCGTTTGGGTCTGTCAAACTAAGTGATTTACAAATAATCGGTAAACAACAAATGGACTTCTGTGCCCTCTATGCCTTCCTTGAAGTCAGTCGTGGGACTGGAAAGATGTGGCCTGTTGTAGAAAATCATTTGTGAAAACCAGATCCCTTCTCCTGTGATCAGCAAGGATGTCCTTAGTGCATGTGTAAAGCATTCTCTTAAAGTGCACAGATAATGAGAGTAGAGCCATATGGGTCAGTGGTTAGTCGTGACCTCTCAGTAACCTTTTCTTCTTTTGGGCAGTGATGCCATCTGTGGGGTTTTTTCCCATCATTCGGCACCTCCTTTTTCAAATCTCATAAATGGATCCCTCAACACTTTCCAAATCGTGTTGCCTCCAGCACAGATCCCTTCTGTGTGTATGTACTTTGGTCCACCTGGTCTTTCCTGACTTCATTTTCTTAGGCCTCTTTTCCATTTCATTAGCACATCAGGAACTGAGATGTTAGAGTTCAAATGTAGTGGATGAAAATAGATCGCTATTAAGATGCTGGCAAGTTTGGTTCATTTTTCACCTGTCTGTTACTTACTCACTTCCCTGTTTCATCTCGAAATGCTCTCGGGCTTCACTGGGGCTCACGCCAGTCCTTCTGCCGAAGGTTTTTTCTCCATCGCTTTTTTCCTATTTTATGAGGTGACAGTACTTGTAATCTTCCACCATCCTCTTCCGTACCATTTTGTAATTGAGTTTATGTTCTAAACCAGTGTTGCCCTTGGCCGCCGTGGTTCTCCACTTGGCGAGGAGATCAAGTGTTTGTTGGATGAGGTGCTTTCTGGGCTCTTTTGCCCCCCTCATTGTGCCAAGTGCTTTATTTCAGTTAAACGTCCATAGGAAAGAGTGAAAGTCTTCGCTGGCTTCTCTTCCTTTTTTTTTTTAATACCAATAGTTTGAATAAATCAGTTTACAACTTTTACAGTTTCTTTCAAGTGCCATCTTCTCATCTTCATTCTTTCTCCTAGTTTGGGACTGACTTTCTTCCTTCCTCTGTACATAGACAGCTGATTTCCATTTTAGTGACCATTTGTTTCTTGTCTGTAAAAGATATAGTCGATTTATTATTTTTTTTTTTTGGTGGGGTGGATGTGATGTTATATTAACACTCTATCTCCAGTGAATTGTGACTCTGTTCTGGATGAAAGTTTCCATGTTATATAGGTAGGAAAATTTGGAGTTGTTTTCAAGCCTTTAGCCTATTTTGATTTTTGATTCTGAGCTCTGTTTTTCAATATATTTTACCATCCTTTCCTATACATATTATCACACTCAAGCCACCAAGTCTCAGTGTATATGTTGAATTGCCTTGAGGGATTTCACCAGATGCCTCATAAGATTTCTTTCTCTTCATTCTCTACCACCGATGCTATTGACTAGATTACACATATCTTCATGGAGGTCATTTTGTTCATGCTCATTAAAAGCCCAGGAAAGTCAGATCACAAATGTTTCACGTTGCCTTTAAATACCTGATAAAGTCAACTCTACCCATTTCTTTACCCGCCATCCCAAGAAAAAGCAGCAAAAAAGCCTTCTTTTTGTCTTCTGGGATCCCTCGTAGAATGGCAGCTCCTTGCAGAGAGGGGCCATTTTACCATGTTATTTGTATTCCCAGCGCTTTGTTCAGTGCTTTGCCCATAGTAGATACTTAAGAAGTGCTTGCTAATTGGTTTTCTTTTTGGAGAGAATGTCGTTATTGAAACGGTCAGTTCTGGAAGCATCGCAAAGAAGGCATCGGGCGATAGTCGATCTATCCCCAGGTATTTGTCAGTCGTGATGTTCCAGGTACCGAGCTAGATAGACGTTGCAGACACAGAAATAGAGGAGCCGGTCCTGCCCTCGGGGGACTTACATTCTGCATATGAAATACAGACACAAGAAATGCAAAAGAAAAAAGAGGGGAGCACCAGCAGCTGGGGAAATCGGGAAAGTTTTCATATAGAAGGTGATGTTTGTGGAAAAATTTAAAAGCAAGGAGTTCTCAGAGGAAGAAGTGAGGGATGAGACATGGCCAGTGCAAAGGCACAGAAATGGGATATGAAAATGTCATATGGGAGGAGCTCTGAGACTGGACCATAGTGAGCAAGATATCACATAATAAGATTGGAAAGGTTGATTGGAGCCAGGATGGAAAGGACTTTAAAAGAGAACCAGAGCATCTTATATTTGATCTTAAAGACAATAGGGAGCCCTAGGAACTTATTAAGTAGGGGAGCGGCGAGGCCCTAAGCTAGGAAAATCACTTTGGTGGTTGTGTGGACGACAGATTAGAGAGTGGAGAGAACAGATGCAAGGTAACCAACTGGAAGGCTATTTTGATATTCTACGTAAGTACTGATGAAAGCCTGAATTAGGACGGTGGCAAAATGAGTCGAGAAAATGGGATGGAGGTGATAGATAGGGTGGAAGAAGAAATGAGATTTGTCAACTGTCTAACTGAGCATGAAGATGAAAAGGCTGGTCTAGCCTTGATAGAAGTGGGAAAATTTGGAAGGGAAGTAAGTAGGTCCAGGAGAAAAGATAATGAGTTTAGTTTTGGATGTGTTGAGTCTGAGATGTTGATGGCTCGTCGGCTTTTCTACGTCTAGCAGTTGGAAACGGGCATCGAGATCTCAGTAAGGAGGCGAGACTTAATACTGTAAATAGAACATAATTAATTAAACCTGGGCTAGAAATGAAGTCACCAAGTGAGTGTAAAGGAAAAGAAAAAAGAGCTCAGGATAGAGACTTGAGGAACACCCAGAGTTGGGGGAGGGTGTGGAAACTAAGAAGCAGGTAGGAAGAAAACCAGGTGAACAAAGGGTCACAAAACCCCTGAGAATAAAAACCCAGGAGGTGGTTAACAGTGTCACATACTGTAGAGATAGTGGGAAGGGTGAGAGCTGAAAAGGGGGGCATGGGATCTGGCAGTTGATAAACCCTTAGAAGTTTGAGAGAGGCCAGTTTGAATCGAGTGAGATCAGAAGTCAAATGGTAATGGACTAAGAAGTGAGTGAAAAGAGAGAAAGTGGAGACGAGGGGTATAGACAAGTCTTTCTAGGAGTTTGGCCGCGAAAGGGTGGAGAGACAAAAGATGCTATTTAGAGGAAATGGCTGGGCCAAGTGAGGGTTCTTTTTCAGGACTGGGAAGAACAGGAAAGGAATGAATATATAAGGAGAGACTGAAGAATGGAGAGAGCCAGGATGATTGTAGGGCAACTTCATTTCATCCTGTTTCCCGGAGCAGATTATCCTGCCCCCATCATCTTCACTTTTGTGAATTTAGGATCAAATCAAACTCTTCTGCCTCTTCCCGTCCACCGGTCGTTTTCCTGCGGCCCACGGCTACCTTCTCTTGAGCTTTCCATCCTCACTATCCTCCAGGATCTCTTCTGCTCTTTGTGGCCAGACTCCTGGGAAGGGCATCTACAATCTGGGTCTTCACATCTTCGCCTCTCACTCTCTTCTTGCCTTGCTGTAGCAACTGCTCTCCCCAGATACCGAGGATTTCTTCATTGCTGAACCCAGTGGTCTTTGCTCGATCCTCATCCTTGTGGACCACCTGGCTGTAACCTCCGGACCCTTAAACCCGACCTTCTGTCTTCAGCTCCAAGGAACGATGTGCCCCTTCCGGGAGAAGCTCATCACTTCCCATCTAGTCCCCTTGTTACTAACTCTCCCCTCCGTCAGCCTCCTCTCCCCTCTGATTGGAGGGCTTTCCTTTAGGACTTTCCAATTCACCCCACTCTCCTTCTGCAGCTCGGCCTGCTGGACACGGCCCCCATTCTCTTTGCCTTTTCTAGCTTCCATTTGTATTTTGTCTTCTATTAGCTGATAAACTCCTCGAGGGCGACGACTGTCTGTCTTTTCCTTCTTTGGATCTCCAGTGCTCAGCACCGTGCCTGGCACCGAGCAGGTGCTTAAGAAATAAATCCATTGCATTGATAATTAAATTTCATTAATAATTGCATTGATAATATATTAATAAATTAAATAAATTCATTAATTGCATTGAGTTGACCTTGCTGTAGCCTTCGACACTAATCACTGTCTTCTTGATACTTTCTTCTCGCTAAGCTTCTGGGATACTGCTCTCTCCTGGTTTTCCTCCTACCTGTCTGGCCATTCCTTCTCAATCTTCACTGGATCTTCATCCAAGTTACACCCATTAACTGTGGGTGTTCCACAGGGCTCTTTCCTGGGCCCACTTCTCTTCTCCATATATCCTATCTTTATAGGTAATTAAATCATGTCCTTAATTATGATCTCCATACTGATGATTCCTGCATCTATTTATTCAGTCCTAACCTCTCTGCTTATATACAGACTTGCATCTGGATGTCCAGTCGACATCTTAATTTCTTTTCTTTTTCTTTCTTTCTTTTGGCCAAGGCAGTTGGGGTTAAGTGACTTGCCCAGGGTCACACAGCTAGGAAGTGTTAAGTATCTGAGGCCAGATTGAACACAGGTCCTCCTGACTTCAGAGCTGGTGCTCTAGCCACTGCAGCACTTAGCTGCCCTAGACATCTTAATTTCAGTATCTCCAAAACAGAACTCCCACATAATAAATTGATCATGTCACCACAAATATTAAAGATTCACAACCCTCTTCAAATTTTGTGATCCCCATTCTTACAGTTTTATCGTGGGGTGATTCCCTGGCCTTCCAAAGTTCTAGTACAATTCAGCAATTCCATGGAGAGCCTGACATATTTTTGTTATTCTCCCGAGGAAGTAACACACACACACACACACACACACACACACTTCTGCTTAGCTCAAGGAAGAGTTTTTCTTCTCAGTTTGTAAACCTAATTCTCTAACCTATAGAACAGAAAATACAGCCTCAGAGGCTCTGGATTCTCCTGGAATGTCTGTGATCCCTTTCGGAACTTATATATAAATTTTTTGGAAAAATGGTGAATGGATCCCCAGATTATCCAGTCTCTGGGCGGGTCTCCTGTTACAATGTCTTTGGGAATTAAAATGGCACAAATCTTCACGGGGGATAATTTGCTTACTCTAAATGATTATCAGGAATTTTTGCCAAGGCTTCGAGTCTACCACCATGAAGACTTTTTCTACAACACTTGAACGTGTGAGAGAAGTGAGGAAATAACGATGAGGATGACAACAATCCCATCAGCAATTCCTCAAGTATCTTTCTCCCAAATGCCTTTAGTCTCTATTATGGGCTGTTTTTCCTGTCTTGAGTTCAAAGCTTTGCCTTTAATCCAAAGAGTAGTGTTTGCATTTTGCTTCAGTCGCTAGATTATTAATTTATTATATTGACAATCAGTCTCTGCTATTTCAATAAGACAGGGGAGTTTGGGGGAGCCAAGTTACTGTAAGATTCAAGACCTGAAATGGATTCTTACCTCCTGGATCTCTACAGAAAAATGTAACATTTTATTTGTAAACTTAAAAAACTTATATGTGGAAATTTATAAGACAGTGCTGGAAAAGCCATTTATCACGGGAAGAACTGCCAGGGAGGAGAGAGGATGTTAATTTTTTAGTTGATCAGTAGGAAAAAATTAGAGAACTAGACAAAATACCGTAAATTTTCTTTAAAATATAAGAAACTTTGTCCAAGTACAAATTTTATGAATACAAACCCAATGTGAAATACAAAATAAATATCGAGTTCATAAACTCCAACTGGATATCTTCACGGGTCCAGCATTTTTATTGACATTCAAAAATATATTCACCCATAAAACAATTCTTAATCATTTCCAACGTCTAAACTGGGATACAAGAGCAGATTTATTTGTGCTGATAACCCTGCTCCACCCCCAATAGCACCATAGAATCTAGAAAAAAGTAAAGATGAAAAACAAGGCAGGGGCTATCAACTGTCAACCTAGTTACAGGAGGATATGATTTTTTAAAAAAGAAAAGAAAACGTTTACCCTTTTATCCACCTAGATCAAGATTCTCACATTTTGAGTGGAAACAGTTAAAGTCCTGCTCCTTGATGCTACAAAACCAATAAGGATTAGAGCTCTCCTGCCCACTACCGCCATTGTTGAGGTGGAAAGGGACTGCAGGGTGCTAGAAAGAATTACCCAGGATTATAAAGTCTTCAGTAAGAAAGCAAAGGCCTTAGGGGGGGCACAGATGGCATTACATCATGACTATTGATTGAAAGAGAGAGAGGCAGATTGGGAATGCGAACAGCTGCTTGGGGAGATGGCGTCTGAGAATGGCATGTAAGTATTTTTGGATCATAGCTCAAAATATAGGAATGATGGTCTCTGGGATAGAAATGGGATACATCGAACAAGGGCTGGTCCAAATGGAGATGCCTGGGATCTTGCAAATCTAATCAAAAAAAAACTTTAAACTGAAATGGGAGGAGGAAGAAAGCCGCCACGCTAGATACAATAAGAAAGAGAATAACAGTAAAAGAGAGCAGAAATTCACAGAGGACCAAATTCATAAAAGGAACCACACAATAAAACCCAAGTCCTCAGATGTCTATACACAAATGCTTTAAATGGGACTGATATAGCTATATGCGCGCACACACATACATACACCTATATACATATTTACATATTTGTAGTGGTGGTTGGTGTTATAAGGGTGGTATAGTGGGTAGAGTCAGCCAGCCTCAGAGGCAGAAGACCTGAGTTCCAGTTCCACCTTTGATACATATTGGCTAGGGGTAAATCATTAAATTTCTCAGTGACTGGCAGAAAAGGTGCCGCAATGGTAAATAGAATTTCCTGGGAGTTTTCTGCACCGCTGGAATCATAAGTTAAGTCCCTAACCCTAGCAAAGGGAAGTTTTCATCTCAGTGAAAGGAGGCAAATCTTACCTCAGAGGTATCATGAAGACTTGGTGGGACGAGACTCTTGGCTAGAATATGGCTCTGTATGGCTATTATACAAAGTGAATGGGCTAGGAAAAGGGGGAGGAGAATATCATTGTATATTGAGAAGATCTATAACGAGGAAATCAGAGTGGAGAAACATGGTGGAGAGTACTTGGACAAAGATCAAAAAAAGCAAAAACAGATGTTTTATTGTCACTGAAGTATACTCTAATTTACCTGGAAGGAAAGAGGATGTAAATGAGGACTTTGGAAAACCACTCAAATCAGGTAAAGCTTTAGGGGGAACTTCTAACTGGGTGTCTGCTAGAGATCTCTTTCTGGCAAAAACAGAGCCGTTAATTAACTCTTTGTTTTAATGATGATTTCTGCCTCCAAAAGCTGAAGGAGTGAATGAGAATTTGATTCTCATCAAAAGGGAAAAAAACCCATGTTTCTGGAGGGTAAACTGCAGGAACCTCAGAGAAAAGTGACTGCTTCATCCTAGAATTTGTGCTGAGGAGAGAAAAGTTACAATCTGAAACGTGATCTAAATGTCAAGCAAACAGATCCCAAAGGGTTCAGATAAAAAGCACAGGTAAGACTTTATTCATGAAAATTCTACAGGGGAAGGTTAGCCCAGGAGGGATGGGAAGTTCTCAAGAATAAAAATCTGGCAAGTAGGAAAAGGGGAAGGTATTTGAAGAGGGAAAGTGCTGGAAACTCGCTGGCCAACTTCAAATTTTAGAAAGCTCTGTATGGAAGGTCGTGCGATGCTGAATTTAAGAGCCGATAAGACTTGGCTTCAAATCCTACCTCAGACACTTATGTTTCACCAGAAACTATTTTTAAAGAAGTGCCTTTCTTCTGTATTTTTGTTCCATTTCACCAGTTGTATTTTTAAAGGAGTTGCTTTTTTTTAGACAATTTCTGTTTCCTTTCCCAAAGCTCTCATTTCTTTTCCCCATTTTTCTTTGAACTCTCTTTTAAGATCCTTTTTGAATTTTTCCAAGAAAGCCTTTTGAGGTAGAGACCAGGTCATATCAGCCTCTGAGGCTTCGTCTGGTGGCTTTTTGCCTTTAGTGTCCTCTGGGTTTGAGATCTATTCTTCCCTGTCTCCATAACATGGTCTAGAGCTCTTTTTCTTTTTTTTTGCTCATTTTTAAAGGTTGAGGTCTGCTCCTATGGCATGATTGTCCCCAGCTTCCTCTGCAGGATGACAGACAGTGCTTCACACTGCTCTGGAGCACTGCTGGGGGTGGGGTGGGACTGTCATGGTGGGGTTCAAGGGCTCACTGTGTGCCTTCTGTAGTTATGTGGGAAGGCTCACAGCTAATCTGCTGATCCACTGGCTTCTGAAGGAGCACAGAATAGGCACTGCTGCTGTGTTTTGGCTAAGAATCTCCCACTAGATTCCCTGTGCGCCTGGAGGCATCTCTGCCCCGCACCTGCGTCATCCCCTGCCCAATTGAGACAGATCTTTCCTTAAGTCTTTCCAAAACATCTTCTGCTGGAAATTTGTCATACTCCAGATATTTGTGGGTTTTGTCCCTCCAAATTCTGTTTGGAAGCTTGATGTGGTGTTGATTCTGAGGCAGGCCAGGAAGACCAGGGAATGTCCTGGCTACTGTCTGCCATCTTAATTCCTCCCTCTTACTCTGACACTTATTAGATGGATGACCCTTCCTCTCTCTGAGCCTCGGTTTCCTTATTTGTAGAATAAAGGAGCTGGCACGAGGGTCTCTCGGGCTCTTTTTTGGCTCTGATATACTCTGGTCCTACAAGACCAGTTGGACTGTCTGTGCTCCATTGATATCCACATGATAACAAGGGATTGAAGGCTCCCAGCACATTGGGTGAGTGTCCTGTGGAGGAAATGGACCAAATTTGATTGTGTGTGTGTGAATGTGATGATGATGATGATGATCTGTTACAGAAAGACATGGGCAAGAGTAGAACAAATGTAGATGGATTGCATCTGCACAACTAGAAAGAATAGTTAGGTCTATGAGGCCACAGATTCATCAGTATATCTGAGTTTATAGAGAAGCTGAAAAACAAGGGCAAGTGTGTACCAATCTTAGAAGAATTGTGTCAGGAGTATCAAAGCTCACAAGCTGCTGAGAAAACTAAAGTCAACCTCATTTGAGAGCTATACAGTATCCCTTCCACCCCGAGGGGCTTAATGGCATGGCACCCCTGTAATGTGGAAAATCTGTGTAAAATTGTGTATTGTCTGCTGGCTTTTGATTTCTTTTCACAAACTTTAACTTTTTATGTATTTTAACTTAAAAAAACTGTGTATGTTTAAGTTAATATTACGCAACATATTTTCTACATTTATTTTTATATATTTTATGCATTTCCAAGTTTCTAAAAATTTTCTGTGTCATCTGGGACTTCTGCAAAACTCCCCCCAAATTCCCATTGAATTTCTTATGCTGACCCGCAATATATCAAAACGTGATTGGGAAAGTTGCCATGTGGAAGGGATAACTACAGTCGGGAAAAGAGAAAGATCAAAAACGGGATAATAACATTGATAGGGATAGGACAAGGATGATAGGTGGGCAACCACAGTTGTTAAGTCCTTATAATGGACCAGATACTGTGCTAAGCAAGGGCCCAAATATGCTAGCAAGACAGTTCTTTACTTCCAGGAGCTTTCATTCTCTTTTTAAAAATTATAGCTTTATTGACAAAACAAATGCACGGGTAATTTTTCAGCACTGACCCTTGCAAAAACTTTTGTCCCGACTTTTCCCCTCCTTCCCTCCACTCCTTCCCCTAGATGGCAGGTAGTCCCATACATGTTAAATATATTAAAGTCTATCTTAAATACAACATATGTGTACATATTTATACAGTTATCTGGTTGCACAAGAAAAATCAGATTTAGAAAGAAGGTAAAAATAACCTGGGAAGAAAAACAAAAATGCAAGCAAATAACAACAGAAAGAGTGCAAATGCTATGTTGTGGTCCACACTCATTTTCCAGTGTTCCTTCTCTGGGTGTAGCTGGTTCTGTTCATCACTGATCAATTGGAATTGAACTGGATCCTCTCATTGCCGTAGAGAGCCACTCAGGAGCTTTCATTCTACTGTGGAAAGACAACACAGCTCAGGGACCTGAAAAGGCGTCTGTGAACGAAGCCCTGGTCTTGGATAAGGGTGGGGCTGCCCAACTTTTGTTCCTTTTATTTCTTTTTCCAAAAGAAAAAGACCTTTGGACCGGACAGAATAATTAATAAGGGGTAGATATGTGAGGCAAGAGAATATCTAGCTGCTTTTAATGAGATCACCTTCTGGGAGGCCCAGAGAAACTGGATCTCAGAATCCGAATGAACTGGTGGGTGTGAATATAGCAGTGTTGCTTCTGATTCAGAAGGAGGGGTTAGACTCTAATATCGGTACATAAGGTGAAAATCGCATCGAGTCAAAATTACCCTGGAAAATCTCTTCTCTCATTCATAAACAGTTGTATCTGGGAAGGACTCGGGGCTCTTTAAAATGGATATGCTAGGAACGCGGCCTCTGGAGCCTTCTCAGATGAAGGTGTTGAAGTAAAAGTGGGGAAGAAATAACTAGGATTACAAAGGGGGCCAGTTGGACTGGATCAGAGTGATCAAAATATTAGACAAAGTGGATTTGGACTTGAGGATCCCCTGCTTAAAAAGAGGACCGTTTTCATGAATCAGAGAACAGATGGAGCTGAGGTGGTTGCAATGGCAACAATCGGACGCCCGTATTTTTCACACTGTCTAGCCCAACTATTGATCAAGTTTGAGGCAGGGAGCAGGGTTCCTATTTAAACAGAGGAGAACAGAATGTCTTGTTGGCAAGACATCTGATGATAGGAGGGGAAAGACTCTTGAGAGAGCTTACTTACAAATAAGTAAGATTATATCGGAAGGAGATAACAATAATGTAACAATGGAGTCAAAAGGGTAACTAAGACAATCCCTTATGTTGTTTCTTTTAAAATTTCTAATTTTTAAAAATTACATATAAAAGCAATTTTTAGGGTTTTTTTCACTTTGAGTTCTAAATGTTCTTCCTCCCTCCTTCCCTTGAGAAGGCAAGCAATATGATATAGATTATACATGTACTGTTATGTAAAGCATGTTTCTCTATTAGCCATGTTGCAGAAGAAAACAGACAAAAACCCCAAGAAAAATAAAGTTTTTTTTTAAGTACGCTTTCATTTACATTTATCAGTACT
This sequence comes from Sarcophilus harrisii, assembly GCF_902635505.1. Taxonomy (NCBI): domain Eukaryota; kingdom Metazoa; phylum Chordata; class Mammalia; order Dasyuromorphia; family Dasyuridae; genus Sarcophilus; species Sarcophilus harrisii. The sequence goes on along the minus strand of NC_045432.1, from coordinate 77,264,603 downwards.
TTCTGTGGAGACAGAATTTTTCTTTTCTTTTTTTTTTTTTAATTAAAGCTTTTTCTTTTGAAAACATAAGCATGGATAATTTTTCAACACTGACCCTTACAAAGCCTTGTGTTCCAAAATTTCCCCCTTTCTACCACCCTTTTCCCTAGATGGAAAGTAATCCAAAATGTAAACATGTTAAAATATATGTTAAATCCAATATATGTATCCATATTTATACAATTATTTTACTACATAAGAAAAACCAAATCAAAAAGGAAAAAAAATGAGAAAACAAAATGCGAGTGAACAACAACAAAAAGTGAAAATGCTGTGTTGTGGTCCACACTCAGTTCCCATAATCCTCTCTTTGGGTGCAGATGGCTCTCTTCATCACTGAACAATTGGAACTGGTCTGAATCATTTCATTGTTGAAGAGAACCACATCCATCAGAATTGATCATCACATAACCTTGTTGTTGACATGTATAATGATCTCCTGGTTCCACTCATTTCACTCAGCATCAGTACCTTTAAGTCCCTCCAGGCTTCTTTAAAATCCTCCTGCTGGTCATTTCTTATGGAACAATAATATTCCATCATACTCATCTACCATAACTTATTCAGCCCTTCCCCTACTGATGGGCAGTCACTCAGTTTTCAGTTCCTTGACACTACAAAAAGGGCTGCCACAAACATTTTTGCCCATGTGGGTCCTTTCCCTCCTTTAAGATTTCTTTAGGATACGAGCCCAGTAGAAACACTGCCGGGTCAAAGGGTATGCTCCGTTTGATAACTTTTTGAGCATAGTTCCAAATTGCTGTGGAGAGAATTTTTCATCACAAGTCCCTTGGAATTGTCTTGGATCATTGTATTGCTGAGAATAGCAAAGTCATTCCTAGCCGATCATCCCCCAACATCGCTGTTATTCTTTTATACAGAGTATATTTACAGCAGCTCTTCTTGTGGTGGCAAAGAATTGGAAAGTAAGGAGATGTCCATCAACCGGGAAATGGCTGAATAAATTGTAGTACGTGAATAATGAGGGAATATTATTGTTCTATAAGAAATGACCAGCAGGATGCTTTCAGAAAAACTTACAAAAGACTTAAGTGAACTGATGTAAAGTGAAGTGAGCAGAACCAAGAGAGAGTCTGCAGTTAAAGCAATATTGTAGCATGATCAACTGGGAATGACTTAACTATTCTCGGCAATACAATGATCCAAGACTACTATTTTGAAGAACTTATGATGAAAAATGCCGTCCATACCCAGAGAAAGAACTGATCGTGTCTGAATACAGTTTGAAGCAGATTTTTAAACTTTATTTTTCTCCAAGGTTTTTTTTTTTGGGGGGGGGATCTGTGTTTTCTTTCACAACGTGACTTTTATGGAAATCTTTTGTACAACTTCACATGTGCCTTCTCAATAGGGGGGGCTGAGGAGGGAGGAAGGGAGAGAATCTGGACATCAAAAATTTAAAAACAAATGTCAAAAATTGTTTTATGTTTAGGTGGGGAAAATAAAATATTAAATATTTTTCGACATATAGGTACTTTTCCTTTTTGTTTGATCTCTTTGGGAAACAGACCTAGTGGTGGTGTGTCTGCCGATTCATATCCCTTTGGCCATGGTTTCAAATTGTTCTCCAGAATGTTTGCGTTAGTTCACAACTCCGCCAACAATCTATTATTTTCCCACATCCCTTCCAACATTTGTCATTTTCTTTTTCTGTCATATTATCCTGCCTGATTAAGTTTTCATTTCTCTAAGCAATAGTCATTGAGAGCATTTTTCATATGATTATTGATGGCTTTGATTTCTTTTTCTAAAAACTGACTGATTATAGCCTTTGACCATTTATCATCCATTGGGAAATGACTTGTGGTTTTATAAATTTGACTAAGTTCTAGGAGAGTTACGGGTCCCAGTCTATCAAGAGAAAGGGGGTTTCCTGAGTTACAATATTGTTTCTTTAGAAATATCCAATTGGAGAGTTCCACAGTCAAGCCTTCTAGAGAGAGAAGTCAGAAATTTCTGAACAGCACTAGCCTCTTTAAGAGAGAAAAGATCCCGGAATCCGGATTTTTAATAAGAGAATAGGGAGCAAAAATATATAGAGAATTAACTCTAATTTATAAAAAATCAAGCCATTCTCCAATTGAAAAATGGTCAAAGGATATGAACAGACAATTCTCAGATGAAAAAATTGAAACTATTTCTAGTCATATGAAAAGATGCTGCAAGTCATTATTAATCAAAGAAATGCAAATTAAGACAACTCTAAGATACCACTACACACCTGTCAGATTGGCTAAGATGACAGGAAAAAATAATGATGAGTGTTGGAAGGGATGCGGGAAAACTGGGACATTGATGCATTGTTGGCGGAGTTGTGAATGAATCCAACCATTCTGGAGAGTAGTTTGGAACTATGCTCAAAAAGTTATCAAGCTGTGCATACCCTTTGATCCAGCAGTGTTACTATTGGGCTTATATCCCAAAGAGATCATAAAGAAGGGAAAGGGACCTGTATGTGCACGAATGTTTGTGGCAGCCCTTTTTGTAGTGGCCAGAAACTGGAAACTGAGTGGATGCCCATCAGTTGGAGAATGGTTGAGTAAATTGTGGTATAGGAATATTATGGAATATTATTGTTCTGTAAGAAATGACCAACAGGATGATTTCAGAAAGGCCTGGAGAGACTGACACGAACTGATGCTGAGGGAAATGAGCAGGACCGGGAGATCATTCTATACTTCAACAACAATACTATATGATGACCAGTTCTGCTGGACCAGGCCATCCTCAGCAATGAGATCAACCAAATCATTTCCAATGGAGCAGGAATGAACTGAACCAGCTACGCCCAGAGAAAGAACTCTGGGAGATGACTAAAAACCATTACATTGAATTCCCAATCCCTATATTTATGCACACCTGCATTTTTGATTTCCTTCACAAGCTAATTGTACAATATTTCAGAGTCTGATTCTTTTTGTACAGCAAAATAACGGTTTGGTCATGTAGACTTATTATTTATCTAATTTATATTTTAATGTATTTAACATCTACTGGTCATCCTGCCATGTGGGGGAGGGGGTGGGGGGTAAGAGGGGAAAAATTGGAACAAGAGGTTTGGCAATTGTTAATGCTGTAAAGTTACCCATACATATAACCTGTAAATAAAAGGCTATTAAATAAAAAATAAAATAAAATAAAAATTAAAAAAAAAAAAGAGAGAGAATAGGGGGCAGCTAAATGGTGCAGTCGATAGATCACTGGTCCTGGAGTCTGGAAGACCTGAGTTCAAGTCAGAACTCCCCTTTCTAGCCGTGTGACCCTGGCCAACTTAACCCCAACTACCTCGCACCCCCCATAAGAGAACAGGATGATCTTGGGCAGCATCGGTTAGGAAGAAGATCTTGCTTATGGCCCTACAGCTGACCGAGTCACGAGGGAGTGATGGGAACAAAAAACCTGACCTTTGTTCTCCACCATTACCAGGCAGTCAGTTCAATGAGAAGGAGGTTACTTCTCAAACTTTAGGATGGAACCCTCAAGCTTGAGGTTTTGGTGGATTCTGGGACAAAAACCGGGCTCCCATGTTGGGCTGTGGAGGGAAGGTAGAGGGAAGGGGAATTTTCTGGAGAGGAAGGATGGTATCCCTGGAGGGAAAAAAGAAAGCTATAGATTGTTTAGGGGCTACTGGGGATGTTCGGTGGGGTAAAGGGAAAGGGTATCCCATAAGTCAACATTCTTCATTGTCCTGAGTGCTATAGGGGAACCTTTTTACCAGACTTTGAGCTGTATTATGAGGTTCCCAGGGGTACCTCCTGGAAAGAGTGCACCCAGCAATTCCCTTTGGCCTTAGTTTCCTGAGTCTATAAAATGAGATTGGACTAGATGGTTTTTAAGGTTGTTCCTGGCTCGGGCGTTCTGGACCAACCTGCTCCCCCCCACCATGTACACACATACACCCCTGTTACAGACCAGAATGAGAAACTAACAGTTCTGCCTCCCCCGAAGGCAAAGGGAAGCCAAGAACAGCACACCGGACCACTGAGGCCCAGCACTGGCAAGGATTGCTTTACTTCCAGGGCCCTGAGCCAGCACCCCCAGGGCTGAATGAGGACTAGCCCCACCAGACAGGATCTAGAGAGCTGCCAGATGCTGGGGAAAGCAGTGTGTGTGAAACAGGGCACTCCCTGTGCAAAGAGCTCCATTTCAGTAACCGGATGGTCAGAATTGGCCCAGCAAGTACAGGAAGGGGCCCCGAGGCTGGGAGTGGCAGCCCCTTCCTCCCCGGCTTTGCTTATATGGGCAGTTTCCCCAAAGTCCCGGGCTCTGGATGGTTTGGATGGCTCGGCCCCTGGGGTGACTAGGTTTTCTCAGCTGGGCTAAACGTGTCTTGGCTCAGCAGGCAATGCGTCACAGGATTTTGAGCTGGAAGGGCCCTTGGAGGCCATCTGGGCCAAAGTCCTCATTTTACAAGCCAGGAAGCTGCGTCCCAAAGAGGTCAGGTGAGTCGTCCAAGATCACACATGAAGCAAGTACCAGAGCTGGGGTTTGGACCTAGGTCACAGGATCGTAGATGCAGACCTGAAACTGACTTCAGAGTCACCAGCTCTTGTTCTCTCCGGCCTTAAAACCTCTCCAGCCCTTTTTTCACTCGCCAGGACCCCATCCCAAACTGCCTCTTGCTTGAATAATTACAACAGCCTCTTAATTGGACTTGGCTGAACTAGAATTGGTTTCCCAAGTCACCCTCCACACTGGCACAAAACTCTCGGACTGGGCACAAGTGGGGCTGTGTCACTCCACTCTCTGAGAAGCTTCAGTGGCTCCCTTTGGCATTTGAAGCCCTTCACAGTCTGGCACCTTCCTTCCTTCCTTCCTTCCTCCCTCCCTCCTTCTTCCTTCCTTCCTCTCTCCCTCCCTCCCTCCCTTCCTTCCTTCCTCCCTTCCTCCCTCCCTCCCTCCCTCCCTCCCTCCCTCCTTCTTTCCTTCCTTCCTCTCCTCCCTCCCTCCCTCCCTTCCTCCCTCCCTCCCTCCCTCCCTCCCTCCCTTCCTTCCTTCCTTCCTTCCTTCCTTCCTTCCTTCCTTCCTTCCTCCCTCCCTCCCTCCCTTCCTTCCTTCCTTCCTCCTTCCCTCCCTCCCTCCTCCCTTCCTTCCTTCCTTCCTTCCTTCCTCCCTCCCTCCTTCCTTCCTTCCTTCCTCCTTCCCTCCCTCCCTCCCTCCCTTCCTTCCTTCCTTCCTTCCTCCTTCCTTCCTTCCTCCCTCCCTCCCTTCCTTCCTCCCTCCTTCCTTCCTCCCTCCCTCCCCTTCCTCCCTCCCTCCTTCCTCCTTCCTCCCTTCCTTCCTCCCTTCCTTCCTCCCTTCCTCCCTTCCTTCCTTCCTTCCTTCCTTCTCTTCCTTCCTTCCCTGCCTTCCTTCTCTTCCTTCCTTCCCTGCCTTCCTTCTCTTCCTTCCTTCCCTGCCTTCCTTCTCTTCCTTCCTTCCTTCCTTCCCTGCCTTCCTTCCCTCCCTTCCTTCTCTTCCTTCCTTCCCTGCCTTCCTTCTCTTCCTTCCCTTCCTTCCTTCCCTGCCTTCCTTCTCTTCCTTCCTTCCCTGCCTTCCTTCTCTTCCTTCCTTCCCTGCCTTCCTTCTCTTCCTTCCTTCCTTCCCTGCCTTCCTTCTCTTCCTTCCTTCCCTGCCTTCCTTCTCTTCCTTCTCTTCCTTCCTTCCCTGCCTTCCTTCTCTTCCTTCCTTCCCTCCCTTCCTTCTCTTCCTTCCTTCCTTCCCTTCCTTCTCTTCCTTCCTTCCCTCCCTTCCTTCTTCCCTCCCTCCCTGCCTTCCTTCTTCCCTCTCTTCCTCCCTCTTAACTTTTATGTTATGTTAAACATGTTAAAATAGATATTAAATCCAATATGTGTAATTTATACAGTTCTCTTGCTGCACAAGAAAAATCAGATCAAAAAGGAAAAAAAAATCAGAAAGAAAAGAGTGAGAATGCCCTTTAAGAGCAAATGCTGTTTTTCCTTTTGTCTTTGTATCTCTGGGGTCTATTACACAATAGGAGATTAATAAATGCTTCTTGGACGCAATTAGACATAGTCACACATTCTCATTTAACAGAGGAAGAAACTGAACCCTTTAGGCTCTGTGGTCACATAAGAACTAAATGCCAGACCTGACACTTGAACCCAGGTCTTTTGGACCCAGATGTCTTCTTATTCTGCCCAAAGAATGAGAGAGCCGGTTCTGAGTCTAGGATACTGACTGCCTTCCTTGGTATACTGAAGTGAGGACTGTGCCAGTCTTGCATCCCTCTCTCATACAAGCTAAGATAACGTTACCTTTTACGGTTGCCATAAGGCACCATGGAGTTAGTTATATTGCGCTTTCAATCCGCTAAAAATCCCAGATTTTTTTTCCCACAGAAACTGCTGTCTAGTCATCAATTTTTTTTGGACCCAAATGTTGGAGTTGGCACTTCTCTCCACTATTGACTAGATTTAGCCCAACATCTTCGCCTGTTGGGGTGTTTGGGGATCTTGGTTCTGTCACCCCACGTGTTAGCTCCACGTCCCAATTTGGAGGCACTTGGTTACGTGCGCCATCTTTTCTTCCGTCCAAATCTTTGAAAGAGATGCTGAGGAACACGGGGCCAATGACAGACCCTTGGTGTAATATTCCCTTTAAAATCTAATGTTCTCTGTTGAGGTTTCCTTGGGGTCTTTGGGAGCAGCCTTCGTTGCAGTTCAGCAATCACCACACGAGTAGCCAGGGATTAAAGTCCAAATCCTTTATCGTCTCTTTCCAAGTCTTGTCTCCTTTCCTGGGACCCGGTTAGCTTTCTTAGAGGCCTGTCTCTCTCCTTGGTTCTGTGGGCTTGAGCTCCTGCCTCCTTCTCTGCCCTCCAAATGTCTCCGAATCCAAAGGTCTGTGTTTCAGCCTCCAGCTACCACAAAGGTGGAAGATGGAATGAATCTGTCTCAGCCTCTGACAGCTTCTAGTGCGTTTATCCTTTCTGGCCCTGAGAGCTTCTCCTTATATGCCCCACACTGAGCACACACCAATCATTACATCAGTAGGGAACCATTATTTGCTGTAGGATTAAATCAATGCTAAACTAGATTTAACTATTGTCTCCTCAATTCCACTTAGTACCTTGTTTCAACTTCTGGCCCAGAACGTCTCCTTGTAGATTAAATCAATCATAGTGAACCAGGCTAATTAGATAACTATTGTCTCTATCGATTCCACAACTTAGCACCTTGTGAGAATCCTTTGTTCAAGTTCAGAGCTCTGGCCCATAACATCCGGGACATCACACTGCCCTGAAGACCACCAGGAAGGCATTGGAAGGGTACTCCAGTCTTAGGATCTGGTCGTTTGTGTCCACAGCGCACACACTTGTTTTCCAGTCTCTTGCATCTCTCCATCCACGAGAATGGCAGGAGGGGCTTGGACAACTGTTTAGCTGGAAACCTAATCCATTTGCCCCCAACCCACCAGCTAGTGACTCCGAGAAGAAAGGACATGGGTTAGTCTTTCGGCATCACCTGTTTCTGCTGAAGCTGAGCAGGGCCTTTGTTATCGCCAATTCCCTTTCTGGGTGTTCACAAGTCATCCCTGTAATAATGTCCTGAGAAAGTTGAGGTCACTGGCCTTCAGTCTGGAAGCTTCCCTCCCTCCCCTTTTATACAGAATTGGGACATTTACCATTTCCTAATTTTGTGACACTTCAGTGGCTCTACAGACCCCTCTTCCCAAGTTTCCAGGCTCCTAGCATCTGGACCTAACGAGCTGAATTTTCTCTGTCTTTTTGCTGAGACAATTGGGGGGTAAGTGACTTGCCCAGGGTCACACAGCTAGGAAATGTTAAGTGTCTGAGTATCCACTGTGCCACCTAGCTGCCCCAAGCTGAATTATCAAGAGCAGTTGCTGACACCATTGTCATCCCCGTACTTAGCTTGGGTTCCAACATCCTGTTAGCCATATTTTGTTCTGTTCTTTACCATTCTCTCTCTCTCTCTCTCTCTCTCTCTCTCTCTCTCTCTCTTATAAAGCTTTTTATTTTCAAAACATATGCACGGATAGTTTGACAACATTGACCCAGATTTCCCATCCTTCCTCCCAGCCTCTCCCTTAGATGGCAAGTAATCCAATATATGTTAAATATGTTAAAATATATGTTAAATCCAATATGTGTAAACATATTTATACAATCTTCTTACTGAACGAGAAAAATCAGATCAAAAAAAGAAAGTAGATGAGAAAGAAAACAAAATGCAAATGAACAACAACAAAAAGAGTGAGAATGCTGTGTTGTGGTCCCCACTCAGTTCCCACAATCCTCTCTCTAGGTTCAGGTGGCTCTCTCCATCACCGAACAATTGGAACTGGCCTGAATCATCTCATTGTTGGAAAGAGTCATATCCATTAGAATTGATCATCGTAAAATATTGATGTTGCTGTTTTACCGTTCCCTTGTGGTCCACGCTAGGCAGTGTGGACGGAGAAGACAAAAGAACACTCTGAGCTCTAGATCTCATTAGCTACGTCCCGAAATAGAGCATATTCCTTATAGCTAATCATAAATTGCAGAAGGATGAGGAGCTCATGAGAGCCTGGGAGAGCAGAGAGGGCTTCCTGGAGTTGAGGTGGGAGCTGGCCATAACAGGAGGCGGAGGAGGGAGGAGGACATGAGACTGGGTCTTGAGGTGGCTCGCAATCTGGGAAGCAGATAAAAGCAGTCAGGGTTAGATGCAGCAGGACATGGAGAGCTCCTGTAGGCCCATAGACGGGTGGCACAAATGGCAAATGGAACGTGGGAAGGAGGAGCCAGAGACCACTCTGAGTGCCAGGGCCCTTTCCTGACTCCCTGAGCCATCTGGACGCATTTGCTCTTCCTTGATATTTGTGGTGGGGAATGTGAGAGGGGACCCAGCTGTCGTCCCACTCAAGGGCGCACGGAGACCTGCGGAAGCCATTTGGAAGGTATTACTAGGACCACGGGCCAACAAAAGGCTTCGAGCTGGCCGGCCTCTCTCGAGGGGCGGCCTCTTGAGACTGACCTGAGGGACAGCATTCTCACTCACTCACTCACTTTCAATGTGACTTCTCTCTTGGTGCATCCCATTTATTTTTCCGCCAGAAATTAAGTGGGCTATAATGGACAGAGCCCTGAACTGGGAGATGAGAAACCCGGGGTCAAATCCTACCTCTGACTTTGACCCGTTGGCTGCCAAGTCCTCTCTAAGCCTCGGTTTTGTCATCTGGAAGATGGCAGGCTTATCTCACAGAGCTGTGGCGAGGTTCAAACGTGATCTTGAATGTAAAGTACTTAGTACAGTTCGAGAAATATCAGCTCTCATTACCGGCAGACCCACTTGACAATTCTGTCTGGACACGGGCCTCTTTGCCACACGTGTTCCGTGAGTTTTGTCCACTTGGGAGCAGCTAAGGGTAGTCCCGGTGCGTCTTGGCTGATTAGACTCGACCATTCGTACACGGAGAGGATCTTCTTTGAGAACTAGAGTGTAAACGCATTGGGAATACGAAATGGAACTGGACGCTTACCGAGCTCACGGCCGGGTTGTAGCTTCAAGCCAAGCAGGCAAGATCATCGTGAGGGCGGTGAGCTCCGAGAATGAGCCTGCGGGGAAAACTTAACTTTCTTGACCTGGAGTTACAGCCCCGTCCCCAAAGCACAGCAGAGATGGCAGGGACTGGTGTTGGGTTCAAGAGAACAAGGACATGCAATGGGAGCGAGACGGGATCCCTAGGATGCAAGCAGAGGCAGTCCTCGAGGATGTGGTCAGGGGAAGTCAGGTCAAGCATCTTTTCCAGGGTCCCCTCCATTGTTCTTGTCGGCATCCTTTGCTGGGTTCTGAGGGGGGAGGAGTGAGATCTACTCAATACGTGGTGAGGCAGAAGGAGCAAGAGCTTTGGAGATCTCGGAAAAAGGGATGAGTGTAAGGAACAACACAGAGGCCTCCAAAGATGGATGGCCAGGACAGAGACATGGAGCAATCTCCTCCAGAAGTTAAAATGGCCACTCCTCTCAGCTCACTAGCAAGCCTTGTCTGGGGGGGGGGAAACAGGAGCTGGGGAGAAGGGACTTATGAGAGGGAAAGGGGAAGAAGTAGAGAAAGAGAGACAGCGAAAAGAGACAAAAACAGAGACACAGAGAGGGAGAGAGACAGAGAGAGACAGAGAGGGACAGAGAGAAAAGAGACAGAGAGAGGGGCACACAAACTTGCAGAGACAGAGAGAGAGAGATATACACAGAAAGAGAAAGAGACAGAGACAGAGAAGAGAGACAAACAGTGAGAGACACAGGGAGAGAGACAGAGACAGAGAGACAGAGAGGTACAGAGGCAGAGGAACAGAGAGAGACAGAGAGAGGAAGACACAAACCTGCAGAGATAAATATACACAGAAAGAGACAGAGACAGAGAAAGAGAGAGACAGACATACAGAGAAAGGAGAGAGACAAATAGCAAGAGACACAGGGAGACAGACAGAGAGAGACAGGGGAAACAGACAAAACCAGTGAGAGACACAGAGAGGGAGAGAGACAGAAAGAGACTGAGAGGGACAGAGAGAAAGACACAAACCTGCAGAGAGAGAGAGAGACAGAGACAGAGACAGACAGACACAGAAAGAGAGACAGAGAAAGAGTGATATATAAAGAGAGGAGAGACACACAGCAAGAGAGACAGAGACAGAGAGGGATAGAGACAGAAAGAGGAGAGAGAGAGAGAGAGGGAGACAGAGACAAAGAGACACAAACATGAAGAGATAGAGAGAGACACACAGAGAGACAAAGAGAAACAGAAACAAACACACAGAGGGAAACAGACAAAGTGAGACACAGATAAAGAAAGACAGAAACAGAGACACAAACATGCAGAAACACAGAGAGAAACATGCAGAGACAGAAAGACAGAGACAGACACACTGAGAGACATAGACAAAGAGATCCACAGGGAGACACAGATATAGAGAGGCAGAGACAGAGAAAAGAGAGACATAAAACAGTGAGAGACACAGAGAAGGAGAGAGCAGAGACAGAGAGGGACAGAGAAAGGAGAGAGAGAGAGAGAGAGAGAGAGAGAGAGAAAAGACAAAGAGACACAAACATGCAGAGGCAGAGACAGACAGAGACAGGGACCAAAAGACCCAGAGCTGGAGAATGGGAGAGACAGAGACGGAGAGCAAATTGTGTGCTCAGCTCTTCTCTGAGTTAAAAGAATGCCGGCCCCCTCCCGCTGACAAATACAAAATAACAACAAAGAGCTAGAGAGAAATTGCTGCGTCATTTCTTTGTTGTTTTTTCTCCCTTCAAATCACTGCGTAAATCGATATATTTTGGCACTCCCTGTTTTCCCAGGGCGCAGATATTTGAGAAACATTCGTTGTTTTATCTTATCTTCACGTTCGGTCTGGCCTTGTAACCATTTCTTTCCTTCCTATGCACAAAGTGGCTCATTGCACCAAAGAGTTGCCGTCTTCTCCAAGGACCGTGTGGAGAGAACAACTTCCTACAGCCATGTCCCGTACTTGTGTTGCCCGATTCCGAGCTGGAAGTTCCAGCCTGACTTTGCCCAACGTTGTTGGCCTAGTTTCCCTGAGTCCTGTTGTTCCTGCTAAGTAGTTTCTTCCAGAAGCTCCATTTCCTACAATCCGGATGTCTTCGGGCTTCCCAAGGAGGATTTACTCAGACCTGTGGCCCTCCAGGTGTGGCCAGTCCCTTTCAAGGGAAGGAGCCAATGTGATCTCGGCAAAGTTCTGCTGCCGTCTTGCTGAGGCTGTTTCTCTAATCTTTCTCATTGCTCCTAGATATGTATTGGTTATTTATTATTATTTTTTAATTAAAGCTTCTTATTTACAAAGCATATACATGGGTAATTTTTCCAACATTGACCCTCGCATAACCTTTTGCTGCAAATTTCCCCCTTCTTCTCCCCAGTGCCCCCTCCACCCAGACGGCAGGTAGTCTTATCTGTGTTATTGTTAGATCCAATATGTGTATATATATTTATATAGTTAGCTTGTTGCATAAGGAAAATCAGATCAGGAAGGAAGAAAAAGAAAAACTGAGGAAAAAATGCAAGCAAACAACAACAGAGAGAGTGAGAATGCTATGGTGTGGTCCACCCTCGGTTCCCATGGTTCTCTCTCTAGGTGTAGATGGCTCTCTTCATCATTGAGTAAGTGGAACTGATTTGAATCACTAGATATATATTTGGAACTTATTCCATTGAGGGGGTTATAATAATGCAGTATATTCATATAATTAGACCTGGATGTCCCAGGTTACCCTGGGAGGATATTATCATTGGCCATTACCTTAAGGGGAATGGGAAGAGCCAGTGAGGATGTTCCCTCGGGGGAGACTGGGACACCCAGGTCTTAGGCCCAGGCTGAACCTGAGAAAGGAAAGGAGACAAAATCTAGTTTAATAATCCTAGTCTATACATGAATGATGCTAAGTGAAATGAGCAGAATCAGGAGATTGTTGTACACGGCAGCAACAAGACTATATGATGATCAATTCTGATAGACATGGTTTTCTTCAACAATGAGATGATTCAAAGCCGTTCCACTTGTTCAGTGATGAAGAGAGCCATTGGCACCCAGAGAGAGCACTGTGGGGACTGAGTGTGGGCCACAATATAGCATTTTCACTCTTTTTTGTTTGTTTCTTTGCATTTTGTTTTCGTTTTCATTTTTTTTCCTTTTTGATCTGATTTTTCTTGTGCAGCAAGAGAATTGTAGAAATATGTTTACATATATTGGATTTAACATATATTTTACCATGTTTAACATATATTGGATTGCTTGCTATCTGGGGGAGGGCGTGGAGGGAAGGGGGGAAAATTGGAACACAAGGTTTTGCAAGGGTCAATGTTGAGAAATTATCTATGCATGTGTTTTGAAAATAAAAAGCTTTAATCACATAAAAAAAGAAAATAAATAATCCCAGTCTACTTAAGGCATTGCTGGAGGAGGAAGGTCTGGCTCAACACAAGCAATCAACAAGTTGGCCCTCCAGTGACACTGGTGGGCTGCAAGACTTCTCTGATTAATCTTAGGGTCTTTCCACCATCAGACAACAAAATGGGTTCACATCTCAGCATTGGGCAATATCGAAGAATATCCACCAAATAGCTAGCTCTGGATTGAACAGATAGTCTAGCTCTAGATTTTCTCCTTGGTCAAATGATGCACAAATGAATGTAAAAAGCGAGCCCCATGAAAACTCTTGTTCTTTTCAATAGAAGTAGCGACAATGGCCATTTCTATACATGTGGGAGTTGGCCAAGGCCCTTGCCTCCATAAGCTTTTAATGTCAGCCCAGGGGCAGAGCCACATCTTCATTTTATAAAATTGAGGTCTGAAAATCCCCAATTATGCAGCTTTTGCCTGAGATGGCTCCTGACCCAACACACTTTCTGAATGCTTCTGGTGGTCTGGCTCTGTAGTTTTAATGGTCTGGAGGCTTAGGGGCTTATTAACAAGTCCACAGAATCTCAGAGGCGCAGGGGGTCTCGGTGTGAGAGTCCTCAACAATTGGTCCTTTGGTCCTTTTGGGAACACTTCTAGCCGGCCCCCTCCCATGGCAGCTCATTGAACTTTGGTATGATTCACCAATAGGCGACTTTTAACGGGAATCTGCACGTTACCCACTTCCTACTGCTCATACTTCTATCTTCTGAGGGCCCAAAGAGAAAAGTTAGCTTCTCTTCCATAAGTCAGTCCTACAGTGCTTGGAGATGGCCCTCGCTTCAGTCCCGTGTTTTCAATCCTCCTCACTGGAGGCATTTGTGGCTCCTGGGCCACACCTCATGGGGCCTTTGGGATCTTGAACTTGATATCCTTCCTGTCCAAGGACCGAGAGGGGGCAGAATCTATTCCTGGGTCCTTGAGTGGCCCACACCCAAACCGCTCCAGGAATGGAAACAAAAGTCATTCCCCAGCTAATAACTGTCCATTTCAGCTGTCTCCTTTCCCCCCTTTTCCACACTGTGCTTTCTTCACTTATAAGATGGAGGGCCTGTTTCCTGGCACTCATTCTATTAGGTGGCCTCGGGAGGCAACCAGGACCCAAAATGGAAACTTCTTGCTGGCTAAGATGGGAGAGAAGTATACCAGGAGCTCAAGGAACTAGGTTGCAGACCTGACTCTGCCCCTAACTTCCCGGGGGAACTTGAACAAATTCCTCCCTAGCCTGGGACTCAATTCCCCTTCTGTAGAAGAAGGGGCTGAGCCAGATGAACTGGAAAGACCATCCTGCCATCCTGTACTCCAGAATCCCTCTGGCCTTCAAGGCTGTTGCCCCCTACCCCCTGCTACATATAAGGCTTGAGGTCAGTGATCTCTCAAGTCCTATCTGGCCCCAATAACCCATGAGTCCAAATGGCTTCCATTCCCTTGGCCCAAGCTGGCCACCTTTGCAACACACAAGCGCAAAGGTAATGGGCCAAGGTCCCATCTGGTGTTGACATGGCATGGTGAGCAGTGTTGGACAAGGAATCAGGAACACCTGGTGATCTTAGGCAAGTTCTTTCCCTTCTGTGGGCCTCAGTTTCCTCCCCTATAAAACCAGTCCTTTAGGGTCTCTTGTAGATTTACATCTGAGCCATGAGCACCAAACCTTGGCCAAAGAAAGGCTTTTGTTTGATTCTGTGTGAGCTGCTGGGCCACTGGCGCCATCTTGTGGTCAGATGGCACTGTAGCACTCGCTCAAGAACCTCCTGCTTGCCTTTGTCAAAGTCACCTTGTATCAGGGCCTCAAATGGAACCGCCTTAGAAAATACCAAGTTAATTCATCAAAAGACTTAGAGATCTTCCAGTCTCTCCTTAACTCTATCCCCGACAAGGAGAAAGGGAATTCTGGAGGGAGGAAAGGAGGAAAAATCTGAGAAAATAGTGACTGTGTGTGTGTGTGTGTGTGTACAGGTAATAGATATCATGAAATCCTGGATTCTCATTCTTGGGGGAGACTTCTCGACTAACCAGTCCTGCCTCTCCATGAACAAGAACGCCCTGGCAGCAATCTCGATCTGCTGGCGGAGAGCGGGGACCACCAGAACCCCTTTCCCAGGCAGCTCGTCCCCTTTAGGGTTGGGAAGTTTATCCTGATGTTAAGGATGTCATTTAGCTCTATTGTGCCTGTTTGGCTTTGGAGACCCAGAAGAACAAAGATAATCCATCTTACACAGTACGGACTTTCAAATCCATGAAGACAGACATCATGGGATTCCCTGCCCTCTCGCCCACTTCCAGATTTTCCTTCTTCAGGGTTCCTTCAACAATCCCCAGAGAGCATTGTTTCCAATCCTCTCACCATCCAGGGGATCCAGAGCGATAGGTTTAGAGTCAGAGGCCTGGTTTGGAATCCAACTTTGGCTCACTTAATTCCCGGCTATCAATTCCACCTTGGTAAAATGAAGTGCGTCGACTACATGCACTTGAACATCCCTCCCATGGCTAGGTTCGGGGTACGGTGATTTCTTTTGACAATAAATATGTCCCTATGATCTCCTGGATATACTCTAGTATGCCAGTGTCTTTCTGCAAATGGAGATCTAATACTCCCAATGTGGTCTGGCTAATGGGCTTGGTTAGGAACACTTTCAGTCTGGACACTGCAGCTCTTAAGACGGCCTATGAAAGTATTTATGAACCTTTGTGCTCAGTCCATCATGCGGTTGATTCATTTTGAGCTTCTAGTCCAGTAAAACATCAAGATTATTTTCACATAAACTGTTTTCTAACCATTCCGTCCCTCATCTTGCGCTTGGGCAATTGCTTTTCTAATTGCCAGCGTAGGGCTATTCGATTCCATCTCGTTCCCTATTGCCCAGTGTTCTGATTTAGCAAGAACCTTTCAGATCCTACCTTTTAGACAGGAATCTGGCTTAGCCTTACGTCCCTGCTCTGGGATGGCTGAACATTTGACCAAAATACCTACTATGTCTTTATCCCAATCTTCAATAAAAAAGATGTTGACTTGCACTGCACTTAAAACAGAGTCTTGGGGCACTTCACTAAGATCTTCCTCTAGGTTGACTTTGAACCTCTTTTGACTTTTTGGGCAATAAAAAGGAATTCCAACTTCCCTTCTTCCCTTTCTTAGTGACATGCAAGTCCTTGTATCATGGTAATTTATATGTTCATTTCTCCTCCTAACATACACACACATATACAAAACACACACACAATAAGCATATACACATAAATATACCCATATGTGCACTTGTGGCTCTAGTCCTATATCATGATCCCTTTAAGCTCTAAATCTGTTCCTATGATTTTTTGAACACATTTCAGCTTGCCAATGTCTGATCAGGGAGAGGAAAGCTCCTTTATTACCTTCTTATTTTCTTAGGGAAGCCTGGGAATATTTACTTTTTACTCTGCTCTCTTATTTGGTTAATTGTTATAGAACTTTTTCTCCATGAAGAGACACACTTATGCATGTACATGTGAACACACATACAAACACCCCCAGCCATATCCCTAGTCTGGTTTCCATGACTAGTCACAGTTTTTTATTCTGAATTGTCATGCTGTTCACCTAGTCCAATAAGGAGTGGGAAATACCTCTCCGTCTGTCTTGCAAAGCACTTAGCACGGTGCTTGGCACATAGTAAATGCTATAAAAACGTTGGCCATCATTAGCTACATTTAACAGTTTTTATATTTATTTTGAATACAATTCTTGACTGGTTTTTGTTAGTATTATATAGAAATGCTTTGGTTTTTGGAGGGTGATTTCTTTTTTATCCTGTAATTTTGTTCTAAATATGAATTATCTGAATTAGTTCCTTTGTGGGTTCTTTGGAGTTTTCTAAGTATACTATTATGTCATAGGCTTATTGATCGAGAGATCAAAGGGACTTCAGAGGCCATCTGGTCCAAACCCTTCATATTCTTATGGGACTGTGGTTTGTTATTATATTCCTATACTCCAAGTTGTTCGGCTTCTGGAACAGTAGTATTTAATTACATTTATATACCCTAAGTTGTTCAGCTATTCTGCATCCCCTTAGTGTACAATTCTACTACAAATATTTTGATATATATAGGTCCTTTTTGTGTTTCTTTTGAGAACATAGGCCTAGTAGCATCATTACTCGGTCAAAGGATATTTCCAGTTTAATGACTTTTGGGACAGAGTTCTAAATTGCTTTCCAAAGCGGTCAGACAAATTCACATTTCTACCAAGAGTGCATTAGAATTTCTGTTTCCCCACAAACCTTCTAATGGTTATCATTGTCCTTTTATTGTTGCTATCAGCTTTGCTGATCAGATAGGTGTGAAGTAGAACTTCAAAGTTCCTTTCATTTGAATTTCTCTAATTATTAGTGATTTGGCACATTTTTTTCATATGACTATTGATAGTCTGTATGTCTTCCTTTGAAAACTATCTGTTCAGAACTGTTCATTAATTGGGAAATGGCTCTTAATCTTATCAATTTGAATCAGCTCTTCATATCACAGAAATGAGATCTTTATCAGAGAAAATTGTTACAAAGATTTTCCCCCTAGTTAACTGCTTCTCTTCTAATTTTAACTGTATTGTTTTTGTTTGTGCAACTTTTCAACTTTATGCCATCAAAACGTCCATTCTATCTTCTAAGCTTTTGTCCATCCACTGTCTAGTTGTGAACTTTTCCCCTTTCTATAGTAGTGAAATATATTTTCTTTCTTGCCACATTATTTGTTTATGATACAACCTTTCATATTTATGTTATTTAGGTCATATATGTATTGGAGACTATTCTTGATGATTGTCTAGACTTGATCTCTGTTAGGTTCACAGTAGCTCTTTGTAGCTGGATTCTTTTGATTTATGAAACACTAGATTACTAGCTTAGGGCAGTAAGGTGATATAGTAAACAGAGTATCAAATCTGGAGCCAGCAAGATGAGCCTTCCTTATTTCAAATCCTGCCTCAGACACTTACTAGCTATGTGACCCTGAGCAAATCATTTTACCCGGTTTGCCTCAATTTCCCCATCTGTAAAATGAGCTGTAGAAGGAAATGGCAAACCACTCCAGTCTCTTTGCCAAGAAAACCCCAAGTAGGGTCACAAAGAGCCAGATACCCCTAAAAGCACCGTACAACAAAAGGTTCTTAACTTCGTTTGTTCTCTATGTTATGTGCTTAGACTATTCCACTGATCGACTTCTCTAGGTTTTAATAGGTACCTAATCATTTTGATTATTGTTTGGTAATATGGTTTGAGATCTGGTACTGATATCCTTTTCTTTCTCACTTTTTTCTCCATTAATTCCTTTGAGATCCTAGATCTTTTGTTCCTCCAGATGAATTTTGTTATTGTTCTTTTCTATCTATATAAAGTAATCCTTTTGGTATTTTGACTGTTATAATTAAATAAGTAAATTAATTAAGGTAATACTGTCATTTTATTCCATTTGCTTGATCTACCCATGATGATTAGCATTCCTCCAATTATTTACTCCTTTCTTTATTTGACAGTATTTTATAATCATATTCCTATGGCTCCTATAATGTGTCATGACAGGTAGCCTCCCAAGTATTTTATACATTCTATAGTTTTAAAAAAAGAAGCTTCTATTTCTTACTACAAGGTTTTTTTTTAATAGCCTTTTATTTACAGGTTATATGCATGGGTAACTTTACAGCGTTAACAATTGCCAAACCTCTTGTTCCAATTCTTCCCCTCCCTCCCCCCACCCCCTCCCCCAGATGGCAGGATGACCAGTAGATGTTAAATGTATTAAAATATAAATTAGATACACGATAAGTATACATGACCAAACCGTTATTTTGCTGTACAAAAAGAATCAGACTCTGAAATATTGTACAATTAGCTTGTGAAGGAAATCAAAAATGCAGTTGGGCATAAATAGAGGGATTGGGAATTCTATGTAATGGTTTTTAGTCATCTCCCAGAGTTCTTTCTCTGGGCGTAGCTGGTTCAGTTCATTATTGCTCCATTGGAAATGATTTGGTTGATCTCGTTGCTGAGGATGGCCAGGTCCATCAGAACTGGTCATCATATAGTATTGTTGTTGAAGTATAGAATGATCTCCCGGTCCTGCTCATTTCACTCAGCATCAGTTCGTGTAAGTCTCTCCAGGCCTTTCTGAAATCATCCTGTTGGTCATTTCTTACAGAACAGTAATATTCCATAATATTCATATACCACAATTTATTCAGCCATTCTCCAACTGATGGACATCCATTCAGTTTCCAGTTTCTAGCCACTACAAAAAGGGCTGCCACAAACATTCGTGCACATACAGGTCCCTTTCCCTTCTTTATAATCTCTTTGGGATATAATCCCAGTAGTAACACTGCTGGATCAAAGGGTATGCACAGTTTGATAACTTTTTGAGCATAGTTCCAAACTACTCTCCAGAATGGTTGGATTCGTTCACAACTCCACCAACAATGCATCAATGTCCCAGTTTTCCCGCATCCCCTCCAACACTCATCATTATTTTTTCCTGTCATCTTAGCCAATCTGACAGGTGTGTAGTGGTATCTTAGAGTTGTCTTAATTTGCATTTCTTTGATTAATAATGACTTGGAGCATCTTTTCATATGACTAGAAATAGTTTCAATTTCTTCATCTGAGAATTGTCTGTTCGTATCCTTTGACCATTTTTCAATTGGAGAATGGCTTGATTTTTTATAAATTAGAGTTAATTCTCTCTATATTTTGGAAATGAGGCCTTTATCAGAACCTTTGACTGTCAAAATATTTTCCCAGTTTATTGCTTCCCTTCTAATCTTGTCTGTTACTACAAGGTTTTATTGGCAATCTATACAAATGCTGATGATTTATGTGTGTTTTTTATTCTGTGTCTTTGCTGAAGTTATGAATCCTTTCAATTAATTTTTAGTTGACACAAGTCAAATCAAGTCAACAAATATTTATGAAGTACTTACTATGTGCCAGGACTCTCAGGTTCTCTAAGAAAACCAATATAACATCTTTAAAAAGTGATAGCGCTTTTTTTCTTTGCCTATCTTGCCTCAATTTCTTTTTCTTCTAGTTACCATTTTTAGCACTCGTTCTTGCTCACCCCTGCTCTTATTAAAAAGCTTCTCATTTATACTCATTACATATAATGCTACCTCTTGGTTTTAGACAGATAATAATGACTATATTAAGATCCACTTATTCCAACGTTTTCTAATGTTGTTTCTTTAACAAACAGAACTGGAAGGTGCATTTAGTCAAAAGCTTTTTCTGCATCTCTTGATACAATCACATGATTTTTTTGCTTTGCTGTTTATTAATATGGCATATTATATTAAAGGGTCACTGTCTCCATAATTGAACCAAACCAGCATTCCTTGTATAACTCCAACCTGGTCATCGCATCTAATCCTTTTGATTTATTGCTATAGATTCTTGGATAATATTTTCTTTTTTTGTTTATTTTTTTAATATAACTTTTTATTGACAGTACATATGCCTGGGTAATTTTTTACAACATTATCCCTTGCACTCACTTGTGTTCCAACTTTTCCCTTCCCTCCCTCCACCCCCTCCCCTAGATGGCAGGCTGTCTTATATGTGTTAAATTTGTTATAGTGTATCTTGGGTAATATTTTCTTTAATATTTTTGTGTCACGAATGTCCTTTGGTATCATAGGAAGCGTTTGGAAGGGTTCCTTTTTCCTCTTTTTGCCAACAGTTTAATGTAATATTGGAATGAAATGTTTTTTGGATGTTTGACAGAACTTGGTTTCCAACTGGTCCCTGATTTATGCCGTTTTGAGAATTCATTTGTTGCATATTCAACTTCTTTTCTGGAATTTGGGTTATTTAAATTCACTCTTGTTCTATTAATTGTGGCATTTAATGTCTTGTAGGTATTTACCTATTTTGCTTATTATAAGTTTTGTTAGCACATAATTGGGCATATTAATTTCCGATACCTTCATTTATATTCCTTTCATCTGTTGTCAATTTTGTCTTTTAACTTTTGATGTGAACAATTTGGTTTTCCTTTTCCTAAAAAATCAAAAAAAATTAAATTAGCTCTTAGTTTTGCTTATGGTTCATTGTCGGGGAATCTGCTTTCAATTTTTAAAAATTTCTTTTTTGATTTTCAATATTTCCATTTGGGAGTTTAATTGGATTTTAAAAAATGTGTTGGTTTCTCCCTTTCTGGTTGCACACCCAGTTTTCTGATTTATTATATTTTTCTCTTTTGTTGATGAAAGTGTTTAGCGTTTTGAATTTTCCCCTATGAAGCAAAAATCAATAATGTTCAAAGAACACATGGTCTCTCTACAAGTAAAATATATTGATCTCAAAGACAGGACCCATAGACATAGTCTATGATCAATGGATCATGGGTCTTCCAAAGAATTGAACAAATCACAAAACCTAAGTACCATAATTTGAGAAATAATACAAGAAAACTGCCAAGAACTTCTAAACCCAGAAAACAAAGTGTCAGTGAAAGGATTCACAAATCACTTCCAGAAAAACAACTCCTATTCTGTTACTCTTCTGTAAATATCCTTGATCCCATTCCATCCTGTCTTTTCCAGCAGATGGTTCCCACTACTTTTGGGCTTCCGATCTCACCAATCTTCAATCCCTCAAGGTCTGCTGGCTGGAAACACTCCAGTGATACATACCCCTGTCCTAAAAAACAAAACAAAACAAAACAAAAAGCCTTCCTTGGCCTGGGCCAAGATGACAGACTAGGAGGAAAGAGTACAGCCCATATTCCCTTAAAACTAAGAAAAATGTTAAATTGAGTAGCAATAAGGAAATCGGGAGAAACTAAGTGGGTCATTTTCTTAGCCCAGTATCACAAATTCAACCTACAGACAAGTGACTAGGGCAAGAACTATGAAACAGGGTTAGACCAGGATCTTGGGCAGAGCTTGTAGCTAGGGCAAAGTACAGACATGATCAGAGCCGATTACAGATTTGAACCCAAGACCACACCAGCAGCTCTGAGTACAGACCATGTGCAAAGCTCTGAGCCTATCCAATAGCACCAGGAC
This sequence comes from Sarcophilus harrisii, assembly GCF_902635505.1. Lineage (NCBI taxonomy): Eukaryota > Metazoa > Chordata > Mammalia > Dasyuromorphia > Dasyuridae > Sarcophilus > Sarcophilus harrisii. The sequence continues at coordinate 77,242,594 of NC_045432.1, read as the reverse complement.
AGACTAAACCTTGGACTCGGGACAGCACTGGGTCCTCTAGAGAGCCTGGGAACATAGATTCAGTGTCCAGGGTCCTAAACAGGAGTCGTCCAAAGGCGTCAGTCCCCTACCTAGGACAGCAGGTCTGGAAAAGGCTGTCTCCCAGAGGGGCCAGGATCAGAGTCAGCTCCCAGAATCCAAAGTAGCCAAGAAAGACTAAATTCCCAGAAGAGATACTTGGAAGAATGCATCAGCCACAACAACAACAAAAAGAAAAGCTATTAGGACTCCAGGGCTGCTCAAGAAATAAACTCAGAAGAAGAAAACACCTCCAAGCAAAGCTTAAAAAGCCACAACCCAAACCCAAATCACAGATTGCCCTAAGACCAATTAGAATTCCTAGAAGAAATGAAACAAGTTTTCTTTTTCTAAAAAGTGTTTAAAATGAGGGTCGCTAGATGGCACTCTGGTAGATAGAGGCTTGGTCTTGGAACCAGGAGGACCTGAGTCCAAATGTGACCCCGATATTTAACAGTTCCTAGTTGTATGCCCCTGGGCAAGTCATTTAAGCCACATTGTCTTGAAAAAAAAAGTATTAAAATGATATGATTAATGAAATGAGAGCAATAGAGGAGAGAAGTGGGAAAGAAGTGAGAGCTCTGGAGGTGAGACTTGGAAGGAGAATGTACAAGATGTACAAAACGTTACCGAAATAGCAGACTTCCTGAAAATTCTAAGTACTGCAGAAAAGTTATTGAGTATAGAAAACAACTGGCAATACTAAAAAAAAAAAAAAAGTAAAACGATTGAAAAGATAGAAGTAAATGTCACGTGGCTTACAAAAACGACTGATTTGGAAAATACATCAATGTGAATAGTTTAAGAAGTTTTTAACTACCTGAAAGCCCAACTCAAAACAGAGCCTCGGTATTCCAAGAAATCGTTCAAAACAAAATTTCCCAGAGGATATAATAAAAACAGAAAGGAGTCATCATTTACCTCCTGAAAGAAACCAGGAAAGAACAGCTCCCGGAAACATCATAACCAAAGTCCAGAGCTTCCAGGTCACAGAAAAAGTACTTCAAGAAGCCAAAAAGAAGACTTCAAATGCCAATATATCTCAGCCAGGGATATATAAGATTTAGCAGCTACCCCTATAAAGGAGCAAAGAATATCGAATTAGATATTGCAAAAGGCAAAAGATTTAGGCACACAACGCAGAATAACCTTCCCAGCAACATTCGATATAATCTTCTGGGGTTGGAGGGAGGATGGATTTTTTTTATAGCTTTTTATTTACAAGATAGATGCCTGGGTAATTTTTCAGCATTGACAATTGCCAAACCTTTTGTTCCAACTTTTCCCCTCCTTCTCCCCACTCCCTTCCCCCAGATGGCAGGTTGACCAATACATGTAAAATATGTTAAAGTATAAATTAAATACAATATACGCATACATGTCCTAACAGTTATTTTGCTGTACAAAAAGAATCAGACTCTGAAATATTGTACAATTAGCCTGTGAAGGAAATCCAAAATGCAGGCAGACAAAACTAGAGGGATTGGGAATTCTATGTAATGGTTCATAGTCATCTCCCAGAGTTCTCTTGCTGGGTGTAGCTGGTTCAGTTAATTACTATTCCATTGGAATTGATCTGGTTCATCATATTGATGAAGATGGCCACGCCCATCAGAATTGATCCTCCTATAGTATTGTTGTTGAAGTCTATAATGATCTCCTGGTTCTGCTCATTTCCCTCAGCATCAGTTCGTGTCAGTCTCTCCAAGCTTCTCTGAAATCCTCCTGCTGGTCATTTCTTACTGAACAATAATGTTCCATAATATTCATATACCACAATTTATTCAGCCATTCTCCAACTGATGGGCATCCAGTCAATTTCCAGTTTCTGGCCACTACAAACAGGGCTGCCACAGACATACATGCACATACAGATCCCTTTCCCTTCTTTATGATCTCTTTGAGATATAAGCCCAGTAGTAACACTGCTGGATCAAAGGGTCTGCACAGTTTGATAGCTTTTTGAGCGTAGTTGGAGGATGGATTTTTAATAAAATAAAGGATCTCTTTTTTTTGCCAAGGCAATTGGGGTTAAGTGACTTGCCCAGGGTCACACAGCTAGGAAGTATCAAATATCCAAGGTCAAATTTGAACTCAGGTCCTCCTGACTTCATTGCTGGTGCTCTATACACTGTGCCCCCTTGCTGCCCCTCCCAGTCATTCGTGATGAAAAAAACAAAGCTGAATGGAAATTGAAATATGAAAATGAGATTAATAGGGGACTTTATAAGGATGTAGTGTTTGTGTTTTAATGGGGAAGAGGAGGATGATATCAACATCATGGAGTCATTGGAGTCTTAGAGGGAGCCAAAAAAAAGGCAGGGCCTCAGCGTAATTTTTCTTATGTTTTGATGATTCTAAAGGAAGAAAGGAAAAGAAAAGAAGGAAAGAAAAGGAAATGAATAGGACTTTGTTTTTCTTTTGCTTTTCCATTTCTAGGAGGAGGTTGGAGGAAGAAAAAATAAATGCTTGCTACATTTGAAAAAAAATCATTAAAAAACCCTTCCCAGAAGCCATTTGTCCCAAGCAGTTATCACCCTATCTTGCTCCAACCTTTCCTGGCTATGTTCCTTAAGAAAGCCAGCTGCAGTCAGTGCCTCCACTTCCAGTCTTCCAAACCCTTGAGAATGTGACTTCTGACCTCATCACTCATCTGAAACAACTCCCCCTTCCAAAGTCACTAATAATCTCTTCGTTGCTCTTCTCGTTCCTCATTTTTCTGGCCCTCTGGGCTGCCTTGGCCACTGTCCAGCAGCCTCTTCTTCCTATTTCTTGCTTCTTTTCCTTCCAGTCTCGTTGTTTCTTCTTAGCCTTCTCTTCTGAACCTTTTCATTCCTGCCCGAGAACAATAGGTAGGGATCCTTTAAAACTCTCTTTTCTCTTATTCTTTCTCACTCAGTGATTTTCCAAACTCCCATGGATTCAATGATCATAACCATGCAGCTAATCCTTAATCTCTGCAGACCCCCACGTTCCCACCTCCAACCATCATCTCAGATTAGCTGTCCAGGAGACTCCTTCTACTCAACGTGTCACCAACAGAGCTCATTATCTATCCCCCCCAAGCCTTCCCTGTGACTGTCAGAGGCAACATCATCCTCTCAGTCTCCCGGGTTCCAAACCTATGTGTCACCCTCAGCTTCTCACTCTTACCTCCTCTTCTCCCAGCTCTAATCTCTAGCTAAGTCCTGCCAATGTGGCCTCCTCAACATCTCTCTCATACACACCGTGCTCTCTTCTGACCCTAACTCCTCACTTACTTCAGTTGCCTTCTTGTGGGTCTTCCCATGAGGAAGAGGCCCTTCCTCATCTCTCCCTACTCCGTTCCATCCTTTACGCAACTCCCAAAGGATCCGCCTAAAGTACAAAGCTGATCATGTCATCCCCGTCTCGCTCCCTCAGTGGCTCCATTTTATTCCCAGGATCAAATAGAAAGTCCTCTGTTTGGTATTTAAAGGTTTTCACAATATGTTACCTTCTTTCCTTTCCAGCCTGCTTGTCCCTTACTCATCCCTTCTGCTGCTGCTAATGACTACTGCCACCACCCCCACCCCCACTACTATTACTACTACTACTACTACTGTTACTGCTGCTGCTAGTACTACTGTTGCTACTGCTGCTGCTGCTGCTACTACTATTACTGCCACTACTACTACTACTACTACTACTACTACTACTGTTACTGCTGCTGCTACTACTACTGTTGCTACTGCTGCTGCTGCTGCTACTACTACTACTGCCACTACTACTACTACTACTACTACTACTACTACTACTACTACTAGTACTACTGCTACTGCTACTACTACTACTGCTGCTGCTGCTGCTGCTACTATTACTGCTACTACTCCTCCTCCTCCTCCTCCTCCTCCTCCTCCTACTACAACTGCTGCTGCTGGTGATGATGATGATGTTCCTCTGCCCACCTCCTAGGCTGGGTGACTTGCCTGAATTACAAGCTAGTAGGTGGCAATCCTAGAAATCTCTAGCTCCCTTACTTTTTTCCATTACCCCAAAAGAAATGTAGGGAAAAGCATTTTGTTCTTCATACTGGAGCATGTCAATGCAAACTCTTATTGGTACTAAAAGGACCAGTAGGTGTAAAGTGGTTTGTATTATGTACTGAGTAGTATATAAAAGCCGTGTTTGTGCAGGCAGCTAGCTTGTCATCCCTTCCACAAGGCCTGGGTCACAGAATCCAGAAAACTGCCCACACTCATCCATTTTTGCTTCTCTGTCTTTAAAATGGGAGTAAGGGGCAGCCAGGTGGTGCAGTGGATAGAGCACTAGCCCTGAAGTCAGGAAGACTGGAGTTCAAATCTGGCCTCAGATTAACTTAACACTTCCTAGCTGAGTGACCCTGGGCAAGTCATTTGACTACAATGACCTCAGTCAAAAAAAATGAGAGTAAAAGGGATTCTCCATCCATTTGCCTTACTACTATAGAATATTCATATGGCTTGTGGAGAATTTGATCCCGGTATAACAAGATGTACATCATGAATTGGTTTGCATGGAGCCCTCCTTAGAATTACCTCCTAAGCCCTGCTTAGGATAAACTCCTGAGCCCTCCTTAGGATTACTTCTGGAGCCCTTCTTAGGATCACTTCTGGAGCCCTCCTCAGCATTACTTCCTGACCCCTCTTTATGATTACTTACTGAGCCCTCCTTAGGATTATTTCTGGAGTCCTTTTTAGGATTACTTCCAAAGCCATCCTTAGGATCACTTCCAGAACCCTCCTCAGCATTACTTCCTGTGCCCTGTTTAGGATAACTTTTGGAGCCCTCTTTAGGATTATTTCCTGAGTCCTCCTTAGCATTACTTCTGGAGCCTTCTTTCAGATTCCTTCTGCAGCCCTCCTTAGTATTACTTCTGGAGCCCTCTTTCAAAATACTTCATGAGCCCTCTTTAGGATTATTTCTGGATTCCTCCTTAGCATTACTTCTTCTTCTTCTTCTTTTAAATAATAGCCTTTTATTTACAGGTTATATGTATGGGTAACTTTACAGCATTGGCAATTGCCAAACCTCTTGTTCCAATTTTTCCCCTCTTACCCCCCACCCCCTCCCCCAGATGGCAGGATGACCGGTAGATGTTAACTATATTAAAATATAAATTAGATACATAATAAGTATACATTTGTACATTTGCTGTACAAAAAGGATCGGACTCCGAAATATTGAACAATTAGCCTGTGAAGGAAATCCAAAATGCAGGTGGGCATAAATATAGGGATTGGGAATTCAATGTAATGGTTTTTAGTCATCTCCCAGAGTTATTTTTCTGGGCATAGCTAGTTCAGTTCATTACTGCTCCATTGGAAATGATTTGGTTGATCTCATTGCTGAGGATGGCCAGGTCCATCAGAACTGGTCATCATATAGTATTGTTGTTGAAGTATATAACGATCTCCTGGCCCTGCTCGTTTCCCTCAGCATCAGTCCCTGTCAGTCTCTCCAGGTTTTTCTGAAACCCTCCTGCTGGTCATTTCTTACAGAACAGTAATATTCCATAATTTTCATATACCACAATTTATTCAGCCATTCTCCAACTGATGGGCATCTACTCAGTTTCCAGTTTCTAGGCACTATGAAAAGGGGCTGCCACAAACATTCTTGCATATACAGGTCCCTTTCCCTCCTTTAAGATCTCTTTGGGATATAAGCCCAGTAGTAACACTGCGGGATCAAAGGGGATGCACAGTTTGATAACTTTTTGAGCCTAGTTCCAAATCTTAGCATTACTTCTTGAGCCCTCTTTAGGTTTACTTCTGCAGCCCTCCTTAGGATTACCTCCTGAGCCCTCCTTATCATTACTTCCTGAGCCCTCTTTAGGAGTACTTCTGGAGGCCACTATAGGATTACTTTCTGAGCCCTGCTTAGGATCAATTACGCCCTCCTTAGCATTATTTGCTGAGCCCTCTTTAGGATTATTTCTGGAGCCTCTTTAGGATCACTTCCTGAGCCCTTTTTAGGATCACTTCCTGAGCCCTTTTTAGGATTACTTCTAGAGCCCTCCTTAGCATTGCTCCTAGAGCTCTCTTTAGGATTACTTCCTGAGTCTTGTTTAGGATTACTTCATGAGCCCCCTTTAGGATTATTTCTGGAGCCCTCCTTAGCAATACTTCTGCAGCCCTCCTTATGATTACTTCTGGAGCCCTCATTAATATTATTTCTGGAGTCCTCTTTAGAAATACTAATGGAGTCTTCCTTAGCATTACATCTTGAGCCCTGCTTAGGATTTCTTCCTGAGCCCTGTTTAGCATTATTTCATGAGTCCTCTTTAGGATTACTTCCTGAGCCCTGATTAGGATTACTTCCTGAGCCCTCTTTAGGATTATTTCTGGAGCCCTCCTTAGGATTACTTCCTGAGCCATCTTTAGGTTTACTTTTGGAGCCCTCCTTAGTATTACTTCTGCAGCCCTCCTTATGCATATTTCGGGAGCCCTATTTAGGATTACTTCTGGTGCCCTCTTTAGAAATACTTCTGGAGCTCTCCTTAGCATTACTTCTTGACCCCTCTTTAGGATTATTCCTGAGCCCTTTACCATTACTTCCTGAGTCCTCCTTAGCATTACTTCCTGAGCCCTGTTCAGGGTTACCTTTTCCCACATCTGCTGAGAAAGATTTGGTTTGTTGACTTCTGTTTTCCCAATGAAGCCTTATATGTTGTTCATTGTTTAAGTCACGTGTGGCTCTTTGTCAAACCCCATACAGGGTTTCCTTGGAAAATAGGCACGAGTCCTTGGCCATTTCCTTCTTCCCTTCATTTTCCAGATGAGGAAGTGCGAAAGGCAGCTTAAGTGACTTGCTGAGGGTCATAGAGCCAGGAAATATGGGAGGCCCAGTTTGAATCAGGAAGCTGCCTTTCTTACTCCCCTCTCTCCACTAGATGGCACTGCCTCATCCTTGTAAATAAACACATTTATACCTATAAGTGATTATATAAGTGCAGCTTTTCCAGTGTAAACTTTGCACTTACCTGGGTATAAGTTTGGGGGTCGAAGCCGAGGGGCTACTTCCCTTTCTGATCCTGACTTGTGGGATGTGGGCTCCCCGTCAAGCCCAGCTCTGTTTTCCTGGCCTCACCAAGGCAATTCCCATCCCCTGTCAGCCTCCCAGTCTTCACCTCTGTAGGGAGCCTTTGTGCCCCCAGATAAGGGGGAATGAGCAGTGAAGCTGATCCCAGAGTTCTGCCCTGCTCTGTGCGGGGATCAAATCAAATCAATGATATCTGGACTATTTTTCAGCCTGAGGCAAAGGGGAAAAACCCTTCAGCTTGTTTCGAGCTCTGCCTTTGGTGAAGTTTATCACAAACCTCTACGATTCTTTCTCTTTTTGGCTGCACTCTCAGGGACCCAAATGGTTGGTGCTTATGGGCCAGGGCTAAAAAAGCCCAAAAGCACCAAGGCTAAAACCTCGGTCCTCTCCTGTGCATCGCTATGTACTTAACCATGGAGCCTCTCTGTTGAAGCTCTCCAGTTTGCAAATGAGGAAACCACAGCTCCTAAGTTTATAATATGTTTTCTGTCCTCATTCTCTCTAGGCCAGGCCTATTATATTGCCCTTTAAGGCTCTTGAACTGGGGTGGGAAGGAGGGGAGCTCCTCCTCTCTTTTGCCCAAGCTCTTCCAAGCTGGGTTTCCCCAGCATTAACCACTGAAAATCTACTCATTTAAAAAAATGAAAGGCAGAATAAAGGTACCCACATTTTCCCAATACCCCCATTATATTTTCTTCCCTTGGTCTCAAGCTGAAACTTTAGATCATGTCTGAGTGCCTAGGCAAGTGCAGCCTGTATACCGGGGCGGGGGGCCTTCTACTGAGTTAGGCTCCCAAAGGAGCCTCTTGGAGATGGCTCCTCAATCCTCAGGGAACGGAGGCAGTTCTAGCTCACAGATCCAGCCTGTATCGCAACTTCCCGTCTGGTTCTCCTCCCCTTTGAAATGCCTTAGCTTGGAAACTCAACCTGCCCCTTTCTCTTTTTTGAACAGGATCTGTGACTTTATCTGCCCAGGGAGCGGAGGGGCAGGACTGCTCTCTCCTAATGTGGCATCACTTAGCTCAAGCTGAGAGGGGAGTGGTGAGCTCAGAGTTACTTATCTGATATGAACCAGAGGCAGGACTTGAACCCGGGTCTCCTTGACTCTTAGATGAGCTCAACATCTACTCCATTGCACTGTCTCTTCGCTAAGAGCACCAGCTTCACTTAGCATGCAAGGGTTTATGTCCCATTCTAATGGTCGTGACCTGTTTCAGACAGTTCATCTGTGAGTCGGTCCATGAACACGTGTACCTACTATGTGCCAGGCACTGTGCTGAGCACCAGGAACACAAAGATAAGCAAAAGACTGTCCCTGATCTCAAAGAGCTCCCGCTCCAAAGGGGGATACAACAGGTGGACTCTTTGCGAATAGATTTCAACAAGACCAATTGGAGGTGACCGGGGGAGGGAAGGCACTTGCTTGCAGGGGGAGAAGGAAGGGCTTTGTGGGATTTTAGGTGGCACTTGCAGGAAGTCATAGAGGAAAGCTAGGAGGCGGAGGTAAAGGGGTACAGCATTCCCAGTGTGGGCTCAGCCAGTGTTGGAGATGACCTCATGTGGAAAATGGAGATGATTATTAAGCCTGTGTCCCAGGTGGCTGTGAGGATCAAATATATATATATATATATTTTTTTTTTCTTTTTCTGATACAATTAGGGTTAAGTGACTTGCCCAGGGTGACATAGATAGGAAGTGTTAAGTGTCTGAGGTCAAATTTGAACTCGGGTCCTCCTGACTTCAGGGCTGGTGCTCTATCCACTGCTCCCCCTAGCTGTCCCTGAGACCATATTTTTAAAGCTCTTTAAAGTCTCATATAAATAAATGCTTGTTTTAACCAAAGAGGAAAGGCCCAAAATAATCCGGCTTATTTGATTGATAGAATCCCTGACTTAACCACAATGTTCTTTGACTTCTCATTGGAAGTATTCCCCTCTGCGTCCACAGAATTTTAACCTCTAGCATGTCCCATGTCTCCTGGGCTGACCTTCCTCTGAAATCTGTCGCATCCTTTAATTGCTTCTGAAAGCCTTGAAAATGTAGGGGGCGATTCTGGGATGCAGCAATCACTTCTTCACCAGGCACCGCCATTTCCACCCCAGCCGCCGGCTGCTCGCCATTAATGAGAATTTCATACAGAATAGAACGGTCCCTTTGCTGAAACCTGTTCCTTCTAACGCAAGAAATTCTCTGGGGCCCATCAAGATGTTAGGAGCTGCTCTGCTTCTGAGCCAGAGAGAGCCCCCGTTCCAAATGTCTGGATCATTGAGATCCCCCTCACTACTCGTCACTCCAGCATTGGTCTGTCCCAGCCCAAGGCCATCAGCCATTTCTTCTTTCTCTTCAAGGTAGATGATAAACTCCAATGATAAAATTTCTCCCTCCTCCATTTTTCACTCAATATTTTCGGTCGCATTTCCCCCCTCCCTTTGGCTCGTGGATTTTCTCCCATGAATCTGTTTTCTTAATGTACAATCCTAGGCCTCTGGCACTCCCCCAGGTCCCCACCATTTACCTATCCCAGTCTGTTTCTCTTAAATAGGGTAAATCCACCCAGGGGCAGTTAGGTGGCACAGTGCATAGAGCTCCCGGCCTGGACTCAGGAAGAAGCATCTTCCTGAGTTCAAATTCTGCCTCAGACCTTTACTAGTACGTGACCCTGGGTGACTCACTTTACCCTGTTTGCCTCAGTTTCCTCAAATGAGCAGAAGAAGGAAATGGTAAATGATTCCAATATGTCTGAAAACCCCCAAAAGAGTCACTGAAAAAGGATTCAACAACACCTGAAACATCCACTCAGTGGACACCCATCGGGTGGGGAATGGCTGAATAAGTTATGGCTTATGGAAGTTATGGAATATTATTGTTTAGTAAGAAATGACCAGCAGGAGGATTTCAGAGAGGCCTGGAGAGACTGACAGGAACTGATGCTGAGGGAAGTGAGCAGAGCCAGGAGATTATATAATGATCAATTCTGATGGACATAGCTCTTTCCAACAATGAGATGATTCAGGCCAGTTCCACTTGTTCAGTAATGAAGAGAGCCATCTGCACCCAGAGAGGATTGTGGGAACTGAGTGGGGACCACAACACAGCATTTTCACTCTTTCTGTTATTGTTTGCTTGCTTTTCGTTTTCTTTGTCATTTTTTTCTTTTTGACCTGATTTTTCTTGTGCCGCGTGATAATTGTATAAATATGTATACATATATTGGACTTAACATATATTTTAACATGTTTAACAAATATGTTGGATTACTTTCCTTCTAGGGGAAGGCGTGGGGGGAAGGAGGGGAAAATTTGCAACAAAGGGCTATGCCAGGGTCAGTGTTGGAAAAATATCCATGCATATGTTGGTTTGTTTTTTTACTACATGATCATAAACCATCTTTATGATAGAATCACATTTGGAAGAGAAATATGGTTTATAAGAAAATACAGCATTAGGAATTATTTTTTCCAACTTGATTCTCTTTTCATCAGGAAACCACCTGATTCATTTTCCAAGTGGATCTACCAAGGACGGACTAAGGCCTGCATCCCAAGGACACCTTTCACTGATGCATGGGGTTTCCCTTGAAATGCCCCCTCCACCAAGGCAGATCAATGCCTTCTTTGTAACTTCTAGTCACAGAGAATCATTAGGACACAGAGCAGCTAAATGACTTGGCCAGGCTGACATATACATATCAGAGGTGGGATCTGAACCCCAGGTCTTCTTGACTTCAAGACTAATTTTCTCTTGGATTAAATTCTATCCAAAGAAATACTCCAAGACATTTTTCCAAACTATCTTATTATGATTTTTTTCTAAGTAGAAAAATACCTTTTTTCTCTTATAGCTGTCATATGAAGATCATTCTAAGATTGTAGGATTTGAACTAGAATCAGAAATTAAAAGGAAAAGTAGGCATGACTCCAGAATAGACTCTAAAGGAGAAGAATGATTTAGAGAGAAAGAATATACTTATAGAAGAAGCATTAAATTGAGAGTTAGAATCATACCTGGTTTTGAGCATGACCCGATTATATTTTAATTGTGTGACCTGAACAAGTCACTTAAACTCTGGAAGAACTCTTCCTGTATATATACTAGTCTATAAAATGAGATAATCCATTTAGATAATTTCAAAGGTTCTTCACAATTCCAAATCCTTTGACTGTATAACTTTACTCTAAATATGTTTAGAAAAAAGTAGAGAAAAAAAAGATTCAAATTTTTTATGATAAAGCATGACCACTAATGTTATTCCTAACCATGTTTTTCTGCGACCACTGTATAGTATAATAATGAAAATTTAAAAGGGAAAAAAATAAATAAATAAAAAATTTAAAAAAAAATAAAGACTAATTTTCTGTCAATCATGTCATACATATGTTTTGAAAAGAGTGGGGCTGTGGATCTCTGAAAAAAAAAAAAGACCCACTCAGAATCTTAACTGGCCAATGGGCTTCATCCCATCAAGTGTCTGGGATCTCTAAGGGGTCAAAATTGACTCCTTGCATCAGAACTTCTGCTTCACAATTAGTACCTAGATTTCAGTCATTTGCGCACAGACTTTTAGGCCCATGGGCGTCTACCGTTAGCTCCCATCTTGCTTTTTGTCTTGGGAATATCTGGCTAGTTCAGTCGCTATTCTTCCTGGTTGTGGCTGCTCTCTCTACCAGGCCTCCTTAACCTAAAGTCAACCAACTTGACTTTTAAAAAGGATTTTGATAACAGTATTTCAATGTAACTGGTTTTCTTTATAGTACTATATATACTGTATTTTACACATTTAAAAGCACGACTTGGAGAAGATGCCCACAAGCTTCGTCAGACAGACTGCCAAAGGAGGCTTCTGCGGCCCAAAAAGGGAAAGGGGCATCTCGCTGTAGAGCAAAGGCAGCAGAATTCTTCCCCTCCCCTTTTTGGGTTTAAAGCCATTTGGGCTGGCTCTGCAGGATCCCCGGCAAATCGTCTGACTGGACTGTGTGCTCCATCTCTGGCCGGGAATGGTCAACCCTGTGCCAGAAGCCCTGAAGGGATGGTAGAGTCAGCAGGGATGGGGAAGGGGAAAGGCGTCATTGCCTCACCCCAGCCAGAGTCCTTCCCAGGAGGCCTCGGACCAGCGAGGGACCTGGGGGGACGGCCCACCTCAGCATCTCCAGCTCTGGGGCCCTACTTGAGGGCTTTTCTGGGAGGAGCAGCTGGAAGGAAGCCGCCCCCACCGCACTGTCCCACCTGGGCCAAGGCGCTCTTGGGGGGATGGACAGAGACTCCATCTCCTGGGTTTTGCTGCAAAGGCCACATCCCCTCCCATCCCTTGCCAAGGCAACCCCCTTTTGCAAGATGAATAGCAGAAGAAATGAGAGAAGTTTTATTCGTTGAACCAGAACAAGATTTCCAAGTTAAATGAGGAAAAATAGACATCTTTCGCAAGTTCCTCAAAGATCTTTGATGGGGCTCAGGCCTCTGCAATCAGAGGGATCAGGGGAGGGACAAAGATGGAGGACACCAGTGAGATGGACGGGAAGGTATCGGGGGAGGACCTGGTGAGGCTGGCTCTAGGACAAGGGTCTGGGGGGCCGGGGGGCCCTGCCCCACCAGCTGAGGAGTACCACTGCCCCTCCATTGTCCTAGAGCCAGCCCGGCTGGTCCTCTCGCCGCGATCCTCCATGTCCCCCTAGGCCCAGTTCCCGTTGCTGCTGCTGATGCTGCTGCTGCTGCTGCTGTCATCGGTCTTCAGGTTCAAGTCGGTGAGGGTGGCCTGGGAGCCACCGCCCTCAGCCCCTTTGGCCTTCTCGGCGGCCTCGGGGTCGGGCCCCTTCTCCAGGCAGCTCAGCAGGGCGTCCACCTTCTGACGGACCTTCACAAACTCCTGCTTGATGGCCTGGGGATTGTCATCCTTCAGCTCAATTGACTTGAACGAGGGCAGCTTCTGGCCAGACTTGTAGTAGAAGCCGCTGTCCCCCCAGCGCGAGCGGTACCCTGGACAGGAGAGAGCATAAAAGGGCTGGCAGAGGGGGGGGGGCGCCACCCGGGGTGGGGAGAGCCATGGGGAGAGCCACGGGGCTCCGGGCAGGCGGCACTCGAACCGCCGAACCCGAGGAGGCCGGGGGCGTCTGGCCATCGAGGGGCCCGTCTCACGGACCGGGCCCTGCCTGACCTCCAAGGAAAGAGGAGACAACACTGGCAGAGACCCGGGGGACCGTCCAGGCCCATTCCCCCCTTTGCCGGGTGGGGGAGCTCAGGACAGGGACCCGGGCGGGGTCGCACCATGAGCCAAGGCCAGAGGGACCCTACGGGGGAGGGGGACTCGTTGGGCATCCAAAGGCCTGGCAGTAAAGCGTGGGCCTCCCCTGGGCAAGCGGGCTCTGTCAGGGGTGGGATGGAGCCCTGGCCAGCAAATGTCAGGTGTCTGGGTGTGAGAGCAGGGGGCCGGCCTCCTGGTGAGGAAGGGGACCCAGGGGGCCAGGCTCCTGATGAGAAGAGAACAGTGGGGGGCTGGCCTCCTGGTGGGAAGCGGGCAGTGGGGGGCCGGCCTCCTGGCGAGGAGGGGAAAATGGGGGGCAGTGGGGGGAACAGGCTCCTGATGAGAAGGGGAAAACGGGGGGCCGGCCTCCTTGTAGGAAGGGGACAGTGGGGGGCCAGCCTCCTGGTAGGAAGGGGACCTAGGGGGTCAGGCTCCGGATGAGAAGAGAACAGTGGGGGGACGGAAAAAAGGAGACAGAGGAGAGTCAGGCTCCTGGTGAGGAGGGGACCGTGGGGGTTGGGGAGGAGGGTCTGGCAGAGCTTGGGAGCCCAGCGACAGCAGAGCCCTCCGAGATCTGCAGGGGAGACGCCGCCCTGACCAGTTTAGCGCAGGAAGTCTCCCCGGTGCCCAGCTGCGAGAGCTGGTGAGCTAGGCTCCAGTTGCCATGGCGATAGCCAGTCGGCAAGCTTCTCTGGGCACGGGCACCGGCCGGATGCTACCAAAGGCTCCATCGCACAGACCAGGAAATTAATTTCTAGCTCCTGCCGAGGCTGGGGGAGGGGATCTCAGGGCAGGACAATGGCCATGACGCTGGTGCCGGCGGGGCCAGATTTGCCGCAGGCAGGGGCCCCCAAGCTCAGAAAGTCCCCCCGGAAGGGACCTGCGAGTGCTCTGGTCTAACTCGGCCATGGTGCAGAGGGGGAAACCGAGGCCCAGAGAAGGGAAAGGAGACTCGCCCAGGAAGGCAGCTTTAGGACGAGCTGCTTGGGCCGGGGGCAGGGCCGGGCCCCTGACGATAGCCAGGCCGAGCTCCCCACCTTGGGCCCGGAGCTCAGTCTCCGACTCAGCACCTGCGAGTCTGGGAGCGGAGACGCCCAGGTGGCCAATGCCCAGAATCTTCCGAGCACCCCGGGCAGGGAGCCCCCCCCAGGCAGGGACCCGGGGTCCCCTCAGTGCCCGGCCTTCCCTGTGCTGCTGAGCCTAGGAGGCCGATCATGTGATCAACCAATACTGGAGCCTTCACTGCCCTATACTGTTCTAGGCCCACGGGTACTGGGGTCACCCAGGCCTCCGTCAGCCTCCATTCTGGGGGGGCAACAAGGTCATGGGGTGTCCAGAAAGGGCACGAGTCGCTGGTGCGAACATGACATTTTCCAATAACTAACTTCTTAGCTCAGAGCCCTGCCTCTCTGTTTGCTTAGGGGCCTCCTCATTTCTGAGCTTTCCTTTCCTCCTCTCCCTCCCCGCCCACCCTTTGAGTCCCAATCTCTCCTGGTGAAAACTGTCCTCTGGGTGCACCTCTACATACCCTGAGAACCTCAGTTTCCCCTCTGTGCTCAACAGACCCCGGGGGTTCCTCAGCACCCCCACCTCTCGCTGGCCCTCCTCCTCTGCCTCCGTTTACCTTTGAAGGGTATTTTCTGAGTTGGAAAATGCTCAGGTTCGGGGTCAGGCGTCTGGGCTCCCAGCTCAGCTGCTGTTTCTGAGACCATGGCCGATGCTGCTGCCCCCTCCTCTTCCAGATCACTCTCCTGGAGCTCTGTAAAAACACAAGTACATTCTGACCCTGATGTCTGTGACTCGGGACCTGCTCTGCTCTTCCTTCCTGCTCCCCTGCTCCATAATCCTCTAGGTCTCTCCTCTCCATGGCAAGGCACTGATTGTCAAGTTCCATCTTATGGAGCTTCTGAAAGGAGCACTAAAGGATCCTGATCCTTTGGCAGTCCTTCAGGTCCTTGAACATAGCTTCCCGCCACATCGCCCTGAATTGTTTTCTGCTCACCATCCCCAGGTCCTCCTGAAGTTCCACTTCAATGACCATCCCCTTGACTGGCCATGAGATCTCTGACATAAGCAAATTTAAGAATCCTTGAATTTAACAGAACCTCAAGTGAGGAGAAGATGGCCGAAACCAGGCCGTTGTGTTAACCCTTGGAGGCAGGAATCACCAAAGCTCGGCTTGGTTCGAGGACTTACCTCTTTCATACACCACGGCTCTAACTTCCAGCCAACTGAAAATTAGAATGACCTTCCTTCCCTCTATTCCCCTCCACAAAATCTCAGAGAACATATAATTCCAGGCCTGTGATTTCCTAGAAGTTAAGTATGCTTGACTGACAATTGGAAAAGAAATGATGTGAGTCATTTATACTTCACCATTGAATTCTGATTATTCATTGGGTTGGTAAGAATTCCCAAATCTTCCAAAGTTGTTTTTTTGTGCTGTTTAATTGTTCTCATTCTACTCACATCACTCTGCATCAGTTCATACAGATCTTTACAAGTTTCTCTTGAAATCAACTACTTCTTTCTTTCTTTCTCCTGAGGCAATTGGGGTTATGTGACTTGCCTAGGGTCACACAGCTAGGAAGTGTTAACTGCCTGAGGTCGGATTTGAACTCAGGCCCTCCTGACTTCAAGGTCAGTGCTCTATCCACTGGGCCATCTAGCTGCCCCACTTTGTTATTTCTTTATGATGGATCGCTGCTCCATTCCATTGATATACTATAATTTCTTCAGCCAGATAAGTAATCTATTGGTTTTCTGTTCTTTGCCACCACAAAAATATTTGTGCTGTCATAAATATTTTTGTACATGTGTCCTATGGCTCCTTTTGGATCTCTTTGGGTGATAGGTCTTATAGTATCAGAGGAACAAGAGTTGACTCTTGTCCTTATAAATTTGAATCCATTCCTTATATATCATCCATATAACAGCTCTATCAGAGAAATTTGCCAGAAACATTCCCCCCCCCCTTACTTGTCTCCCTTCTAATTTTGTTGCATTTGAGTTTGTTTTCAAGAGAAATTTTAAATTATAATAAAAATGTCCATTCTATCTTCGCTACCTAACAGTAATCATGTGATTATCTCACTAGATGCAGAACAAAACATCTGAGAAAATACAACACCCATTCTTATTGAAAACATTAGAGAGTATAGAAATCAATGTCAAACCTTCTTGGCGTTTTTCTTCTTGAACTGGCCGGCGTGGCCGCCGCCGCTTTAGGGCGAGTGCAGCGAGAAGTTTCTGTGCCTCTGAAAGTCCATGTGTACGACGGAGGGGACGTTCACCACCCGCTTGAGGACCCTGGGGTGTCTCTGGCTGAGCAGCACCCGGGCGAGTTGGATGGACTTGGCCAGGCCCGGTTTGAAGCCTTGTGTCTGCAGGTGCTGCTCTAAGAAGTCCTCGATCTTTAGGCCCGGGATGTAATCATAGAAAAAATGGATCATAGAAAGAATATGAGAAGTTTCTTTTCCTATTTTTTAAAGAACATACATAATATTTGAATTAATTTTCCTTCACACGAGTGATAAAATTGATTTGTAAGTTGGTCTACTTTTTTTCTCCAGGAGTCCATGAATTGCTTGTTCAATTCCTTTTTGTGAAATTGCTTTATGTAATCTATTTTTGCTCCTGTTGATCTAGGTATCTCCTCTTTATGTAAATATTCATCTACTTTACCTCAGGTATTAGTTTTCTTGGCATATAGTTAAACAAAATAATTTCCAATAATTTCTTTTATTTTTGTTCATTTGTTTTTAAGTTTTGGAATGGAGAATTTTTTCTCTCTCTTTAAACAAACCATTTTGTTTCTAAGAATAACTTTTAGGATGTTAAATGTTGGTCATTTCCCAGTGTCTGCCATACCAGCAATTTTTGTCAAATAGTGAGTTCTTATCCCAGAAGCTTGAGTCTTTGGATTTATCAAACACTAGATTACTATAGTCGTTGGCTATTATATCTTGTCTACTTAATCTATTCCGCTGATCTACTATTCTATTTCTTAGCCAGTACCAAATGGTTTTAGTGACTGCCACTTTATAATATAGTTATATAGGTCTGGTACTGCTAGGCTACCTTCCTTTGCATTTGTTTTCATGAATTCCCTTGGAATTCTTGATTTTTTATTCTTCCAGATAAGTTGTACTGTTGTTTTTTCTGGTTTTATAAAGTCAAACGTTAGTTTAGTTTGACTAGTGGATAAGTAGATTAATTTAGGCAGAATTGTCATTTTTATCTCAGCCTACCCATGAACACTTGATATTCTTTTAATTGTTTAGATCTAACTTTATTTGCGTGAAAAGCATTTTGTAATTGTGTTCACATTATTCCTGGCTTTGTCTTGACAGGTAGATTCTCAGATATTTTATATAATCTACATTTAGTTTAAATGGGCTTTATCTTCCTATCTCTTGCTGCTGAATTTTGTCGGTAGCACATAGAAATGCCAATGATTTATGTGGGTTTATTTTATATCCTGTGACCTTGCTAAAGTTGTTAATTGTTTTGTTGTGTTTTTTGGGGCAATTTTTAGTTGATTCTCTAGGTTTCTCTAAATATACCAGCATATCATCTGCCAAGAGTGAGATTTTTGTTTCTTCATTACCTGCTCTAATTCCTTCCATTTCCTTTTCTTTTCTTATTGCCAAAGTTAATATTTCCAGTGTAATACTAAATACTAATCATGATAATGGGCCACCTTGCTTCATCTCTGATCTTATTGGGAATGCTTCTAGTTATCCCCATTACATATAATGCTTGCTGGTAGTTTTAGATAGATGCCACTTATCATTTTAAGGAAAACTCCATTGATTTCTATACTCTCTAATGTTTTCAGTAGGAATGGATGTTGTATTTCCTCAAATGTTTTGTTCGGCATCTATTGAGATAATCCCATGATTTCTGTTAGTTTTGTTACTGATATGGTCAATTGTGCTAATAGTTTTTCTGATATTGAACCAGCCCTGGTCACTTGGTCACAGGGTATTATTCTGGATATCACTTAGTGGCTGTAATCTCTTTGCTAATATTTTATTTGAGATTTCTACATTTGCATTCATTAGGTAAATTGGTCTATAATTTTCTTTCTCTTTTTTGGCCCTTCCTGTTTTAGGTATCAGCACCATATCTGTGTCATAAAAAGAATTTGGTAGGACTCTCTTCCCCTATTTTTCCAAGTAGTTTATAAAGTATTGGAATTGTTTGTTAAACATTTGGCAGAATTCACTTGTAAATCCATCTGGTCCTGGAAACTTTTTTTAGAGAGTTCATTAATGGTTGGTTCAATTTCTTTTTTTTTTTCTAAAATGGGACTATTTTCTTATTTCTAGTTTTTCTACAATCCTTTTCAGATGCTTAGCGTCTGTCCTGTTTCTTTTTGTTAGATTTTTGTCTAAATCTGAAAGTGGCATAAAGGGGTATCTACCCCTCACTATTATAGTTTAATTTTTTATCTCTCACTCCAATCTGATGAATTTTTCCTTTAAGTATACAGATGTTTTGTTGTTCAGCGTATTCAATTCGATTAAACCCACATTTATTAAGCACCTACTATGTGAATGCCTAGTGCTAAAGGCATAAAAAAGCCAGTCCCTGCCCACAAGGACCTTAGAGTCTAATGGGGGAGACCACAGGCAAGCAAATATAAACAAAACAAGCTATTTATAGGATAGGTAGGAAATAATTAAAAAAAAACAGAAAGCACAGGAATTAAGAGGGGTTAGAGAAGGCTTTCTGTAGAAGGTGTGATTTTATCTGGGACTTAAAGGAAGCCAGAAAGGTCACGAATTAGAACAGAGAAGGGAGAACGTTCTAGGCTTGGGGATGGCCAGAAAAAATGTCCAACGCTAAGTGATGGAGTGTCTCGTTTGTGCCAGGAGACCACTGTCACTAGATTGGGGGTGTACATTGTAAGAAGACTGAAAGATAGGAGCTGACCAGGTAAGGAAGGAGTTTGAAGGCCAAACAATGTTTTGAATTTGCTCCTAAAGGCAATAGGGAGCCTCTGGAGTTTATTGAGTGTGTGTGGTGGGGTGACCTGAATGGATTTTAGGAACATGCTTCAGTAGGTGAATGGGGAGAGACTAGAAGCAGAGAGAATAATCAGAAGATCATTGTAATAATTCAGCTATGAAGTGGTAAAGACCTGAATCGGGTGAGAGAAGTGTGAGAGCAGAGAAGGAGTAATATATGAGATGTTACAAAGGTAGAATCGACAGAACTGGACAACTAATTGGATATGATGAGAGAGAGAGAGAGAGAGAGAGAGAGAGAGAGAGAGAAAGAGGAGGAGGAGGAGGAGAAAGAGGAGGAGGAGGAGGAGGAAGAAGAGGAGGAGGAAGAAGAGAGAGAGGGGGGGGGAGAGAGAGAGGTGTCAAGTTTGATCCCTAACCTAGGAGACTGGGAGGAGGGTGATACCTTCCAAACAATAACAGAAAATAGGAAGGGAGGAATACAAAGAAAGGAGTGGGAAGAGTGATGGTTTTCCTACATTCAAAAGCTCTAAGAAATATCCCATCATGGGATATTTGGTCATCAGGTATTGTCATACTAATGATAAGTATTTCCAGAAAGGCCACCATGAAAATAATTGCCGCTCATCCGTCAACAATTTTATTGTTCTCTTGCTATAGAAAAATTCTCTGAAGAGCTTGAAAAGACTCCCTGACTCAAATCAACATATACTTGGTGGGACTTTAATGCAAAAGTGGGAAAAGGTAAAGATGAGGAGAAAGATTAGGAAATGTGTCTTGGAAGAAAGAAACCAGAGGGTGAAGACATAGGTTATACAGAGCTTTACAACTCTATATTATGGGTGTTTTCTTCAAAAAATGAATTGGGAGGCACTGACTATGGTGGGCGCCAAGTAACATCACAAGGGATGGAACCGACTCCTTAACGGGCAAGAAAAGATTTGCTATCAGTGGGGGAGATAGATGTACCTGAGTCAGCTGTCTACAAACTCAGCTCATCAGAACTAAGATCTGTATTTATGATAAAGAAGAAGAAAGAGTAGTAATGAGAAAAAGTTATGACATATAAGTTACAAGATTTAACCCTGAATTATTTTTTAAATCTATGGAAGATTAAAAATGAGAAATGGACAACAGAACGCTGTTAACATCAACTATAAAAAATTTGGTCCAGAAGTTAAAGCAATTTCCATTAATTGCTACAAGGAGTCCAAAAGAGCTCAGAAAGCACCTTAGTCAGCATACATTTGACTTATTGGCCAAATGAAGAGAGATGGCTGCCAAAGGCAATACCAGGTTAGAATATAAACTCATCTGCAAAATCTTATGAATAAGGATGATGGACGATTATAAGCAATATTATCTCATAAAGCAGAGAAAAACAGTGGAGGGGAAAACCAGTCCAAAGAAACCTTGGCAAGATGTCCATATAAATAAAGTCATCCCAAGGGCATTCAAGGGGGAAAACAGAATGAGGTCAACAAATGAAAAAAATAGGA
Organism: Sarcophilus harrisii; assembly: GCF_902635505.1. Classification (NCBI taxonomy): domain Eukaryota; kingdom Metazoa; phylum Chordata; class Mammalia; order Dasyuromorphia; family Dasyuridae; genus Sarcophilus; species Sarcophilus harrisii. The sequence goes on along the minus strand of NC_045432.1, from coordinate 77,221,787 downwards.
AAGATTGACCAATTCATTCCAAACCGTTTTCTCCATTAAGGAGAGTGAGCTTGATTCCCTTGAACCCCATCATGTGGGGTGCTTTCAGGGAAAGCAGAGATGGCAAGAAAGACAACAAAGGCAGGGAGAGCAGCTGAACTGACTCAAAGAGATATGTCCTAGAAGTGAAGACCTTCACAGCTGTGCTTGTAAAATATGGAATCCCGAGGGAGGACCGGTCCCCCAAGGCATGGAAAATATTCTCTAACTTTACCGATTAAAAAAGATAACTAAGAGAACATCCACAACTGTTACTTATATCCCTCCTCTCCCACATGATACAAAATATGTGTGTGGCTTGTCTACACACAGATTGAAGGCGTCCTCAAGGTGAATCCAGGTAGACTTTAACAAAGGATATTCATCAAAGGACCGCAGATTTAGCATCTCACAATTAACTAAAAGAAATGGAAAATATCAGATCCCGTTGTGTTGGTGCCATTTGTTGATTTTTTAAAATGGGTAGAAAGATGCCATTTTATAGAGTTCTTAGAAAAAACTGTTCTTTTTTTAAAGAAACCTTTATTTTCCCCTCTCCCACATTCCCCAACACACACTGAAAAAAGGAAAAACAAACCCTTGTAATAAGTGTGGATAGGCAAGAAAAACACACCCTAGGTGGGATAGCTGAGCTGCACGACCCCAGGGGGTTGGGGAAATCATTTGCAAAGGGACATGAGAAGACCCCTTCCCTGAGGTCTATGGGTCTGGAACATTACTTGGAATGGCAGAAGCTTTATCAATGTATTGATTGGTTTTCGGGGATTCCCCCCCCCCCATTTCTCTCTTTCCAGAAACCTTTAGCTGTAAGAAATGGCTTTTCGAGAGGGAAGAGTTAAGGTTACAATCTAGACAAAGAAAAAACTGAAGATGGGGGGAAAGCTGTTAAAATTTTTAAAAAGATATTTATTGAAAATGAAAAGCACGACTCAGAGGGAGTGAATGTGAGCAGACGAGAAGAGATGCTCCTGAGAATGGGAGGAAAGGATGTGACCGAAGGAGACATTGGGTGGGTCCTGAGCTGAGGGCGGGCAATGGATGGGATGTGGTTGGGAGAGCGGCCCCTGTGTAAGGTTTCTGGAGGATCTCCGGCCCAGCCTTTGTCTTTAGTGCAGGAGGCAGGAGAGCCACCAGGAGGATGGTCAGAGATGAAATGTCCCATTTCCAGTCCTCTCAGCCCTTATATGGTTACATCATTACAGCACACGGAGTATGTGGGAACTAGACAACCATTACATCACCATGCTAAGTGCTAAGTATATGTGAACTAGAGAACCATCTTCTTAACAATCACACCGAGTAACCACCTTATTGTAAGTATCCTTGCTTCAGGTATACTTCTCCAGGGTTCCGGCCCTCTATACCCCTGGTTTCTTCAGAACATGATGACCTTGTGGGAAGACGAGGTTGATATTCCTATAGGACGGGCAGATTGTTGGAGGGAATGCTGAGAGCTGGGAGAGTTCATCGAGCTGTGTAGGGTGCAACGGATAGGGTGCAGGAACTGGAGTAGGGAGACCCATTCAAATCTGGACCAGACACTAGCTGTGTGACCCTGGACGAATTATTCACCATCTCCGCTTGCCTCAGTTTCCTAATCTATAAAATGGGAATAATAGCATCTACTTCCTAGGGGTATGATGAGGAGAAAATGAGCTCCTATTTGTAAAGTGCTTTATAAATCTTAAATTGCTCTATACCAATCAGTTCTCATTACTACTGTTATTATTATTAGACACCTATATACATATATATTATCTCCTTAAAACAAACTCCTCGAGGGCAAGGGACCGATTCTCTTTCATCTCTGTATTCCTAGCACCCAGCAAGGTGCCTGGCACATAGCTGGCAACAATCCGTGCTTACTTGTCATTATGATGATGGAGAAGAAGAGGTGTCTTGGGAGAGAAAATGGAAGAATCGGAAGAGGAAGCAGGTGTGTCCAGCTCACCAAATTAAGGACCCTTGAATTTGGAGCTACACTCTAGAGTAGTGCTTCAAGTTCCCATTACCTATACACACCAAGACTCTTCTTTTGGGTTTCTGTTTTGCTTTTACCCAGTAGCCCCAGAGCTGGAGGCATCTACCCCCGTGTCTGCTTTCGGGCTGAGGGGCCCAGGGGAGACTTTGTGGCCTTGACTTGCCCACGCCCCTGACCAAGGGTGCTCCAGACTCTGAGGAGGCCCCCGAGCTGGGGCCCTTGTTCAGGCCCGCTGGGCTAGGTCCCGCTCCACTCCCCACAGTCCCCTGCTGCCCTCATGGTACCAGATCCTTAGGGCTGTCCCCTTCCCCACTCCCCACCAGGCCCTTTGTGGGAGCAGCTCCCAAAACCAAGAGAGGCTCCCCTTCCTTCCAGCACAGGGCCTGAACTGGGGCCCACAGTGAAAGAGGCTGTGGGAGAGAAGTCGGGGGGGGGCAGAGCCTTGGGCTGGAAGGGGAGCCTGGTGAGAGGGGCAGGCCCCCGGTGGTTCCCCCCTGGCTCCAGGGCAGTGCCCTGCAGCTCCATGCAGGCTCTTTGAGGCAGAGAGACCCCATGTCCCTGCCCTGGTCAGGGCTGTACCCGGAGGGCCTGGACAGGGCGACGCAAGTGACCGAACGGGAGCCCTTCTGAGCCACTGAGGCCAGTGTCCGGCCTGGCCCCTGCTGCCTCGTCTTAGCTGACCCCAGGGAACTTGGCGGCTTGACTGAATCCTGAAAGCTAGACATGCCCTCTACCTCCGGGGTTCCCCTTCCCTCCTTTAAAAAAAACAAAACTAAACCAAAACACAAACGGAACAATCGGATTTTTAATTATCATAGAGCTGAGTTAGAGCTATCCAAGGTAAGTGAGCAAAACTACAGAGGCTTTATTGTATCTCTTGGGACAGCTGCAGGGACCAGAACAGAGAGGCACTGGGAAACCTGGAGAGGCTAAGGCTGGAGCCAAGGGTGATCATATGCTCCAAACTACCAGGGGAGGGGACTCAGGGAGGCTGACTTTAGGATGAAGGCCCTGGCGTACCAGGGAGGGGCAAAGAGTGTCGGAGACGGCCATCGCTGGCCGTGGCTGGTGTTTCCTGCCCTCTGACGTCTTCTTCATCCTGGAGCCCCCTCGGCTGGGCTTGCTCTTCAGTATCTCTCTGATCTGCTCGCTCCCTCGGTATCGCCTTCGGACTCGCTGACCGCAACTTCTTCGGGAAAGTTGTTCTGCTGCTCCAAGACACTGGACTGCATCTCGGCTTGGTTGGCTTCTTCCTCGATTCTTTCCAGCTTCTCCAGGAGGCAATCCACTTTCTGCTTGATCGACGCTAGCTCTTTCTTGATGGACTGGAGATCGTGGACCTTCACTTTCCCACCTCTGAAATGGGTCCGTTGTCCTCTCTTGGAATAGAAGCCCCTTTTGCCTCTGCGGGAGGGGTTGCCTGCTGATAAATAATAATAATAATAATGGTGATCTCCCTGGCATTAAGTAATGCTTTCAGGCACCCCAGGAAGTAGCTGATCAGGAGCCCCCTTTCCAGGTGGAGCTCTGGATGGCTGACGTATGTATACAGTTATCCCTTGCACATCACGGAGGTCAGCGGCACGGTGCCCCCCCTCGAGCTGGAGAATCCGTGGCAAATTTTTGGACTCTCTCTTCATCCCAGAGAAGAAGTCTGATGATGGCGTTAAAAGAGAAAATATGTTAATATTATATAATATTACACATATTTTATGCATCCCTGAGTTGCGGAACTTTTTTCTAGGTCACCTGGACTCTCTGTGTTGTCTGAAGTAAAACTCCCCGGCGCCCAGTCCCATTTAATTTCTCACGTGTGTCAAAATCACAACGAGGATGGTCGCGATGCGGAAGGGATGACTGAATACACAAGCATATCCGCTGATCTATATCTATGTCAATCATAGATTTGGAGTCATGTGGGATTGACACTTCTCACCGCTTCATTTTCTAGAGAAGAAAACTAAGACCCGAGGAGCTGAAGTCATTTGCCAAGGTCACATACAGCAAACAAATAGGAGAGCCACAACGCAAACCCACGTCCTCTTGCTCTGACGCTTACACCATACATTATCCCGTCGCTTCACCCTGGACTCCGACTTCTCCCTCCTCTCTCTGAGTGCTCCCTTTTCTAGTTCTCTAGATCCAATCAAAATCATAAAGTAGATGTGGCGGTCTGATTTTCTCCTTCCCAGCAGGTCTCTGGTGGGACATCTCCCATCATTCCCCCTTCCACCACATAACGAGAACCCTGTTTCCCCTCCTTCTGGATCAATCCTGGCTTTGAGTGGCTCCTCTATCTAATCCCTACTGCTCAGGCCACCGGTCGTGTCGTCCATGTCGTCCACCTCTGGTCCTTTCGGAGTCATTGTCCATCCAGGAGGCTTCGGTAGTTTCCCCAGGGTGTCCAGGACTCTCTGACCTCCACTTAAAGCGCTTTATAACTTGACCCTGCCTTGAGAGACTGTGGAGAACACTGAGAAGAGCCACAAAGTTGGTGGATAGTCCAGTTCCTCCTCAGACCTATTACAGCAGAACCTAGGAAGGAGGACCGGATTGAGCAGAGTGAAAAAATCCAAGAAAAAAATGAGTGAGCCCTTTTAATTTCCAGCCAGGTGATCATCAATAGACCAAGGCCTAAGGACACTGGGCTTCAGTTAGGAAGAAAGAGAACAGAGCCTTCCAGAGTAGGGACTGAACAGAGGCATGTAGGGTAAGGAGTAGTCAGGAAAGAAGGTGAAACCCTGCAAAGAATTGGAAGAGGAACCAGCCAGCAGCTGTCACACTGGCCATAGAGTAGATCCACAGTGGAGTGAAAAGGAGACCTGCGGCTGGTCCTGCAGCTCTTCTCCAGCAGTCGTCCATCCGGCTCCCCCCAAACCTGAGGCTACGTGTTGGGCAAGATCAAAGAAAGGAACCAAGCAACGGCAGTGGGGTCATCGATTCGGGCCCCGGCTCAGGCTGAGGCCTACAGCCGAGTAACCGGGCCAGGGAGCTCAGACCAAGGGGAAGCCTCTAGTTCTGATACTCTGAACTTGCCGAGCTTTCCAGCCGGTCGACCGAAGCACGAACCAACAGCAATCTATTGGAGTTTCAATAAGAGACAAGTCTACAGTTTGTCCTCCAGACCCAAAGCAGGGTGAAGAGCTTGCAAAGTTTACATCAGGAGGCCATCATCAGTCTTTTCCCTAGCACCACCGCTGTGCACACACAGAAAACCTTCAGGTGCTTAGCCCAAGTTATCCCTGAGATACTAGAAGAACACAATACTCAGTACCTGAAGAAAGCAGCAGCATCCAAATCCAAACCTCTGTGTGTGGAGCTCGATTATAACACAAAATCTTATTCAGGAAATAAGCCTAAAAGAAAGACTGAACAAAAATAATTCTTTAAAACTATTCTGAGGCCGCAGACGTCAAAGACACAAACCCAAAAGAGAACAACTCTGGGAAATCTATAAGCAGAGATGCTCGAAGCAAAACACAGTATGACAACAAAGTGGCCTGGAAGAAAGATTCAGGAGACTTAAAAGTTTAGTACAAGAAGTAGAAAACCTTAGTAACAGACGCTTAGAAAATCGGAACAAACTATAGAGAAGTTTGAGGCTCCAAGAGATAGCAAGAAATGCTAAAACAGTCATAAAAAGGAAAAACAGGAAAAAAAATAAAGTGTCTTATGTGAAAAACAACTGAGCTGGAAAAGTGATGAACAATAAAGAACACAAGAATCATTGGACTGCCTGAAATCCATGACAAAAAGAGGGCTTGGATATCTTGTTTCAAGAAAGAAACCTGCCCAGAGTTATCAGAACCAAGCAAAAGTGCAAGTAACCTCCTGATAGAAGTCCCCAATTGAAAACTCCCAGGAACATCATAGGTAAAATCCAGAGCTTTCAAGTAAAAGAAGATAAAGCTCCCAAAGCAGCTAGAAAGCAAGAATTCAAGTAAAAAGGAGCCTTAATCAGGATCATCTCAGAACAAGCCAGCTTCTAATAGATATTCCCAAGACAAAGACAAAAGCTATAGGCTTTCAACAAGGAATAACTTACCCAGAAAAACTGAGTATAATCCTATAGAGGGGAAAATATAGCTTTAATGAGATAAGGGATTTTCAAGCAAGGAAAAGAGCAGAATTTTGTAGAATCTTGGAAGTACAAATATAGAAGTTAAGAGAAACAAAAGAGTGGATGTGGGTGAGCAATTAAGAAGGCACTATAAAAAGATGAAATGTGTATATTCTAATAAAAGAGTTAACATAAGGTTCCCCCTGGACCCCAATGTCATCAGGAAAAATACTATTAATTCATTCTCATTAATAAAGAGAATTCGATCAGACAGAAAATCTGATTTATGTTTTGTTCCATTCTCATGATCTTGACAGAAGAAAGTTAAAGGGGAAAGAAAGGAATATACTATCAGAAAGGAGGAGGAGGAGGAAGGCTGAAAAAACTCATTCTTACACATAATTGGAGTGTGCACGTAGAAAATGAGGAAGAGGTGAGGGATCTATTTGAAACTAACTTCCATCTGAATGGACATAAGGAGGATAGAACAATATAGAGTTTGGGGTAGAACTAGATTCAACTTGAGAGAAATAGGAGGGAATGGAGAGGAGAGAGAGAGGTTAAGAGAGAAGCTATGTTCAGGAAGGAATTAGTCATAGGCAAAATATATTCTAACTTAAGAAGGTAGATCATAAAGAGTAATAGACCTAAAAAAAACACCCTAAATCTATCCCCCTTTAAAAAACCCTAAATCTATCCATAAAAAACCCTAAATCTATCCCCCTAAAAACCCTAAATCTATCCCCCTAAAAAACCCTAAATCGATCCCCCTAAAAACCCTAAATCTATCCCCATGAAAACCCTAAATCTATCCCCCTAAAAAAAACCCTAAATCTATCCCCCTAAAAAACCCTAAATCTATCCCCCTAAAACCCTAAATCTATCCCCCTAAAAAACCCTAAATCTATCCCCCTAAAAAAAACCCCTAAATCTATCCCCCTAAAAAAAAGGGTAATAGAAAGGAAGGGTAAGAGCATGCAACTGGGGCTGCTGAGGGAAAAAGGGACAGGATTGCAGATTTTATCAAGCATAGAGCACCAGTGTAAGGAAACTTCTCTCGCATTACCCTTCTTTGTTACATAGAAGTGAAGAGAAAAGAGTGGAGTGAAAATATAAGGGAAATAAAAATGAGGGAATTAGGGGCAGCTAGTTGGTGTAGTGCATAGAGCACTAGCCCTGAAGTCAAGAGGACCTGAGTTCAAATTTGATCTCAGACACTTAACCTTAACTTCCTGGCTGTGTGACCCTGAGCAAGCCACTTAACTCCAATTGCCTCAGGAAAAAAAGTGAGGAAACTACTCAATTAATAGCATCAGTTATGAATGTAAATGGTATGAACTCTGTAAAAGTGAAGAGGGAAAACAAAAGGATTAGAAAGCAAAATTCAATAATAAGATGCTTATAATTACCATACTTGAAGTCTAAAAGTCATGCAGAATTAAAATGAGGGGCTGCAGCTAAATCTATTATGCTTCAAGTCTACTGAAAAAAAAAAGCAGGGGTAACAATCATGAATTCAGGCAAAACAGTAAAAAAATTAGATAAGTAAAAGAGAGAAATGAAAATTCTATTTTGCTGAAAGGTACCATAGACGATGAATTAATAGCAATTCTTAACATACATGGACAGAATGGAAGCATCTGAATATTTAAAGTAAAAAGCTCAACAGGTTCTAGGGGGAGACATAGACAGCAAAATTATAACAATGGAGACAAGAACATCATCTTTGACAATTATTGAATGGAAATAGAAAGGAATAAAGTTGTTTTTGAGATGAGTATGGAACAGTTACAAAAATTGACCCTTATCAAGGCATAAAACTTCACAAACGCAGAAAATCAGAAATGGTAAACATATTCTGTACTGAACACAATGCAATAACAATTATATTCAATAAAGGGCTGCGGAGGAAAGGATTAAAATTAATTAGGTCAGTTAGAGGAACGAATCATAGAAACTATATAAATTTCATTAAAGTTAATGCCAACAATGAAACAGCATACAAAAATTTGGGGCATGAAGCTAAAGCAGTTTTTAAGGAAAACAATGTATTTAAACACTTTTCTCAACCAAAGAGAGAAAGAATGGTCTCACGTATTGGACATGCAAACCAAAGAGTCCTAGAAAGTCAACGATTATAAAATAAAAGAGGGATTTGGAAAATCAAAGATGAAGGAAATTGAAAGCAAAAAATATTAAAAAACCTGCCTAGGATCACATAACTGGTAGGTTTCAGGGGCCAAATTTGAACTTGGGTCTTCTTAACTCTAGATCTAGAGCTATTTACACTGAGCTTATGTAGCTGCTTATATTAGATAAGTCAGCAGCTAATTATTTTTATAAAGAAGGAAACCAAATTACCAGTTAAAAATGAAAAAAAAAGTCACGATAAATGAAGAAGAAATAAAGGAAATTATTAGAAACTATTTTCCCCAAATATATGCTAGTTAAATAGAAAATATATTTGTAAATATATAAAATACCCAGATTAATAAAAGAAGAAATAGATAATTTAAATAAACCCATTGAGTATATCTCAAATGAAATTTTAAAGAAAAAAAGACCTAAAGTTGATGTATTTATAAGCAATTCTATCAAATATTTAAAGCACAATTAATTCCAGTATTATGCAAACTGAAAAAAATAGGAAAAGAAGTCCACCCAATTTCTTCTCTCCATAGATCAATAGGTCTAATGAACATTGACTCAAACATTCTAAAAGTATATTATTTTAAAAGCCACAGAGACATATCAAAATGATTATATAGAAAGCTCAGGTTGGATTTATGCCAGGAACGCAGGGTTGATTCAATGGTGAGAAAATTATAACTGTAATGAACACCATTAATGGTAAGAACAACAAAAATGTTATATTTACATGCACAGATGCAGACTAAGCTTTTGACATGACACAATAACCATTTGTATTTTTTAAAAATAGACAGCATTTGAATAAATTCACTTAAATGATAAATAGCATCCACATAGCAGCCAGAGGCATCAGTATTGCAATAGGAAAAAAGACTAGAAGTTTTTCTGTTAAGATCAGAAACAAAGCAAAGTTATTCATTATCACCCCAACCGTTTGATAGTTTTAGAAGTGCTTGCCCTAGCAATAAGACAAAGGCAAAGGCAAGAAATTTGAGGAAATAAGCATAAGAATAAAAAAAAAACCTATTCCTTTTTAGAAATAATTAATATCATGGCCTAATTAGAGAGCTTTAGAATCAACTAAAATTTAATTGAAAAAATGCACAACTTCAGCAAAGTTGCAGTATATAAAATAAACATAAATCATAGAGGGTTTTTTTTTTTTGGTTACCAAGAAAACTCAGAAGGAAGAGATAGAAAGAGAAATTCAATTTAAAGTTACTATAGAATGTATAAAATACCTGGGAATCTATAAGACACACATGGGGCTTATATGAATATAATACAAAATTTTTTTTTTAATATAGACCTAAATAATTGAAGAAACATTAATTGCTCATGAGGAAGCGAAACCAACACAGTAAAAATTAAAATACAATCAACATTAATTTGTTTTTATCACCATACCAAAGGATTACCTTGTAAAGCTAGAAAAAAAATAGAGAAAACAAAATTATTACTTTTTGTAGAGATCATAATAGTTTACTTATCTCCAGAGCATCAACTGAAAAAAATGTGAGACAATCACTTTAATAAAGTTGCATGACATAAAGAAAATCCATATAAATCATCAGCATATATTATCTTTTTTTAATTAATTAATTTATTTAATAGCCTTTTATTTACAGGTTATATGCATGGGTAACTTTACAGCATTAACAATTGCCAAACCTCTTGTTCCAATTTTTCACCTCTTACCCCCCACCCCCTCCCCTAGATGGCAGGATGTTAAATACATTAAAATATAAATTAGATACACAATAAGTCTACATGACCAAACCGTTATCTTATCAGCATATATTATCAACAAAACAGAGATAGAAGGGAAAATTCCACTTAAAATAGCTATAAAATATATAAAATACTTGAAACTCTCCCTGCTAAGATGTGCAAGAACTATATGACTATAACTACAAAACTTTATACAAATATAGAATTCAATAATTCATTATTGATCATTTATGGGTAGATTGAGCCAATGTAATAAAAATAATAGCACTACCTAAATAAATTTATTTAGTCAGTGCCATATCAATCAAATCACCAAAATATTATTTTCATAAAGTTGGAAAAGTAACAAAATCTATTTGTAGAAACAAAAAGTCAAGAATCTCAAAGGAAATAATGAAAAAAAGTGAGACATGGGGCCTAATGATACTATAAAGCAGTAATCATGAAAATCATTTGGTGCTGATTAAGAAACAGAGAACTTGGGGGACCAGATTAGGTATGCAGCAGAAAAAATACAATAGAACCCAAAGATTTACTTAGCTACTGTGGTCATATTGTTTTTGTTCAGTCGTTTCAGTTGTGGCCGAATCTCTGTGACCCTATTTCTTTGCAAAAAGTTGGGAGTGGTTGGCCATTTCTTTCTCCGGCTCATTTTAGAGATGAGGAAAGAGAGGAAAATGGTGGTAAATGACTTACTCAGGATCAAACAGCTTGTGTCAGAGGTCATATTTGAACTCGGGGCTTCTTGGCTCCAGGCCTAGCATCCTAATCATTGCCCCTCGGAGCTGCCCAAATACCGTGGTGAGGGTTCACTGTTTGATAAAAACTAGAAAAACTAGACCAAAGGAATCCATTTGACAAAAATAGTGTTAAAATCAACAGAAATTAGGTATAGACCAAAATTTATACCACATAAGTCTCAAATAGATACATAACGTAGAATAAAAAGTGACTAGGCTAAAGCAACTAGAGGTTAATAACCAAAAAAAGGATAGAGAAAATCAGCAAAGATTAAATTGATTCTAAGTTCCGAATTTTTTCATCCACCCTCAAGCTTCCCATGCATATCCTTTCTCAATCCCTCCATTGCCCGTCCAGGAAACTCCATGTCCTGGGGATCTATGCCTTTGGACCCAAAATCAATCCTTGTAACAATCTCTTTACCTTCCCCTCCTGGGTTCCCCACCCTCCTTCAGTACCCAGCTCAAACTCCATACTCTGCAGGAGGCCTTTCCCAAGGCAACCCCAGCCACCCACTGAGCACCTTCTCACTGAAAATACCTTCTATCTACACTGTTTCTATTTTGGCTGCAGTTATTGGGCTACATCTTTCGAATGAAAACAGTTTTTGCCTTTCTTTGCAACCCTGGGGCTTTGCTCAGTGCTCTCTAGCTGCAGGTTGACCGACTTGTGCGATCGTGGAGCCTTCTTGCTTAAGCCTCTGTGCCCCCTCTTAGATGCCCGCTCATTCTGCACCATACAAGTGCGAAAGTGATTTTTATAAAACCATTTGACCCCCCCATGTGGCCCATTATTACCCAGAGGATCAAATGGAAACTCCTCGACACTTTCAAGCCCCCTATTCCTACCTAGAGACCACTTTTCCTGTCTTAATTTTCATTATTCTCCCCCCCCCCCCCCCACCCAGGTAGTCTGTAAGCCAGGGATCATAAGAGCAGACATTTATTCTAGCTCTGATATTCTGGGATCCTGAGTTTCTCTCCCCTAGCCTTGATTTTCCCTCATTTATCAAGGGTTTGGGCTCAGGAGGTAGGATTAGAAGGCCTTACCACTGTGACTCAAGAGGCTGGTGTCCATAGTGACCGTCATGGTGGATGTGGTTTCTGAAGGAGAGAATCCCTTCCCTCCCTCAGAGGTCTCTTTTTCCCTTAGTGGAAGGGGGGAGGGAGTGCCCCTGAGAACCCTAATCCCCGCTCTGGTAGCCATTTGAGTCAGGGCCTCCTTGGGCCTGCAACAGTTCCCCGCCTCCAACTCTGATACTCCCCCAATCTCAAGGCCTTCCCCTTGTGGGCCTCTCAGTTTATCACTTTATCCACCCCCTTCCTTGTTACAGTAACAAAGGAGATGAGTCTTCTGTGCCTTAGGCCTGTTTCCAAACCCCAGCCCACAGCCATTTTGTTTTACTCCTTATCAAGAGGGAAGGAGGCGGGGAACAGGGAGGGTTTCCAAGGCCTCTAAAATATGAGGGGGGTTGGGTCTGAATGGTTCCTAAGAGCCCAAATTCCTGATTCCTCCCCCCCCACAATTCTCAGTCTCTTTCTAGAAGATAGGCCTTTGATACTGAGGTAATCCCCGCACTCATGGTAGGCCTCAGCCTCCAACTCTAAAAACTCTCAGGGTTACTTTTGTCCTGTGAGACTCAGTTTCTCTCGGGACTCGGGTACCCCGCGTCTGACCACTTTTCTGCTCTATTTACCGTTGTTTTCCATGTTCTTGTCCAGTGAATCAGTACCACTCAAGGTGAGAGATGGGGTCCTTCGGATCAGGCAGCCACAGCTTCAGTGGAGGAAGGAAGCAACTCTTTGAGGGACTAATTTCCCAGAATACTCAGGGTGGGAGAGGCCGACTGCAGAGGGAGGGCCAGCTTCAAACATTACTGCCCCCTACAGTCTGAATGCTACAAATGTCATAATGCCCTTTCACATTGTTCTCTATATGACCAAGCTCTTACATCATACCTCATTAGTATATCATACCCCCTGCCTCTCTCTTGTTTGTGGCCCCCCTCTGGGACAGATTTTTTGTGGGAAAAAGTGAGCCCCTTTATTCCTAGAGAGGGATCACCGGGTCTATCTGTACAAACAATCACTGGAGGTCTTGGATTCTGGGGACATGACTGAGGGCCAGAATTCTCTGAGAAGGAACTTCCGGCTGTGTCCAGCTGGGCCTGTATGTGTCTGAGGGCTCTTCCGACTGTGTTCAATGGTTTTTTTTTTGCCATGTTTCCTAATCTATTCCCCTGCTCCCCTGTCTCTCGTGGGCACCCCCATTTAAAAAAGTTCCAAAGCCTTGAAAAACTGCCAAGCACAGGGGTGTGGCTTCCCTGGCTCTAAACAGTTTAGGGATCTATATTCAGCATTAATTACCTCAGCTTCCCACCACATCACACTCCCTTCCTGGATCTGTGAACCATTGGAAGAGGGGAATCCATCGATAATTTGGCAAAGACCCAATTCAGACACCAGGTGGTCTCGACTCACTTCTAGGCAACTTCCTTACTCATTCCGAGCTGGTGACTGCACCTTTTCATCGGCTCCTACACACAGGGATACCGTCATGTTCACCCAGAGTTCTTCCCTCCCTCTCCGCCCCCCTACCCCCATCCTGGTCACTCCCTTGGCCCGGGTCTGAGGCCGTTATAAGAAGGCCATAGGCTCTCAAAGGCAGAAAATCTCAGAGTACTTGGGCCAGGACTTGCCATGGCATGAGGAAAACAAACTCTTGTGGCATCAGATGGCATAGGGCACGGGCAAAATAGCAGAGGAGCAGAGAAGTGTGCCCCAATTGGAGTTCACAGCCCTGATCTAGGGAGGGCTTTACCCATGAGATACAGCTACGAGGGAGCAGTAACATTCTGGGGCCCCTGCCCACCGCCCCCTGTCTCCAGGTCCCAAATCCAGGGGCCAGACAGCTAGCCGTGGCATCTTGCTGAGCATGGTGGGGTCTTTGCTTCTTGGCCGTATCTGTTCCTGAGGAACAAAAACTCCCACTAACTCCAACCCCCCGCCCACCCCCACCAAGGATCCCTTTGAAAAAACAAAGTACAAACACAGCAATAGAACTTTTTATTGTTGAACCAGAAAAAAGTCATGAGAGTTAAATGAGCAAAGTTACAGGGGCCTTAGTGTAACTCTAAGGGAGAGCTACAGCAAACAGGAAAGGGGGCCACCTGTAAGGGAGAGGGGAGCTAATGAGCCTGGGGAGTATAACACTGAGGACGAGAGGGAGCATATAATCGAAGATATCATGGGAGAGGACCTGGGGAGGCTGGCTCTGGGATGAGGGCCTAGCTGTGACAATAAGGGGGGAGCCTTCCGACTGGGACCCGTGGGTGCTAAAGAGCTCTGCTCGCCCCAGATGGCATTTCTGTTGCCCTCTGGCTCCTCCAGGGCCACCGCCGCCACCACCAGCACCACTACCCTTCCTCCATCATTCTAGAGCCACCCCAGCCGGTCCTCCCTGCCCTGATCTATATGGTCCTCCTCCCCCAGGCGGGCCCCTCCTAAGCACGATTCCCGGCACCGTCAACGCCCCCTCCGCTCTCCTCCATCTCCATGTTGGCGTCGGCTTCCTGCACGGCATTGTTGCTCTCCATCTCCTCCTCGGGTCTGCTCCTCACATAGGGCTCGCACTGCTCACTCGGGTCACTTTCCATCTGCTCCAGGCTGGCCAGCAGAGCATCCACCTTCTCTTCAATCTTCACCAACTCCTTCTTGATCTCCTGGAGGTCATCACCTTTCGCTTCTTCAGAAGAGAAGGCCAGGGTCTCCTCGTCATTCATGGAAGAGACTCCGGTCTTGCCTTTGCGGGACATGATTTCTGAAATCACAGCAATGGACACAATTCTCATGAACACCACTTACCGAGTTTTCTAAGGCTGACAACAGATCTAACATGGAGGAACATTCATTGGGTCCTTACAGTAAGACTATGATCAGAGAACGGCAGATGATGTGATTGCCACCTGATAGAGCAGGGTCTACACTGCCTGGTGTAGAATAAATGGATTTTAGACACGGTACATGATACAGTCACTGGAGCCAAGAGTGGGACAGGGGTGTGTGTGTGTGTGTGTGTGTGTGTGTGTGATGGAGAACCAAGAGTCCCCCCAAAAAAACCCAGTGGCAGGAGAGCTAGAGAACCCCCAAAGAAAAGGGGTGTAGCCATGGTGGCTTAACACTGCCCATGCAAAAATATATCCCCACATGAGGCAATCCAAGAACCAGAGAGGCCAAGGATTGCTGAGGAGCTTTCAGTGTCTCAGCAAAGGAACAAGAAGTGATCGTGGCATGGGAGGGGAGTTGATTGCTGGAAACTTTTATCAGCAGAGTGGACACATGTCTAATAGGGAAGGAGAACAAAGTCCTAGTCAGTGGATACATGGGTGGGGTGTACCCTCGCCTTTAAGAAATAAGATACACAAAGTTTCCAAGGAAGAACAGAATGGACCCAAAATTCTGAACACCCAGAGGGACAATCCCAGGGGGCTGGTCTGGAGAGATAGCAGCCCGGCCTTGGGGTTAGGCTGATTCAAGGCCTATCTCAGACAACGATTTGCCCTGGAGCCCTGGCCTTCCAGGGCCCCCGACAATACTCTTAAGGCTTTTAAATGGCAAAGAAGATACTCACCTGTATTTTAATCCTTCCCTAAGTCACCTGGTTTGGCCTTTAGAGGTACTGAAATCGCCCTGGAGACCAAGGATTGGGGCCACAGAACCTTTGTTCTAGTCCCAAAGTGGAAGCCTTGGGTGGTCCCAGTCAGTGTTGGCGTCCAGCTTTTTAATTGTAAAATTTTTTGGGTTTTTTTTTTTTGTATTTATTTGTTTTGTTTTGTTTTTTTTTTTTCACAAATTCTGAACCTAAGTACCAAAGAATGGCCATTGTTTTATGTAAAGTAGAACCCGGGAGGGGCCTTGAATGCCCACCCTTCTCACCTCCCTGCAGGTGAGCTCTTCTCTCCCTTTCAGGAACAGCTAAGGCACCAAAGAAGCAGGTAGCTCCTCCTCTGCCCTAACAATCAACCTGGCTTTTGTTTTCCAGTTATTTTCTTATATACGGGCTCCATGTTTCACCCAAGCTTCTGGAGAGTCAGGGTTGTTTCCTGTGTGTGTGTGTGTGTGTGTGTGTGTGTGTGTGTGTTTATATGTGGATGCATTTGTGTGTGTGTGTGTGTTGTGTAGTCTGTATGTGTTTATGTGTGGGTGCACATGCTTGTGTGGGTGCATTTGTGTGTATGTGTGGGTGCACACAGTGGGGTGTGTGTGTGTGTGTTTCCCCTAGTACCTAGCACAATCTATGGCACATAGTAGGCACTTAAAATGTTTGTTGATGGATTGATATTAAAGCAATTGGCTTTTCCTTTTCAATAGTTAAGAAAGCCACCCTGTCCCTTTCAAAGCTGCTCTGCGTGGCTGGGAGGCTTTCTCTTGTACCTTCCATTCTCTTCCGTGCATTTCAAAAAAATGCTTCAGAGCCCCCTTTTTTCTTTTGTAAAAATCAATTTTCTCCAATTAACAATTTTTTTCTTCGTCCCTCCTCCCACACCCAGTGAAAAAAAGAGAAAAACAAAATTCTCTGAGCAAATATGTTTGCCCGAACCCACAAAATCCTGTAAATCTGAAAATGAAAGTGTCCTTCAGGACCCTGAGCCCCTCGCCCCTTTGTCCAAGGCCTGAAATAGGCTTCCATCCTGACTGGCTTTTCTTTTCCTGTTTTGGTTTGTTTTTTTTACCTTTTCTTGCCACCCCATTATTATCCCCTTAGCCCTCTTGCCTTTTTTTCCTGCTCATCCTCTGGTTATCCCTCTTTTTTTTTCTGCTCATCTTCTTGTTATCCCCCTGGCCCCCTCACCTCTTTTTTTTTCCTGCCCATCCTCTTGTTAGTCTCTCCTTTTTTCTGCTCATCTTCTTGTTATCCCTCCTTTTTTTTCTGCTCATGTTTCTGTTATCCCCTGATCCCCTCATCTTTTTTCCTGCCCATCCTCTTGTTATCCCTCTTTTTTTCCTGCCCATCCTCTCGTTCTCCCTTTTTCTTGCCCATTCTCTTGTTATCCCCTGGCCCCCTCACCTCTTTTTTTCTGCCCACCCTCTTGTTATCCCCTTGACTGCCTCACCTCCGTTTATTCTGGCCACACAATTAGCATCCCCCGGCCCCCCATTTTTCTTGTATCTTCCCATCCTCTTGCACCCCCTGGCTCTGTACCCCTCCCCCCAAAGAATAAGATTAGAATTGTTTCCTGTGGTTGTTGATGGCTTGGATTTCTTCCTCTGAGAAGGGCCAGTTCATCCTTCTTACCATTTCTGCATTGGAAGAATGGTTCTTGCTCTTCTTATGTGCAATCAGTTCCCTCATATCTTGGATGGGATCTTTATCAGAGAAATGGGCTACAAAGATCCTCCCCCCCCCCCCCAGTTACCTGTTTCCCTTCTGATTTAACCGCATTGGTTTTGTTTGTGCAAAACGTATTTTTGGAGGTGGGGGGGGGTGTGGGTCCGGCCCTCCGCCTCAATTCCCCTCCCCCCAGTCTAGGCCCGGTTTCACGCACCTTCCCCCAAACCTCAGACCGACAGGGGACAAGAAGGGGCCCTTAGGAGCCAGCTCTGCAGAGATACATGTCTGGGGGAGGGGGGTGGACCGGACCATTTTCCCCTCACCATCGCCTCCCTCTGGCATAGAAAAGGGGCGCACAAGACCATCCCCCTCGGACGTCCTCCCCTCCCCCTCCCCCTCCTCGGGTAAGGGGCGCACAAGCCCATCCCTCTTTTGCGCCCTCCTGGCGTGGGAAACGGGCGCGCCAGCCCTGTTCGACAGCGACCACCTCCCCCCCTTTCTGGCACGGCAGAGGGGCGCAGAAAACCATCTTTCCTCTCGCCACCGCCCTCCTCTTGGCGCGGGAAAGGGGCGCAGATAAACCGTCCGTTCTGGCCCCCGCCCTCTTGGCATGGGAGAGGGGCGCACGAGCCCACCTCCCAAGGCCCAGAGAGGGGCGCCTAAGACCACCCCCACCTTGGGACTAGAGAGGGGCGCACAAGATCATCCCCTTCCACCCCATCCCCCTCGCGGGAGAGGGGTGCCCGGGACCACACCCCCCTCGCCGCCGCCTCCTCATCCGAGCACGGGAGCGCTACCCGGGACCCCCGACCCCCCTCTCCCGCTGCCCTCCATCCCCCGAGCCCGGGACCACCGCCCTGCCCCTTCCCCCAGACCCCCCCCTCCCGGGGCCCCCCTGCGGTGCGCACCCCCCTCCCCTCGGGCGCCCTAGAGAGGCGGGGCAGCCGCCGGGGCGCGCGGAACAGCCCCAATCGGGCTAGTCCCGGGTGCCCCGGGGCCGGGAGGGGGTGGGGGGCGGGGGGCACCGTTGCGGCAGCCCACCTGCCCGGGGCTACTCTCTTGCCTCTTCCCAGGGTCCCCTGCGTCAGGCGGGCTGCAGGCCCGGGCCCGAGTCTGGGGCGCCCGAGGGGGGGGGGAGGGTCTCCGGTGCGCACCGGCGGGCGGGCGGGCGGGCAGAGCCAGTCGGTCCCCGGCCAGACCCACCTCCGACCGGCGGCGGCGGCGGCGGCAGCGGGGGCAGCAGCAGCAGCAGCGGCAGCGGCAGCAGCAGCGGCAGCAGCAGCAGCAGCAGCGGCACTAGCACTGGCTCCTCGCTCCCTCGGGCTCTATAGCCGACTGCTCCTGCTGCCTGCTGGGAGTCTGGCCTCCTGGGCCTCACAGGACTCGCTATCACCACCTGCCACAAGGTTGGACATTGAGGGAGGGCCCACAACAGGCTAATCGCCTCCCCTCCCTCCCTCCTTCCCCCTCCCTTCGTGGACTCTTCGCCAGTCACGGAGAATCTGCTTGGCCTCCCTCCGCAATGGTTAGCATACTCCCACCCCCTCGTGCCCTCCCCAGCGCAGGGATTCGGGAGCCCAGCTGTCAGTGTGCAGACCTCATTCCCCTCCCCCACGGCCCCCTCCCTTCCTGCCAACCTGTCAAGCCCCGGGGGGCCCCCCGCAGCCCCCCGACATCTCGCGCCGGAGCCACCCGCCCCTCCCTCGGTAATCTCCGCAATGTCCGCCCTTCCCGTTCCGTGCACCTTCGGGCCGGCTCCGGATGCCACAGCCTCCCCGGCCATCCTCCCCAACACCGGTTGCGCTTTCGCTCGCTTCCCCGGCCGCCGAGCACTGAGCCGTCCCGGGAGCCGGCAGCCTCTGGCAACCTCCCGCCTCTCTCCGGGCGACCGCGACCGCTCAGAACCCGCTCCCCATCCTCGGGCTCTGCTCAATCCCCGAATATGGCCCCCTCCCACTCCGGGGGCTCTTGTTTACTGACCTACAGCACTCCCCCCTTCCTTCTTCTGTGAATCCGTCACCCGACTCCCGGTCTTCTCCCACCCCAACTCCTGCTCTGGGGGGGGGGGGAGAAGGGGGGGTCGACACAGACAGACAGATACTCCATCAAAGCAACACTCTGACCTCTAATTCTATTCGTTCCTCAATCTGATCATTTCTGGTGACTTTCTCCCATAATCCACCTGTTACTCACAGGGATGGTAACATGGCCCTTGCTGGGGCCCACAAATGTTTCTGTTCCCAGGCTCCTCAACCCTGTTCCTCCTCCTCCTCCCCGGGTCCACCACCCTCCCAGTTCTTGCCCAGGTCATCAGCCTTTTATTGAGCACACTGTTTACCTTTCTCAACTACTGGCTCCTCTTGAATCCCCTAATCTTCCCCAATCTTCCCCTGCTGAGCCCCAGCTTTCTATCACTCCCCCCCCCCCCCATTCATTGCCTCACTCTCATACTCCAGAATGAAGCTGGAGAAGAATCAGGAAGTCTTGCTGACTGGGTCCACCCTGACTTTATGAGATGCGATCTCAACTGGGTCCCGGCTGTGGCAACACAACACTTCTCTAGGATCCCCCATTCCACTGGAGCAACGTTTCCCACCCTTTTCATTTCTCCCCCGGCCTCCCATAGCATCCTCTCCGCTAAGAAGCTTGTTTCCCATTTCACAGAACAGGAAATCGATGGAGGCCATTGGCTGAAAACTCCCTGTTCTCCCTTCCTCTTCATCTCCCATCACCCAGATGCCTTCTGCCCCAATCTTGTCCTTCCCCCTCCCCCATCTCCCATGAAAGCCATTCTCCCGCTTGCCAAGGCGAAGCCTCCTACCTGTGTCCTTCGTCCCATTGCACCCCATCTTTTCCAGGAGATTGCTCCCTCTGTCCTCCTCACTCATTCATATTCAGGCTCTCCCTGGCTATTGGCTACTGCCCTGTTGCCTACAAACACCAGTGACTCCCCAATCCTTAAAAAAAAGCCCTCCCCAGTCAACAATGAGGTGATTCAGACCAATTCCAATAGACTTGTGATGGAGAGAGCCATCTGCATCCAGACAGAGGATTATGGGAACTGAGTGTGGATCACAACAGAGCATTTTCACTCTTTTTGTTGTTGTTTACTTGCTCATTTTTTCCCCTTTTTGATCATGATCAATGTGGAAACCTGCATGGAAGAATTGTACATTTCTAACATATATTGGATTACTCCCTGTCTAGGGAAGGGGGACAGGGGAAGGAAGAGAGACAAATTTGGAACACAAGGTTTTGCAAGACTGGATGTTGAAAACAATCTTTGAATATATTTTGAAAATAACAAGTTACCCCCATACTTCCCATGATCCCCCATAGTTAACCTAGCTATCATCCTCAGTCTCTACTCTCCCTCATAACCTTGAAAAAGTCATCTGCAATCAGTGCCTCTACTTCTCTCCCTCTCTTCTAAGCTTTCAGACCTCTGCTTCTTGATTCAACTGAAACTGTTCTTTCCAGACTTACTAATAATCTTTCTTCATTGCCAAATCTCATGGTCTTTTCTCAATCCTTATCCATCTTGACCAGAACGCTCCATTCAATGCAGTCGATCACCTTCTCTTGGATACTGTCCTTTCCAGGTTTGGGGGAAACTTTGGGTCCTCCTCCTCAGGCTTCCTCACTGGATCTGCACCTAGCTCAGGCTGATTTACCGGGGGTGCCCATCAAGACTGTCCTGTACCTTCTTAACTTCTCTCTCTGTACCATCTCCCATATGATACCTCATCCCAACGGGGGAAATTTCCACTGGCTTGGAAATTATCTGTTGCCTGGAATTAGCTCACTCCTCATCTCTGTTTCCCAACTTCCTTAAAATCTCAGCTAAAATCTCACCTGCAGAAAGCCTTTCCCAACCCCCCTTAACACTAAGGCCTTTCCTCTAAGATTCCTTCCAATTCACTTCATGTATTTCACTCATACACAGTTTTTTGCTTTAAAATGGAAGCTTGTTGAGAGTAGGGACCGTCTCAGTCTTCCTTTGTATCCCCACCACTTAGCACATAGGAAGCACTTACTACATGCTTGGCGACTGGCCAAAAACATACGGAGGGGAGGGGACAAAACCCTCGTAACAAATATGTTTAGTCAACCAAACGATTTCTCATGTACCAAAACACGTATCTCATTCTTCATCCCGAGTCTGTTCCTTCAAAAAGTAGATCTACTTCGTCAACAATGAAGTGGCCATTATTGGTTATTAGTCATCTTATTCAGAACCTGAGGGTTTCAAACAACACTATTTCCTGACAATATAGTCCAATGGCCCCGGGGGAAAGAAGCTTTAGTTTCTCTACATTCCCCAACTGGTGGGCAAGGCCTTCATTTCCAGGCTTGTACCCCTACAAAAAGAGCTGCTGTGCAGAGAAACACTTAAGGCCATAGGTTGATTATTGTAGAAGTGTTCTGGCTCCTGGTTTGGTATACCTGGTGAAAGGGTCTGGTACCACCAATATATGACTTAGTTTCTTGCTCTTTTCTTCCAGAGACAAGTGTGATAAGTTTTCCGGTATTTCTAATCTCCAAATACGCAGCCCAAATTACTGGTACTTCTCTTTCTCCTCAGTGGCCATGAATCTCCTTGGCGACATCTACAACCATCTTGAGCCAGTAGAGTCTGTTTCTCCCCATATGTCCCCAGATCTCAGGTAAAGCTTTCATATGTAGAGGGTGAATATTCTCTATTCAGAGAGTAAATGGTCAGTAGCATTCGGGGCTTTTTGGTGCCATGTGTGGGATCAGTGATAATCCCAGGACAACTATTCCATGGCGGGGCTCCATTTTTTGCCACTAGGAGACCAGCCTTTGAGTCCTTTGCCATCGCCACCTTGATTCTTGGCTTGAGTCGGTTCACACAGTTCTTCGTTTGTCATCTCTCCTTTTTTCTGATGATCCACAGACAACCGAGGTGAAGAACGTTGACCTGATGAAGCAAGTCTCCCAAACACTGCTACCACGCTGGTGACTGTTTCAGGTACACCACACTCTGTTTGCAGTCCAATCTTTTGGTTGTTACCTATGGTTTTCACTCTTCTTTTTGCTGATATCAGAGCTTTGTTATCACGTGCTTTTCTAGGCGGAGCATCTCCATCTCCATTAGTCTTTTCTAGTAGGTAGTAAAGGCTGAATTCACAGTTAGGTAAGTTGGGCCCAAATAACACCCAATTCGACACTGGTCAGAATATGTCAGAGGACTGCCGCCGTCAGTCTGCACTTGTTACTTTGCTCCCTAATTGGGCTTCTCGATAACAGCACACTTCAAAGCCAGTAATTCCAGCTTCTACATGAGTCTCGCTGTTGCTCACCCCTCTGTTGGCAAATGCAACTAGTTTCATGTGGCCATTGATCTCTCGCTGGACTGTTCCTAAGGCCTCCAAGCTGGTATCCATGTGCGGCACGAAAGGCTCGCTTGGGTGGGCACATGTGTGTTTGTACAACAGTCCTCAAAGGGCTCTGTTGATTTCAAAACACTTTCCGTTTCTTACTTTTCAGCTTAACTATTCAGCAATTGGTTTGAAAATAACCACCAAATTGGAGCAAATTTCTCAAGGAGAGCTTAAAGAGGTTTTTTTTGTTTATTTCTTTGGGTTTTCCCCCCATGGCCGAGTCAGGAGGGCTTCTTTCTTCTCTGCACCAGTTCTCACACCATTGTAACACAATGTGACCCTCATACTTGACATATGCACTTTTCAATGGAAAGTTTCAGACCCTATTCCTGTAGCTGATCCAACACTGTCACTGGTTCTTCCCGATAGCAACAAGGCAGGCCGATGCTTCCAGTAGATGATGTCTCCAAATAATTTCTTGATGGGTCTTTGGAGGGTGGCGGGTGGTTTTCAGATACCCGGAGGTGTATGTTCAAACCAGTTTAAAAAATCCATCAGGACAAAGGAAAACAGTCTTGTGTTCTTCTACTGTGGGAATTTGGAAATTACCACTGCCCAAATTCAATGTAAAAAACTACTAGTTTCAAATTGGTGATCCAAGGCACCTTGAACTCTTGACTCAGTGCCTTGGTCTGCTTTTTGTTCATTTGTTTGTTTAAAGTCTGGTGCTCTACACACAATATCTTTCTTTTCTTTGGAACCACCGATGGTCATTCTATAGCTATTGGACCCTTTGATGAAGCTCTTTCCCAGCAAGTTCTCTGAGGTCATGTGTCAAAGACAGACTAGAAAGACTTTTCCTGGAAAGGCCTCTAATTAAGTGAGCCGACTGTGTGCATCCCACATCCCATTCATGTGATGAGACTTCATCTGCCCTCCTGCTTCCTCCTCAGCCTCTCCTGCCATTCCTCTGGTCCTGGGGAATCCCCAAAGCCAATATCTCAGGGTCCACGTCAGTGATTGAAGGGCTGGAAATATCCATAGAAAGTTCACTGTCAACACTCGACTTTACCTTCCTACATGGATGGTTGAAGCATTCAGCTAGAGAGGCGCTGTACTTGGGTCTCAAGTGTGACGGGGGCTGCGGCATCCTGGAACCAGGCAGCGGGCATCCTTGCCCTGCCGGGGGCTGCGAGGAGGGAGACGCAGAGCTTGGGGGTTCTCTGCAGACTGAGCCCCCAGGCTCTTCTTCCCTCACCACTCTTCTCCAAGAGACTAAAGGCCACAAGGTTGTCAGTCCTGACTTTCTTAACTCCAGGTCTCCTTCCTTCTCTCTTCCTACTTAGGTGGAATTGTGAGCCGGTCAGTGGCCCAGGAACTGGCCAGTGCTTCTGTCTGTGGCTCATTTCTTCTTTCTCTTGCTGTAGAGAAGCAGCCGTGTGAGACATGTATTATCAATTCACTTTTAATACTGTTTTTGGCCTCAATAATTGGAAAACTGACCATACTGTCCCCTGTTCCCTCCCAGTCTGCCCTCCGACCTTTCGGCCAAGCTGCAGTAGTAACCTGTAAAAACGATTAAACTCCGAAAACCTTAAAAAATATCCCGAAAAGAGTAGAACTGGTCCCAATTAGAGCTGATTCCCCATTGACACATAAAAAATCCGGACACGCCAAACTCAGGACGTCCATTGCTTTATTGGTACCCACAATATCTCCGTGCATTGTCAGAAGTCACTTAAATGCATCCCATATATGAGTAGTTTTGGTCACTGAGTCCTCCAAGGTCAAAACCTATAAGAGGCTATATAGGTATTTTCTTCAAGCATCTTTCATAGATGAATGGAACATGATGATCACTTGTGCTCTGCTGTCCATGGCAGTAGTTCACTCTATATTCTGAATTTTCACAGTCAATTCTCTAGCCGTGTTCTTTTCCCTCCATTAAAGTCAATTTTGAAATTCTGAATTTAACAACATCAAACAAAACGAACCCTTCCATATACACTGTAGAACAGAAAGAGAGCTGCGCACGAGACCGTGACTCTCTACTATGTACAGCTTGCTTTGCTTTTAAATTATAGAGCGAATTTGCCTTGTTACTCTTAAAACTATCCTTGTTTGTCTGATTTCTTTTTTATTATTATTATAGCTTTTTATTGACAAGTTCGTCTGTGATTTCTTCTGGTCTTTCTTCTGTTCCCTTCACTGCATTTTAAAAAACAAACACAAATATTTCAATGATTCTCCTTTCTATTTTGGGGTCTCTCTGATTCTCCCCACTCCCCACCAATTCTTCCCCCAAAAAAGAATAGAGAACCTTTGTAGAAAGTCATCGGAGTCACAGAAGACAAATCTTCTCTCTGGAGGTGTCTGGAAATGTCCGTCTCATTCTGTACTCTGAGTCCCTTACGTCATTGTCAAGAGGTGGGTACCAGACCTTGTCATTGGTCTTCTCGAGTTATGATTGGTTCTTGCATTGATTAGAGTTCTTTAAGTCTTTCAAAATGGTTTTTCTTTACATTAAAATAAAATTCTTCTGCTTGCTTCACTTTGCATCAGTTCAGAAAATCTTCTCAGGTTTTTCTGAAATTGTCTCTATGCGTTATTGTTTCTACATCATCATTTGCCACGTTCATACAAAGGATCTGTTACTATTTCTATACATGATTATTTTTCACAGTTCTAGAAAGCAGCCCTTTGGTGGTTTGATTGCTATGAATAAGAAAATTGATTTAAGTAATAGTGTCATTATTATTTTCTTGACTCAGTCCACCGATAAGCCAGATTTCTCCAGTTACTTTGGTCTGTATTTATGTAAAGAGTTACTATAAATATTTTTGGACATATGGGCCCTGAGGCCTGCTCTCCTGATGGATGATCCCCCCACCTAGGATGACCATTTTAGGAAAGATGTAACCATTTTTTACTTCACTCATATATGATCTTATTTTCTAGACTCATTCTCCTCTCCTGGTCCCTACCCACCCTAGAGAAATCTCCACCTGGAGTCCTTGTTCTCCTGAACGGGAAAGGCTTGCTTCCGAAACACCATTTTAGGAAGGACCCAGGCACATCTTCCCCCCTAACCTGGCCCTCTCCTACCTAGGCACTCATCCTACATCTTTACTTGCTTCCACGGACCCTGAGATCCGTGACACTGGGCTCATTGTTAGACCTGACACACATGACATTTGCTGGCTTGTCCACTATGCCTGGAACCCACTCCCTTCTCATCCTCCTCCTGGCTTCCTTCAAGTCTCAGCTTCTTTGAGAACATTTTTCCCTATCCCAAAGCCCTCCCTGTGAGACTACTTCCAGTTCTTTCTGTGTGTATATCTCATTTGTACATTTGAAACAGGTTGTTTCTCCCTGAGATTGTGAACTCCTTGCAAACAGAGATCACTTTTTTTTTTTTAAGAAAAGCATTTAGTGGGGGCAGCTAGATGGCACAATGGGTAGAGCACCAGCCCTGAAGTCAGGAGGACCTGAGTTCAAATCCGACCTCAGACACTTAACACTTCCTAGCTGTGTGACCCTGGGCAAGTCACTTAACCCCAATTGCCTCAGCAAAAAAAGGCAAAAAAAAAAAAAAAAAAAAAAAAACCAAAACCCCAAAAAACACTAAGTGTCAGAACTTAAACTCTGGATCTCCTTCTTCTTTCACCTTTGTTTTTAACTCCTCATATGTATTGTTTTCTCCCATTAGAATATAAGTTCCTCTAGGGCAGGACTGTCTTGTCTGTTTATATTTGTATTCCCATCTTTTAGGATAGTGACTGGCACTTAGTTAACGAAGCTCCATCTAGCTCCATATCATCTATCTACAAATCTATCCCTTTCTTCTTTCTTTGATTTCTTTGAGGTTTAGGTCAGATGTGGTATTATGGGGTTAAGGAATATGCCCAATTTACAGATATTCTTTCCCCGAATGGTTGTCCCAGTCAGTTTCACCCACAGTTAATGTACCTATTTTCCCTCAGTGCTTCAAAAATTGTAATTTTCCTTTTTTGGGTCCTATTTGCCAAAGTGATAGGTCCGCGGTAAAACCTCAGAATTGCCTTAAGATGAATTTCTTTGATTATTAGGGATTTGGAACTTTTTTATATGATCATCGATAGCTTGGACTTCTTTCCTTTGAGAGAGATATAGTTTCTATCCTTCGTATCAAGTTCTCGGAGAATGACTTCTTATTATAAATAGGAAACGATTCTTTACATGTCTTAGACCTGCCTTTTGTCCGAGAAACCCACCACAAAGATTTTTCTCCAGTTACCCATTTCTCTTTGAATTTTAGTACATTGCTTTTGCTTGTGCAAAATCTTTTAAATCTATGCAATTTAAATGTTCATTTTATCTTTTGTGATTCTATTCTTTGGTCATGAACTCGCCCTCTGTCGAATAATTTTTCTTCCTCGCTCTAATTTCTTATGCTGTGTGTGTGTGCGTGTGTGTGTGTTGCTGTTGTTGTTCAGTCATGCAATTGTGTCCAACTCTTCCCGAGCCCATGGATCTTAGCTTACCATGAAAACATCTGGAAATGTTGCTGAATTATTAGTTCTTTCCAATTTTAATGAACTCTTTAAGGCTCTTTAGACAGACCATCACATCCTCTGAAAAAAAGTGATAATTTCTTCTTTTCCCATACTTATTCCCTCTATTTCTCTTTCTCGCTGTGTTACCATAGCTATATACCATTGCTACAACTCTATCAAATAATAATTGGGATAATGGACATGCAATCTTGTTGAAATGGCCTCTGACCTTTTTCCATTATGCAGAATAGTGGTTCTGTGTTTTATATAGATACTACTTACCATAATAAGAACTGTCCATTTATTCCTTCGCTTTCTAGTGTTTTAATGGAGTAGCATTTTGGATTTTGTGAAAAGTTTTTTGAACATCCACTGATATATTCATGTGGTTTTCATCATTTCTGTTATTAGTTCAGTCTATTATGTTTTTAGTTAAACCATCTGTGCAATCTTGATATAAATCCTATCTGGTCTTACTACCTAATCTTTTTCATATGTCGTTTTAGCTTATTTATTAATATTCTATTTAATATCTCGTGTTAATATTCATTAAAGATATTGGTCTACGGAAGAGATCCTTAACTTTTTGAGCCACGGATCCCTTTGGCAATCTGGTGAAAACTCCGAATCCTTTTTCAGAACAATGTTTTAGAATGTGTAAAATAAAGTAACAGGATTACAAAGGAAACCAATGGTATGGAAATACAATTATCAAGCTCTTAAAACAACCGTAAAAAGCAGAAACTCAGAGACTCAGGTTAAGAACGCTTGGGTCTCCAGGAGAACATTGTACACAGTAACAGCAAGGTTGTATATTGATCAACGCTGACAGACTGAGCTTTTCCTTCTCAGCAATACAGTGATCCAAGACAGTTCTAATGGAAAATGCCATCCACATCCAGAGAGAGAGCTATGGAGACTGAATGGGAATTGAAGCATATTATTTTCACCTTTGTTTGTTTTGTCTCGTGGTTTTTCCCTTTTGTTCTGATTTTTTCTTTCACAACATGGCTAATATGGAAATATGTTAAAAATGATCGTATATATATATATATGTATATAAATTATATCAGATTGCTGTCTCTCTTGGAGAACAAGAGAAACAATTTGAAATGCAACATCTTACAAAATGAATGTTACAAACTATCTTTACATGGAACTGGAAAAGCAAAATACTATCATGTCAAAAAATGGAAATTCATTATATACATAAGAAGTCCTGGTTTATAGTTTTCTTTCTCGGCTTTCTCTTTCTGGTTTAGACATTAAGACCATATTTATATACTAAAAAGAGCTAGAGGAGCCTTTCATTTCTTACTTTCACAAAGAGTTAATTGTTCTTTGAGTGTTGAGTAAAATTGGTTTATAATCCATATAGTCCCAGAGTTTTCTTTGGGGCTTCACTTATCACTTGTTCGATTCCTCTTCAACTCTTATTGGGTAATTTCAATAATTTAATTTTTGTTCTGTTAAGCTGGAGGTTTTATATTTTTGTAAGTATTCATACATTTCCTCAAAGTTACCAACTTTTTTTGGACACATAAACTGGGTAAAATAGTTTCTGATCGTGATCTTTAATCATGTAATGATTTAATGATGATTAAATGTAATCAAAATGTAATAATTTAATAATGATTTTAATTGTTATGAATTCATTTAGCTTGATTTTCCTCTCTTTCTTAGTATATAGCCCACTAGCATGTAATCTATATTTTTAATTAAAACAGTTCCTGCTTTGATTTACCAATTCAGTGTCCTGCACTCTTCCCACTCCTACTCAATATCTGTGAGCATCCAAATGATGGGAAATAATTGTTCCCTGTCTTCTTCCTTTCCTTCCTGTGTATTCCTTTTCCCCTCCTTCCCTTTCTTCTTTTGAGTGTCTCTCTCTCTTTCTATATATATATATATATATATATATATATATATATATAATATTGGTACATATCTATACATATATATATATAAACTATATCACATTGCTGTCTGCATGTATCTACATATGTATATATATATGTATGCATATACATATATATGTTTTCAGACCCTCCCTCTATGACTCTTAATGCTCATAAGATTTTTTTTTAAATTTAATGGCCTTTTATTTACAGGTTATATGTATGAGTAACTTTACAGCATTAACAATTGCCAAACCTCTTGTTCCAATTGTTCCCCTCTTACCCCCCACCCCCTCCCCCAGATGGCAGGATGACCAGTAGGTGTTAAATATATTAAAATATAAATTAGATACCCAATAACTATACATGACCAAAACATTATTTTGCTGTACAAAACGAATCGGACTCTGAAATATTGTACAATTAGCTTGTGAAGGAAATCCAAAATGCAGGTGGGCAAAAATATGGGGATTGGGAATTCAATGTAATGGTTCTTAGTCATCTCCCAGAGTTCTTTCTCTGGGTGTAGCTGGTTGAGTTCATTACTGCTCCATTGGAAATGATTTGGTTGATCTCATTGCTGAGGATGGCCATGTTCATCAGAATTGATCATCATATAGTATTGTTGTTGAAGTGTATAATGATCTCCTGGTCCTGCTCATTTCACTCAGCATCAGTTCGTGTGAGTCTCTCCAGGCCTCTCTGAAATCCTCCTGTTGGTCATTTCTTACAGAACAGTAATATTCCATAATTTTCATATACCACAATTTCTTCAGCCATTCTCCAACTGATGGACATCCATTCAGTTTCCAGTTTCTAGCCACTACAAAAAGGGCTGCCACAAACATTCGTGCACATACAGGCCCCTTTCCCTTCTTTATAATCTCTTTGGGATATAAGCCCAGTAGTAACACTGCTGGATCAAAGGGTATGCGCAGCTTGATAACTTTTTGAGCATCGTTCCAAACTACTCTCCAGAATGGTCGGATTCGTTCACAGCTCCACCAACAATGCATCAATGTCCCAGTTTTCCCGCATCCCCTCCAACAATCATCATTATTTTTTCCTGTCATCTTAGCCAATCTGACAGGTGTGTAGTGGTATCTTAGAGTTGTCTTAATTTGCTTAATGCTCATAAGATTCTAAGGGGACACATGAATCATCTTCCCCATTTTGGGATGTAAATAGTTTGTCCTTATTTAGACCCTTGTACTTGCTCATTCCCGTTTGACATTTCCAAATTCCTGACAGTTATTAATCTTTGAATTCCAGAATGAGACATCAGAATTCTTGGGAATTCCTTAAATAATCTTATTTCATGTTTTTCATCCTATTTTATTTAGATGTTTTAAAATTATATTGTGTGACCAAAATAACAACCAGTATTCTTTTCTGTAAAGGGCTTATAACTCAAAGTTTCAGAGGTTTTCTGTAAAAAAAAATTATAATAATAAATACATAGTTGATTATTATTATGAAACAGTGTATTTTTGATAGGGATTTAAAGTATATCTGGCAAGGAGCTGTTTGATTTCCTTTATCGTAAAATACTTCCAACGGTCTTGATATGCTTTACTCATTATGGTGGGTAGCTAAAAATTATTTAATAATAGGAAATACTAAATGTAATAGCATTTCCATAGGCGGGGTAGTCTGTAGTAAGTATTCAAACTAAAAAACTCCCATGAACATGATTGGGTAGTTTTCAAATAATGTAAAATTCAAATGTAGTCGAGCTAAAAGCACGACACAGAATCACATGTTGAAATCACCAATTTAAAGACTTACAGTGCAACCCAAACTTATTTTTTGGAACGTCGCTCATGGGATTTGTGTGATGTCTGCTTTGTATATAAACTTGCTGATATTTTTGGCAAAAATGACTCATGATTAGCATGCAGGGCTACGAATGCACACTTATAACATAGAAACGGCTAAAAGCAATATTGATTAGAGCATGGCTGCTTCTCTCCTATGTGCTTATGTCCTGGTTCCAGGAAATGTCAACATTAACCTTTGACTCCGCATGTCAGCGTTTCCTTCTTTTGCTTTCAACTTCATGTCAGTGGATCCCTTCAAATCAATACCATCTCTATGTTGATTATTCACCTTTTATACTTTTTCAAATGTTTAGACTGCTTTTTCTTGAAATTCAGGCTTCTGAAAACCATTCATTTGGGGGGAAATGCTGGAAAGAAATTCTTGCATGGAAATACCATTTATATTTATCTCTGTGTGTGTGTGCGCACGCACATGTATGTTCCTTTTGCTTTTTGTGTTTCTATTTCTTTTTCCTTTCTTTCTTTTTTTGGCAAGGCAATTGGGGTTCAGTGACTTGCCCAGGGTCACACATCTGGGAGCTGTTAAGTGTCTGAGGCCAGATTTCAACTCAGGTCCTCCTGACCCCAGGGCCGCTGCTCTATCCACTGGGCCACCGAGCTGCCCCACTTGTGTCGCATTTTGAAGTTTCTGCACAGCTTTCAGTCTTCATCAGGAATGTTGAGAAGTCCTCTATTTCATTAAAATTCTACTTTTCACTTTAAGATTATACTGTTTTGCTGGGCAACTTAATTTTGGTTGTAAATGTATAATCTTTTGCCTTCTGGGATATTGTATCTTCTTCCTTTCCTTCTGGTGTACTCCTTTTCCCCTCCTTCCCTTTCTTCTTTTAAGAGTGTATATTAATATATATATATATATATATATTAATATACACTCTTAAAAGTGTATGTGTGTGTGTATACACACACACACACACACACACACACACACACACATACATACACACTTTGTTCCTTTGTAGTAGTGGTTACAAGTTCTTGTGAGATTCTGACTGTGGCTCTTTGGTGCTTGATTTTTTCCCCTTTTTCTAGCAGTTTGTGGTATTTTTTTCCTTGACTTGGATACCCTGGATTTTGGCTACTAAGTTCCTGGGAATTTTTATTTGGGGCTTTCTTTCAAGAAGCACCTAGTAAATTCCCTTTTCAGTGTGCTCTCTGGTTCTAACAGCTCTGAGGAGTTTTCTCAGAGTATGATCTCCAGGCTCATTTTTGTTTTTTACAGTCACGACTCTAATTCTTAAATTATTTTGCCTTCGTCTATTTTCCCAGTCGTTTTTGATATGAGATATCTTATGCTCCTCATTTTTTAACCTTTTGACTGTGTTTTCTCATAGAATCATTAAACTTCTATCCGGTCGATTCTAATTTTCTAGCAGTTTGTTGCTTGGACAAGGTTTTATATTTCTAGTGCTAAGATGATAATTCTCTTCTACTTCTTTTAGTTCTCTTTTCTTTCCCAATTTTCCAATCTCTTAGCATTTTCATTCAATTTATAAAATTATTTTAGTTCTTTTTTTTAAATATTTAAATTTAAAATTTTTAAATTTAAATTTAATTTTAATTAATTAATATACTTTTTTTTCTTCATCTCTTCTAGGAATTCTAGTGGAAGTTGTGCCATCATATTTTTCTTTAAGGTTTTGCTTGGAGATGTTTTGGAGTCGTTTTCTTCCTGCGTGTTTGTGTCCTGAGTATGTGTATAACTATCTCCTTGTAGTGGGATTATTTTTTTTTTTTGGGTTTGCTTATTTTTCCAATCAACTCCCTTTCTTTGGACTTTATGTTGAGGTAAGAGTTAGGGTTAGAGCCATCTAGTTGATGGTTGTTTCTGTAATCGTTCTTCACTTAGCACCCAACTGAGGATCTGTGACCATGCCTTGCTGTGACGTCCCTCGACACACACACACACACACACACACACACACACACACACACACATCTTCCCCATATTGGGATGTAATAGTTTGTCCTTATTTAGACCCTTATCATTATAATCATGCTTATAATCTCCTCCTCAGCCGGCGCCAGATCTGTGGCCTAGCCCTGGACAGTGAGCAATTGAACTGCCAGTTAGCGTCCATTTTCACTACTTTTTAGCCAGAGTTTTTCATCCTGAAACATCGAGGAAACGCTGCAGAAATAGATCCTGGAGATTTTTCTCATTATATTCTTGCGGGAAAGATGCAGATTCAATGATAAGACACTTCCCTGCGTTGGAAACTGGCCGAATGGCCGGAGTAGTTATTAATGATTCATTGTTTACTTGGATGACAGTCTCCAGTGAAGGGCTACAGGGATCGATGGTTAATTGACCCTGTACTTTGACGCGTCTGAAACAAGGTGGAAGGAACAGAAAAATACTTCAAAAGACAAGATGCCAAAGTCACGGTTATAGAGATTTACAAATAGTTTGGGGATGTCCGTGTTCATCACTGGGCACCCCATCTTGGGAAGTCAATAGATAAGCTGGAGAACCACCGGGGAAGGTCAAGGCCACCATTTCACGTTGTGCAGAGATCACAGAAAATGAACTGAAGGAGCTCAGCCTGGAAAAGAAAAAGGACTGGGGAGGGGGCAGGATGTGGCAGCTGACTTCAGGGGCTTGAACGGCTCTCACGTTAAAACAGATCTGAGCCGTTATCGACTGGGCCCCAAAGAACAGAACCAAGAGTAGTGAGTGCAAGGTACAAAAAAATGAGTTTAGGTCTGATGGCAGCTAAAACTACCTGGGAGTTCGAGCTTGCCAAAGCTTTCTCTGGCTGCTTCCAGAGGAGGCGATGGGTTCTCTCTCTCTGGAAGTCTCTAAGCAAAGCCCAAACCGCCGTTTGTTGGGGGCTCTGGAGGGAACGCTCAGTGTATGGGTCTGACCACGGAGGGGTCCCTCCCAACCCTGAAATTCTGATCCCCAGGGGAGAATGACGGTGCTGGCAAGGACGGCCAAAGTCCCCTAGTCTGGCCTTGTCATGGTGTGGAGGGGGAACCTGAGGCTCAGAGAATGGGGAAGCATCTTGCCCAAAGTTACTCTGCTAGGAAGTGGCAAAGCTGGCCCCAGGCCCTTGTCCCTATCCAGACTGACCCTTGGTCCCATCCTAAGGCTTAGCCAGGGCCTCGGCCTAAGTTTGGGATGTTTGTTGGGGCCAGATGGACTGAGCCTGGGGGAGGCGGAGCTAGTTGATTAGCACCGTGAGTCTGGGAGCAGTCTCCCGAGGCCAGAAGCTTCTGAGCACCCCAGGGCAACCCCTGGGGGACTGGAGGTCCCTCGTAGGGCCCCACCCCAGTAAGCTTCCAGGGCCTTAGACAGGGGTGGGAGGGCGGGAGGGAGGCGGAAAGGTGAAGTGAGGGTTTTGAAGGGGAACCTGGGATCACCCAGTGGGGGGTAGGGGAAAGATGCCTGGGGGCAGATGGGGCCGACGGTGGGAAGTGTTTTGGGGGGGGTTTGGGAAGTGGTGGGGGGCGGGATGGGGAGTTTAGCGATGGGGGGGGAGGTTGTTTTTGGGGGCGGGATTCGGTTTTTTTTTTTTTTGGGGAGGGAGAGTTTTAGGGGGGAAAAAGTGGGGGGGTGGGGGGGGTTTTTGGGGAGGGGGGTTTCGTGGGGAGTGGGGGGAGGGGGGGTGGGAAGTTTTGGGGTGGGGGTGGTTTTCGGGGATTTTTTGTTTGGTAAGGGGGGGCGGTGGGGGGTGGTGTGGGTTTTTTTTTTTGCGGTGGTGTATGGGGGGGGGGGGTGGTGGGGGGAGTGGGAAGGTTTTGCATATTTCGGGGAAAAGAGGGCGGGGGACGGGTTGGGGGGTTGGGTAATGGAAATGAAATGTGGGCAGATGTGTGTTTTAAAATTTAAGGGAATTTTAAATTTTTTGGGGTTGGGGTTTGAGGTGGGGGGTGCGTTTGGGGCCCGGGGGTTTGGGAAATTTTTTTTGGGTTTTTGGGGGCTTTTGGGGCGGGGTTTCGTTTGGCTTTTGGTTTTTGGGTTTTTTTTGGGGGGGGAGGATTTTTGGGGGGTGGGTTTTTGGTTTTGGGGTTTTAAATGGGGGGGTTTTGGTGGGGAGGGGTTTTTGGGGGGGGGGGGAAAGGTGGGGGGGGGGGGGGGGGGGGGGTGGGGAAGTTGGGGGGTGGGGGGGTGGTGCTTTGGGGTTGTTTTTGGGCGGGCGCAGAAGGGGGGGGGGAGGGGGGTGGGCGGTGTTTTTGTTTTTTGCGGGGGGTGGTGGTGGTTTTGGGGGTTTTGCGTTTTTGCTGGGGTTTTGTTTTGGGTTTGGTGTTTTCGGGGTGGAAAGGGTGCGGGGCGGGTTAAATGGTGGAGAAATGTTAGAATGGGATTTTGGGAGGGGGGGGGCGGGGGTGGGGGGTGGGCGGTTGGGGGGAGTTGGGAAAGTTTGGAAAGGATGGGGCGGGGGAGGGGTTGGGAGGGGGGGTTGGGGGTTTGGGGGAGGGGGCTTGTTTTTTGGTTTTTGCCGGTTTTGCGGGATTTAGTGGGTTTTTGGTGAGTTTGGTGCGTTTTGGATTTTTGGGGCGGTGGCTTGGATTGGTGGGGAGGGGGGGGGGGAGGAGGAGGGGGAGGGGGTGGGGGGGGAGGGGAGGAGGGGGAGGGAAGAGGAGGGGAGGAGGAAGAGGGAGAAAGAAGGGGGAGGGAAGGGAAAGAAAGAGGGGGGGGGGAGGGAAAGGAAAGGGAGGAAAGGGGGAAAGTAGAGGGGAGGGAGGGAGGGGAGAAGGAGGAGGGGGGGGAAGGAGGGGAAGGGAAGGAGGGAGGGGGAAGAGGGGGGGAAGAAAGGAGGGAGAGGGAAGAGGGGAAAGGGGGGAGGAAAGAGGGGAGAAGGAGGGGGAGGGGGAGGCAGTGGAGGGGGAGGAAGAGGGGGGGAAGGAGGGGGAGGAAAAGGGGGAGAAGGAGGGGAGGGGGAGGGGGAAATGAGGGGAGGGAGGAGGAGGGAGGAGGAGGGGAGGAGGGAGGAAAGAGAAGGAAGGGAAGGGGAGAAAGAGGGGAAAAAAAGCAAGGAAAAAGAGGAGGGGGAGAAGGAGGAGATGGAGGGGGAGGAAGTGGAGGGGGAGGAAGAGGGGGAGAAGGAGGAGGAGGAGGGGGAGGAGGAAGAGGGAGGAGAGGGAGAAGGAAGAGGAGGGGGAGGAGGAGGAGGAGGGAGGAGGAGGAGGGAAAGGGGGAGGAGGTGGAGAAAGGGGAAGAATATAGGAAGAATGACGGGGAGGAGGAGGTGGGGGTGGGGGAGGGGGAGGAGGACGGGTAGGTGGAGGAGGAGGGAAAAGGGGAGGAAGGGAATGGCGGGGCTGCTGTTGCATCTCTTCCTCCAAAGCAGCCTCGGCCTTCCTGATGAACTTATCCACCTTCTCCAGCAGGAGATCCACCTTCTGCTCGATCTTGGCCAGGTCCCTCCGGATGCTCTGCTGGTCCTCGGCCTTGCCCTTGGAGGACTTGGCGTTAGGGCCTCGCTTGGAGCCGGAGCCCCCTTTGCCCTTGCCCTTGGAGCCACCTGCCGGTCAGAGAATCACAAGCAGAGCCGCTCTCTGGTTAGCGGTGGTTGGCGCCTCCCCGAGGGCTTTGAGGCCCGTCCTCCGGGGGCGCCCGTCCCCACCCAACGGGGGAGGCCAGGGGCGGGGGTGGTCTCCCGATCCTGGCCTGCCGCCCTCGCTGCTCCTGAACCCCAGAGGGGCCGCTAAAGAGCACGCCCTCAGAAAGTCAAACCTTTAAGTTTTTCCAGGTGGGGAAACTGAGTCCTGGTCAAGACTTGCAGGGAGCTAAGGGTAGAAGGGAAGAGCTAGGACTGAAAGTTTGGAGCTCACTTTCCCTGGGGGGGCCCCCAGAGCCCCAGCTCCCTCCCTCTCTCCCTGTCTCTCTGTCTCTGCCTCTCCCTCTACCCCCCCTCTCTCTGTCCCTCCTCATGTTGCCATTTCTCCAGGTCCCCCAAACCTGGCAAGCAGACCATGGGGGGGGGGCTCTCTCCCTGACTAGGTGCCCAAAGCCCCAGCTTGGGGCAGGCCTCCTTCCTCCCCTTCGGGTTCCTCTCCAAGTCTCTGAGCTCCCACCTGTGTCACTTGCCTCTGGCCTAGCTCTGGGCCCAAGCCAAGCCCCCCACTGCCCACCGTGGCCCTTCTTCCCCAAGCTGCCTCCCCCTCCCTGCAGCCTTGGCCCCTGCCCCCTCTCCTTCCGAAGCCTTGCTCCCACCCATGCAAAAAGAAGAGCTAAGGTTCAAGGTGGAGGGGGGGGGGTTGGAGGGCTTAGAGGTGGGGGGGGGTCTTAGGGCTTGGAGCCAGGGCTCAGGCTGCCTTTGATCCTCCTCTTGGGGGTCCCTTTGCCTTCCATGAAAAATACAGAAAGGTTTGAAATAGACCCAGTCCTGGTCTGAGGGAGGAGGTGGGAAAGCTGCTTTCCTTGGTCCCGACTCCTCAGTTTGTCAAGAGTGTCGCCCCCCCCTTCACCTGAGCCCCCGGTTACCTTCAGGAGCCATTTCTTCAGGTGCTTTAGCTTCAGCTGCAGCTTCAAGGGGAGGACCCAGTTCCTCGGAGGAGTCGTCTGCCTTCCTGCCTTCCCAGCACCCTTTGCTGATAGACAGGGTTGACTGGGAAGCCCAGTACCAATCCTCCCTGCCCTCAGGCAGATCTCCACTCATGCTTTCAAAGGCTTTGCCCCTGGGGGCTTTGCCCTTTAGCCCTGTCCTGGGCTGGTGATGAGAGGCAGCTATGGAAGACTGAGCAGCTGCCTCTGATGTGCCAGCTTCCAGAGGGCAGAGAGAAGTGGCAGCAAGAACCTATTGGACATTTATAAGTTTAATCCTGGTCCCACCCTCTCCTCCCACCTTTCCCCCACCTCCTGCCTGCCTCCTCTCTCCCCCACCCCCAAGGAACTTTCTAGGCCATCCCAGGGGCTGATGGGACTGTCTTTCCACAGTCCCCCTAAAATTCCTTGTCCCTCCCACCAGCGTTCCCTCCTCCCCGGGACCCCTGCGCCTCTCAGCCCCCAGCTCAGTGGCCTTGCTCAGCCTCCTTCCGCTCCCCCACCGGCACCTTTCCAAAACCTGCTCTATCGGGGGTCTGGGAAGAAGCTTTGGGTGGGACGGAAGAGACTTGTTGCAATGTTACAACTTGGGAAGAGCAGGGGCCTCTGGGGGAGGGCTGCGGGAAAGAACAGCACAGGAAGGACAGGAAACACCCAATCCGGGCTTGGTGCACAGGGCCCCTCCAGGTCCAGCCTCGGCCACCCCGAGGCCGGCAGGGGGGCCCCAACTGACCGAGACCGGGGACAACCTTGGTGGCCTAAGACCCGCCCCGAATCTGCCCCCTCCTGTCCCCCAGAGGGGCTCGGGCTCCAAGGGGGCACTGCTCCACTCATTGTCACTAAGATGTGAAACATCCACGAAGCCCTCCTGCTGGAGTAGCCCACAATCCCACAGTCCCAGCATGCTATGGGGCTTCAGCAGACACCCGGTCTAAAGACCCACAGGGCCAGTCAGAAGCTCGGGGCCTCCCACTGGGGCCCTTCGGCCTACTCGTGCTCAGACCCTTAGAGACAATGCTCTGGGCCAGCCCCGCCACCATTCTGGCCGCTCCCCAGTTGTGGACCCTGTCTCTGGTTCTGGGCCCTGTCACCATTCTGGGCTTTGTTCATTGTTTTCTCATCTGGGTTCAAAGGCCACCTCACACCCCTGTGACGTATAGGGCTTTGGGCAAGGGGCCCTTCTTCTCTCTGGGCCTCAGTTTCCCCATCTACAAAGTGATTCCTCTAAGGGGGGGATCAGGAGCTAGAGCCCACTTCCTCATCCTTGCCCCTTGCAGGGAGGGGGAGACTTGCTCTTCAGTTACTTGCTGACAAAGTGATAGGGTGTCCCTTTCTCTAAGAGGGGGTCCTAGGAGCCACAGCCACTTTCTCATCCTTGCCCCCTGCGGGGAGGGGGAGACTTGCTCTATGTGCTGACAGCCCCCATCCCTAGGCTGGGGCCTCTGTGATCTGAGCCCGTTGACCTCTCAGGACCCCACAGAAGCTCCCCACTACCCCATTATGGGCCCTTCCTTTCTCTGGGCCTCAGTTTCCCCATCTACAAAGTGATTCCTCTAAGAGGGGTCCTAGGAGCCGGAGCCCACTGCCTCATCCTTGCCTCCTGCAGGGAGGGGGGGACTTGCTTTATGTGCTGACAGCCCCCATGCCTAGGCTGGGGCCTCTGTGACCCGATCCCAATGACCTCTCAGGACCCCACAGAAGCTCCCCACTGCCCCATCATGGGCCCTCTGGGGCAGTTGGGCCGTCTCCTTCTGCCCCAAGGAGAAGCCGTGCTGAGCCATGACGGGGGCTGAGGTGGGCCGCCCCTAAGCCTCAGTTGTCCATATTTCTTGTCCCCTGGAACGGTTTTCCTTGGGTGACTTCCCCCCCCCCCGCCCCCGCTGCCCTAGTTCTTCCCATCCTTGAAACTTAGGCTACTTTGTGTGACAAACCACGGAACAGCCCGGCCCCTCGGACGCTTGCCAGGGGCCGTGGCCTTCCTCCCCTGCCCGTGGTCCCGTTCCGTGTTTCTCTTTGGGGACACCGAGCCCTGATAAGGCAGAGTAACAAATCCGCGGCCCCGTGCCCGCCAAGGAGGGCCACGGTTGCAACACTTCTCGGAGCCTGTGTCCCTGTGCAATCTGCAGGGAGTGAGGTCCCAGGGTTGGTGGGAGGGCGGCGGCTCAGCAGCCCCGCACTTTGTATCAAAGAGAAACTAGGCCATGGGAACCGGAGCCCCCCGGCCCCCAGCTCTGCCTGGGAACGGGCAGGAGTGCCCGCCTTGGCTCTCTGTGCCCATCTTTCCAGTGGCCGGGTCTTAGGGCAGCCGGGGATGTGTTTGTGACCGCTTCCCTCTGGCCTTGGGGTCTCCTGCAGACCATGCAGAGAGGTGTCCAACTGCAGCAGAAATGGGGCCGCTCTCCTCTCCACCAGGGTCCCTGAGGGAGCAGATCCCCTTAGCGAAGCCCTCATTCCCATTCTCTGTGCTCTGTGGGGTTGTTATGGATTTTATTGCCCGTTTCCCAAACACACTGTCACGTGCTGCTGAGCCCTTTGGGGGAGCTTTGCAGGCCTGGGCCGGGTGGTTGATTCCCTGCTCTAGAACAGTCTTTTTCCTTCTACAGAAAGGGAAACCGAGGCATACTGAGGCATAAGGCTGGCCTAGCTGCAGCCCTCAGAGTATACTCCACCTGGGACTGACCTGGGGCCTCCCCAAATGCAGCTGCAGCTGCTCAGGCCCATAGAGGGCATGGGATTTGCCAAAAGTCAATCCCATTCACAACTGGGCCATGGAACTGGAGAGCTGTAAGGGACCCTGGACATCCGGGAAGTCAGGAAAAGCACCTGGGGCCCCACCCGACCCCTTTGCCCCGCCTCACGCTGGGTACGGGCCTCATCTGCGAAATCCAGATGGTACAAAGATCAGCCACAGCCTCAAGGGGCTCCAGGGGGCCTGCAGGCAGCCATCTCCGCCCACTTCACCCCGTTACTTCTGAGCTCTCCCTTCTCCCCTTCGACCGGCCCCTCGATCTAAGCATTGGATGTAGTTCCTCCCTCCTCGAAGTACTTCCTGCCACCTCATGGGCCCAATCCCCCATTTGCCTGGGGCTGAGGGCCTTAAGAAGCAGGGCCTAGCCCCCAAATGCTGGCCCAGGCTGTGGGGGCCCCCTCCTGAGCAGGATGCAGGTGCCATAGCTGTGGCTCTGTGGGCTGCTCCAGCCCCGGGCTCTGCCCTGACGAAGGCCTCGGGAGCCAAGTCGCCCCGGGCCGCAGATCCTTGCCTGTGCTGAGCTCAAAGACTGGGCTGATGCCTAGGGAAGGGACCTTGTTGGAGGTCACTCTCCTGGCATTCCCCCGGACTTCCCTGCCCCTGGCTCTCTCCGTCTGTCCAGCAGTCCCAGCCCTCGGTCGGTACCAACATCACCACGGGGCACGTGTCAGAGTAATGGCTCCTGGGCATCTATGCTGACTTCCCACTCTTGTTCTAGGCACCCTGGGCACCCCCTGCCTCCTGGCCAGGGGCTCTCTTGTGGCTGTGCTGCAGCTCTGTGGGTCAAGATTGGGGGGAATCCCCGAAGATTCGGGCCTGCTTTGGAACGGCCACAATCCCTCTTGGTTCAAGCACCTGCCCTCTGGTTTGTGTTTCCCATTTCTCCCTGTAGAACCGGCTTCATCCAGCTATTGGCTGGCATGTTATCTCCCCCTTAGGGCCTAAGTCCTTGGGAGCAAGAGTCGTCTTTTGCCTCTTTTTGAATCCCCGGCTCTTGCACCTGACACTCAGTGTTTAATGAACGTTCATGGATTTCTGGGAGCCTCGCATGGGAGGCCCGACCGGGAGGTGGGCAGCCTCCGGGCCTGTCCCTGCTCCCTTGTCTTATCTGGACCGTGGGGCTCCCCGCCACGCTCCCGTACCGAGGCCGAGGGCCAGAGATTTTCCCCATCTCCCGGGTTTCCTTCTCCTACCCGCCTCTCAGCAGCCGCCTTAAAAAACCAAACCGAAACACAGAAGTGCAGAAGGAATAATATTTATTTTGAAGTCACACTATACTTTTTTAAATAATGCAGAAAATGTTGGTGGTCTTAGCCAAATTTGGAGAGGGGGGAATAGACCACCTGTGTGACTGGGCTGAATAAGGGTAC
Source organism: Sarcophilus harrisii (assembly GCF_902635505.1). Lineage (NCBI taxonomy): Eukaryota > Metazoa > Chordata > Mammalia > Dasyuromorphia > Dasyuridae > Sarcophilus > Sarcophilus harrisii. The sequence goes on along the minus strand of NC_045432.1, from coordinate 77,180,523 downwards.
TTGGAGAGATCCATATTGAGGACACTAGTGAGCCTGTGCTGGAAGACACTGAGGGACAGGGCCTGGGGAGAATGGCTCTAGGACACGGGTCCTGGTAGACCCGGGAGGCCAGCAGGGAGCATTTTTTTTCTGGTGTTTCTGCTGTGCTCAAGCCTCTCAACGATGGCTGTACCTCCGGTATCCTGGAGCCACCTCAGCAAACCCTGTAGACCTCAGGCTTCCGTGTCCTCCTCTGCCATGGGATCCCCTCCTAAGCAGCCTTGTCAGAGCTGCTTTTGCGGGGTCTGCCAACCCGCCTAGCCACTCCCTTCTTGGTGGTTGTGGCTTTCTTGCCAGGAGGACGGCCTCTCTTCTTGCCCTTCTTCTTGTCATCCTCTTCCTGAGGTTTGGCGCTGCCCTTCTTCATGGCCTTCCCTTTGGTCTGCTTTGGCTGAGAGCTCTTCCCTTTGCCAGCTTTGGCGGCGGATCCCCGGCGCCCCTTCTTGGTAGCTGGTTCCTTCTTGGCCTTCTGAGCCTTGCCTGTCAATAAAATAAACAACAGAGGCCGGCCTCCCATTAGGACTTGACATGAATCTAGCTGGAGGGTGTGTAGGTTCACTAGACCTTTTTTCATTGAGCCGCCCAGATGTACAGAATCCATTTTTATTTCCCTGGGCCCAGGTCCGGGTCTAAAGGATTGAACCTGGAAGAGATTTTTGAAACCATCGAGTCCAACTTCCTTCCAAACTTTCCACGGGAGTGAACTGGCCCAGAGAGATGTTATTTACCCGAGCTCTTACCATACTGAGGCAAACCTGCCCAGAGGTAAAGATTTTAGGAAACATCCAAAGGTGTGAGTCCCTTGGCCTACTAGGAGGGAAGTGAATCAAGTCTTGGTTAAAGGCAATCAATGAACCAGAGAAGGGATTTGTTCGGGGATGGCCTCTCCCAAGTATGGGACAGAGGCGAGACTGGGAGCCGGGAGAGCTCGTCCCCTTCTTGGAGACTCCCCCCGACCCACCCCAGGCCATTTTCTCTACCTTTTCTGGCTTTCTTCTTGGTAGCTGCAGTTTTCTTGGTAGTTTTGCCATCTTGCTTCTTTGGAGGTCTTCCCCTTTTCTTGGGTGGCGGTTTCTCACCCTCCATTTTCTCAACAGAAGACAGCAGGACATCCACGTTGTTCTTAATGCTGGCCAATTCCTCCTTCATGCTGGCCAGGTCATCTGCCTTCACCTTGACTAACTTGACAGAAGGACCCTCCTCCAGCTCACTGCTAGATGATGATAAAGCTCTTTTGTTTCGATAAACTATCCCAGAAGCTGAAAAAGAAGAGAAGAAAGGAAAGAAAAGGCAAAATAAAGATTATTAATGAAGTCACCCGGGGAATCCTGGGTAATTAGGTAAAGGGGGGAAAAGGCCGAGGGCAGGCTTTGGAAGAAGAGGTCTAGGTTCAGATCCTACCGTTACTCCCTGCCAAACTTCTGACCATTTTGTAGAAGTCTTGCTGATACGTATCCGACGATTTTTAGAATAATCAATCAATCAATGACCTTTGTATCTTTTATGTGCCCCGCCTGTGCCGGAGACATGAAGTGAAGGGCCCAATACTGCCCGTCCCCAGAGCCGCTGTTCATATACCGGAGACGGAGACAGCACGGAAGGTTATCTAGGATTTAGCCAGGCCTGGTAGACTCAGGGAGGGGCCCCCTAGCAGCTAAGGCGCTTGGGAGATGCTTCGATGCAGAAGGGCTCTAGAGAAATCGAGGCGCAAGTGAAGCGGCTGAGCGCCTCAAGCACGGAGCCAGTCGGCTGAAGGGTGTGTGCAAGAAACAGCAAACTGGTTAGCGTGAGGCATGCCAGAGTGAGAGCAGGACGGTGATGAGTAATAAGGTTGGGGAGGTGGGAAGGACATGGAAGGTCTCAACAAGGGAATCCGGGGGTTCGCCTTGGAGGGAGACGCTAGGAATCCGTCATGAAATGGCGGCGTGATCTGCCGGCACTTTAGGAGCAACACTTGGATGACTCCGCAATGGAGGAGGGGAGCGGAGGGAGTTACTGTAGCATCTCCGGCTTGATGAGGGCACCGGAAGGTACCAGGCCCAGAGGAGAGAGGGGGGTATATTCAGAGGCGGCAAATTAGAAACAAAATGATTTTGTGAGATTTTGGGGCAAGGGAAATGAGGCAGCCACTGAGGGAGGCAGCGAGGGAGCGTGGGACGGGATGCGATAGTCCCAAGAGCCTCAATTCAAGTTGCCTGATACTTCCTAATTGCGGGATCTTGAAGGAGACTCTGTGACCTTGAGGAAAAATGAATTTCGGCCTGTTTCTTCATCTACAAAATGGCAACGATGAGGATCTTTTCTGCAGGGGTTGCTGGGACAGTCAAGTGCGCTAAAAATCGTAAGGCTTAATTAACTTTTATAAGAGCTATGTATACATTAGTTATACTTGTCCAGAGATGGGAAATGGGATAGTGCTTTCTCCTGGGGCTCCCTATGGCAGGGAAATCCCAAGCAGGGCCCAAAGGGAGCAAACCAAAATAATGGCTCTACTCTATTTGAAATTTGGCAGAACCCTTGGAGGAGGAATCCTTTCCCTTTTCTGTGTGGAGTGTAGAAATGGGGGGCAGTCTACAGGAGCCCTCAGAAGAAAAACATGTTTAAATGCATTTAATAATGTATTTATTAATGTAATAATTAATAAATGCCAATGCTTCTAGAAATGTTAGGCTAGAGGAGCCCAGATGTGGCTCAGAATAAAGATTTTTGAACTGGAAAATAGAACACAAATGCTTGCAGAAATTCTGAGCTCAGTAGGAGAGCCCAGAAAGGCCTTAGAAGAAAGATTTTAAAAATATACAATAGAATTCAAATGCTCCTAGAAATTTTGGGCAGACTAGGAAAGCCCCAAAAGGCCTTAGAATAAAGGTTTGTAAAATGGAAAAGGGAATACAAATGCTTGTAGAAATTTGGGGTGTCTAGGTGAGACCACAAAAGGGGTCAGAATAAAGATTTTGAAAATGGAAAATAAAATAACAAAGCTTGTAGAAATTTTGGACAGACTAGGGGAGCCCAGAAATGCCTTAGAACAAAGTTTTTAAAAATGGAAAATAGAGAACAAATGACTGTAGCAATTTTGGGCAGTCTGGAGGAGCCCAGATGTGGCTCAGAAAAGAGATTTTGGAAATGTAAACTAGAATAAAAATGATTGTAGAAATGTTGGTCAGTCTGAGGGAGCCCAGAAAGGCCTCAGAATAAAGATTGGTAAAATGGAAAAGAGAATCCAAATCCTTGTAGCAATTTTGAACAGTGTAGAGAAGTCCAGAAATGCTCAATAAAGAATTTTACCATGTAAAACAGAATACAGAAGTTTGTAAACATTTTGGGCACAACAGGGGGCCCAGAAAGGCCTTAGAATAAAGATTTGTAAAATGTGAAATAGAGGACAAATGCTGGTAGCAATTTTGGGCAGTCTGGGGGAGCCAGACTCAGAATAAAGATTTTGGAAATGTAAACTAGAATAAAAATGATTGTAGAAATTTTGGGCAGACTAGGGAAACCCAGAAAGGCCTCAGAAGAAAGAATGTAAAAATGTAAAATAGAATACAAATGCTTGCAGAAATTGTGGGCAAGCTAGGGGAAAGCCAGACATGGCTCAGAATGGAGATTTTGTAAAATTTGAAATAAAATGGCAATGCTTGTAGAAATTTTGCCAATCTCGGGGAGCCCCAAAATGGCTCAGAATGAAGATTTTTAAAGTATGACATAGATCGAATACAAAAGCTTGCAGAAATTTTGGGTACACTCGGGGAGCCCAGAAAGGCCTCAGATTAAAGATTTGTAAAATGGAAAAGAATAAAAATGCTTGTAGAAAGACTTGGCAGCCTAGGGGATCTCAGAAATGGCTCAGAAGAAAGATTTTTCAAATGTCAAATAGAATACAAATGCTTGGAGAAATTGTGGGCACACTAAGGAAGGCCAGAAAGAACACAGAATAAAGATTTTTAAAATGGAAAATAAAATAAGAAAGCTTGTATTAATTTTGGGTAGACTAGGGGAGCCCAGAAATGGCTCAGAAGAAAGAAATTTTGGGCAGATGAGGGCAGTCTAGAAAGATTTCAGAATAAAGATTTGTAAAATGTAAACTAGAATACAAATGCTTGCAGAAATTTTGGGCTCATTAGGGGAGTCCAGAAAGAGCTCAGAATAAAGATTTTTTAAATGGAAAATAAAATAAGAAAGCTTGTATTAATTTTGGGTAGACTAGGGGGGCCCAGAAATGGCTCAGAAGAAAGATTTTTAAAATATAAAATAAAATCCCAATGCTTGTAGAAATTTTGCCAATCTCAGGAGCCCAGATATGGCTCAGAATTGAGATTTTTAAAATGTCAAATCGAATACAAATGCTTGCTGAACATTTGGGCACACTAGGGGAGCCCAGAAAGGTCTTAGAAGAAAGATTTTTAAAATGTCAAATAGAATGCAAATGCTTGGTGAAATTTTGGGCACACTAGGGGAGTCTAGAAAGAGCTCAGAATACAGATTTTTTTAATGTAAAATAAAAAAGCAAAGCTTGCATTAATTTTGGGCACACTAGGGGAGTCCAGAAAAGCCTTAGAACAAAGACTGTTAAAGTATAAAATAAACTCCCAAAGCTTGTAGAAATTTTGCCAATCTCAGGGAGCCCAGAAATGTCTCAGAATGAAGATTTTTACAGTATAAAATAGGATATAAATGCTTGCAAAAATTGGGGGCAAAGAGGGGGCACAGAAAGGCCACAGATGAAGGATTTTTAAAATGTGCAATAGAATTCAAATCCTCCTAGAAATTTTGGCCAGACTAGAAAAGCCCAGAAAGGCCCTAGAATAAAGAGTTGTAAAATGTAAAAGACAATACAAATGCTTGTAGAAATTTGGGGTATCTAGGTGAGAGCACACATGGTTTAAAATAAAGATTTTTAAAATGTAAAAGACAATAACAAAGCTTGCATCAATTTTAGGTAGACTAGGGGGGCCCAGAAATGACTCAGTAGAAAGATTTGTGTTTTATTTATTTACTTACTTACTTATTTATTTTTGCTGGGGTAATTGGAGTCAAGTGACTTGCCCAGGATCACACAGCTAGAGTGTTATGTGTCTGAGGCCTGATTTGAACTCAGGAAGTCCTGACTTCAGGGCTGGTTCTCTAGCCATTGAGCCACCTAGCTGCCCCACAGAATAAAGATTTTTGAAATGCAAAATAAGATAACAAAGTTTGTAGAAATTTTAGGCACACTAGGAGAGTCCAGAAAGACCTTAGAAAAAAGATTTTTTAAATGGAAAATAGAATAAAAATGCTTGTAGAAATTTGGGGTTGTCTGGGGGATCCCAGATATGGCTCAGAATAGAGATGTTGGAAATCATAAAACAGAAATGATTGTAGAAATTTTGGGTAGTCTAGACGAGTCCATAAAGGCCTTAAATTAAAGATGTGTAAAATGTAAAATAGAATACAAATGCTTGTAGAAATCTTGGGCAGAATAGGGGAGTCCACAAATGGCTCAGAATAAAAGTTGTTTTTTTTTTAATGTAAAATAGAATACTAATCCTTGTAGCAATTTTTGGTAGACTATGGGAGCCCAGAAATGGCTCAGAATAAAAACTTTTAAAATGTAAAATAGAAGACAAAAGGTTGCAGAAATTTTGGTCAGAATAAAGATTTTTAAAATTTAAAACAGAATACAAATGTTTGTGGAAATTTTGGGCACAGTAGGGGAGTCCACCAATGATTTAGAATAAAGATTTTTAAAATTAAACTAAAAGGCCAATACTTGTAGCAATTTTTGGCAGACTAGGGGAGCCTAGAAAAGACCCAGAACAAACATTTTTAAAAAATAAAATAGAATACAAATGCTTGTAGCAATTTTTGGCCAACTACGGGAACCTAGAAAAAACTCAGAATAAACATTTTATAAAAATAAAATAGAATACAAATGATTGTAGCAATTTTTGGCCAACTACGGGAACCTAGAAAAAACTCAGAATAAACATTTTATAAAAATAAAATAGAATACAAATGATTGTAGCAATTTTTGGCAGAGTAGGAAAGTCCAGAAATGGCTCAGAATAAAAATTTTACAATGTAAAATAAAATACAAAAAGTTGTAGACATTTTAGTCAGAATAAAGATTTTTAAAATTTAAAACAGAATACAAATGTTTGTGGAAAAATTGGGCACAGTAGGGGAGCCCAGAAGTGGCTCCGAAGAAAGATTTTTTAAATGTCAAATAGAATACACATGCTTACAAGGAAAAGGAATTATAATGAAATACAGATTAACTACAAGAGGTTTCTTTTTAGGTTTGTGAGTTCCAGGTTAGTCATGAATGATTACCTTATTTCATTCTGCCCCCCCTTAACTGCCCCTCCCTTAGTTCTTCCCCCAATTCCTCTGTTCCTTAACACCCACTCTGCCTCTTAAAAGGTCAAGAGTCCTTGTTTAATCATCTTTTTTGGCATGAATTTACTTCATCCGGTGCTCCTTGCTTTTCTTATCTCTTTATGGAAACTTCAAACTTGGGTGCCTTCCTAAGTTTCCTTCCCAACATCAACATTATAATTCTGTCCTTGGCTTTTTGGGGGGTATTTTTAGTCATTAAAATGCACACTTGTAAGGAATAGCTAGAATTGTCTCAGTCATGAGACTGGATGGGCCTATGACTGGCCTGCTGCCAGCTATTTGGGGCCTAGAGGGAGGCAACCATGAGACTGTACAGGCCTGTGGGCAGCCATTTTGGGCCTAGACAGCCTGTGGTACTTGTCTGTCCTGAAAATGGAGGCCAGAATCACAGAGCTGTGAAAGAAATTTCCAGAAATTTTGTTTCCAGGCTTACTTTAAACGTCTTTTCCCTTTTCCTTTTTTTTCTGGTTACATCAGAATGTTTTAGAGGAAGGAAAATGTTTAGAAAATCAATTCCCAAAGTACATTTACTTGTTCACCCAGAATGAGCTGAAGTAACACCCCCATCTTGCCCCAAGCCATCCCACCACCCTTCAGCTTTTCTCCCACATCCTTTTACCTTGAACTTCTGATTCCTCAGTTGGTGACTCCCTGGCTAGAAATTCATAGTCGGAAGATGACTCGATATCAACAGGCCCCTCTTCTTGGACTTCTAGGTTGGAAGAGTCGTCTTCGTTCTCCTCAGTGAAAGTGCACCATCTTCTTGGTGGGGGGCAGGAGTTACAGAAGCAGGTCCACCCGTAGCCTTCCTCAAGTGTTTCTTCTTCCTCACCATCCCCCACTTCATCCATGGGGATTGGATCCCCCATGGCGCCCCACTCAACTAAGGCCTCTGAGGAGCCTCGCTCGAAGCTCCTGTCTTGTCCTCAGCCGCAACCGAAAGAGTGTCCAACAGGAAATGCAGCTGCCTCCTAGTGGGTCTTCCAAACAGTAACCCAACCACGACCTTGACAATTTCCTTCTAGAACCTTCCATACTTTTCTGTACATTACTTCCTAGATGGGAGGGGGGAGCAGTGGAGGGAAAAAAACTGCTGCTGTCATAGACAGAAACTCTTGACAACATTTCCGCAAATGGCGTCCCCATTAGAACTCCTCTTGGGCCAGTTATACCGTTCCGGTACTGGTACTGGTACCGGCAAACATAGACTCAGAACCTGAGTTCAAAGGTGACCTCAGACACTTAATAACTATGTGACTCTGGGCAAATCACTTAACCCTAATCACTTCTCAAATAAAAGAAAAGAAACAAAGAGAAAAAGAGAGCATCCCTCTCCTATGTCCCAAGATAATCAAGGGGATTTGAGAATAATATTTGTTATTGGTGACTTTTTTTGACTGGGTTCCTTTCTCCCTCTGGAGGCCAAATACAAAAAGGCTGACCTCTCTTGCCAGAGACAGCCCCTCCTCTATGGAAACACAGATATCTTGTCCCCCACATCCTTCCACACCCCAAATCTTTTCTCCCCTAAAACAAACACTCTCAGCAACTTCAATAGCATCCTCACATGGGAGAGCCTACCACCTCTGCTTCTGGCCCATGGAGACCCCGCACCGAGGCCTGTTTTGGGCCAAGCAGAACATGTACCCCCTTCCCCTCCAGGGCCCCCTTTCCCATATCTGCCAACAGGTCTCCCCCACTTGCTCAGCCACCTCTCAGGCCTCCCCTTTCAGTCTCCCTTCCTTCTGCCTCCAACCATCCCCAGGATCTCCTCCTCAGTACCCCAGCCCCAGCCCCAGACGGGTCAGCCACGGTTCCAGGACTGAAGCAGCCCGGAGAGAGCCCACAAATGGCCCCACAGACCCCAAACCATGGGCACCAGGCTCTTTAATTCAGAATCAGCAGAACTTGGAGCATGTGGCTGCCATGGAAGGGAAAGTTTTTATTGCACACGTAGATACCAAGTGATCTGCACACATTCGCACAGACACACAAACACACTCACACATGCCCATTCTCCTAGAGACACACAGGTACCTATAAGGTATTCTCTGTGCTCAATCACACGCAGAAAAACACAATTAAATACACACACACAAAGGTGCCTGTAGATATTCTCTCTGTACAATCACATACACAAAAATATATTTAAATAGAGACACACAGGTGCCTATAGATGTTCTCTGTGCACAATCACACACACAAATATACATTAAAATAGATCCAAATACACATTCACATAGACACATACAGTTACCTAAAAGTATCCTGTATACATAATCCCATAAACAAATCCCCATTCTCATAGACACAAATACCCAGTGACATAAACACACACACACTCACCGGACCTATACATATTCCCTCTAACCATTTTCTCTGGTTATTCCCTTAGACACCCACACCCACACTTACACACAAATGCACAATCACAGAGACACACACACCCTCACACTGGGGCCTATAAGTATTTCCTGTCTACATTCTCTGCAGACATTCCCTTAGACACACACATACACTGTCACATAGACCTAGGTGCCTTTATTCCTTATGCACATTCTTTGTCCACAATCTCTCACACACACACACACATACACTCACCCCACACAGTATCATTTGCATTTGCTTTCACCCAGTAGCCTTAGAGCTGGGAGCCTCTGCCCCCGTGTCTGTTTTCAGGAAGCGGGTGCCAGGGGAGACTTTGTGGCCTTGACTTGCCCACACCCCTGCCAAGGGCTCCCCAGACTCGGAGGAGCCCCAGAGCTTTTGCCGTTTCTCAGGGCTGCTGGCCTAGGTCCTGCTCCACCTCCCATAGTCCCCTGCTGCCCTCATGGTCCCAGGCCCTTAGTGCTTTCCCCTTCCCACGGCTTTGTGGGGAAAGCTCCCAGAAGCAAGGCCCCAGACAAGTGTTGGTGGGTCTGGAGGAGGCAGAGAGCTGGACTGGGGCCCACAGTGAAAGGGGCCATGGGGGACAGCTCTGGGTAGGGGGAGAAGTGGGGGGGCAGAGCCTTGGACTGCAAGGGGAGCCTGGTGAAAGGAGCAGGCCCCCGGTGGTCCCGCCTGGCTCCGGGCAGCGAGTGCTTCGGCCAAGCCGAGGCCCCCCCCCCCATGCTGGCTCTTAGAAGCAGAGATCCCGTATCCCTGCCCTGGTCAGGGCTGTACCCAGAGGGTCTGGGGCAGGGCGACGCGGGTGACCGAGTGGGAGCCCTTCTGAGCCACTGAGGCTGGTGCTCCTCATCTTAGCTGACCCCAGGGAACTTGGCTGCTTTTCCCCCCAAGATGGCCAGTGCCCCTGAGCGCCCCCCTCCCTTCCTCCCCACCAGCCCCCTTCGGAAAAACCAGACAAGAGAACAAGAGGTGCAATGCCAACTGCTGTTTTTTAATGATATGCTGTGCAAAGCTTTAGGAAGGAGACCTCAAGGTCGAGATTTTAATGTAAAGGGTAGAGGGGGGGCAGCTAATGAGCCTGGAGAAGCTGGGATTGAGGACATTGGGGAGCACATGCTCCGATCCCAAGGGAAGGACCTGGCGGGGTTTGCTCGGGGAGGGGGCCCTGCGGTCACAGGCAACATGGTTGACCCGGGCAGTTGTTGCTGCCTCCCAGAGCCTCCCCACTGGTCTCATTTCCCTGGATCTTCAGGGTCCTCCTCCTCCAGGCTGGCCCCTCTAAGGGTAGTTTGCAGCGGCTGCGCTGTCCTCCTTCGCCTCTGTCTCCTTGCCACTCTTGGGTTTCTTTGGGTTCTTCTTATCTGGCTCCTCCCGTGTGGCCTTGGCCTTCATCATCTCATGGAAGTGATCTGGCTCTTTCATGAACTTTTCCAGGTGGTCCAGCAGGGCGTCCACTTTCTGCTTGATGTGCACAAACTCCTGCTTCATGGTCTGGGGTTCGGCCTTTTGCTTCCGGGGTGCCTGGGGTGACTGACTTGGCTCCCCGCTGTTAGAAGCAGAACCGGCTTTGGCGTGAGTGGACGGACTGCCTGATAATAGATAATAATTAGAATTAGTATTACAGACATGCCCCCCCCCAACAATGCAGGGAACAAACAGGTGGCCATCGCCCTTGCCCGTGGCCCCAGGCCCACGTGGTTGAGCTGGGGCCCGGGCTCCTGCTGGGTGCAGGTTTTTGCCTTCAGGACCTCGGAACTGCATGGGATGGAATCCTTTTGAGCCCTAGGTATGGCAGAGAAGGGATTAAAATCATGGAGGGGTTGGCCGAGGGGCCGCGTGGCTCCCCTGCTCTGCCGGCCCTTTTATGTGGTGACCAGGAGGCTCCCCACAAAGTCTCACTGAAGCAGAGCTTATGTCCTGAGTCTCTTGGTCAATGACAATAACCAGGTATCCACCTGCAAAAGACACCCACCCGTCATTAAACTTAGAGCTACACCTGAGGGGGGCTCCTGTCTCTGTGTCTCTGCCCGCCCCTCCCTTCCCCTCCTCTCTGTCCTTCCATTGCTTTTCTGTCTCTGTTTCTCTGTCTGTGTCTCTCTCCATGCTGCCGTTTCTCTGGATTTACTCAAACTTGGCAAGGAGACTAGGGGGACTGAGGGGTTTTTCCTTGTCTGGGTGCCAGTGGCCCCACAGTGGCTCCCCTAGTGGAGGTTCCTCTCCGGGCCTATTAGCTGCAGGCTGCTGAGTCTGGCTCCCTCCGTTCTCCCCCCTGAGCCTCCTGCCTCAGGCCTAGTTCTGGGCCCACCTCCCCCAAGGACCCCGTGCTTCCCCGCTGCCCACCATCAAACGTGGTCTCAGTTCCTCCGGCTGTGTACAAAGGCCCTCCAGACCCTGCCGGTGCCCCGGGGAGGGCCCCGGGGCGCCACTGTTGCTGTTCTAAGTCCCATCCTCCCCCAGGGAGAGCCTGAGCTCGAGACTCCCATGAGGCTAGTGTGGAAAATGAAGGAAAAGGAATGGGGGTTTTCAGTTGTGTCCAGGAAAGGGGATGAAGGGATGCGGGGCAGTCGGTGGCTCTGTGGCTACAGGGCTGGGTCTAGCATCAGCAAGACCTGGGTTCCCTGTGATTTCAGAAACTTGCCACTTGGCAGCCCCCAGGCAAGTGACTTATCCCAGTTTTCCTAGGAGGCATCTAGGGGCTCAATAGGAGGGCTAGGCCCGGCGTCATGCCGGTTTGAATTCAAATGTGGTCTAGGACAACTTGGCCAAGTCACATAACCTTGGTTTGTCTCAGTTTTCTCATCTGTAAAATGGGGCTGATGAGAAGCCGCTACCTCCCAGGGTTGCTGGGAGGATGGAATGAGATACTGCACCCAGTAAGCAGCACAGAAAGGTCAGCTATTGTTATTGGACACAGGGCAAAGATTAAGGAGAAAGAACAGAAGGTGAAGGGACCATAGACAAAAGGCGGGGGAGGAGAGTTGGGGGAGAGGCCCAGAAGGGCCATCAGTACAACAGCCATTGTCCCATCCCAAGTGTTCCCCCTCCTGTCCATTCTATTCACTCCAGGGAAATCACTTGAGGACACTGAGTTCCAATCCAAAGAATACAAGGATTCTGGCTGGCTGGTGCCCCGGGGAGGGCTCTAAAAGCTCACAGGGCTTGGGATTCTAAGTGACTTCCTCAGTTGGGGCCTCAGTCTCCCTTTGGTAACATGGGATTAGGGCATGACTTTGCTCTCTGGCCCAAATTCCCAGCTCTGCCATTTGGCGATGCTGAATCAGCTTGACCCTTGCAGGGCATCAGCCTCCCGCATGTCTCCTGCTGTTACCTCAGTTTCCCCCTCTTTGGGGGCAGGTGAGAATTAGGCTGGATTTTTAAAAGGCCTCGATTTGAACTCTTAAGAGCTTGTGGTCCCAAGTGCTGTCCATGGTGCGGACTCGCTTCCTCATCCTAGTCAAAGGAATGGAAGTTGGCACAGTGAAGCACGTAGTGGGTTCCCTTCTCCTCCTTGTCCCTCCCCCCCTTCTGTAAAACGCACAAGCTGGAGGGGATGGACCCTGCCGGCCTTGTGGCTAACACTGAGCCTCGGTGACCCCCTCTCTTTAACCCTCCCTTCCCCTCTCTCTCAAATGAAGTTTCTACAAAATCCACCACAAGCTGCGCCCCCTAAGTTCTCGCTCTTCTTAAGAACGCTTCCTTGGCTCGGGCTGCTCCTCATGCCCTGCCCCTCATGCCCTGCCGAGCTCTCTCTAAAGGCCCTGAGTTCCAGCTCTGACTTAGTGAGCGCAAGCAAAGTGCCCCCTGGGAATTCTCCCAGAAGCAGCTGAGCGTGTGAAGCCTCCCAACCCCTGAAGTGGCCGGGGCTGCTCGGGACCCTTCCTGCCCAAGTCCCCCCACCATACAGTGGGACCCCGGAGTCCCCCGCGGGGCTCAGTCCCCGAAGGTGCCCTCCCCCATCCCCATTTACCTCGGTCCATTTGGGAATCCCAGGAAGATTGGGTTCAGAGGATGAGCAAGAGGCGCCTGGCTGCTGGGAACAGGTAAGCCGCCCGTCTGCCCGCCGGGAGAGCCACAGAGCAACTGCAAGTGCAGCAACTGCCTCTTATTGCATCCTCCAAGGCTCAGCTGCCCCACCCCTCCCTCCTACCCTGCGCCTGCCCTCCTCCCTTCTCCTCCCTCCCTCCCTCCCTTCCCTTCCCCTTATCTCCCAGGCAGGACCCGACATCTCTCAGTCTCGTGTCTCTGTCTCCCCTTTTCCAACAGTTTCTTTTGCTGGTGACCTTGACAAACACAAACTTTCCCATACAGAAAAGCGAGGGCGACACTTCTGGACCCATCGGGAAAGCCTGCTGCCGCTTTTCTTTCTTTTGTGTGGGACAGATATTCTTTTAGGACTGTAGAGCAAACGAACCCCGGTCTTGCTTGTCTGCTACTTCTTCAGAACCTTCCTCTGAAAAGTCCCTTCGTTTGGGCTCCTTTTTATTTCTTTTCTGTCTTGGGAGAGTCACATGCTCACCCACTCCATCCCTCCCTGCCTTCCCCGTCCCCACCATCCCCACCACAAAAAAGGCCTTTGAAAATAAAGAAAATATAGCCAAGCCCCCCCTGCCCCCACCCCCCTCTTCCCCCCACCCCGCACTGCAGACTGTGTTGGGGTGCCCCATGCAGCTGAGTCTCAGCTTTCTGCCAGGAAGCTAGTGGGCCACTTGGCCCATGCTCTTCCAGGGACTTCTGGTGTTTTGCACTGATGCAGGAGTCTTTCGGGAAAACTTCCTTGTGCACTGTATAAATTATGAATTATACTGGAATTACAGAGAATAATTTGCATTGTAGTTCACAGATTGCATAGAATAGTTTTTTATTAAAACTTTTTTTAAAATTATATTTCTTAATTTTTATTCATTTAATTGTTTGCTGGGGCAATTGGGGGTTAAATGGCTCGCCAGGGTCACCCAGGTAGGAAGTGTTAAGTGTCTGAGGTCACATTTGAACTCAGGTCCTCCTGACTAAAGAACTAGGACACTAGCCACTGGGCCAGCTGGCTGTGCCGAAGCTTTTTCCTTTCAAAACAAATGCCCGGATAATGTTTACACCCTCACAAAACCTTCAGTTCCAATGTCCCCCTGTTCCCCCCGACACACTCCCCTACATGGCAAGTAATCTATACATGTTAAACATGTGCAAGAATAATTTTCAATAGAAATGATACTCATTCTACTTCATTCTGTATCAGTTCACACAAGGCGTCCTGATTTTCCCAGAATCCATTCCTTTCATCATTTCTTATGAAAAGTTGCTTTTTTGCTTCATTTTTGAATACTATTGCATTTTTCCAAGTACGTGCAAACAGTTTTCAACCTTCTCCTCTACAAAACTTGATGTTCCCAATTTCTGTAATGTTTCATTTTGTGTGATTGGGGATAGTTAAAGAAAAGATATATAGAAACATAAATGATACGGATATGGATACATGTGTCTCTCCACTATATCTATCTATGTATCTTTAGATCACCATCTATTTATCTCTCGAATGTATCTATCTGGGAATCTCTAGCTCACTATTTACTCTCTAACATATCTATCTCTACATCCCTATCTCTTTATCCCTCTAATGTATCTATCTGGGTATCTCTAGCTCACTATTGACTTCCTAATAGATCTATCTCTAGATTACCATCTGTTTATCTCTCTAATATATAATATATAACATATCTATCTGTAGAACCCCATCGATTTATCTCTCTAACGAATCTATCTGGGTATCTCTAGCTCACTATTTATCTCTCTAATATATATATAATATATATAGATCACTCTCTGATTATCTCTCTAATAAAACTAGAAATCTCTAGCTCACTATTTACTCTCTAACATATCTATCTCTAGATTGCCATCTATTTATCTCTCAAATGAATCTATCTGGGTACCTCTAGCTCACTATGTACTTTCTAATAGATCTATCTCTAGATCCCCATCTATTTATCTCTCTAATGTATCTATCCGGGTATCTCTAGCTCACTATTTACTCTCTTGCATGTCTATCTCTAGATCCCCATCTATTTATCTCTCTAATATATATGTATATATATATATATATATATATATATAAAAGAGAGAGAGAGAGAGAGATCACCATCTGTTTATCTCCCTAATATATCTATCTGGGTATCTCTAGCTCACTATTTACTCCCTAATATATCTATCCCTAGATCACCATCTATTTATCTCTCTAATATATATAATACATATATATATATATATATATATATATATATATATATATCACCATCTATTTATCTCTCTAATGTATCTGGGTATCTCTAGCTCACTATTTAGTCTCTAATATATCTATCTCTAGATCAACATTTATTCATCTCTCTAATATATATAATACATATATATATATATATATACATATATATATATATAGATAGATATATAGATCACCCTCTGTTTATCTCTCTAATGTATCTATCTTAGGTCATCATCTGTTTATCTCTCTAATATATATAATACATATATATATACATATATATATAGATACATAGATAGATCACCATCTATTTATCTCTCTAATGTGTCTATCTTGGTATCTCTAGCTCACTATTTACTCCCTAATATATCTATCTCTAGATCCCCATGTGTTTATCTCTCTAATATATATAATGCATACATATATATAGATCCCTATCTATTTACCTCTCTAATGTATCTATCTGTGTCCCTAGCTCACTATTTACTCTCCTGCATGTCTATCTCTAGATCCCCATCTATTTATCTCTCTAATATATATAATACATATATATATATATATATATATATAGATAGATAGATAGATCACCCTCTGTTTATCTCTCTAATGTATCTATCTGGGTATCTCTAGCTCACTATTTACTCTCTAATATATCTATCTCTAAATCCCCATCTGTTTAACTCTGGAATATATAATATATAGATATATAGATATATAGATCACCCTCTGTTTATCTCTCTAATGTATCTATCTGGGTATCTCTAGCTCACTATTTACTCCCTAATATATCTATCTCTAGATCACCATCTATTTATCTCTCTAATGTGTCTATCTTGGGTATCTCTAGCTCACTATTTACTCCCTAATATATCTATCACTAGATCACCATCTATTTATCTCTCTAATTTATCTGGATATCTCTAGCTCACTATGTAGTCTCTAAATATATTCGTCTCCTGACCTCATCTGTTTAACTGTGTAATATATAATATATATATAGATATATAGATCACCCTCTGTTTATCTCTCTGATGTACCTATCTTGGTATCTCTAGCTCACTATTTACTCTCTAATATATCTATCTTTAGATCATCATCTGTTTATCTCTCTAATATATATAATACATATATATATATACATATATATATGGATAGATAGATAGATCACCATCTATTTATCTCTCTAATGTGTCTATCTTGGTATCTCTAGCTCACTATTTACTCCCTAATATATTTATCTCTAGATCCCCATGTATTTATCTCTCTAATATATATAATGCATATATATATATAGATAAATATATAGATCACCCTTCGTTTATCTCTCTAATATATCTATCTGGGTATCTCTAGCTCACTATTTACTCCCTAATACATCTATCTCTAGATCACCTTCTATTATTCAATAATACATACATATATATATATATATATATATTGATATAGATAGATCCCCATCTATTTATCTCTCTAACATATATAATACATATATATATATATATACCTATATATATATATATAGATAGATATATAGATCACCCTCTGTTTATCTCTCTATCATAATTCATTCGGGCATTCTAGCTCACTATTTACCCTCAATATAACTATTCTAGATCTATTTATCTCTAATATATATAATACATACATATATATATATATCACCATCTATTTATCTCTCTAATATATATAATACATACATATATATATTCTATATATTGATATAGATAGATCCCCATCTATTATTCCTAACATAATACATATATATATATATATACCTATATATATATATATAGATAGATATTATATAGATCACCCCTCTGTTTATCTCTCTAATATATCTATTCGGGTATCTCTAGCTCACTATTTACTCCTAATATAACCATCTCTAGATCACTATCTATTTGCAGGCACACATACATATATATATATATTGATATAGATAGATCCCCATCTATTTATCTCTCTAACATATATAATACATATATATATATATATATATATATCACCATCTATTTATCTCTCCAATGTATCTGCATTCTAGCTCAACATTTACCCCCAATATATTTATCTCTAGATCCCTCATGGTTTATCTCTAATATATATAATGCATATATATATATATAGATATAGATCACTATCTATTTATCTCTTAATGTATCTTTGTATCATTTTTACTCTGTTGCATGTCTATACCAGATCCTCATCTTGCTTATCTCTTAATATATATAATATATGAGAAAGCATATATATGTGGCAGATATATACATATATATAGATAGATAGATATATAGATCACCCTCTGTTTATCTCTCTAATCTATCTATCTGGGTATCTGTAGCTCACTATTTACTCCCTAATATATCTATCTCTAGATCACCATCTCTTTATCTCTCTAATATATATAATACGTATATACATATATATATATAGATAGATAGATCCCCATCTATTTATCTAACATATATAATATATATATATATATATATATATATATATATATATCACCATCTATTTATCTCTCTAATGTATCTGGGTATCTCTAGCTCACTATTTAGTCTCTAATATATCTATCTCTAAATCCCCATCTGTTTAACTCTGGAATATATAATATATATATAGTCTCTCTGATGTACCTATCTTGGTATCTCTAGCTCACTATTTACTCTCTAATATATCTATCTTTAGATCATCATCTGTTTATCTCTCTAATATATATAATACATATATATATACATATATATATGGATAGATAGATAGATCACCATCTATTTATCTCTCTAATGTGTCTATCTTCGTATCTGTAGCTCACTATTTACTCCCCCTAATATATTTATTCTAGATCCTCATGTATTTATTCCTAATATATATAATGCATATATATATAGATAAATATATAGATCACCCTTCGTTTATCTCTAATATATCTATCTGGCATTCTAGCTCATCATTTACTCCCCTAATACATCTATCTCTAGATCACCTTCTATTTATCTCTCTAATATATATAATACATACATATATATATATATATATATATTGATATAGATAGATCCCCATCTATTTATCTCTCTAACATATATAATACATATATATATATATACCTATATATATATATATGATAGATATAGATCATCTCTGTTTATGTCTCTAATATATCTATCTGGGTATCTCTAGCTTACTATTTACTCCCTAATATATCTATCTCTAGATCACCATCTATTTATCTCTCTAATATATATAATACATACATATATATATATATCACCATCTATTTATCTCTCTAATATATATAATACATACATATATATATATATATTGATATAGATAGATCCCCATCTATTTATCTCTCTAACATATATAATACATATATATATATATATACCTATATATATATATAGATAGATAGATATATAGATCACCCTCTGTTTATCTCTCTAATATATCTATCTGGGTATCTCTAGCTCACTATTTACCTAATATAACTATCTCAGATCACTATCTATTTGTTCTCTAATATATATAATACATGTATTATTACATATATATATATATATTGATATAGATAGATCCCCACTATTTATCTCTGGAATGATATATATGGATACATATATGGTGTGGTATATGTATGTATATATATCACCATCTATTTATCTCTCCAATGTATCTGGGTATCTCTAGCTCACTATTTACTCCCTAATATATTTATCTCTAGATCCCCATGTATTTATCTCTCTAATATATATAATGCATATATATATATATAGATATAGATCATCTATTTATCTCTAATGTATCTTTGTGTGTCCTCTCAGTCACTATTTACTCTGTGCCTATATCTAGATCCCATCTATTTATCTTCTAATATATATAATACATATATATATATATATACATATATATATACATATATATAGATAGATAGATATATAGATCAATCTCTGTTGCTTATCTCTCTTACACCTATCTATCTGCATTCGTAGTCAATTATTTACTCCCCTTAATATACATTCATTCTCCAACATCTCTTTTATCTCTCTAATATATATAATACGTATATACATATATGTATATATAGATAGATAGATTTATTCAACATATATTATATATATATATATATATATATATATATATATCACCACTATTTATCTCTAATGTATCTGGGTATTCTTAATACTATTTAAATTCTAATATATCTATCTCTAGATCGCTCATCTCTCATATATAATACATAAATATATATATATATATATACATATATATGTATAGATAGATATATAGATCATCCTCTGATTATCTCTCTAATGTATCTATCTGGGTATCTCTAGCTCACTATTTACTCCCTAATATATCTATCTCTAGATCCCCATCTATTTATCTCTGTAACATATATAATACATACATATATATATATATATAAATAAATCACCATATTTATCTCTTAATGTATCTGGGTATCTCTAGCTCACTATTTACTTCTAATATATCTATCTTTAGATCATCAATTGCTTATTCTCTAATATATATACATATATATATACATATATATATAGATAGATAGATAGATCACCATCTATTTATCTCTCTAATGTCTATCTTCGTATCTGTAGCTCACTATTTTCTCCCTAATATATCTATCTCTAGATCCCCATGTATTTATCTCTCTAATATATATAATGCATATATATATATAGATCACTATCTATTTATCTCTCTAATGTATCTGTCTGTGTGTCCCTAGCTCACTATTTACTCTCTTGCATGTCTATCTCTAGATCCCCATCTATTTATCTCTCTAATATATATAATACATATATATATATATATATGAGGTAGGATAGATAGATATATAGATCACCCTCTGTTTATCTCTCTAATCTATCTATTGCATTCGTAGTCAATTATTACCTCTAATATATCTATTTCTAGATCACTTCCTTCTCTCTAATATATATAATACGTATATACATATATGTATATATAGATAGATAGATCCCCATCTATTTATCTAACATATATAATATATATATATATATCACCATCTATTTATCTCTCTAATGTATCTGGTATTCTAGCGCTCACTGTTTAGTCTCGAATATATTCATTTCTAGGACTAAATATTTTATCTTCTATTTATATATAATACATAAATATATATATATACATATATATGTATAGATAGATATATAGATCACCCTCTGATTATCTCTCTAATGTATCTATCTGGGTATCTCTAGCTCACTATTTACTCCCTAATATATCTATCTCTAGATCCCCATCTATTTATCTCTGTAACATATATAATACATACATATATATATATATATATATCACCATCTATTTATCTCTCTAATGTATCTGGGTATCTCTAGCTCACTATTTACTTCTACATATCTATTCCTAAATCCCCATCTGTTTAACTTTGAATATATATAATAAGTACATATATATATATAGATCACCTCTCTGTTTATGTTCTAATGAGAGCCCATCAAATTTCCTCACTATTTACTCCCTAAATATAATTTGCATTCTTTAGATCACCTTCTATTTATCTCTCTAATATATATCATACATACATATATATAGAATGTTCATTACTCAGAGCTACCTCTAATATATCTGGATATCTCCAGCTCAATTATTTAGTCTATACTCATTCCCAAAACTCCATCTGTTTAACTGGAACATATAATGGTATATATATATATATGATATATAGATCACCCTCTGTTTATCTCAATGTATCTATCTGGCATTCTCTAGCTCACTTATTTCACCTAATATATCTGTCCCTAGATCACTATCTATTTATCTCTAATATATATATAGAAACATATATATATACATATATATATATATATATCAAATTTCATCTATTTATCTCTAATGTGTCTATCTTGGCATCTCTAGCTCACTATTTACCAGTAATATATTTATTCTAGATCCCATGTATTTATCTCTCTCACGTTTGTCCTTGCCTCACGATTTCACTTGTTGCATGTCTATATCTAGATCCCCATCTTGAGCTGAATTCTGCTAGAGAATATACATATATATATATATATACATATTTATATATAGATAGATATATAGATCACCCTCTGTTTATCTCTCTAATCTATTTATCTGGGTATCTGTAGCTCACTATTTACTCCCTAATATATCTATCTCTAGATCACCATCTCTTTATCTCTCTAATATATATACGATGCATATATATATATATATAGATAGATAGACTTGTTCATTGTTCTACCATATATATATAACATATATATATAGTTATATATATATATATATATATATATATATATATATATATCACTATTTATTCTCTAATGTATTCAAGTATTCTATTACTATGTAGTCTCTAATATATCTATCTCTAGATCAACATTTATTCATCTCTAATATATATAATACATAAATATATATATATATATACATATATATGTATAGATAGATATATAGATCACCCTCTGATTATCTCTCCAATGTATCTATCTGGGTATCTGTAGCTCACTATTTACTCTCTAATATGTCTATCTCTAAATCCCCATCTGTTTAACTCTGGAATATATAATATATATATAGAGAGATATATAGATCACCCTCTGTTTATCTCTCTAATATATCTATCTGGCATTCTACCACTATTTACTCCCTAATATATCTATCCCTAGATCACCATGTATTTATCTCTCTAATATATATAATACATACATACATATATATATAGAGATAGATAGATCCCCATCTATTTATCTCTCCAATGTATCTGGGTATTTAAATAATTATTTATTCTAATATATCTATCTCTAGATCCTCATCTGTTTAACTGTGTAATATATAATATATATAGAGAGAGATATATAGATCACCCTCTGTTTATCTCTCTAATATATCTATCTGGGTATCTCTAGCTCACTATTTACTCCCTAATATATCTATCCCTAGATCACCATGTATTTATCTCTCTAATATATATAATACATACATACATATATATATAGAGATAGATAGATCCCCATCTATTTATCTCTCCAATGTATCTGGGTATCTCTAGCTCACTATTTAGTCTCTAATATATCTATCTCTAGATCCTCATCTGTTTAACTGTGTAATATATAATATATATATAGATATATAGATCACCCTCTGTTTATCTCTCTAATGTGTCTATCTTGGTATCTCTAGCTCACTATTTACTCCCTAATATATTTATCTCTAGATCCCCATGTATTTATCTCTCTAATACATATAATACATATATATATATATACCTATATATATATAGATAGATATATAGATCACCCTCTGTTTATCTCTCTAATGTATCTATCTGGGTATCTGTAGCTCACTATTTATTCTCTAATATATCTATCTCTAAATCCCCATCTGTTTAACTCTGGAATATATAATATATATATAGATATAGATATATAGATCACCCTCTGTTTATCTCTCTAATATATCTATCTGGGTATCTCTAGCTCACTATTTACTCCCTAATATATTTATCTCTAGATCCCCATGTATTTATCTCTCTAACATATATAATACAAACATATATATATATATATATATATATATATATATATATTTACATCATTCATTTATCTCTCCAATTTATTCAGTATCTCTAGCTCACTATTTAGCTCCTAACATGCATCTCAGATCAACATTTATTCATCTCATTGAGAATAAAACATATATATATATATAGAGGAGGAGGTAGATATGGGACTCCGCTTTGTCTCTGTACCCTTATCTTGGTATCTCTCTAGCTCACCTATTTACCTGAACATATCTGACCTTGGACTGTCTACCCACATCTCCCTGCCAGGCTCACATGCATACAGATACAGGTATATATATATATAGACATGATATCTGCCTCACCTCCATGATCTCCTGGAATGCCCATCTCTGCAATTCCCAGTCACTATTTTTTCCCCAATGAGGGCCTCATTTCTCCTCCTAGATCCCCACATATTCTCTAATATATATAATGCATATATATATATAGATCAGTATCTATTTATCTCTAATGTATCTAGCCTGTGTGTCCCTAGCTCACTGTTTTCATCTCAGCTGCCTCATTCCCAGATCCTGACCTATTTGAGTCTCTCAATTTATATATAATACATATATATGGTGGCATACAGGAGTGTGATGATATTCATCTCTCGCTTATTCTCTAATGTATTCATCTTGGCATGTAGCTCCTTTCAATGGTTTTGTTTGCCTTACAGGGTCATGTGTAAAATCCCCACCCCATGTAACTCTGTAATATATAATATATATATATATAGACAGATATGGCAGATCAAATCTGCTTATTCTCTAATATATCTGCCTCCCAAGCCTCACTGAGCCACCTCCCCCTGACTATCTCTAGATCCCCATCTATTTAATCTCTAATGTATCTATCTGGGTATCTTCTAGCCTTCTACCCTCTACCCATATCTCTAGATCCCCATGCTTATCACCTCTAATATATGTAATATATATATATATATATATATATAGATGTATAGATCACCCTCTGTTTATCTCTCCAATATATGTATCTGTGTGTCTGTAGCTTACTATTTACTCTCTAATATATCTATGTGTAGATCCTCCTCTATTTATCTCTCTAATGTATATAATATATATATGGCAGGCATCACCCTCCATTGACTTCACGTATCTGGGTATCTCTGTGCCTACCATAATACTTTCTAACATTCTAGATCCCCATGTATTTATCTCTCGAATATATCTATCTGTTATGGGCCAGAAGTCTGAACTTGAAACAAGGATGCTTGTAAGACACTAAGTTGAACAGAGGAGACCCTGGTTATCTAGTTGAGCATGGTTCAGCAGGACTGATTTAATCTGATAACAA
The DNA here is from genome assembly GCF_902635505.1 of Sarcophilus harrisii. Taxonomy (NCBI): domain Eukaryota; kingdom Metazoa; phylum Chordata; class Mammalia; order Dasyuromorphia; family Dasyuridae; genus Sarcophilus; species Sarcophilus harrisii. The sequence goes on along the minus strand of NC_045432.1, from coordinate 77,156,572 downwards.
ATAATGCTTCCCTTGTCATAGAAGAATTGGTTTATACTCAATATGGTGAATGGATGTAGCTGTAATAGAGCATATAGGCTGGGCCAAATTCAGCCAGAACAGACTGAGAGAGACTTTCCATCTTTGATCAGGCTCTTGGTGGCTCTCCTTCATTTCTCCACTGTGACCAAGGCCCATCTGAGCCAGAGACAAATTTTTTCCATTGTCCACCTTTGTGGTGACCGGAGACCGGAGCCCAAGCTCTGGGACTCAGATTCACTCCATCTCACAGTGCTATGGTGGCTGGCCTCCTTAGCTTCTCTATTGGAACCAAGACTCCAGAAGGCCTCCGGGAAAGGTAACCCAGGCCCCAGACAAGAAGACAATAAAGAATTTGGATTTAACACCTGGCTATTCTACTGGTGATTATTCTACTGAAACGAAGGCTGCTCCAGAGACCTCCAGAAAACCAACTAGAATATTATACTTTTTGAAGGTGGCATAGAAAATAAGAATTACAAGAAGAACCAGAGGTGTTCATGAGAAAGATCCTTCCAGAGGCTAAGAAAAAGAAGGTAAACTTTAGTTGTATACTGTAATAACATATCAATGGGCCGAGCCCGGAGACTGAGGAGAGACTTAAATGCCTGTTCTGACCACCGTCCTCTTCTCCATTGGAAAGTTGGCCTCCATGATATTTCACAAAATCAACACCTGCTACAACCCTTCAGAAGCGATAGGGCTGCATGCATCCCTCAGCGTGCGGGCCATGCTGTGGGGGGAAATAATAGTAAAAAACACAAAACACGGGATTGTTAATGGGGAAAGCCCACCGCAGAGCCTCCCAGCTGTGACCATGAAAGGGACTTTGAAGAGTTGTGGGGCAGCCTTTGCTGACACAGGTGTTATAGAGTGGGAATGAGATAAATTGGGAGGGAAGAGGAGAGAGGGGTCAGACAACTAGAACGCTCTCTTAGATGTCAGAGAACAGCAACTGTTCAGTCTCTTTGTATCATCCTCTAAAAGAGGAGATCCCATTCTGTGTTGGTCAGGTGTAATTTTGTGTATTCAAACATCTATCTCTAGATTACCCCTATATATAGATATATAGATCACCCTCTGTTTATCTCTCCAATGTATCTATCTGGGTATCTCTAGCTCACTATTTACTACCTAATATATCTGTCCCTAGATCACCATCTATTTATCTCTCTAATATATATAATACATACATATATATATATATATATATATATATATATATATATATATCACCATCTATTTATCTCTCTAATGTGTCTATCTTGGTATCTCTAGCTCACTATTTACTCAGTAATATATTTATCTCTAGATCCCCATGTATTTATCTCTCTAATGCATATATATATATATATATAAATAGATCACTATTTATCTCTCTAATGTATCTTTGTGAGTCCCTAGCTCACGATTTACTCTGTTGCATGTCTATATCTAGATCCCCATCTATTTATCTCTCTAATATATATAATACATATATATATATATATACATATAGATAGATAGGTATGATGGGACACCCTCTGCTGGTATCTCCAATGGCCCATCTGCATCTCTAGCTCAATTATTTACCCCAATACAAATCATTCTAGATCACCATCTATTTATCTCTAATATATATGGGTCACATATATATATATATATTGATATAGATAGATCCCATCTATTTATTCTCTGCAATATAATAATAATATTATATATATATATATATATATATATATATATATATATATATATATATATATCACCATCTATTTATCTCCATGAATGTATCTGCATTCCTAGCTCACTATTTACTCCCTAATATATTTATCTCTAGATCCCCATGTATTTATCTCTCTAATATATATAATGCATATATATATATATATAGATATAGATCACTATCTATTTATCTCTCTAATGTATCTTTGTGTGTCCCTAGCTCACTATTTACTCCCTAATATATCTATCTCTAGATCAACATCTATTTATCTCTCTAATGTATGTGGGTATCTCTAGCTCACTATTTACTCCCTAATATATCTGTCCCTAGATCATCATCTATTTATCTCTCTAATATATATAATACATACATATATATATATATATAGATAGATCCCCATCTATTTATCTCTCTAACATATATAATACATACATATATATATATATATATATATATATATATATATATATATCACCATCTATATATCTCTCTAATGTATCTGGGTATCTCCAGCTCACTATTTAGTCTCTAATATATCTATCTCTAGATTAACATTTATTCATCTCTCTAATATATATAATACATATATATATATACATATAGATAGATAGATAGATAGATAGATCACCCTCTGTGTATCCCTCCAATGTATCTATCTGGGTATCTGTAGCTCACTATTTACTCTCTAATATATCTATCTTTAGATCATCATCTGTTTATCTCTCTAATATATATAATATATACATATATATATATATATATATATCACCATCTATTTATCTCTGCATTCTACAGCCTCCAGTCACTTGAAGTCTCTCTAATATATCTATCTCTAGATGAACATTTATTCATCTATCTAATATATATAATACATATATAAATATATATATATACATATAGATAGATAGATAGATAGATCACCTTCTGTTTATCTCTCTAATGTATCTATCTGGGTATCTCTAACTCACTATTTACTCCCCACAGCCATTCTCAGATCCCCCACAGCTGGACTTTAATATATATAATACAAATATATATATATATATATATATAGATAGATATATAGATCACCATCTATTTATCTCTCTAATATATATAATACATACATACATATATATATATATAGATAGATAGATTGATCACCATCTCTTTATCTCTCTAATATATATAATACGTATATACATATATATATATAGATAGATAGATCCCCATCTATTTATCTAACATATATGTAGTTTTATGGTATATATATATCTACCTATCTATTTATCTCTAATGTATCTGGGTATCTCTAGCTCATATTGCTCCTAATATACCATCTCTGTATCAACATTTATTCATCTCTAATATATATAATACATATATATATACATATATATATATAGGTAGATATATAGATCACCCTCTGTTTATCTCTCTAATGTTTCTATCTGGGTATCTGTATCTCACTATTTACTCTCTACGATATCTGTCTCTAAATCCCCATCTGTTTAACTTTGTAATATATAATATATATATATATATAGATATATAGATCCCCCTCTGTTTATCTCTCTAACATATATAATACCTATATACATATATAGATAGATAGATAGATCCCCATTTATTTATCTAACATATATAATATATATATATATATATATATATATATATATATATATATCTCACCATCTATTTATCTCTCCAATGTATCTGGGTATCTCTAGCTCATTATTTACTCCCTAATATATCTATCCCTAGATCACCATCTATTTATCTCTCGAATATATATAATACATACATATATATATATATATATATATATATATATATCACCTTCTATTTATCTCTCTAATGTGTCTATCTTGGTATCTCTAGCTCACGATTTACTCCCTAATATATTTATCTCTAGATCCCCATGTATTTATCTCTCTAATATATATAATACAAATATATATATACCTATATATATATATAGATAGATATATATATCACCCTCTGTTTATCTCTCCAATGTATCTATCTGGCATAGCTCATCATTTACTCTTATGAATATATCTATTCTAAATCCCTCTAATTGTTTAACCCTGAATATAATATATATAGATATATAGATATATAGATCACCCCCTGTTTATCTCTCCAATGTATTCATTCAAGTATTCTAGCTCACTATTTACTCTTATAAATATATCTATTCCTAAATCCCCATCTGTTTAACCTAATGCAATATATAGATATATAGATATAGATCACCCCGTTTATCTCTCCAATGTATCTATCTGCATTCTAGCTCACTATTTACCTCCTAATATATCTGGTCCCTGTGATCACCATGTATTTATTCCTCTAATATATATATCACAAATATATATATATACCTATATATATATATAGATAGATATATAGATCACCCTCTGTTGTCTCTCCAATGTATCTATCTGGGTATCTGTAGCTCACTATTGCTCTATAATATATCTATTCTAAATCCCTTACATCTACAATCCCTGAATATATAATATATATAGATATAGAGTGAGATCACCCTCTGTTTATTTCTCCAATGGGAGCTCATCTGGCATTCTCAGGCTCATCATTGCTCCCAAGAGACACTTCTAGATCCCCATATTGTCTCTCAATATATATAATGCATATATATATATATATATAGATAGATATATAGATCACCCCCGTTTATCTCTCTAATATCTATCTGGGTATTCACTCACTATTTACTCCCTAATATATCTATCTCTAGATCAACATCTATTTATCTCTAACATATATAATACATATATATATATATATATATATATATATATATATATCACCATTCATTTATTCCTCCACGTATCTGGGTGTTCTGTTCCCATCATTTACCCCCAATATATCCAATCTCTAGATCCCCATGTATTTATCTCTCTAATATATATAATGCATATATATATATATATATATATAGATCACTATCTATTTATCTCTCTAATGTATCTTTGTGTGTCCCTAGCTCACTATTTACTCTGTTGCATGTCTATATCTAGATCCCCATCTATTTATCTCTCTAATATATATAATACATATATATATATACATATATATAGATAGATAGATATATAGATCACCCTCTGTTTATCTCTCTAATCTATTTATCTGGGTATCTGTAGCTCACTATTTACTCCCTAATATATCTATCCCTAGATCACCTTCTATTTATCTCTCTAATGTGTCTATCTTGGTATCTCTAGCTCACGATTTACTCCCTAATATATTTATCGCTAGATCCCCATGTATTTATCTCTCTAATATATATAATACAAATATATATATACCTATATATATATATAGATAGATATATAAATCACCCTCTGTTTATCTCTCCAATGTATCTATCTGGGTATCTGTAGCTCACTATTTACTCTATAATATATCTATCTCTAAATCCCCATCTGTTTAACTCTGGAATATATAATATATATAGATATATAGATATATAGATCACCCTCTGTTTATCTCTCCAATGTACTATCTAAGTATTCTAGCTTCCTCATTCCTACATTCTGTCTCAGATCACCTTCTATTTATTCTCTGAATATGAGGGCGACATATATATATATATATATATATATATATATATATCACCATCTATTTATCTCTCTAATGTGTCCATCTTGGTATAGCTAGCTCACTATTTACTCCCTAATATATTTATCTCTAGATCACCATCTATTTATCTCTCTAATATATATAATACATACATATATATATATATTGATATAGATAGATCCCCATCTATTTATCTCTCTAACATATATATATATATATATATATATATATATATATATATATATATCACCATCTATTTATCTCTCCAATGTATCTGGGTATCTCTAGCTCACTATTTACTCCCTAATATATTCATCTGTAGATCCCCATGTATTTATCTCTCTAATATATATAATGCATATATATATATAGATCACTATCTATTTATCTCTCTAATGTATCTTTGTGTGTCCCTAGCTCACTATTTACTCTGTTGCATGTCTATATCTAGATCCCCATCTATTTATCTCTCTAATATATATAATACATATATATATATATATATATCACCACCTATTTATCTCTCTAATGTATCTGGATATCTCCAGCTCACTATTTAGTCTCTAATATATCTATCTCTAGATCAACATTTATTCATCTCTCTAATATATATAATACATATATATATATACATATATATAGATAGATAGATATATAGATCAAATTCTGTGACATTCTCTAATGTATTCATTCAAGTATCTCTAGCTTACTATTTACTCTCTAATATATCTATCTTTAGATCACCATCTATTTATCTCTCTAACATATATAATACATATATATCACCACTTATTTGAATTTCAATATATATAAGATACATATATATATATATATATATATATATCACCATCTATTTATCTCTCTAATGTGTCTATCTGGGTATCTCTAGCTCACTATTTACTCCCTAATATATTTATCTCTAGATCCCCATGTATTCATCTTTCTAATATATATAATGCATATATATATATATATATATAGATCACTATCTATTTATCTCTCTAATGTATCTTTGTGTGTCCCTAGCTCACTATTTACTCAAAGGTATGTCTATATATTTGTGATCCCCATCTATTTATCTCTCTAATATATATAATACATATATATATATATACATATATATATATATATATAGATAGATATATAGATCACCCTCTGTTTATCTCTCTAATATATCTATCTGGGTATCTCTAGCTCACTATTTACTCCCTAATATATCTACCTCTAAATCACCATCTCTTTATCTCTCCAATTTATATAATACATATATACATATATATATATATATATAGATAGATAGATAGATCCCCATCTATTTATCTAACATATATAATACATACATATATATATATATATATATATATATATATCACCATCTATTTATCTCTCCAATGTATCTGGGTATCTCTAGCTCACTATTTACTCTCTAATATATCTATCTCTAGATCAACATTTATTCATCTCTCTAATATATATAATACATATATATATATACATATATATGTATAGATAGATATATAGATCACCCTCTGATTATCTCTCTAATGTATCTATCTGGGTATCTCTAGCTCACTATTTAGTCTCTAATATATCTATCTCTAGATCAACATTTATTCATCTCTCTAATATATATAATACATATATATATGTATACACATATATATGTATAGATAGATATATAGATCACCCTCTGTTTATCTCTCCAATGTATCTATCTGGGTATCTCTAGCTCACTATTTACTTCCTAATATATCTGTCCCTAGATCACCATCTATTTATCTCTCTAATGTGTCTATCTTGGTATCTCTAGCTCACTATTTACTCCCTAATATATTTATCTCTAGATCCCCATGTATTTATCTCTCTAATATATATATATATATATATATATATATATAGATCACTATCTATTTATCTCTCTAATGTATCTTTGTGAGTCCCTAGCTCACGATTTACTCTGTTGCATGTCTATATCTAGATCCCCATCTATTTTCTCTATGAGATAATACATATGAGGAGCATAATATTAGATATATATATAGATAGATATATAGATCACCCTCTGTTTATCTCTCTAATATATCTATCTGGGTATCTCTAGCTCACTATTTACTCCCTAATATAACTATCTCTAGATCACCATCTATTTATCTCTCTAATATATATAATACATACATATATATATATATATATATATATATTGATATAGATAGATCCCCATCTATTTATCTCTCTAACATATATAATACATATATATATATATATATATATATATATATATATATATATCACCATCTATTTATCTCTCCAATGGCCTGGCATTCTAGCTCACTATTTACCCCAATATTTATTCCCTAGATCCCCATGTATTTATCTCTCTAATATATATAATGCATATATATATATATATATATATATAGATCACTATTTATCTCTAATGTATTCCTTTTGTGTGTGTCCCTTAGCTCACTATTTACCTCCCTAATATCTATTCTCCCAGATCATCACTCCATGCCCTAATATATATCACATACATATATATATATATATATATATATATATCAAATTATCTATTGTCTTCTAATATATTCTATATCTCCAGTCAATAGTTCCCTAATATACTCATTCTAGATAACATTTATTCATCTTCATATATATATATATACATATAGATAGATAGATAGATAGATAGATCACCCTCTGTGTATCCCTCCAATGTATCTATCTGGGTATCTGTAGCTCACTATTTACTCTCTAATATATCTATCTTTAGATCATCATCTGTTTATCTCTCTAATATATATAATACATTTATATATACATATATATATATATATATATATAGATAGATAGATCACCATCTATTTATCTCTCTAATGTGTCTATCTTGGTATCTCTAGCTCACTATTTACTCCCTAATATATTTATCTCTAGATCCCCATGTATTTATCTCTAATATCATACATAAATATATATGAAAATTCATATATATAGAGTATAGGATAGAGATAGACTCTGCCATTCTCCAATGTATCTATCTGGGTATCTGTAGCTCACTATTTACTCTCTAATATGTCTATCTCTAAATCCCCATCTGTTTAACTCTGGAATATATAATATATATATAGAGAGATATATAGATCACCCCCTGTTTATCTCTCTAATGTGTCTATCTGGGTATCTCTAGCTCACTATTTACTCCCTAATATATCTATCCCTAGATCACCATCTATTTATCTCTCTAATGTGTCTTTCTGGGTATCTGTAGCTCACTATTTACTCCCTAATATATCTATCCCTAGATCACCATCTATTTATCTCTCCAATGTATCTGGGTATCTCTAGCTCACTATTTAGTCTCTAATATATCTATCTCTAGATCCTCATCTGTTTAACTGTGTAATATATAATATATATATAGATATATAGATCACCCTCTGTTTATCTCTCTGATGTACCTATCTTGGTATCTCTAGCTCACTATTTACTCTCTAATATATCTATCTTTAGATCATCATCTGTTTATCTCTCTAATATATATAATACATATATATATATACATATATATATGGATAGATAGATAGATCATCATCTATTTATCTCTAATGTGTCTATCTTGCACTTCTAGCTCACTATTTTACTCCCTAATATATTTATCTCTAGATCCCCATGTATTTATCTCTCTAATATATATAATGCATATATATATATAGATAAATATATAGATCACCCTTCGTTTATCTCTCTAATATATCTATCTGGGTATCTCTAGCTCACTATTTACTCCCTAATACATCTATCTCTAGATCACCTTCTATTATTCAATAATACATACATATATATATATATATATATATTGATATAGATAGATCCCCATCTATTTATCTCTCTAACATATATAATACATATATATATATATATATATATATATATATATATAGATAGATATATAGATCACCTCTGTTTATCTCTCTATCATAATTCATTCGGGCATTCTAGCTCACTATTTACCCTCAATATAACTATTCTAGATCTATTTATCTCTAATATATATAATACATACATATATATATATATCACCATCTATTTATCTCTCTAATATATATAATACATACATATATATATTCTATATATTGATATAGATAGATCCCCATCTATTATTCCTAACATAATACATATATATATATATATACATATATATATATAGATAGATATATAGATCACCCTCTGTTTATCTCTCTAATATATCTATCTGGGTATCTCTAGCTCACTATTTACTCCCTAATATAACTATCTCTAGATCACCATCTATTTGCAGGCACACATACATATATATATATATTGATATAGATAGATCCCCATCTATTTATCTCTCTAACATATATAATATATATATATATATATATATATATCACCATCTATTTATTCTCCAATGTATCTGCATTCTAGCTCAACATTTACCCCCAATATATTTATCTCTAGATCCCTCATGGTTTATCTCTAATATATATAATGCATATATATATATATAGATATAGATCACTATCTATTTATCTCTTAATGTATCTTTGTATCATTTTTACTCTGTTGCATGTCTATACCAGATCCTCATCTTGCTTATCTCTTAATATATATAATATATGAGAAAGCATATATATGTGGCAGATATATACATATATATAGATAGATAGATATATAGATCACCCTCTGTTTATCTCTCTAATCTATCTATCTGGGTATCTGTAGCTCACTATTTACTCCCTAATATATCTATCTCTAGATCACCATCTCTTTATCTCTCTAATATATATAATACGTATATACATATATATATAGATAGATAGATCCCCATCTATTTATCTAACATATTATATATATATATATATATATATATATATATATATCACCATCTATTTATCTCTCTAATGTATCTGGGTATCTCTAGCTCACTATTTAGTCTCTAATATATCTATCTCTAGATCCTCATCTGTTTAACTGTGTAATATATAATATATATATAGTCTCTCTAATGTACCTATCTTGGTATCTCTAGCTCACTATTTACTCTCTAATATATCTATCTTTAGATCATCATCTGTTTATCTCTCTAATATATATAATACATATATATATACATATATATATAGATAGATAGATAGATCACCATCTATTTATCTCTAATGTGTCTATTCGGTATCTCTAGCTCACTATTTACTCCCCCTAATATATTTATTCTAGATCCTCATGTATTTATTCCTAATATATATAATGCATATATATATAGATAAATATATAGATCACCCTTCGTTTATCTCTAATATATCTATCTGGCATTCTAGCTCATCATTTACTCCCCTAATACATTCATTCTAGATCACCTTCTATTGACCCTCTAATATATATAATACATACATATATATATATATATATATTGATATAGATAGATCCCCATCTATTTATCTCTCTAACATATATAATACATATATATATATATACCTATATATATATATATATATAGATAGATATATAGATCACCCTCTGTTTATGTCTCTAATATATCTATCTGGGTATCTCTAGCTCACTATTTACTCCCTAATATAACTATCTCTAGATCACCATCTATTTATCTCTCTAATATATATAATACATACATATATATATATATCACCATCTATTTATCTCTCTAATATATATAATACATATATATATATATATATATTGATATAGATAGATCCCCATCTATTTATCTCTCTAACATATATAATACATATATATATATATATACCTATATATATATATAGATAGATAGATATATAGATCACCCTCTGTTTATCTCTCTAATATATCTATCTGGGTATCTCTAGCTCACTATTTACTCCCTAATATAACTATCTCTAGATCACCATCTATTTATCTCTCTAATATATATAATACATGTATTATTACATATATATATATATATTGATATAGATAGATCCCCACTATTTATCTCTGGAATGATATATATGGATACATATATGGTGTGGTATATATATATATATATATCACCATCTATTTATCTCTCCAATGTATCTGGGTATCTCTAGCTCACTATTTACTCCCTAATATATTTATCTCTAGATCCCCATGTATTTATCTCTCTAATATATATAATGCATATATATATATATAGATATAGATCACTATCTATTTATCTCTCTAATGTATCTTTGTGTGTCCTCTCAGTCACTATTTACTCTGTTGCATGTCTATATCTAGATCCCCATCTATTTATCTCTCTAATATATATAATACATATATATATATATATACATATATATATACATATATATAGATAGATAGATATATAGATCAATCTCTGTTGCTTATCTCTCTTACACCTATCTATCTGCATTCGTAGTCAATTATTTACTCCCCTTAATATACATTCATTCTCCAACATCTCTTTTATCTCTCTAATATATATAATACGTATATACATATATGTATATATAGATAGATAGATCCCCATCTATTTATCTAACATATATTATATATATATATATATATATATATATATATATCACCATCTATTTATCTCTAATGTATCTGGGTATTCTTAATACTATTTAAATTCTAATATATCTATCTCTAGATCGCTCATCTCTCATATATAATACATAAATATATATATATATATATACATATATATGTATAGATAGATATATAGATCATCCTCTGATTATCTCTCTAATGTATCTATCTGGGTATCTCTAGCTCACTATTTACTCCCTAATATATCTATCTCTAGATCCCCATCTATTTATCTCTGTAACATATATAATACATACATATATATATATATAAATAAATCACCATCTATTTATCTCTCTAATGTATCTGGGTATCTCTAGCTCACTATTTACTCTCTAATATATCTATCTTTAGATCATCATCTGTTTATCTCTCTAATATATATAATACATATATATATATATATATATATAGATAGATAGATAGATCACCATCTATTTATCTCTCTAATGTGTCTATCTTCGTATCTGTAGCTCACTATTTTCTCCCTAATATATCTATCTCTAGATCCCCATGTATTTATCTCTCTAATATATATAATGCATATATATATATAGATCACTATCTATTTATCTCTCTAATGTATCTGTCTGTGTGTCCCTAGCTCACTATTTACTCTCTTGCATGCTTCATCTCTAGATCCCCATCTATCTCTAATATATATAATACATATATATATATATATATGAGGTAGGATAGATAGATATATAGATCACCCTCTGTTTATCTCTCTAATCTATCTATTGCATTCGTAGTCAATTATTACCTCTAATATATCTATTTCTAGATCACTTCCTTCTCTCTAATATATATAATACGTATATACATATATGTATATATAGATAGATAGATCCCCATCTATTTATCTAACATATATAATATATATATATATATCACCATCTATTTATCTCTCTAATGTATCTGGGTATCTCTAGCTCACTGTTTAGTCTCTAATATATTCATTTCTAGGACTAAATATTTTATCTTCTATTTATATATAATACATAAATATATATATATACATATATATATAGATAGATATATAGATCACCCTCTGATTATCTCTCTAATGTATCTATCTGGGTATCTCTAGCTCACTATTTACTCCCTAATATATCTATCTCTAGATCCCCATCTATTTATCTCTGTAACATATATAATACATACATATATATATATAAATAAATCACCATCTATTTATCTCTCTAATGTATCTGGGTATCTCTAGCTCACTATTTACTCTCTAATATATCTATCTCTAAATCCCCATCTGTTTAACTCTGGAATATATAATATATACATATATATATATAGATCACCCTCTGTTTATGTCTCTAATGAGAGCCCATCAAATTTCCTCACTATTTACTCCCTAAATATAATTTGCATTCTTTAGATCACCTTTCTATTTATCTCTCTAATATATATCACATATACATATATATAGAATGTTCATTACTCAGAGCTACCTCTAATATATCTGGATATCTCCAGCTCAATTATTTAGTCTATACTCATTCCCAAAACTCCATCTGTTTAACTGGAACATATAATGGTATATATATATATATGATATATAGATCACCCTCTGTTTATCTCAATGTATCTATCTGGCATTCTCTAGCTCACTTATTTCACCTAATATATCTGTCCCTAGATCACTATCTATTTATCTCTAATATATATATAGAAACATATATATATACATATATATATATATATATCAAATTTCATCTATTTATCTCTAATGTGTCTATCTTGGCATCTCTAGCTCACTATTTACCAGTAATATATTTATTCTAGATCCCATGTATTTATCTCTCTCACGTTTGTCCTTGCCTCACGATTTCACTTGTTGCATGTCTATATCTAGATCCCCATCTTGAGCTGAATTCTGCTAGAGAATATACATATATATATATATATACATATTTATATATAGATAGATATATAGATCACCCTCTGTTTATCTCTCAATTCATTTTATCTGGGTGTACTTGTAGCTCACTATTTACTCCCTAATATATCTATCTCTAGATCACCATCTCTTTATCTCTCTAATATATATACGATGCATATATATATATATATAGATAGATAGACTTGTTCATTGTTCTACCATATATATATAACATATATATATAGTTATATATATATATATATATATATATATATATATATATATCACTATTTATTCTCTAATGTATTCAAGTATTCTAGCTTACTATGTAGTCTCTAATATATCTATCTCTAGATCAACATTTATTCATCTCTCTAATATATATAATACATAAATATATATATATATATATACATATATATGTATAGATAGATATATAGATCACCCTCTGATTATCTCTCCAATGTATCTATCTGGGTATCTGTAGCTCACTATTTACTCTCTAATATGTCTATCTCTAAATCCCCATCTGTTTAACTCTGGAATATATAATATATATATAGAGAGATATATAGATCACCCTCTGTTTATCTCTCTAATATATCTATCTGGCATTCTACCACTATTTACTCCCTAATATATCTATCCCTAGATCACCATGTATTTATCTCTCTAATATATATAATACATACATACATATATATATAGAGATAGATAGATCCCCATCTATTTATCTCTCCAATGTATCTGGGTATTTAAATAATTATTTATTCTAATATGTCTATCTCTAAATCCCCATCTGTTTAACTCTGGAATATATAATATATATATAGAGAGATATATAGATCACCCTCTGTTTATCTCTCTAATATATCTATCTGGGTATCTCTAGCTCACTATTTACTCCCTAATATATCTATCCCTAGATCACCATGTATTTATCTCTCTAATATATATAATACATACATACATATATATATAGAGATAGATAGATCCCCATCTATTTATCTCTCCAATGTATCTGGGTATCTCTAGCTCACTATTTAGTCTCTAATATATCTATCTCTAGATCCTCATCTGTTTAACTGTGTAAGGTATACATATATATAGAGGTAGATCACCCTCTGTTGAGCCCTCACGTGTCTATCTTGGTATCTCTAGCTCACTATTTACTCCCTAATATATTTATCTCTAGATCCCCATGTATTTATCTCTCTAATACATATAATACAAATATATATATACCTATATATATATATAGATAGATATATAGATCACCCTCTGTTTATCTCTCCAATGTATCTATCTGGGTATCTGTAGCTCACTATTTATTCTCTAATATATCTATCTCTAAATCCCCATCTGTTTAACTCTGGAATATATAATATATATATAGATATAGACATAGATCACCCCTCTGTTTATCTCTTAATATATCTATTCAAGTATCTCTAGCTCACTATTTACCTCCCTAATATATTTATCTCTAGATCCCCATATATTTATCTCTCTAACATATATAATACAAACATATATATATATATATATATATATATATATATATATTTACATCATTCATTTATCTCTCCAATTTATTCAGTATCTCTAGCTCACTATTTAGCTCCTAACATGCATCTCAGATCAACATTTATTCATCTCATTGAGAATAAAACATATATATATATATAGAGGAGGAGGTAGATATGGGACTCCGCTTTGTCTCTGTACCCTTATCTTGGTATCTCTCTAGCTCACCTATTTACCTGAACATATCTGACCTTGGACTGTCTACCCACATCTCCCTGCCAGGCTCACATGCATACAGATACAGGTATATATATATATAGACATGATATCTGCCTCACCTCCATGATCTCCTGGAATGCCCATCTCTGCAATTCCCAGTCACTATTTTTTCCCCAATGAGGGCCTCATTTCTCCTCCTAGATCCCCACATATTCTCTAATATATATAATGCATATATATATATAGATCAGTATCTATTTATCTCTAATGTATCTAGCCTGTGTGTCCCTAGCTCACTGTTTTCATCTCAGCTGCCTCATTCCCAGATCCTGACCTATTTGAGTCTCTCAATTTATATATAATACATATATATGGTGGCATACAGGAGTGTGATGATATTCATCTCTCGCTTATTCTCTAATGTATTCATCTTGGCATGTAGCTCCTTTCAATGGTTTTGTTTGCCTTACAGGGTCATGTGTAAAATCCCCACCCCATGTAACTCTGTAATATATAATATATATATATATAGACAGATATGGCAGATCAAATCTGCTTATTCTCTAATATATCTGCCTCCCAAGCCTCACTGAGCCACCTCCCCCTGACTATCTCTAGATCCCCATCTATTTAATCTCTAATGTATCTATCTGGGTATCTTCTAGCCTTCTACCCTCTACCCATATCTCTAGATCCCCATGCTTATCACCTCTAATATATGTAATATATATATATATATATATATATAGATGTATAGATCACCCTCTGTTTATCTCTCCAATATATGTATCTGTGTGTCTGTAGCTTACTATTTACTCTCTAATATATCTATGTGTAGATCCTCCTCTATTTATCTCTCTAATGTATATAATATATATATGGCAGGCATCACCCTCCATTGACTTCACGTATCTGGGTATCTCTGTGCCTACCATAATACTTTCTAACATTCTAGATCCCCATGTATTTATCTCTCGAATATATCTATCTGTTATGGGCCAGAAGTCTGAACTTGAAACAAGGATGCTTGTAAGACACTAAGTTGAACAGAGGAGACCCTGGTTATCTAGTTGAGCATGGTTCAGCAGGACTGATTTAATCTGATAACAAATAATGCTTCCCTTGTCATAGAAGAATTGGTTTATACTCAATATGGTGAATGGATGTAGCTGTAATAGAGCATATAGGCTGGGCCAAATTCAGCCAGAACAGACTGAGAGAGACTTTCCATCTTTGATCAGGCTCTTGGTGGCTCTCCTTCATTTCTCCACTGTGACCAAGGCCCATCTGAGCCAGAGACAAATTTTTTCCATTGTCCACCTTTGTGGTGACCGGAGACCGGAGCCCAAGCTCTGGGACTCAGATTCACTCCATCTCACAGTGCTATGGTGGCTGGCCTCCTTAGCTTATTGGAACCAAGACTCCAGAAGGCCTCCGGGAAAGGTAACCCAGGCCCCAGACAAGAAGACAATAAAGAATTTGGATTTAACACCTGGCTATTCTACTGGTGATTATTCTACTGAAACGAAGGCTGCTCCAGAGACCTCCAGAAAACCAACTAGAATATTATACTTTTTGAAGGTGGCATAGAAAATAAGAATTACAAGAAGAACCAGAGGTGTTCATGAGAAAGATCCTTCCAGAGGCTAAGAAAAAGAAGGTAAACTTTAGTTGTATACTGTAATAACATATCAATGGGCCGAGCCCGGAGACTGAGGAGAGACTTAAATGCCTGTTCTGACCACCGTCCTCTTCTCCATTGGAAAGTTGGCCTCCATGATATTTCACAAAATCAACACCTGCTACAACCCTTCAGAAGCGATAGGGCTGCATGCATCCCTCAGCGTGCGGGCCATGCTGTGGGGGGAAATAATAGTAAAAAACACAAAACACGGGATTGTTAATGGGGAAAGCCCACCGCAGAGCCTCCCAGCTGTGACCATGAAAGGGACTTTGAAGAGTTGTGGGGCAGCCTTTGCTGACACAGGTGTTGCGGAGTGGGAATGAGATAAATTGGAGGCAGAGGGAAGAGGAGAGAGGTCAGACAACGCAACGGCCTCTTAGAGATGTCAGAGAACAGCAACTGTCTCAGTCTCTTTGTATCATCCTCTAAAAGAGGAGATCCATTCTGTGTTGGTCAGGTGGCTCTTGTGTATTCCAACATCTATCTCTAGATTACCCCCTATTTATCTATCAAATATCTCTCTCTCTCTAGGTCACCATCTACTTATCTCTCTAATCTCTCTCTCTGTCTAGATCACTATCTATCTCTCTAAGGTAGCTTTAGATTACCAGTTATTTATCCATCCTCTCTTCCTTCCATGGGAGTTAGGCTACTTTCCCTCTGGAAGTTACCAAAGCTCTCCCTAAGGATTGCTTGAGCTCTGGGGCAAGACTAAAACTACCCTGGAAGCCTCAGGCTGTCTTGCTGTGGCTTTCTAGTAATCTCTGTGCATATAAAGTCTAAACAGGGCGGTATCTGGACCCTTCCCACTTGGCTGATGCCCCCAAACCAAGTGAGTTATCTTATCCTGAGGATCAGCTGCATTTCCTTGAGAGGAGGGTAGGAATAGGAGTCAGTCTCCTCAAACTAAATGGGAGGAAAACCTTATTCAATTCCTTTTCTGTCCTATTGCTAAGTCAACCCTTTTCTGTAGAGTTGTTTCTCTTGTTTGACCTTCACTCTCAAAGAGGAGCCTGACATTGGGGAGGTGGTGCTGTGACTTGTGAGTGGCATCGAAGGGAGGGAGGACTGGCCATGGTCACCTGCCTCACTTTCCCCTCTGGAGCCATCTGGGTCCAGTAGGCAGATGTAGGACAACTGGCGAAGGTCCTGGATGCCGAAGGAAGACCTTGGCCTTTTCAAGCTAAGGTCTTTAACAGATGTCACTTTGACTGAGGCAATACCCATTCAGTGATTAAGATGATTTAAGATGATTGCATTAAGGTGATTGCAATTGAAACAGAGCATATCTATCTCTAGATCACCATCTATTTATCTATCGAATATATCTATACCTATAGATTACCAATTATACCAATATAATCTATGTATCTCTAAGTGAGCATCTATTTATTTCTCTAATATATCTCTCTATCTCTAGATTACCATGAGCATTTCTTCATCCATTCCCCAATTGATAGGTAGGCACTTTGTTTACAGAACTTTGGGATAAAAAGTGTGGCGTAGCACATAGCTCCCTTTACTCTTTATTGGGACTTCTTAAGGTGACAGGGCCAGCAGTGGTCTTGCTGGACCAAAGTATTAACATGTTAGTAAATCTTTGCTTCAAGTTCTAAACTTTCTAGAAAGCTGAAACCAATTCATAACATAACAATGGAGTGACATATCTAACCCCCCAGATCCCTCCCCAAATTGCCGTTCTCTCTTTTTCTGTTCCTCTTGGTCCAGCTGATGGATGTGATATTTATTATTCTTAGCTCTGTTTTTTTTTGCTTTGTTTTGTTTTGCTTTACCCATGGCTGTTGAATCCTTGCACTGAGCTTCTTTAGAGAGGTGCCTGTTGATGCCCTAAAATGATTGCTTTTACTTTCTATGATGTTCTTTAGCCTTTAAGACCTCTTCCCCAGTCATAAATGCGAAAGGTATTAGGCCCCTTTTCCTTCTAATTAAGTTTATTAGATGACACTTCAAAACTAGGTCATGGAAACATGGGGAGCTTATTACAGTGGGAGATGTTAGTGGACTTCCAAGCCAAATTGCTCTCATTTTCCCAGCAGATTTTTTTTCCCAAGTGATTGGGCCTTGCCTCCATAGTTGGTGTCCTTGAATGTCATACTTTAAGTTAATATTTTCAATTTTGTTTAAGTTTTATGTTTCTAATCTGTTCTCCCGAACAAAGTTTCTATGTTTTAATCAGCATCAACTATTTGGGCCGATTACAGCTTTGTGCTTATATCCCTTGAAACTTTTGACATTTTGTTCTTCCAAGTATATTTTGTTGTTACTTTATCTGGTTTTACAAAGTAAGCTTTTGGTAGTTTGATATGGTGTTAGATCTGCAAATTAATCATGTGTCTTATAATTTGTTACATAGACACAGTCCGACTATGAGTAAGCTCACGTAGCCTAAGAATTGGAAAGCACCTCTCTCAGTGACCCCTGAGTCCCATCTAGCCAGTGAAGGGCTCCCCAAAGGGGTGCTCCAGCCCCTAATGTAAGACCTCCAACTAGGGGGAGCCTACCCCTCTCTTCAAGAAGCCAGCTCCCATTTTCAGGAAGCTTCTTGTCAATAAGTCTAGTTTAGCACATCTGTCACTTTCCCCCATTGCTGTTCCTGGTTGGGTCCTCAGTCCTTCTTCCCCACAGAAGCCCTCCTAGTACTTGACCACAATGACCATGTTGCCCAACCTCTCACAGCCTTGTCTTTTCCAGCATAAACATATCCAAATTCTTCTGAGGATCCCCCTATGGCATGAACTTAAGGTTCTTCCCCATGCCGGTCACCCTGCTCTCCAGATGATGGGTGTTATTAAATCACAATGCCCAGAATGGGAACTCCAAATGGGGTCCGGCAGAAGACAGGGGCAGTGAGACAGTCTCCTACCTTCTCAGAGAAGTGTAAACCAATGTTGGTTGTTGGGTAATTCCACCCACCATGCATGGAACTTGTTGAAGCCCACTGAGTTTTTCCAATCTACTTTTGTGGAGCAAGCCCATGGTGGGTACTTAGTTTGGGGGGAAGTACAGGACTTTGCAATTGCATGGGTAGGGATCCCCACTGAATCTTATCATCTTCGATTCGGTCCCCAATTCTCCATGGTCAAGGTCCTTTGGATTCTTGACTTGCTCATCCAGTCAGCTAATTCTGCCTCCCAGATTGGGTCACTTGCAAATTGGATAAGAGTGCCATCTATGCCATTATCCAGGACATTGATAAAAATCTGAAAGAGTACAGAGCTAAGCACAGATCCCCGGAGCCCTCCACCTTCTACACAGTGCCCTGGAACCAGTACTCACTACTTTTTTGATTCTAACCATTAAACCACTTTTGATTCCATCTGACTATATTATCATAGAACCCACAATTCCTCATTTCTCCATTAGAATAGTATGAAATAATTATCCAAAGCTTTGCTAAAATCTAGGTAAACTCTAGCCATAGCCTTCCCCCTCAGCTGATAATTTAATAATCCTTTCCCAAAAGAAATTTAGGTGAGTTGCACATCCACTCTTCTTGGGGAAGTCCAGCTGGCTCTCAGTAATCACAATCTCCCTTACTAGGTGTCTAGGTTTAATTCTTTGAGCTAGATTCTTCCCATGAATCAAAGTCACACTCCTTGGCCAGTTGTGGATTCCCTCCTCTTCCCTTTCTTGAAAATTGGGCCATTTCCTCATTTCTAAAATGTATAGAGAACTGACCCTAATTTATAAGAAATCCAGCCTTTCTCCAATTGATAAATGGTCAAAGGATATGAACACACAATTTTCAGATGGAGAAATTGAAACTAGGCTTATATCCCAAAGAGAAACTAAAGAAGGGAAAGGGACCCACATGTGCCAAAATGTTTGTGGCAGTCCTGTTTGTAGTGGCTCATATCCCAAAGAGATCTTAAAGGAGGGAAAGGGACCCATATGTGCAAAAGTGTTTGTTTGTGGCAGCCCTTTTTCATAGTGGCTAGAAATTGGGAATTGAAGGGATGCCCACCAATTGGAGAATGGCTGGGTAAATTGTGGTATATGAATGTTATGGAATATTATTGTTCTATAAGAAATGACCAGCAGGATGAATACAGAGAGGCTTGGAGAGACCTACATGAACTGATGCTGAGTGAAGTGAGAACCAGGAGATCATCATACATGGCAACAAGATTATACTATGATCAATTCTGATGGCTCTCTTCAACAATGAGATGATTCAATCAATTCCACCTGTACTGTAATGGAGAGAGCCATCTGCACCCAGAGAGAGGACTATGGGAACCACAATTTAGCCTTCTCACTCTTCCTGTTATTGTTGGCTTAAATTTTGTTTTCCTTCTTGATGCAATTTTTCTTGTGCAGCAAGATAACTGTATAACTATGTATACATATATTGGATTTAATATAGATTGTAACATTTAACATGTATTGATCAACTTGCCATCTGGAGGAAGGGGTGGAAGGAAGGAGGAGAAAAGTTGGAACAGAAGGTTTCTCAAGGGTCAATGTTGAAAAATTATGCATGCATATGCTTTGAAAATAAAACTTTAATTAAAAAAGATAATCGTATAAATTAATGTTTAAGTACAATATTTTGTTTTGGGGAGTTTTTTTTTTACCTATGAATAATAACAATGCCATTGGATTTTCATAAATTTTGAATTTTTTACAATAGGGACTAGGCATTAATTATGACTTAACTGTAATATGTATTAAATACTTTTTAAAGTAATATTTAGGCTGTTAAATTATTCTTCTTAAATATGAACCAAATTTCATTTTGTCTTTGTGTCCTCAGCACCTACCACTAATTGTGGGGTTTTTTCTTGTAAGGAATACTTAATAATACCTATTAAATGGAATTGAGTTTTTAAAAAGGAAGGAAAGGGACCCACATGTGCAAAAATGTTTGTGGCAGCCCTTTTTGTGGTGGCCAGAAACTGGAAACTGAGTGGCTGCCCATCAGTTGGAGAATGGCTAAATAAGTTATGGTATACAAAGGTAATGGGATATTATTGTTCTGTAACAAATGACCAGCAGGATGATTTTAGAGAGGCCTGGAGAGACTCACAGGAACTGATGCTGAGGGAAGTTGAGCACACATGTTTTGAAAAATAAAAAGCTTTAATAAAAAAAAAATAAAGAAAATCAGGCCACTTGCTCTTTGAGGTCCCTTTGCTGTTTTACATGGTCTTTCAAACATCTGGGCAGCTGGGCAGCATCCCAGCAATTACATCTGCCAAATTTTTATTTCCTGAGGCAATTGGGGTTAAGTGAGTTGCCCAGGGTCACACAACTAGGAAGTGTTAAGTGTCTGAGGTCAAATTTGAAGGCAGGTGCTGTATCCACTGTGCCACCAAGCTGCCCCCCATCTGCCAAATCTTTCAGGGACTGAGAATATGACTCTTTAGGCCAGGGACTTGACTTTATCAATGGAAACTACATGGCTGCTTTGTCTTGGGAATCAGCACCCCCTGTTTCCTATTTCTGTTCTTGTCATTCCTTCCATATAGAGTCATGCTTGGCTGAGAAGGCAGAGCCCAAGTAAGGGCTGAGTAGCCACCTCAACCTGTTACTGGTTCCCATGGTTCCCACTGACTTTTATCATTGGGTCCTAGCTCTTTGATCTTTTCTCTCCCAATAAAGCCTGGGAAAAAAATCAAACAAAACCCAGAAAAGCAAAACTCTTGTTTGCAACTTGTATCTCTCCAATTATGTCTTCCTTTATTTTCAAAAAAGA
Organism: Sarcophilus harrisii; assembly: GCF_902635505.1. Taxonomy (NCBI): domain Eukaryota; kingdom Metazoa; phylum Chordata; class Mammalia; order Dasyuromorphia; family Dasyuridae; genus Sarcophilus; species Sarcophilus harrisii. Next base: position 77,133,642 of record NC_045432.1, on the reverse strand, counting down.
TGTTGGATGGTTATGTCTGTCTGTCTCTCTGTCTCCATCTATATATAAATATATAATTCTTATATGGGTCTTGATAGGTATTGTCAAGATATTAAAAGAAACCCTGTTTTTCATAGTTAAGGTCTAGCAATCAAGCTGTGCCCTGAGCTTGGCATAACAACAATCCTTTGAGTTCACTCTCTGGAAAATCTTACCCTCTGGCAAAATCATGTCAGTTATTTGTAGTTGACCAGTACCAAGTGTTCTCTGAGCTTGGACGAGTACCTAAGTTCAATCAAACCCAATATCAATCGGACTTGTCTCTTTGTTGCTGCTGCCCTTCATGGTCAGCCATTGATGTAAATGTTGAGATCTCCCCACACTGCCTCAGGACCCCCTAGCAGGAGCAGGTCCCTGCCACATGTGTCTAGAGCCCATCCTTGCTTGAAAGTTATTTCCCTCATTTTGACATTAAACTTCTGTTTGTTCCCTGGATCTCCCTGTCTCTAGTCCACTCTGTTGGGCTCTACCCATCCATGGGTCAGAGGCAATTTCGGTCCCATTGATGATAGATTGCAAGATGTTCTAGACATTCTGCAGTTATTTGTGATGGAATATCTATTGCTGGTTTTTTTTCTTGTTCTTATTGGCAAAATACAGAAATGCTGGGGACTTGAGGGGAGGGGATATTATTTTCTCTTCTGCTACTTTATTGATAATTATTTCAGTGTATCGGACATTGACTCTAAGCAAACTATAGTCTTTTGCAGAAAGTCAGTATTTCATTTTGCTTCTCTTTTTTTCTCAGCTCTTTTTTTGTACTAATGCTCCACATTTCTAGAACTATATCAAATCATAAGTCATCAAATATTAGATCTGATCCATCCAGAACAATGGATATTTTGCTCCATACTTTTTCTGATTTAAAAAAAAAAGTCCTTATGTTTGGAAAATAAAAAGCTTTTTTGCACAGCAAAATAACATTTTGGTCATGTAGACTTATTGTGTATCTAATTTATATTTTAATATATTTAACATCTACTGGTCATCCTGCCATGTGGGGGAGGGGGTGGGGGGTAAGAGGGGAAAAATTGGAACAAGAGGTTTGGCAATTGTTAATGCTGTAAAGTTACCCATGCATATATCCTGTAAATAAAAGGCTATTAAATAAAAAAAATAAAATAAAATAAAAAGCTTTATTTAAAAAAAAAGAAAGGAAAAAAAAGGGGGGGGGGAAGGAAGAGAATGAATTTTTAGTAAATACTTTATTCTGTGCTTTACAATTATTATCTCCTCGGATCCCCACAACAATCAGGGAGAGAGAGATGTTTTTACTAATTCTCATTTTACAGATGAAGAAACATAACATTAATGATTTACTCTGTGTTACAAAGAAACATAGCCTTATCTGAACTGGTCTCCCTCCAATTTCCAGACCCACCAGTGGCCTGGTACAAATATAATCTTGTCATAATCTATATTCTTTTTGAAATGTTGTATTCTCCTTGCTACAAAAAACTTTATTCCTTCAAGATATTAATTTCTTTTTCTCCCTCTGCTTTATCTCTTTCAGATTTAAAAAATATGCCACACATCCCACAGGAGCCTGAAGGCCAACTTGCCCCTTTTGCAAATACTTTATGTATCATTGAAATTAATTGTTCTTTCAATGTTTGATAGAATTCACTTGTAAATCCACTCAGGTCTGGGAGGGGGCTTGTTGAAGGAAGGGGAAAGAGGGGATAGCTTGTCCAATTTCTTTTTTTTTTTTCTGATATTGTTATTTAAATTCTTTTTCTTATTCTGTTAATCCGAGCATTTTACATTTTGATAAAAATTCATGCATTTCATTTAAGTTATTGATTTCACTGGCATGTCATTGGACAACAGTTTCTAATATAACTTTTGGTTTCCTTTTCATTTGTGGTGAATTCTATTTTTTCCATTTTTTCCAATATTGTCAATTGGCCTTTTTTTTGTTTGTTTGTTTAGCTACCAATTGATTTTTTTATTAGTTTTATTTTGGTTTTTTTTTTTTACCATCTCGTAGTTTTTTGTTTGTTTTCAATTTTATCCTTTTTTTTGAATTTCAGATTTGTCATTTCTGAGGTTTTAAAATTTGTTGCTTTTCTAGCTTTAAGAAAATTTGCAAACCCTGTTCTCAGAATTATCTCTTGTTTGGAAGTGTCTCAAGCTATGGATTTTCCCTTATTGATTTGCTTTGCCTGCATCTTAAACATTTTGCTGTATGATCTCATTGTTGGTATTTTCTTTAATGAAATTATCTATGATTATTATGACTTGTTCTTTAAGCTACCGGTTTTTAGTATTAGATGATAGTCTCCATTTAAGATTACCTCCTTTCTTCAAATGCCCATTATTATTTCTTGTTGCACTGTGGTCAGTAAAGGGGCTGTTTCACATTTGCTGTTGGTGTTTATGAAATTGTTACGGCCTATCAGGCTAAGTAGCCTGAGTGGATAAAGTGCTGGGCTTGGAGTCAGGAAGCCCTGAATTCGAATCTGCCCCCACCTGTGTGACTTTAGGCAAGTCACTTAACTGCTGTCTGCCTCAGTTTCTTCATCTACCAAAATGGAATAATAATTGCCCAGGGTTGTTGTGAGGATCAAGTGAAATAATATTTGCAAAATGCTTAGCACAGTGCCTCACATCTAGTCAACATAATGTAAATGTTAGCTGCCCTTCTCCTCCTCCTCTTCCTTCTCCTTCTCCTTGCCATTGTTTTCATCAGAAAAGATCCAATGAGACAATATCTGTAAAGCCTGTACAGTAAGTGCTTCATAAATGCTTACCCCTCTCCCCTAGCACAGGGATTCTTGGCCTTTGTGGAAAAGGACCTATGCTTCATGTAGATTATCTCTCAATATTTACTGTTAGAAATTAAAACCAAAAAATTGTAAAATGTTTATTATTTCATTAAAAAAATAAAAAGTCATCCCCATTACATATTAAAATAAGGAGGTTGGGAGTTTTTGGTTGTTGTTTTTAAAACATTCTATTTCCCAAAACACAAAAAGTGTTAGTGAGAAGAGCAATATTGTTTTGCATATGTTTGCAAATCTTCTTTTTCATTAATAGAAAACAACGCCATTCTCCTATTGGCTTTGTCGGTCCGTCTGTTGCCTTATGTTGTTTTGGTTGAAGTACATGAAGAAAATGAGTCTCACCCAGATATGTAATTGGAAAAGGGAGGATGATTTTACTGAAGAAATGATTCTTTAATATTTTGATGAAAACAATCTGGAGCTTGAAAGGGTCTCGAGGACGCCCGAGGTCTTTGAAAACCACGGCCCGAGTACCTGCTCATTTCTATTAAGATGCCCTAAACCCGTTATGTCTATTCCTACATTTTCCCATTCGGTACTAATCAGCCTTGTGGTATATAGAACTTATTCTCAACCACTTCCCCGATACCATGGGTCTCTCCTGTAACAAAGGGCAAACAACTACATTTTATACTAAATATTGATATAGTTTCATTACCAAGAATAACTACTTGTCAGATATGTTACAGTGAGGCTTTGGGTATGGGGTTGGGGTCTTTTCAGCTCAAAATGTGGTTTCTCTGCTTATCACCTTCACCATATCTATTTTTCCCCATTCTCTTGTCTGAGATCAGTTCTGCTTTTATGAATTTTCCTGAAGCACCATCAATTCTGCTTTAGCCCACCAATTTAACTCTGTGTGAATGCCTCTTTTATTTTAATTTATCTTTTATTTTTTAATTTATTTTTTTTGAATGCCTGTTTTTTTTTAATTATTTTCTGGTCAAAGGATATGAACAGACAATTTTGAGATGATGAAACTGAAACTATTTCTATACATATGAAAGTGTTCCAAATCAGTATTAATCAGAGAAATGCAAATCAAGACAACTCTCAGATACCACTACACACCTGTCAGATTGGCTAAGATCACAGGAAAAAATAATGATGATTGTTGGAGGGGATGCGGGAAAACTGGGACAATAATGCATTGTTGGTGGAGTTGTGAACGAATCCAACCATTCTGGAGAGCAATCTGGAAGTATGCCCAAAAAGTTATCAAACTGTGCATTCCCTTTGATTCATCAGTGTTACTACTGGGCTTATATCCCAAAGAGATCTTAAAGGAGGGAAAGGGACCCACATGTGCAAAAGTGTTTGTGGCAGCCCTTTTTCATAGTGGTTAGAAATTGGGAATTGAAGGGATGCCCACCAATTGGAGAATGGCTGGGTAAATTGTGGTATATGAATGTGATGGAATATTCTTTTTCTGTAAAAAATGACCAGCAGGATGAACACAGAGAGGCTTGGCGAGACTTACATGAACTGATGCTGAGTGAAATGAGCAGAACCAGGAGATCATTATATACCTCAATAACGATACTGTATGAGGATGGATTCTGATGGAAGGGGATTTCTTCCACAAAGAGAAAATCGAACTTTGTTTCAATTGATCAAGTATGGACAGAATCGGCTACACCCAGAAAAGGAACACTGGGCAATGAATGTAAACTGTTTGCAATTTTGTTTTTCTTCTTGGGTTGTTTTTATCTTCTGACCCCAATTCTCCCTGTGCAACAAAAGAACTGTTTGGTTCTGTACACATAGATTGTATCTAGGATATACTGCGATCTATTGAACATGTATAGGCCTGCTTGCCATCTGGGGGAGGGGGTGGAGGGAGAGAGGGGAAAAAATCAGACCAGAAGTGAGTGCAAGGGATAATGTAAAAAATTACCCATACATTTTTGTCAATAAAAAGCTATTTAAAAATTATTTTCTTTGTTTTCATTGAACAAATTTCTTTTACCTCTTTCCTTCTATCCTATTCCCATGAAGAAAAAGAGACCTCTTATAGCAAATGTGCACTAATCAAGAAAAAACATTTCCCACATGGTCTGTGTCCAAAAATACTTGTCACCTTGAGCATCTTCTCCTGAATTGAAGAGTAGCATGCACCATCAGGTCTCTGGAAATAAGGCTGGCCCATCGAATCACTCAGTGACTTCCAAAGTGGTCGGTCTTTTCAATGTTGTTGTATGAATTACTTCCTAATACTATTCGTTTTATTCTGTGTCAGTTCATACACAACTTTACCGGTTTCTCTGAGACGGTCCCATTCATAATTTCTTACACTCTCACTGAGATCCATTTCCTTCGTATACCATAGTCCACCAATTGCAAAAAGGCTAACAACTTCCCCAAACCCAGGTTAAGGTACTTTGCCATAGAAAAAGAGTTGACAAGGGAGATGACTTAGACTGAGACTCCTTCCATCCCCAGTCCCGTGAGGCTTACTTCCATCTGAACCATCAAGTATAAAATGGCAGCCATGAGACATATAGTTCTTTTTGTTTTAATTTGAAGAACTTGATAAACTGATAAAGAATTTAAAAATAGAATTAAAAAACAATTTGCACAGTAACAATACTATAAAATCAAATGATTTTGAAAGATACAAGAAAAATAATCTACACAATGACCATTCATGATTCCAGAGTGCTAATGTAGAAACAAGCCCTTTATTGCAGAGAGGGGACAGATTTAGGGTACAGACAAATGTGTGTGTGTGTGTGTGTGTGTGTGTGTGTGTGTGTGTGTGATTTTGGCCCCTGAAGAAATTTGTTTTGCTTGACTAAGCATTTTTGTTACAAGGGATTTTTATTTTCTTTTTTACATTGGGGTGGGGAGATGGGAAAGAACTAGTTTTTGTTAATTTTATCTTTAAAAAATACAGTGGAATGTAGGGGGAGATGGTAGAGTAGGTCAGTAAGTTTCTTTTTGTTGTTACATATTTTTTATGAAGGATTTTAAAAATTAAACCTCTTTTATTTTCACAATATAGACATGGATATTGTTCAACATTCATCCTTACAAAACCTTGTGCTCTAATTTTTTCCCTCTTTTCCCCTTATTCCCTCCCCTAGACAGCAAATAATCCAATATTTTAAACATGTGCAGTTCTTGTACATATATTTCCACATTTATCACACTGCATAAGAAAAATCAGATCAAAAATGAGAGAGAAAACAAAATGCAAGGAAACAACAACAAAAAAGAGTGAAAATGCTATTCTGTGATCTACACTCAGTTCCCACAGTCCTCTCTCTGGGTGCAGATGGCCCTCCTCATCACAAGATCATTGGAACTGGCCTGAATCATCTCATTGTTAGAGCCACATCCATCAGAATTGATCATTGTATAGTCCTGTTGTTGGTTTATACAATGTTCTCTTGGTTCTACTCGCTTCCCTCAGCATCAGTTCATGTAGGTCTCTCCAGGCCTCTCTAAAATCATCCTGCTGCTCATTTCTTACAGAACAAGAATATTCCATAACATTCTTATACCACAATTTAATCAGCCATCCCCCAATTGATGGGCACCCACTCAGGTTCCAGTTCCTTGCCAAGACCAAAAGGGCTGCTACCAACATTTTTGCACATGTAGGTCCCTTTCACCCCTTTTATGATCTCTTTGGGATACAAGCCCAGTAGAAACACTGCTGGATCAAAGGGGATGCACAGTTTGATAGCCCTTTGGCCATAGTTCCAAATTTCTCTCCAGAATGGTTGGATCAGTTCATAACCAACAATGTATTAGTGTCCCAGTTTTCCCACATCCCCTTTCGATCCCCCTCATTTGTCATGATTTTTTCCTGACATTTTCGCCAATCTGAGAGGTGTGTGGTGGTACCTCAGAGTTGCCTTCATTTGCATTTCTCTGATCAATAGTGATTTCGAGCCCCTTTTCATATGACTAGAAATGGTTTCAATTTTTTCAACTGAAAATTATCTGTTTATATCCTCTCTCCATTTATCAATTGGAGAATGGCTTGATTTCTTATAAATTAGAGTTAATTCTCTCTCTATTTTGGAAATGAGGCCTTTAGCAGAACCTTTGACTGAAGATGTTTTCCCAGTTTGTTGCTTCCCTTCTAATCTTGTCTGCATTGGTTTTGTTTGTACAAAACCTTTTTAACTTAAGCAAAATGATCCATTTTGCCTTCATTAATGGACTCGAGTTCTTCTTTGGTCACAAATTCCTTCCTTTTCCACAGGTCTGAGAGGTGAACTGTCCTTTGTCCTTCTCATTTGCTAATAATACCACTCTTTTTTTTTTATTATTTAATAGCCTTTTATTTACAGGTTATATGTATGGGTAACTTTACAGCATTAACAATTGCCAAACCTCTTGTTCCAATTTTTCCCCTTCTTCCCCTCCCCCCCCTCCCCCAGATGGCAGGATGACCAGTAGATTAGTATAAATATCATATAAAACACATTCATGAAACATTAGTCATAGAGAGTTGTTGACCTGAATAAATACAACATCTGACATCTTATAAACCTAATAATACCACAATCTCATTGAAACATTATATGATTTCTAATGAATAGGAGAAGGTGGTGTTGGGAGCTCGAGATAGCACATCTGACATGGCTTATAAGACTGAAACATAGACTGAGAATGCCATTGCACAAGGCATAGCTTGATGAGTTATCGTGAGAAAGGACGAGATCAAGGAGAAGTGTCGAGTGGACACAGAGGGCAGCAGTCCACCTCTGTACCAGATGGGTGTCTCTGGCCCATTGGCACCAGAGTCTTTCAGAGCAGCCTCATGGGTATCCCTTGGTTCTGGATCCTAGAGCAGCTCTTGAAGGGGTGGGCTTATCGTGACAAGAAAGGACTTTAGAAGATCAGAGTTAGAACCTGAGTGTTTCCTCAGGGATTAACAGAAAGTTCTGCTTTAGCAGCAATGTCACACTCTCTTGTCGCTGGTAGTTTAAAGGTGTCTTCTTTAAACATTGCTAATCCAAGTCTTTGTCCTGAACCCGCCTCTATTCGTTTCTACCTCTTCCGTTTCTTAGACAGATATCCATAATTACTCATAGCTACAGTGGTAGTCCTTATCATGTTTCAAATTAGAGCCATTTAAAGGAGGCTGAAGGTGGAAGGAATTGAATCCAGGATATATTTAGAAACTATTTTTCCTATTAGAAAGGAAATGCCAATATCTTTGGGAATGGTTATGCTCATAAGCCTTTGTTTCATTATCTAGTGAATTAGAGATTTGTCTAGTCAGAATCCCACCTCCAGCCTCAAAGTTCCTTTCCAAAGCCTCATGTAGACAGACATGTTGAAACAGCAAAAATACATTCTATACAGAGTACAAGAATTGCATACATGTTTCTACAATTATGAAGTTTATTTTTACCAAGGAGGCTATGAAAGGGTGGGGAAGGAAATGAAACCCAGGAGATGATGCATTAGGAACTATTATTATTCCATTAGAACAGGACAGCAGCAAATCTTGAGGGAATGGCCTTATGCCTCAGTATGCCTCTGTTTCCCTTTCTGTGGAAGGAAAGAGACTGTTCTAGATCAGGGAATCAACCACCTGGCCCAGGCCTGCAAAGCTCCCCCAAAGGGCCCAGTAGCACGTGACAGTGTGTTTGGGGAAACAGGCAATAAAATGCACACCACCCCACAGAGCACAGAGAATGGGAATGAGGGCTTCGCTAAGGGGATCTGCTCCCCCAGGGATCCTGGTGGAGAGGAGAGAAGCCCCGTTTCTGCTGCAGTTGGACACCTCTCTGCATGGTCTGCAGGGGACCCCAAGGCCAGAGGGAAGGGGTCCCAAACACATCCCTGGTCGCTGGAACGACGGGTAGAGAGAGCTGGGCCAAAGATGCCGAGGCGGGCACTCCTGCCCGTTCCCAGGCAGAGCTGGGGGCCGGGGGGCTCCGGATCCCATGGCCTAGTTTCTCTTTGATACAAAGTGTGGGGCTGCTGAGCTGCTGCCCTCCCACCAACCCTGGGACCTCACTCCCTGCAGATAGCACAGGGACACAGGCTCCGAGAAGTGTTGCAACCGCGGCCCTCCTTGGTGGGCACGGGGCCATGAATTTGTTACTCTGCCTTATCAGGGCTCGGTGTCCCCAAAGAGAAACATGGAGCGGGACCACGGGCAGGGGAGGAAGGCCACGGCCCCTGGCAAGCGTCCGAGGGGCCGGGCTGTTCCTGTATCTCCCTTGGTTTGTCACACAAAGTAGCCTAAGCTTCAAGGCTGGGAAGAATTAGGGCAGTGGGGGGGGGGCACCCGAGGAAACCCGTTCCAGGGGACAAGCAAAATATGGACAACTGAGGCTCAGGGGTGGCCCACCTCAATCCCAGTCATGGCTCAGCACGGCTTCTCCTTGGGGCAGAAGGAGACGGCCCAACTGCCCCAGAGGGCCCATGATGGGCCATCTGTGGGGTCCTGAGAGGTCATTGGGATCAGGTCACAGAGGCCCCAGCCTAGGGATGGGGGCTGTTGGCACATAAAGCAAGTCTCCCCCTCTTCCTCCCTGCAAGGGGCAAGGATGAGAAAGTGAGCTCCTGTTCCTAGGACCACCCCTTTAGAGGAATCACTTTGTAGATGGGGAAACTGAGGCCCAGAGAAAGGAAGGGCCCATGATGGGGCAGTGAGAGCTTCTGTGAGGTCCTGAGGGGGCAGTGGGCTGACATCAGAGATCCCAGCCTGGGGATGGGAGCTGTTACCAAATAAAGCAAGTCTCCCCCTCCCCCTCCCCCTCCCTGCAGGGGGCAAGGATGAGGCGGTGGGCTCCGGCTCCTAGGACCCCCCTTCCATGTCCTGTTGGAAGGGGCACCGTATCACTTGATGGGGAAACTGAGATCCCTTAGAGAAAGGGACACCCTATCACCTTGTCAGCAAGTAACTGAAGCGTCTCCCCTCTCAGCAGGGGACAAGGATGAGGAAGTGGCTCTAGTTCCTAGGGCCCTTTTAGAGGAAGGGACACCCCATCATTCTGTAGATGGGGAAACTGAGACCCAGAGAGAAGGAGGGCCCAGGATGGGGCAGTGGGGGGATCTTCTGTGAGGTCCTAAGAGGGCAGTGGGCTGACATTACAGAAGCCCCGGCCTGGGGATGGGGGCTGTTAAATAAAGCAAGTCTCCCCCTCCCCTTCCCTGTAGGGGGCAAGGATGAGGAATTGGGCTCTGGCTCCTAGGACCCCCCCTTATATGTCCCATTGGAAGGGATACCCTCTGACTTTGTAGATGGGGAAACAGACCCAGAGAGAGAGGGGCCCATGATGGGGCAGTGGGGATCTTCAGTGGGATCCTGAGGGGGCAGTGGGCTGACATCACAGAGATCCCAGCCTGGGGATGGGGGCTGTTACCAAATAAAGCAAGTCTTCCCCTCCCCTTCCCTGCAGCAGACAAGGATGAGGCGGTGGGCTCCGGCTCCTAGGACCCCCCCCATCACTCTGTAGATGGGCAAACTGAAATCCTTTAGAGAAAGGGACACCCTATCACCTTGTCAGCAAGTAACTGAAGCAAGTCTCCCCTCTCAGCAGGGGACAAGGATGAGGAAGTAGCTCTAGTTCCTAGGGCCCTTTTAGAGGAAGGGACACCCCATCATTCTGTAGATGGGGAAACTGAGACCCAGAGAGAAGGAGGGCCCAGGATGGGGCAGTGGGGGGATCTTCTGTGAGGTCCTGAGAGGGCAGTGGGCTGATATTACAGAAGCCCCGGCCTGGGGATGGGGGCTGTTACCAAATAAAGCAAGTCTCCCCCTCCCCGCAGGGGGCAAGGACGAGGCGGTGGGCTCCAGTTGCTTGGCCCCCCCTCACGGGTCCCCAGGTTGGAAGGGACACCCTATCACTCTGTAGAACTGAGGCCCAGAGAGGGGAGGGGACCCTTGTGAAAGCCGCCCTCCTGGTAAGGATATAAAATGGCTTTTGAACCTGGATGAGAAAATGAGCAAGGCCCAGAATGGGGATGGGGCCAGAATTAGTGACAGGGTTTAGAACTGGTAACAAAGCCCAGAATAGTATCAAAGACCACAATGTCGACAGGGCCCCAAACTAGTTACAAGAGTCACGATTGGATAAGGCCAGAATAGTGACAGGGTTGGCCCAGAGCATTGTCTCTAGGGGTCTGAGCAAAAGCAGGCTGAAGATTGTCCAATGGGAGACCTCGAGCATCTGTGATTGGCTCTCTGGTGCTCTGAAGCAGTTGTCTGAGGCCCCTTTGCATGCTGGGATTGTGGGTACTTCAAAAGAGCTTTGTGGGTATTTTGCAAAGCCTCTTTGGAAGCGGATCAGAGCAGGGACTCTTCGGGGGTCAGGAAGGGGCAGATTTGGGGCGGCTCTTAGGCTGCCAAGGCTGTGCCAGGCGTCAGGTTGGTCAGTTGGAGCCCTCCTGCCGGGACTCAAGGTGGCCAGGGCTGGAGCTGGAGGGGTCCCTGCACTAAGCAGGAGTTGGGGGCTGCCTGGCCTTCCTCCAGCCACAGTTATTGTGCACCTCTTCCCTGCGACCCTCCCCCAGAGACTCTACTCTTTGCAACTTTCAACATTGAATCAATATTGTTTCTTCATTCCCACCTACATCTTTTCAGACCCCAAACTGGTGTTGGAAAGGTGTTGTTGATAGGGGAGAGAAGGAGGCTGAGGAAGGCAAGTGGGCTGGGGGGGGCTAGGGAATAGGGGGCACTGCTAGTGGGGGGGCCGTGGGGAGACAGTCCCATCAGCCCCTGGGAAGGGGCCTTGGGCAGAGGTTCTAGAAAGTTCCTTGGGGGGGAAGACAAAGGAGGTGGGGGGGGAAGACAAAGGAGGTGAGGGGGGGGGGAAGGAGGAAGGGGGGAGAGAAGTGGGAGGAGAGGGTGGGACCAGGTTTATCTTGGAGGCAGCCAATGGAAGGGGACTCTGGCTTTATATGGGGCTGCTGACTTCTGTTTTGTCTACGTCAGGACAGACAGAGGCTGGCAGTTGGTCAGCCGTGGGACCACGCTCATGGGTGAGGCCCTGAGTATCACAAATATCCAGTCCCTGGGCTGTGAGATCACAGAACACATCCAAGTGGAGGAAGAGGAGTGGGTCTTTCCCATTTCCAGAAAGCCAGCCAAGGAAGGAGAAGGCTCCCAGAGACCTCCAGCTTCTGAGCAGGTGGCTCAACCAAACCCAGAAGCACAAGCACAACCAGAAGCAGAAGCACAAGCAACTCCAATTCAGTAAAGCTCAGCACAAGAAATGGACAAAGGTAAATGGGCTTGGGTGGGGAGGGTTGCCCCCCCCGGGGGGGTTTCTTTTTAAAGAAAGGGACTCTTCTGGTACCAGTCTTCTTGTCTTGGAGATGGAGGATCCCCTGTGGGTACAGAGCTGAAAGCCACCCTGTATGCCAAGGGCCAGCTGGGATGCCCAGCCTATTTACAGCCAGAAAGGAAGGGCTAAGGAACAAGGCAATTTGGCTGAGGGGACTCCAGCCCTGAATCCAAGCCCTAAGACCCCCCCAACCCCTCCAAACCCCGCTGCTACTTTGAGCTCTTCTTTTTGCAGGGGTGGGAGCAAGGCTTCGGAAGGAGATGGGGCAGGGGCCTGGGGCTGCAGGCACCTAGTCAGGGAGAGAGTTCTCCCCCCCCCCTCTGCTTGACAGGGTTGGGGGAGCTGGAGAAATGGCAACATGAGGAGGGACAGAGAGACATGGGGGGGAAGAGGGAGAGACAGAGACAGGGAGAGAGGGAGGGAGCTGGGGCTCTGGGGGCCCTTAGGCGCCCCTCTGGGATTCAGGAGCAGCGAGGGCTGCAGGCCGGGATCAGGAGATACCACCCCCGCCTCTGGCCTCCCCCGGACGACGGGCCTCAAAGCCCCTGGGGAGGCGCCAACCACCGCTAACCAGAGAGCGGCTTTGCTTGTGATTCTCTGACCGACAGGCGGCTCCAAGGGCAAGGGCAAAGGGGGCTCCGGCTCCAAGCGAGGCTCTAACGCCAAGTCCTCCAAAGGCAAGGCCGAGGACCAGCAGAGCATCCGGAGGGACCTGGCCAAGATCGAGCAGAAGGTGGATCTCCTGCTGGAGAAGGTGGATAAGTTCACCAAGGAGCCCGGGGCCTCTGCCGCTGTGCAGGAAGACAAGCCCCCGCAGCCGGAGCAGGAGCAGCAACCCCCAACTCCTCCTTCACCTCCGAGGCCTGCGTTGCCCCAGCAGGGGGCAACCCCCCAGCAGCAGGTGGTCCTGCCCCAGCAGCAGGTGGCAGCCCCGCAACAGCACGTGGTCCTGCCCCAGCAGCAGGTGGCAGCCCCGCAACAGCACGTGGTCCTGCCCCAGCAGCAGGCGGCAGCCCCCCTGCAGCAGGTGGTCCTGCCCCAGCAGCACCATGGTGGCAAAGGCCAGAAGAGATCCAAGGGCGGCGCCAAGGGGGCTCACGCCGAGGCCGGAGGCGCTGGAAAGTCCGCGTAGACGGCGGAGCCCCGACCCGAGGCCGGGAGCGAGCGGCGGCGGCGGCCCCCTCCCTCTGATGCCCGAGCCTTGGTCCTAGCCCCCCCCCCTCCCCGGACCCGTCCCCCGAGCGCGGGGGTCCCCGATCGGCTTCTCCAGACTCCCCAACTCAGCCCCTGACCGGCGGCCGCCCCTCGCCCCGAAGCTTCCCGCTGGCGGCCGCCCGACTCCCCGCGGCCCTCCCGGGGCCCCCCAAAGCATCCCCCGGTTCTAACGTTTCTCCGCAGGTTTAACAATAAAAAGCATTTTGTGGCACTTGGCGGGATTTCCTTTTATTCAAAGGGCCCCCGGGGAGGGGGGAGGGCGCGGCGGCGGCCGGGGGACGGGGAGCCCCATCCTTGGGGACCCAGCCCGGCGAGGGGGGCGGCGGAGGGAGGGGGCAGCGGCCCGGGGCGGGGCCACTTCTTCCACCCTTCCCAACGGAGGGAGGGAGCGAGCGCTGGGAAGGGGCCGCAAACAAGGCCGCGCCGTCGGGGCGTCTCCCTCCGTGCGCACTGAGCTTGTCCCGGGCCCCTCGGCCAAGGGAGAAAGGGTGTGTGGTGATGGGGGGGGGGGGCGCGGGTCCGGGGCTCGGCGGCCTTGCTTCTGGTACCCTGAAGTCCTGCCTTCCCCGATCCCCGCTTCCCCCCCCCCATGGTCCTTGCCTGTCCCCATTGTCTATGCTGCCAGACCAAGTGCTAATAGATCCAAGGTACAGAATAAAAACTCACTTTTTGTTTTTTTAAATTAGCTTTTTAATTAAAGCTTATTATTTACAAAGCCTATGCAGGGGGAATTCTTCAGCACTGACCCAAGGGTCCTCGTGTTCCTTGCACACAATCCTTGCAAATCCTTGTGTTCCAAATTTTGCCCTCCCTCCCCCCACCCCTAGACGGCAGGTAGTCCAGTACCTGTTAAATGTTACAATCTATGCTAAGTCCAATCTATGTATACAGAATTATCCAGTACTTTTGCTGCATAAGAAAAATCGGATCAAGAAGGGAAAAAAAAGAGAAAAAAAGAAGAGGAAAAAAAAAAAAAGAAAACAAACAGTGAAAATGTTGTGTGAAACCAATTTGTGGACATTTGTTTTGATTGAGGACACATACTTGTTACCGAGGGTTTTTTCTTTTAAATTAGGGAGGAAGGAGAGACAAATAGACAATCAATAACTGAAAAGGAAATTAAATGAAAAACTTTAAGAAATTAATTATTTTGAATTTTATTAATTTAATAATGATTTATTTATTAGAATTGATTTATTAAAAATAAAAATATTTATTTCAAAAATTTAATTTTATTAATTTAATTAATAACAACTCAATTTATTATTTATTAAAAATAAAAAAGTATTTATTAAAATTTAATTTTATTAATTGATTGAATAATAAATTAATTTTGAAATTAATGAATTGTGGAGTCAAAAGAAGTCATTGTGACCCTAGATCATTTCCTTAAAGAAAAATCACAAGGGAGCACAATGTAAATGGGATCCCTCAAAGAAGTACTCAAGAAATAATCAGATCACTAAACACCTTCATCAACAAAAGAGACAAATAGAAAGGAGGCAGAATGGTGGAGCGAAGCCCAGTACACCCTAATACTACAGGACTCGGCCTCAAACCCAGTAGGAGGACAGCCAGTGGGCCTGTCTCCCTTTCACTTCAATCCAGATCCCTAGAAGAGAGGTGATCCCAGATTCAAACTCAGAGTGGAAATAGACACCTGGGATAGGAACAGAGCCTCAGGGAGACCACTCTGCTCCCAATCCCAGAGGGAAAAATCTGATATTTAGACCCTGGGTAAGTATCTGGGCTTCAAGGTGGTCCCTCCTATCTTGAAGAATAAATAAAGAAAAAAAGATAAAAAGCTATTATGACTCCAGGGATGACCAAGACAAAAACTAAGAAATAGGAGAATAGCTCTCAATCACCTCACAAGGAAAAGGTTCAAGGAAAACCCAATTTGCCTACCAGACCAATTTTAGAAGCAAATCCAAAATCTCCACTTAAACACCAGATTGGAAGATCTTACAAATTAAGGGAGAAATGAATAAAATTGAAAGTAATAGAATTATTGAATAAATGAACCAAAGAGCTGGTTTTCTTTAAAAAATAAACTAGATGAGCTATTGGTTCACTTGATTTAGAGGAAAAAAAGAAAGAAAGAAGAAAACCAAGTTATCAAAAATGAACATGATGAATGTGCTACCAATAAAAATAAAATTAGATTATTAAAGGTTATTTTGCCCAATGATATTTCAGTAAAATGGACAATCTAGGCAAAAGAGATGAACATTTCCAAAAATACACATTGTCCAGATTAACAGAAGAGGAAATAGAATACTAAAATAACTGCTTCTTAGAAAAATACATGGAACAAGCCATCAATGAGCTCCCTAAGAAAAAAGCTCTGGGCAGTACAGATGAGTTCCCAAGTGAATACCCCAAATATTTAAAGGACAATCGCTTCCAATACTACAAAATTCTTCAGAAAAATAGGTAAGAGTCTTACCCAATTCCTTTTATGACACAAATGGGGTGCTGATATCTAACCCAGGAAGAGCAAAAACAGAGAGAGAAAAGTATCGCCCCATTTCCTAATGAATAGTGATGCGAAAATTTGAAATAAGATCCTATCAAGGATTTCACAGCAATATATTATAAAGGTTATCAAGGATTTTACAGTAGTAGATCACAAAGGTTATCAAGGATTTGCCAACAGTGTATCACAAAGATCATGCCCTCGGACCAAATGGATTGGAGTTTATACCAGGAATGTAGGGCTAGTTTAATGTTAGAAAAACTATCAGCACCATTGAGCACATGACTGAGAAAAAGAGCCAAACAACTCCCAAATCATATGATTATCTCAATTTTTTGGCTTTTTAAAATAAAATACAACACTTTCCTCTTAAACATTTTAGAAAGCACAGGAATAAATTGAGCTTTTCTTAAAATGATAAGCAGTATCTATCTGAAAGCAGCATCAGCAAGCCTTATGTGTCATGGGGAAAAGTTGGAAGCTTTTCCTATAAGATCAGGGTCGAAGCAAGGATGCCCATTATTACTATTACTATTACTGTACTAGAACATGTTAGCTATAACAATAAGAAAAAAGAATCAGAAGGTATTAGAGTAGGCAGTGAGGAAACAAAGCTATTGCTCTTTGCAGACAATATGATAACTTACTTAAAGAGAATCAATTGAAATCATTAAGCAAAATGGCAGGATATAAAATAAGCCCCCCAAACCGTGAGCATTTCTCTATATAGATTTGAGCATCCATTTCTTTTAGAATTGATTGCCATATAATTGGTTAAAATAGCTCCCAATAATTGCTGTGATTTCATCTTCATTAGTGCTGCATTCAACTTCTTCATTTAAGATTCCACTAATCTGGTTTTCTTTAAACAAAATCAAGGGGCAGCTAATTGGGATAATGGATAGCACACCAGCCCTAAAGTCAGGAGGGCCTGAGTTAAAATTTAAACTAATCAATGGTTTATCTATATCATTGGTGGTGGTGTTTTTTTTTTCATAAAACCAGCTTCTAGTTTGATGTATTAATTCAATGTTTAAATCTAGATCTGATCATGTCATTTAGCAGAGATAGAAAGAGAAGTCCAATTGAAAATAGCTTCAGATAACAAAGTACCTGAAAGTTTACCTGTCAAGTTGAACCCAGGAACTTTAGGAATACGATTATAAAACACTTTTCACATAAATAAAGTCAAATCTAAACAATTGGAGAAAGATGAATTGCTTCTTAGTAGACACATAATATAATATAACAACATAATATAATATAGTACAATATAATTATAACATTTATATATATGTATATCTATTATATATTATATATATATATGTTAGATATATAACAATAATAAAGCATTATTTTATAGAGCTAGAAAAAAATAACAAATTTCATCTGGAAGAACAAAAGATCAAGAAAGAATTGATTTTTAAAAATGTGCAAGAAGTGTTACTACTGGGCTTATACCCCAAAGAGACACTAAAGAAGGGAAAGGGACCTGTATGTGCCAGAATGTTTGTGGCAGCCCTTTTTGTAGTGGCCAGAAACTGGAACCTGAGTGGATGCCCATCGATTGGAGAATGGCTGAATAAATTGTGGTATATGAATGTGATGGAATATTATTGTTCTGTAAGAAATGACCAACAGGATGAATACAGAGAGGCCTGGAGAGAGTCACATAAACTGAGGCTGAGGGAAATGAGCAGGACCAGGAGATCATTATACACTTCAGCAACAATACTGTATGAGGATGGATTCTGATGGAAGTGGATTTCTTCGACAAAGAGAAGATCTAATTCAGTTCCAATTGATCAAGGATGGACAGAAGCAGCTACACCCAAAGAAAGAACACTGGGAAATGAATGTAAACTGTTTACATTTTTTTTTTCTTCCCGGATTATTTTTACCTTCTGAATCCAATTCTTCCTGTGCAACAAGAGAACTGTTCGGTTCTGCACACATAGATTGTGTCTAGGATATACTGTGACCTATTCAACATGTATAGGACTGCCTGCCATCTGGGGGAGGGGATGGAGGGAGGGAGGGGAAAAGTCGGAACAGAAGTGAGTGCAAGGGATAATGCTGTACAAAATTACCCTGGCATGGGCTGTCAATAAAAAAGTTATAATTATTTTTTTTTAAAATGTGCAGGAAATGTAGCCTTAGCAGTACCAGATCTCAGGCTGTATTATAAATGAGTGATCATCAAAAGAGTCCGGTTCCAGGTGAGAAATGGACCTGGGATCAGCGGAATAGATTGTGTACATCATACACAGTAAGAAATGACTTTCCTCCTCTGGCTCATTTTACAGATGAGAAACTGAGGCAGGCAGAGTTGCACACAGCAGTCAGCCTCACTCTTTCTTCCAGAGTCCTTCAGCACTAAACGAAAGTCTGGACAACTGACGATGGCCCGGATGCAGTGGCTAATCTTGATTTCTTCGTGTTGTCGGCCCAAGTTCTAATTGCTCTGTCGGCTTCCTTCATGGCTGTTGGAATCAATTGTTCTCATCTGCCCATCGCATTGTGTAAAGTCTTCCCTTTCTTGGGATAAACACCCCACCCCAAGAGCTCACCAAAGGCCCCCCACTGGGGTCAGCCCTTTGCCAAGACAGTATTAGTGGGTTGTGATCATTTTCACGAGTGGGAATGGGTGAAAGTGGACACCCAAAATGAAGGAGCAGCCCTGAAAAGGGCTCAGCCTGGAGGTGTTCTGAACACTGTTCTCAGTATATCTTCTCAGTAAAATCCCTCGGTAAAAGCTAATTGAGACTAAAAGCTTATCAGTGAGCTCCACCTGTTAAATTAATTAGTAATGGGGCTCTGATTTTTAAGTGTGTGTGTTGGGGGGGGGGGTAGGTAGGTGGTTACAATGACTTAAACACTGGGTCTAGAGTCAGGAAGACCTGAGTTTAAATTTCATTTCAGTTACTTTCTAGCTGTGTGATCCTGGGCAAGTCACTTAATCAGATTTGCCTCAGTTTCCTCACCTGTAAAATGAACCGGTGAAGGAAATGGTGGACCCCTCCTTGCCAAGAAAACCCCAAATGGGGTCCTGAAGAGTAAGGCTCCCCCCGGACAACAAAACAGAATCTCGGGGTCAGTTACCCCAATGAGGAGATATCAGCTACAGAAAATCCTACATTTGACTATGGAGACATTCAGATGTAAGAGTGAGGCTTCTTTCAGGTACAGATGAAACAGTCTCCAACTGGGAAGGGGGTTGAGATTTCGAGTAGTTCAATGACATTAGTAAAGACCTTCAGAGTTGAACTTGGCCCTGGTAACAGACAGAATCCTTACCTTTGTCTCTAGCAACATAAAACTTGGAACCTGGGTAGTCTGGCTAAGTGGAGTGGGGGTCTACACTGGGGGAAGCCAGTTTGAACTGGCCAAAGAACAGGGGAGACTTCTTCCATCTGCTGGGAGCCAAGAAACTTCAGAGTTGCCAGTAGAAGGTTGTGGCTTTGGAAGACCCAACCTCCCGGTACTGGTGCATTACCCGAGTCCAGGCTCGAGACGCGAGGTGGGGGTTACACACCCAAGGTGTTCTGCTATCCGAAAAGCTCCAAGATCTACCTAGAGAGGCAGTCAGTGAGTCTGCTCTTGAACCCAGGCCTGAATGACTGAACTTGCCATGAGACTCTCCTCTGGCCAGATTTCAGGAGCACAGGTGAGGGTCTCCCTTTATGTGCCTCCACAGTGACCCCTAATAACCCCATTCTCTTTTGGCCACGCCACTGTCCCTAGTCCTCGATTCCTTCCTTGTTCTATAGTCCTTGATCCTCTCTGACTCAAGTTAAAACAGCTGGATTGAATGCCTTGCCACTAGTGAGTAAAGCTTGCCGACTGACTGATGGACCCGGCGACAAGATGGCCACTGTGTCTGAGGGCACCACGTTAGTTATTGCTGAATGAGAAGCCAGGCGACCATGGGGAAATGCCAGGGGCACGGTGTGTGGCTCAGAAATGGGGAGGGGTCACCATTTAATAAAAAAAAAAAAAGGTAGAGAGATCTCTAGAGGCAAAGCAAAGTTTATTAGATTCTCCTGAGAATTCCCACCTGTGGCGCAGACACCTTCTGGGGCAGGATTAACTTTAATCCCAAATGCAAATACCCCCTCGCACCACTGACCCTCATCCTCATTGGATGAGGGTCTCAGGAACTCCCCAAGAAATTGAACTTGACCAATAAGTACCTAGTTGCCCATATTTGATTCAAATTGGGAGAAAATGATGTCATGGGACTTAAGTATGCCCTTGGATCAATGCTCTAAGTCCTTCAGGCCTACTGAAACCCTGAACTAGATGAAGTCTTACTCAATTTTCACAACTGTCTTGAAAGATCTCGCCTCATCTCGTTCAGCAGCCCTTAGAGACAAAGCAGCTGGATTCAGATCCTGGCCATTCCCCTTATTAGCTGTCAGAGGTGGGGTTCTATTTTACCCAGTGTGAGCCTCAGTTTCTCTCTCTGTTAATAGGGAGGATTGAACTGGCTGATCTCTAGGGACCCAGCCCTAAGGAAAATCCTTCCCACAAGGAAAGAAACCTGGCTTTGCTTTGGGAACCTTTTATTTTTGCATTGACCAGCACGACTTTGGTCAAATGAGTTCAGTGACTATGAGGGTGGTGGGTGATTGAAAAGAATCATGGGACAGAAGACAGATGTGGAAAGCAGAAGGCAATGAAGGAGGCAAGGGCTCACCACTGCTGGGATTTCCAGGGGGCAGATGCTTGGGGCCCCCTAGAATAACTGAAAGCTGAAAAGGGAAAGTGGTTCAAAGGGAAACCTGTTGGCTCTCAAAGTTGGTTGGACTAGTTGGGAGTTAAGCTCTGTGGGCCAGAACATCTGCTGATGACTGAGGGACTTGGAGGCTGGGAAGCCCAAAGTTCCTCCAGGTTAATAATCCTATCAGACTGTGGGCTGGCCCTTTGTCTCTCCAGACCTCTGTTACCCCTCTGTAGAAAAGGAGGAATTGGAATAAATGGTCTCTGAGGGTCTGGACTTGAATTCCCTGAGACCATAAAGCCAGAGGGAAGCGGTCCCAAACACATCCCCGGCTTGCCCCCCCCAGGACTTGAGCCCCCACATTGCTGGAGAACAACATGGGGCTTGTCCACTGTCAGGGGGGCTTCTTGCGGTGGTCCCACAGCCAGGGAGGAGGGGAGTGAGAAGAGATATGATAGTGGTCCTGCTCAGGTCTACGTGTAGGAGCACGGCCAGCTCTGTGGGAGGAGATGGGCCGCTGGAACAATAGGCAGAGAGAGCCCGGCCAAAGATGCCGAGGTGGGCACTCCTGCCCGTTCCCAGGCAGAGCTGGGGGCCGGGGGGCTCCGGTTCCCATGGCCTAGTTTCTCCTTGATACAAAGTGTGGGGCTGCTGAGCCGCCGCCCTCCCACCAACCCTGGGACCTCACTCCCTGCAGATAGCACAGGGACACAGGCTCCGAGAAGTGTTGCAACCGCGGCCCTCCTTGGTGGGCACGGGGCCATGAATTTGTTACTCTGCCTTATCAGGGCTTGGTGTCCCCAAAGAGAAACATGGAGCGGGACCACGGGCAGGGGAGGAAGGCCACGGCCCCTGGCAAGCGTCCGAGGGGCCGGGCTGTTCCTGTATCTCCCTTGGTTTGTCACACAAAGTAGCCTAAGCTTCAAGGCTGGGAAGAATTAGGGCAGTGGGGGGGGGCACCCGAGGAAACCCGTTCCAGGGGACAAGCAAAATATGGACAACTGAGGCTCAGGGGCGGCCCACCTCAATCCCAGTCATGGCTCAGCATGGCTTTGTCAGCAAGTAACTAAAGCAAGTTCTCTGTCCCCCTCCTCCTCCCCGCAGGGGGCAAGGATGAGGAAGTGGGCTCCGGCTCCTGATTTCCCCCCCCCCCTTAGAGGAATCACTTTGTAGATGGGGAAACTGAGGCCCAGAGAGAGGAAGGGTCCATGATGGGGCAGTGGGGAGCTTCAGTGGGGTCCTGAGGGGGCAGTGGGCTGACATCACAGAGGCCCCAGTCTGGGGATGGGAGCTGTTACCAAATAAAGCAAGTCTCCCCCTCCCCTTCCCCGCAGGGGGCAAGGATGAGGCGGTGGGCTCCGGCTCCTAGGAACCCCCCTTATATGTCCCGTTGGAAGGGACACCCTATCACTTTGTAGATGGGGAAACTGAGATCCCTTAGAGAAAGGGACACCCTATCACTTTGTCAGCAAGTAACTAAAGCAAGTTCTCTGTCCCCCTCCTCCTCCCTGCAAGGGGCAAGGATGAGAAAGTGGGCTCCTGTTCCTAGGACCCCCCCTTTAGAGGAATCACTTTGTAGATGGGGAAACTGAGGCCCAGAGAGAGGAAGGGTCCATGATGGGGCAGTGGGGAGCTTCAGTGGGGTCCTGAGGGGGCAGTGGGCTGACATCACAGAGGCCCCAGTCTGGGGATGGGAGCTGTTACCAAATAAAGCAAGTTTCCCCCTCCCCTTCCCCGCAGGGGGCAAGGATGAGGCGGTGGGCTCCGGCTCCTAGGACCCCCCTTATATGTCCCGTTGGAAGGGACACCCTATCACTTTGTAGATGGGGAAACTGAGATCTCTTAGAGAAAGGGATGCCCTATCACTTTGTCAGCAAGTAACTGAAGCAAGTCTCCCCCTCCCTGCAGGGGGCAAGGATGAGAAAGTGGCTCTGGTTCCTGACCCCCCCCCCTTAGAAGAATCACTTTGTAGATGGGGAAAGTGAGACAGAGAGAGGAAGGGCCCATGATGGGGCAGTGGGGAGCTTCAGTGGGGTCCTGAGGGGGCAGTGGGCTGACATCACAGAGGCCCCAGTCTGGGGATGGGAGCTGTTACCAAATAAAGCAAGTTTCCCCCTCCCCTTCCCCGCAGGGGGCAAGGATGAGGCGGTGGGCTCCGGCTCCTAGGAACCCCCCTTATATGTCCCGTTGGAAGGGACACCCTATCACTTTGTAGATGGGGAAACTGAGATCCCTTAGAGAAAGGGACACCCTATCACTTTGTCAGCAAGTAACTGAAGCAAGTCTCCCTCTCCCCCCCTCCCTGCAGAGGGCAAGGATGAGGAAGTGGGCTCTGGCTCCTGATCTCCCCCCACCCCCTTAGAGGAATCACTTTGTAGATGGGGAAACTGAGGCCCAGAGAGAAGGGCCCCTTGCCCAAAGCCCTATACGTCACAGGGGTGTGAGGTGGCCTTTGAACCTAGATGAGAAAACAATGAGCAAAGCCCAGAATGGTGACAGGGCCCAGAACCAGAGACAGGGTCCACAATTGGGGAGCGGCCAGAATGGTGGCGGGGCTGGCCCAGAGCATTGTCTCTAGGGGTCTGACCACGACTAGGCCGAAGGGCCCCAGTGGGAGGCCCCGAGCTTCTGACTGGCCCTGTGGGGCTTTAGACCGGGTGTCTGCTGAAGCCCCATAGCATGCTGGGACTGTGGGATTGTGGGCTACTCCAGCAGGAGGGCTTCGTGGATGTTTCACATCTTAGTGACAATGAGTGGAGCAGCGCCCCCTTGGAGCCCGAGCCCCTCTGGGGGACAGGAGGGGGCAGATTCGGGGCAGGTCTTAGGCCACCAAGGTTGTCCCCGGTCTCGGTCAGTTGGGGCCCCCCTGCCGGCCTCGGGGTGGCCGAGGCTGGACCTGGAGGGGCCCTGTGCACCAAGCCCGGATTGGGGGATTCCTGCCCTTCCCCCAGCCGGCGTTCCTATGTGGCTCTTTCCCTGCAGCCCTCTCCCAGAGGCCCCTGCTCTTCCCAGGTTTTAACATTGAAGCAATATCGGCTTCTTCTCTCCCACCCACAGCTGGTTTCTCCTCTCACCCAAACCTAACTTATTCTGAAAGGTGCTGGGGGGAGGGGAAGGGGGACGAGCAAGGCCAGTGGGTTGGGGGCTCACGGGAACAAGGGTTCTAGGGAAAAGGGGGCGCTGGAAGCTGGGGACAAGCAGCTTTAAGGGGACAATGGGGAGATAGTCCCATCAGGCCCCAGGAGGGGGCCTTGAGCAGGGGTGGCCTAGAAAACTCCCAGAGGTGGGGGAGCGATGAGGTAAGCGGGGCGGGGGCAGGACAGGAGAATGGAAAGGGGGCGGGGTCAAGGGGCAACAATTGTTGCCAGCCCTCTATAAATTGAGCAGCAGCGCCAGCAGTCCCAGTCACTTGCTCTTCCCCACTTGGCAGGCAGTTACCACCTCCTCCTGTGGCAGAGCCTGACCTCTTTACCACCATGAGTGAAGTCACCGAAGGCGAGAAGGCTGCTAGTGTTGAGCAAGGTGATGCCTCCGCTGGCAAGACTCCATCACCTAAGAGGGACTCCTGGGACATCACTGTGCCTGAGCTGACCTGCCAGGAAGGATCCCTGGACGACGAGGACGAACGGGCCCTGGAGCCCTCGCTCTCCCAGGACCTGGACATCAAGGGTGAGGCTGGGGAGCTTGGGCCCTGGGGGGGGGGGGAAGGCCTGTGGGCCCATGTGGGGATGAGGGGGGGGGCTATGGGCCCATGAGGGGTGGATTATGGGCCCTTTGGGGGGGGTGAGGTATGGGAGGGTGAGCCCGGTCTGCCAGGGGAGGCAAGATCTTTTGTTTTCAAGGTTTTGGATCCAGATACAGGCCCCTCAAAACAGTAGAGCTGAGCCCTTCCCTTGTGTTTTTGAGATTCCTGAAAGAGAAGAGTCTGTGAGCCCATTTGATCAAGGAATCTGGGCCAATTTCCCCCTATTTTATGATATCTAGTTGGGTCAGTTAGGCAGTTGGAACCAAGATCTCCAGGTGCCAGAAAACTGAGTTGATTAGAGATGATTGAAAATGGAGTCCTACCCTTCAGGAAAAACAGAAGGAGGCATTTAGGCTCACGGGGGGCCCCTGAAAAAGAGAAGCCAATGCCCCATTTCTTGCCACTCTGGGTGCTAACGAGTGGCTGTGACTCCATTCCTCCTCCTCTTGTTTTTTAAGGAGTGTATTTAATCTCTTGGTTTTCACTGGAAGCCGTTTTTAGAAGTTTCTGGAAGTTCTCCACAAGGCCGTGTGCTAGGCCCTGGATACAATGATGCCAAACAGCATGGCTTGTGAGCTGAGGCCTGAGAGAGCACACGCAGATGGGGCCGTGTGCAGCCTCGGCCTCTCCACAGTCACTAACTCTGTTATTTCCAGCCCACAAACCATTCTCCATCTCTCTCTCTCCCCCCCCACCCTGCCTTGTTTTTTTCTCTCTCTCTCTCTCCCCCTCCATTGCCCATTGTTGTTCTTTTCAGGCATCTTGTCCCGCAAGGCCAAGAGCACTTCCAAGGGCAGACAGAGAAGCTCTACCATGAAGTCCGGAAAAGGGAAAGGTGATGATGCCGCCAAGAAAGAACAGGTGAAGAAAGAGGAGAAAGGAGGGGATCTGCTGACCATCCAGGAGGACAAGGAGAAGGAACGCGATGAGACCGGTAGCACCAAGGCTCAAGAGGCCGCGGAGAGCACCATTCAGCAGAAAGCCGAGGGCGAAGGCGACGGCAGCGAGGACGTCGCCACCGGGAACAACGCTTAGAGGGGCCGGCCTGGAGGAGGAGGACCCTGAAGATCCAGGGAAATAAGACCAGTGGGGAGGCTCTGGGAGGTAACAACAACTGCCCGGGTCAGCCATGTTGCCTGCGACCACAGGGCCCCCTCCCCGAGCAAACCCCGCCAGGTCCTTCCCTTGGGATCGGAGCATGTGCTCCCCAATGTCCTCAATCCCAGCTTCTCCAGGCTCATTAGCTGCCCCCCCCCCTGCCCTTTGCAGTTTCCCACTTCTAGCAAATCTCCCTGAAATAAAATCTTGACCTTGAGGTCTCCTCCCTAAAGCTTTGCACAGCATATCATTAAAAACAGCAGTTGGCATTGCACCTCTTGTTCTCTTGTCTGGTTTTTCCGAAGGGGGCTGGTGGGGAGGAAGGGAGGGGGGCGCTCAGGGGCACTGGCCATCTTGGGGGGAAAAGCAGCCAAGTTCCCTGGGGTCAGCTAAGATGAGGAGCACCAGCCTCAGTGGCTCAGAAGGGCTCCCACTCGGGCACCCGCGTCGCCCTGCCCCAGACCCTCTGGGTACAGCCCTGACCAGGGCAGAAATACGGGGTCTCTGCTTCTAAGAGCCAGGATGGGGGGGCCTTGGCTTGCCCGAAGTACTCACTGCCCCGGAGCCAGGCAGGACCACCGGGGGCCTGCCCCTCTCACCAGGCTCCCCTTGCAGCCCAAGGCTCTGGCTCCCCACTTCTCCCCCTACCCCTGGCTCTCCCCCACAGCCCCAGGCCAGCTCTCTGCCTCCTCCAGACCCACCAACACTTGTCTCGGGCCTTGCTTCTGGGAGTTTCCCCCGCAAAGCCGGGGGAAGGGGAAAGCACTAAGGGCCTGGGATCATGAGGGCAGCAGGGGACTGTGGGAGGTGGAGCAGGACCTGGGCCAGCAGCCCTGAGAAACGGCAAAAGCTCTGGGGCTCCTCCGAGTCTGGGGAGCCCTTGGCAGGGGTGTGGGCAAGTCAAGGCCACAAAGTCTCCCCTGGCACCCGCTTCCTGAAAGCAGACACGGGGGCAGAGGCTCCCAGCTCTAAGGCTACTTGGTGAAGGCAAACACAAATGATACTGTGTGGGGTGAGTGTATGTGTGTGTCTCTGAGTGAGTCTGTGTGAGATTGTGGCCAAAGAATGTGCCTAGGGAATGAAGGCACCTGGGCCAGGAGGTGTCCGTGTGTGTCTAACACAATGTTTGCAGACAATAGAGACAGGAAACAATTAGGAACCCAGTGGGAGGGAGTATATAAGTCCCTGACTTTTAAGAAAAGAATATATGGAATAAATATAGGACCCAGGATGATTCTGTAAGTCTCGCTCTGACTTACCTTTGAGTTTATGTCTGAGTGTGTGAGTTTCTAAATGAATGTGCATAGAGAATGAATATATACAAGGGTTTAAAAAAAAAACCCTTAAAAACCCCCGGGGGGAAAAATTTTAAAAAAAAAATTTATTTAAAAAAGGGGTTTTTTTTTTTTAAAAAATTAATTTTAAAAAGGGGAAAAAAAATTTTTTTTTTTGGGGTTTTTTTAAAAGGGGTTGGGGTTTTTAAAAGGGAAAAAAAAAAAAAAAAAAATTTTTTTTCCCGGAAATTTTTTTTTTTTTTTTGTTAAAAAAATTTTTAAAAAACAAGGGAAAAGGAAAATTTTTTAAAAAAGGGGGCCCAAGGGTTTTTAAAGGGTTGTTAAAAATTTTTAAGTTTAAAAATTTTTGGGCCCGGGGTTTTGGGGAATTTTTAAAAATTTTTTAAAATTTGGGAAAAAAAAAAAAAACCCTTTTTTTGGGTTTTTTAAAGTTTTTTTTGGGGGGAATTTTAAAAAAAAAAAAAGGGGGGGGTTTTTTTTTTTTTTTTTTTTGGGGGTTTTTTTTTTAAAAAAATTTTTAAAAATTTTGTTTTTTAAAAAAAATTTTTTTTTTTTGGGTTTTTTTTTAAAAAAATTTTTTTTTTTTTAAAAAAAAAATTTTTTTCCAAAAATTTTAAAAAGGGGTTTTTAATTTTTTTTTTTTTTCCAAATTGGGAAAATTTTTTGGGGTTTTTTAAAAATTTAAAAAAAAGGGGGAAAATTTGGGAAAATTTTTATTTAAATTAAAAGGGGGGGTTTCCCTTTTTTTTGGGGAAAGGAAATTTAAAATTTTAAAATTGGAAAATTTTAAAAAATTTTTTTTGGGAAATTAAATTTTTTTTTTTGGGTTTAAAAAAAACTTTTTTTTTAATTGAAGGGGAAAGGAAATTTTTTAAAAATTTTTGGGGGAATTTTTTTTTTTAAAAGGAAAAATTTAAAAAGGGGAAATGGGAAATTTTTTTTTTAAAAAACCCGGGGGGGTTTTTTTTTTTTTAAAAAATTTTTTAAATTTTGGGAATTGGGAAAAATTTTTTTTTTTTAAAAATTTTATTTTTTTGGGGTTTAAAAAAATTTTTTTAAAATTTGGGGGGGGAAATTTTAAAAAACCCCAAAATTTTGTCTCGTTTTCTTGGGGTTTCACCAATTGTGTGAGTTTTTAGGTGAATGTGGAAGAGGGTAAATATAGGAAAACTTAGGAAATGGGAATTTTGTTTCTGATTTTCTTGGAGTTTAAAAGCTTGTAGTTTTAGGTGGAATGTGGAAAGAATTGATATAAGAATAACTTGGGACCCAATTGGAATTTTTCTCTTGATTTTCTTTGGAGTTTAAAGCCTAATTGTAGTTTCAAAGGAATTTGGCGGGGAAGGAATATATAAAGATTAATTGGGAGGGAATTTTTTAATTTTTTTGACCTTTTTATTTTAAAAATTTGGATATAAAGAATAACTCTGGAACCCAAAGGGAATTTTGTCTCTTACTTTCTTGGGTTTAAATCTGAGTGTGGAGTTTGTGGGTAATGTGGACAGAGAATGAATATATAGAATAACTATGGGACCCAATGGGAATTTTGTCTCTGATTTTCTTGGAGTTTAAAGCTGAGTGTGTGAGTTTCTAAGTGAATGTGGATAGAGAATGAATATATACAAGAACTATAGGACCCAAGGAGAATTGGTAAGTGTGTATCTGACTTTTTATTAGAGTTTAACTCTGAGTGTGTGAGTTTCTAGGTGAATGTGGACAGAGAATTAATATATAGAATAAATATAGGACCCAATGGGAATTTTTTCTCTTACTTTTCTTGGAGTTTGAGCCTCAGTGTGTGAGTTTCTAAATGAATTTGGATAGAGAATTGATATAAAGAATAACTCTGGGACCCAAAGGGAATTTTGTCTCTTACTTTTCTTGGAGTTTAAGTCTGAGTGTGTGAGTTTGTAGGTGAATGTGGACAGAGAATAAATATATAGAATAACTATGGGACCCAATGGGACTTTTGCCTCTGATTTTCTTGGAGTTTAAAGCTGAGTGTGTGAGTTTGTAGGTGAATGTGGACAGAGAATAAATATATAGAATAACTATGGGACCCAATGGGAATTTTGCCTCTGATTTTCTTGGAGTTTAAACCTGAGTGTGTGAGTTTGTAGGTGAATGTGGACAGAGAATAAATATATAGAATAACTATGGGACCCAATGGGAATTTTGCCTCTGATTTTCTTGGAGTTTAAAGCTGAGTGTGTGAGTTTCTAAGTGAATGTGGATAGAGAATTAATATATAGAATAACTATGGGACCCAATGGGAATTTTGCCTCTGATTTTCTTGGAGTTTAAGCCTGAGTGTGTGAGTTTCTAAGTGAATGTGGATAGAGAATTAATATATAGAATAACTATGGGACCCAATGGGAATTTTGCCTCTGATTTTCTTGGAGTTTAAGCCTCAGTGTGTGAGTTTCTAAGGGAATGTGGATGAGGAATATAAGAATAACTCCTGGGAAATAGAATTTTGTCTCTAATTTTCTTGGAGTTTAAGCCTCGGTGTGGAGGTTTCTAAGTGAATGTGGACCAAACATTAATATATAGTATAACTATGTAAAGTAGTTTTTGCCTTGAATTTTCTTGGAGTTTGGCTTTAGTGTGTAAGGTTTTGTAGGTGAATGTGGACAGAAATAAATATAAGAATAACTATAGGGACCCAATGGGACATTTGCCTCTGATTTTCGGGTTTAAAACTGAGTGTGTGGTTTTAGGGAAATGTGGACAGAGGGTAATATAAGAATAACTCTGGGACCCAATAGAATTTTCCTATTTTCTTGGAGTTTAAAGCTGAGTGTGGGAGTTTCTAAGGGAATGTGGATAAAATTAATATATAAAAAAATAGGACCCAAGGGCAATTGGTAAGGTGTATCTGACTTTTTTTGAGTTTAACTCAGGTGTGTGAGTTTCTAGGTGAATGGGGACAAAAATTTATATAGGAATAACTATGGGACAATAGAATTTTGCCTCTGATTTTCTTGGGTTTAAAGCCTCGGTGTGTGAGTTTCTAAGTAATTGGACAGAAATTAATATTAAATAACTATGGGACCCAATAGAATTTTCTATTTTCTTGGATTTTAAACCTCAGTGTGAGTTTCTAAGTGAATGTGGACAGAGAATTAATATATAGAATAACTATGGGACCCAATGAATTTTGTCTATTTTCTTGGAGTTTGGCCTCCAGTTGGAGTTTCGTGAATTTGGATGGAGAATTAATATAAGAACAATTTGGGTTAAATGGGAATTTTTTCTCTTACTTTTCTTGGAGTTTAAGCCTCAGTGTGTGTTTCTAAGTGAATGTGGACAGAGAATTAATATACAGAATAACTATAGGACACAATGGGAATTTGTTCTTTGACTTTTTTTGGAGTCTAAGTCTAAATGTGTGAGTTTCTAAGTGAATGTGGATAGAGAATGAATACATACAAGAACTATAGGACCCAGGGAGAATTGGTAAGTGTGTATCTGACTTTTTATTTGAGTTTTAAGTCTGAGTGTGTGACTTTCTAAGTGAATGTGGATAGAGAATTAATATATAGAACAATTCTGGGACCCAATGGGAATTTTTTCTCTTACTTTTCTTGGAGTTTAAGCCTCAGTGTGTGTTTCTAAGTGAATGTGGACAGAGAATTAATATATAGAATAACTATGGGACCCAATGGGAATTTTGCCTCTGATTTTCTTGGAGTTTAAGCCTCAGTGTGTGAGTTTCTAAGTGAATTTGGATAGAGAATTAATATATAGAACAATTCTGGGACCCAATGGGAATTTTTTCTCTTACTTTTCTTGGAGTTTAAGCCTCAGTGTGTGTTTCTAAGTGAATGTGGACAGAATTAATATATAGAATAACTATGGGACCCAATGGGAATTTTGCCTCTGATTTTTTGGAGTTTTAAAACTGAATGTGTGAGTTTGTGGGTGAATGGGGTTAATATATAGAATAACTCTGGGACCCAATGGGAATTTTGCCTCTGATTTTCTTGGAGTTTAAAGCTGAGTGTGTGAGTTTCTAAGGGAATGTGGATAGAGAATTAATATATAAAAAATATAGGACCCAAGGACAATTGGTAAGTGTGTATCTGACTTTTTATTAGAGTTTAACTCGGAGTGTGTGAGTTTCTAGGTGAATGTGGACAGAGAATTTTATAGGGAAAAATATAGGACCAATAAATTTTTCTCTTACTTTTCTTGGGGTTTGAGCCTCAGTGTGGAGTTTCTAAATAATTTGGATAAATTGATAAAAGAATAACTCTGGAACCCAAAATTTTGTCTCTTACTTTTCTTGGGTTTAAGTCTGGTGTGTGGTTTTGTAGGTGAATGGGACAGAAATTGATATAAAAGAATAACTCTGGGACCCAATAAATTTTTCTGATTTTCTTGGGTTTTAAGCCTCCGGTGTGTAGGTTTTAAGTGAATGTGGACAGAAATTAATATATGGGCAAATATAGGACCCAATAGAATTTTTCCCAACTTTCTTGGGTTTGAAGGCCTCGGTGTGGTTTCTAAATAATTTGGATGAAATTGATAAAGAATAACTCTGGGACCCAAAGGGAATTTTGTCTCTTACTTTTCTTGGAGTTTAAGTCTGAGTGTGTGAGTTTGTAGGTGAATGTGGACAGAGAATAAATATATAGAATAACTATGGGACCCAATGGGAATTTTGCCTCTGATTTTCTTGGAGTTTAAGCCTCAGTGTGTGAGTTTCTAAGGGAATGTGGATAGAGAATGAATATATAAAAAAAACTATAGGACCCAAGGACAATTGGTAAAATTTTGATCTGACTTTTTATTGAGTTTTAACTCAGGTGTGAGTTTCCAAATTGAATGGGCAGAATTAATATATAAATAAAAATATAGGACCCAATGAATTTTTCTCTTACTTTTTCTTGGGTTTGGAGCCTCAGTGTTGAGTTTCCTAAATGAATTTGGATAGAGAATTGATATAAAGAATAACTCTGGGACCCAAAGGGAATTTTGTCTCTTACTTTTCTTGGAGTTTAAGTCTGAGTGTGTGAGTTTGTAGGTGAATGTGGACAGAGAATAAATATATAGAATAACTATGGGACCCAATGGGACTTTTGCCTCTGATTTTCTTGGAGTTTAAAGCTGAGTGTGTGAGTTTGTAGGTGAATGTGGACAGAGAATAAATATAAGTATAATATTTAATGGGTTTTTCTGATTTTTCTTGGGTTTTAAAACTGGGTGTGTGAGTTTGTGGTGAATGGGGAAATAAATATATAGAATAACTATGGGACCCAATGGGAATTTTGCCTCTGATTTTCTTGGAGTTTAAGCCTCAGTGTGTGAGTTTCTAAGTGAATGTGGACAGAGAATAAATATATAGAATAACTCTGGGACCCAATGGGAATTTTTTCTCTTTCCTTTTCTTGGAGTTTAAGCCTCAGTGTGTGTTTCTAAGTGAATGTGGACAAATTGTTATAGGGAAAACTCTGGGGACCCAATAGAATTTGTCTCTGATTTTCTTGGGTTTAAAGCCTCAGTGTGTGTTTCCTAAGTGGTGTGGACCAGAGAATTGGTTATATAGAATAACTCCTGGGACCCAATGGAATTTTGTCTCTGAATTTTCTTGGGTTTAAGCCTCAGGTTGGGTTTCTAAGTGGTGTGGACAGAGAATTAATATAAGAATAACATAAGACCAAGGGAATTTTTTCTGACTTTTCTTGGGTTTAAGCCTCAGTTATGAGGTTTTTCTAAGTGAACGTGGATGGGGGTTAATTAAAGAATAACTCTGGGACCCAATGGGAATTTTGTCTCTGATTTTCTTGGAGTTTAAGTCAAGTGTGTGAGTTTCTGGTGAATGGGATGGAGAATAAATTATGAATAACTTCCGGGCCCAATGGGAATTTTGTCTCTGGTTTTCTTGGAGTTTAAGTTTAAATGTGTGAGTTTCTAAGTGAATGTGGACAGAGAATTGATATATAGAATAACTATGGGACCCAATGGGACTTTTTGCCTCTAATTTTCTTGGGTTTAAAGCTGGTGTTGGGTTTCTAAGGAATTAGATGAGAATGAATAAAATCTCTGGGACCCAATGGGAATTTTTCTATGAACTTTTCTTGGGTTTAAGTCTAAATTAATTTCTAAAGGGGAATGTGGATAGAGAATGAATATATAAAAAAAACTATAGGACCCAAGGACAATTGTGAAAGTTTATCGACTTTTTTATTAAGAGTTTAACTCAGGGTTGGAGTTTGGGTGAATGGGACAGAATAAATATAAGAATAACTATGGGACCCAATGGGAGATTTTTTTCTCTTACTTTTCTTTGAGTTTAAAGCTGGTGTGTAGTTTCTAAGGAATGTAATGAAATGAATATATAGAATAACTCTGGGACCCAATAGAATTTTGCCTCTGATTTTCTTGGGTTTAAAGCTTAAATTTGGTTGAGTTTTAAGGGAAGTATAGAGAAATGAATATATAGAATAACTCTGGGACCCAATGGTTTGCTCTGATTTTCTTGGGTTTAAAGCCTCCAGTGTGGAGTTTCTAAGTGAATTGGAAGACATTAATTATATGGTATAACTATTGTGACCCAATGGAATTTTCTCTTTACTTTTCTTTGGGTTTAAAGCCTCAGTGTGTGTTTCTAAGTGAATGTGGACAGAGAATTAATATATAGAATAACTCTGGGACCCAATGGGAATTTTGTCTCTGATTTTCTTGGAGTTTAAGCCTCAGTGTGTGAGTTTCTAAGTGAATGTGGACAGAGAATTGATATATAGAATAACTCTGGGACCCAATGGGAATTTTGTCTCTGATTTTCTTGGAGTTTAAAGCTGAGTGTGTGAGTTTCGAACTGAATGTGGAAAGGGAATGAATATGTACAAGAACTATAGGACCCAGGGAGAATTTGTAAGTGTGTATCTGACTTTTTATTAGAGTTTAAGTCTGAGTGTATGACTTTCTAGGTGAATGTGGACAGAGAATTAATATATAGAATAAATATAGGACCCAATGGGAATTTTTTCTCTTACTTTTCTTGGAGTTTAAGCCTCAGTGTGTGAGTTTCTAAGGGAATGTGGATAGAGAATGAATACATACAAGAAGTATAGGACCCAGGGAGAATTGGTAAGTGTGTATCTGACTTTTCATCTGAGTTTAAGTCTGAGTGTGTGAGTTTCTAGGTGAATGTGGATAGGGAATGAATATATAGAATAACTCTGGGACCCAATGGGAATTTTTTCTCTTACTTTTCTTGGAGTTTAAGCCTCGGGTTTGAGTTTCGTGAATTTGGATGGAGAATAATATATGGGAATAACTCTGAAAATTTGAAATTTTTTCTCTTACTTTTCTTAGTGTAAGCCTCAGTGTGTTTTCTAAGTGAATGTGGACAGAGGGTTATTATAGAAAACTATGGGACCCAATGGGACTCTTTGCCTCTAAATTTTCTTGGAGTTTAAGCCTCAGTGTGTGACTTTCTAGGTGAATGTGGACAGAGAATTAATATATAGAATAAATATAGGACCCAATGGAATTTTTCTTTACTTTCTTGGAGTTTAAGCCTCAGTGTGTGAGTTTCTAAGGGAATGTGGATAGAGAATGAATATATAAAAAAAACTATAGGACCCAAGGACAATTGGTAAGTGTGTATCTGACTTTTTATTAGAGTTTAACTCGGAGTGTGTGAGTTTCTAGGTGAATGTGGACAGAGAATTAATATATAGAATAACTATGGGACCCAATGGGAATTTTGTCTCTTACTTTTCTTGGAGTTTAAGCCTGAGTGTGAGTTTGTAGGTGAATGTGGACAGAGAATTAATATATAGAATAACTCTGGGACCCAATGGGAATTTTGTCTCTGATTTTCTTGGAGTTTAAGCCTCAGTGTGTGAGTTTCTAAGGGAATGTGGATAGAGAATGAATATATAAAAAAACTATAGGACCCAAGGACAATTGGTAAGTGTGTATCTGACTTTTTATTAGAGTTTAACTCGGAGTGTGTGAGTTTCTAGGTGAATGTGGACAGAGAATTAATATATAGAATAACTATGGGACCCAATGGGAATTTTTTCTCTTACTTTTCTTGGAGTTTAAGCCTCAGTGTGTGAGTTTCTAAGTGAATGTGGATAGAGAATTAATATATAGAATAACTCTGGGACCCAATGGGAATTTTGTCTGATTTTCTTGGAGTTTAAGCCTCAGTGTGTGAGTTTGTAGGTGAATGTGGACAGAGAATAAATATATAGAATAACTATGGGACCCAATGGGACTTTTGCCTCTGATTTTCTTGGAGTTTAAAGCTGAGTGTGTGAGTTTGTAGGTGAATGTGGACAGAGAATTAATATATAGAATAACTCTGGGACCCAATGGGAATTTTGTCTCTGATTTTCTTGGAGTTTAAGCCTCAGTGTGTGAGTTTCTAAGTGAATGTGGACAGAGAATTAATATATAGAATAACTATGGGACCCAATGGGAATTTTGTCTCTTACTTTTCTTGGAGTTTAAGCCTCAGTGTGTGAGTTTCTAAGTGAATGTGGACAGAGAATTAATATATAGAATAACTATGGGACCCAATGGGAATTTTGCCTCTGATTTTCTTGGAGTTTAAAGCTGAGTGTGTGAGTTTGTAGGTGAATGTGGACAGAGAATTAATATATAGAATAACTATGGGACCCAATGGGAATTTTGCCTCTGATTTTCTTGGAGTTTAAGCCTCAGTGTGTGTTTCTAAGTGAATGTGGACAGAGAATTAATATATAGAACAACTCTGGGACCCAATGGGAATTTTTTCTATGACTTTTCTTGGAGTTTAAGTCTAAATGTGTGAGTTTCTAAGGGAATGTGGATAGAGAATTAATGTATAGAATAACTATAGGACCCAATGGGAATTTTTTCTCTTACTTTTCTTGGAGTTTGAGCCTCAGTGTGTGAGTTTCTAAGTGAATTTGGATAGAGAATTAATATATAGAATAACTCTGGGACCCAATGGGAATTTTGTCTCTGATTTTCTTGGAGTTTAAGCCTCAGTGTGTGTTTCTAAGTGAATGTGGACAGAGAATTGATATATAGAATAACTCTGGGACCCAATGGGAATTTTGCCTCTGATTTTCTTGGAGTTTAAGCCTCAGTGTGTGAGTTTCTAAGTGAATGTGGACAGAGAATTAATATATAGAATAACTATGGGACCCAATGGGAATTTTTTCTCTTACTTTTCTTGGAGTTTAAGCCTCAGTGTGTGAGTTTCTAAGTGAATTTGGATAGAGAATTGATATATAGAATAACTATAGGACCCAATGGGAATTTTTTCTATGACTTTTCTTGAACTTTAAGTCTGAGTGTGTGAGTTTCTAGGCGAATGTGGATGGAGAATAAATATATAGACTAACTATAGGACCCAATGGGAATTTTTTCTATGACTTTTCTTGGAGTTTAAGTCTAAATATGTGAGTTTCTAAGGGAATGTGGATAGAGAATGAATATATAAAACTGGGACAAGGGAATTGGTAAGTGTTATCCTGACTTTTTATTTAGTTTAACTCAGGTGTGTGAGTTTCTAGGTGAATGGGACGAAGGAATTTATATAGAATAACTATGGGACCCAATGGGAATTTTGCCTCTGATTTTCTTGGAGTTTAAGCCTCAGTGTGTGAGTTTCTAAGTGAATGTGGACAGAGAATTAATATATAGAATAACTATGGGACCCAATGGGAATTTTACCTCTGATTTTCTTGGAGTTTAAGCCTCAGTGTGTGAGTTTCTAAGTGAATGTGGACAGAGAATTAATATATAGAATAACTATGGGACCCAATGGGAATTTTGCCTCTGATTTTCTTGGAGTTTAAGCCTCAGTGTGTGAGTTTCTAAGTGAATTTGGATAGAGAATTAATATACAGAATAACTATAGGACACAATGGGAATTTGTTCTTTGACTTTTTTTGGAGTCTAAGTCTAAATGTGTGAGTTTCTAAGTGAATGTGGATAGAGAATGAATATATAGAATAACTATGGGACCCAATGGGAATTTTTTCTCTTACTTTTCTTGGAGTTTGAGCCTCAGTGTGTGAGTTTCTAAGTGAATTTGGATAGAGAATGAATACATACAAGAACTATAGGACCCAGGGAGAATTGGTAAGTTTATCCTGACTTTTTATTTGAGTTTAAGTCTGAGTGTGTGACTTTCTAGGTGAATGTGGATAGAGAATTAATATATAGAACAACTCTGGGACCCAATGGGAATTTTGTCTCTGATTTTCTTGGAGTTTAAGCCTCAGTGTGTGAGTTTCTAAGTGAATGTGGACAGAGAATTAATATATAGAATAAATATAGGACACAATGGGAATTTGTTCTTTGACTTTTTTTGGAGTCTAAGTCTAAATGTGTGAGTTTCTACGTGAATGTGGATAGAGAATGAATACATACAAGAAGTATAGGACCCAGGGAGAATTGGTAAGTGTGTATCTGACTTTTTATTTGAATTTAACTCTGAGTGTGTGAGTTTCTAGGTGAATGTGGATGGAGAATAAATATATAGACTAACTCGGGACCTAATGGGAATTTTGTCTCTGGTTTTCTTGGAGTTTAAGTTTAAATGTGTGAGTTTCTAAGTGAATGTGGACAGAGAATTGATATATAGAATAACTATGGGACCCAATGGGAATTTTGCCTCTGATTTTCTTGGAGTTTAAAGCTGAGTGTGTGAGTTTCTAAGGGAATGTAGATAGAGAATGAATATACAGAATAACTCTGGGACCCAATGGGAATTTTTTCTATGACTTTTCTTGGAGTTTAAGTCTAAATGTGTGAGTTTCTAAGGGAATGTGGATAGAGAATGAATATAAAAAAAAAACTATAGGACCCAAGGACAATTGGTAAGTGTGTATCTGACTTTTTATTAGAGTTTAACTCGGAGTGTGTGAGTTTGTAGGTGAATGTGGACAGAGAATAAATATATAGAATAACTATGGGACCCAATGGGAATTTTTTCTCTTACTTTTCTTGGAGTTTAAAGCTGAGTGTGTGAGTTTCTAAGGGAATGTAGATAGAGAATGAATATATAGAATAACTCTGGGACCCAATGGGAATTTTGTCTCTGATTTTCTTGGAGTTTAAAGCTGAGTGTGTGAGTTTCTAAGGAATGTAGATAGAGAATGAATATATAGAATAACTCTGGGACCCAATGGGAATTTTGCCTCTGATTTTCTTGGAGTTTAAGCCTCAGTGTGTGAGTTTCTAAGTGAATGTGGACAGAGCATTAATATATAGTATAACTATGTGACCCAATGGGAATTTTTTCTCTTACTTTTCTTGGAGTTTAAGCCTCAGTGTGTGTTTCTAAGTGAATGTGGACAGAGAATTAATATATAGAACAACTCTGGGACCCAATGGGAATTTTGTCTCTGATTTTCTTGGAGTTTAAGCCTCAGTGGGGTTTTCCCGGGAATGGGACAGAGAATGAATACAAAAAGTATAAGGACCCAGGGAAATTTTAAGGTGTGTATCTGACTTTTCATCTGAGTTTAAGTCTGGGTGTGAGTTTCTAGGTGAATGGGATGGGAATGAATATATAAGAATAACTCTGGGACCCAATGAAATTTTGTCTCTAATTTTCTTGGAGTTTAAAGCTGGGTGTGTGATTTCAATTGAATGTGGAAAGGGAATTGGAATATTACAAGAACCTTAAGGAAGGGAGAATTTTAAGTGTGTATCTGACTTTTTATTGGGGTTTAAGTCTGGTGTGAGTTTCTAAGTGAATGTGGACAGAGAATTAATATATAGAATAAATATAGGACCCAATGGGAATTTTGTCTCTGACTTTTCTTGGAGTTTAAGCCTCAGTGTGTGAGTTTCTAAGTGAATGTGGACAGAGAATGAATACATACAAGAAGTATAGGACCCAGGGAGAATTGGTAAGTGTGTATCTGACTTTTCATCTGAGTTTAAGTCTGAGTGTGTGAGTTTCTAGGTGAATGTGGATAGGGAATGAATATATAGAATAACTCTGGGACCCAATGGGAATTTTTTCTCTTACTTTTCTTGGAGTTTAAGCCTCAGTGTGTGAGTTTCTAAGTGAATTTGGATGGAGAATGAATATATAGAATAACTCTGAGACCCAATGGGAATTTTTTCTCTTACTTTTCTTGGAGTGTAAGCCTCAGTGTGTGTTTCTAAGTGAATGTGGACAGAGAATTGATATATAGAATAACTATGGGACCCAATGGGACTCTTGCCTCTGATTTTCTTGGAGTTTAAGCCTCAGTGTGTGACTTTCTAGGTGAATGTGGACAGAGAATTAATATATAGAATAAATATAGGACCCAATGGGAATTTTTTCTCTTACTTTTCTTGGAGTTTAAGCCTCAGTGTGTGAGTTTCTAAGGGAATGTGGATAGAGAATGAATATATAAAAAAAACTATAGGACCCAAGGACAATTGGTAAGTGTGTATCTGACTTTTTATTAGAGTTTAACTCGGAGTGTGTGAGTTTCTAGGTGAATGTGGACAGAGAATTAATATATAGAATAAATAGAGGACCCAAAGGGAATTTTGTCTCTTACTTTTCTTGGAGTTTAAGTCTGAGTGTGAGTTTGTAGGTGAATGTGGACAGAGAATTAATATATAGAATAACTCTGGGACCCAATGGGAATTTTGTCTCTGATTTTCTTGGAGTTTAAGCCTCAGTGTGTGAGTTTCTAAGGGAATGTGGATGAAATGAATATATAAAAACTATAGGACCCAAGGACAATTGGTAAATTTGTCTGACTTTTATTAGAGGAACTCGGGTTGTGAGTTTCTAGGTGAATGTGGACAGAGAATTAATATATAGAATACATAGAGGACCCAATGGGAATTTTTTCTCTTACTTTTCTTGGAGTTTGAGCCTCAGTGTGTGAGTTTCTAAATGAATTTGGATAGAGAATTGATATAAAGAATAACTCTGGGACCCAATGGGAATTTTGTCTGATTTTCTTGGAGTTTAAGCCTCAGTGTGTGAGTTTGTAGGTGAATGTGGACAGAGAATAATTATATAGAATAACTATGGGACCCAATGGGACTTTTGCCTCTGATTTTCTTGGAGTTTAAAGCTGAGTGTGTGAGTTTGTAGGTGAATGTGGCCAGAGAATTAATATAAAAAATTCTAAGGACCCAATAGAATTTTGTCTCTGATTTTTGGGTTTTAAACCTCAGTGTGTGAGTTTCTAAGTGAATGTGGACGAAGAATTTATATAGAATAAATATAGGACCCAATGGAATTTTTCTCTTACTGTTCTTTGGGTTTTGAGCCTCAGTGTGTGAGTTTCTAAATAATTTGGATAGGGGTTGATATAAAGAATAACTCTGGGACCCAGGGGAATTTTCCTTACTTTTCTTGGGTTTAAATCTGATGTGTGATTTGTAGGTGAATTGGACAGAGAATTAATATATAGTATAACTATTATTGAAGAATTTTGCCTCTGATTTTCTTGGGTTTAAGCCTCAGGGTGTGTGTGTTTCCTAAGTGAATTGGACAGAAATTTAAAATATAAGAACAACTCTGGGACCCAATGGAATTTTTTCTTGACTTTTCTTGGGTTTAAGTCTAAATGTTAAAGGTTTCTAAAGGGGTTGGATGAAATTAATGTATAGAATATATAGGCCCAATAGGAATTTTTTCTCTTACTTTTCTTGAGTTTGAGCCTCAGTGTGTGGAGGTTTTGTGAATTTGGATAGAAGAATAATATATAGGAAAACCCTGGGGACCCAATGGGAATTTTGTCTCTGATTTTCTTGGGTTTAAGCCTCAGTGTGTGTTTCCCTAAGTGGGTGGACAGAGAATTGATATATAGAATAACCCTGGGACCCAATTAAATTTTCCTCTGATTTTCTTGGTTTAAGCCTCCAATTTGTGGTTTTCTAAATTAATTTGGATAGAAAATTAATATATAGAATAACTATGGGACCCAATGAATTTTGCCTCTGATTTTCTTGGGGTTTAAGCCTCCCAGTGTGGAGTTTCTAAGTAGATGTGGACAGAAATTAATATAGGAAATAACCAAGGACCCAAGAATTTTTTCTCTTACTTTTCTTGGGTTTGAGCCTCAGTGTGAGTTTCTAAGTGAATTTGGATAGAGAATTGATATATAGAATAACTATAGGACCCAATGGGAATTTTTTCTATGACTTTTCTTGAACTTTAAGTCTGAGTGTGTGAGTTTCTAGGCGAATGTGGATGGAGAATAAATATATAGACTAACTATAGGACCCAATGGGAATTTTTTCTATGACTTTTCTTGGAGTTTAAGTCTAAATATGTGAGTTTCTAAGGGAATGTGGATAGAGAATGAATATATAAAAAAACTGTAGGACCCAAGGAGAATTGGTAAGTGTGTATCTGACTTTTTATTTGAGTTTAACTCGGAGTGTGTGAGTTTCCCAGGTGAATTGGGGGGTTAATATAGAATAACTATTGGGACCCAATAGGAATTTTGCCTCTGATTTTCTTGGGTTTAAACCTCATTGTGAGTTTCTAAGTGGTGTGGAGGAAATTAATATATAAGAATAACTATGGGACCAATAGAATTTTATCCTGGATTTTCTTGGAGTTTAAGCCTCAGTGTGTGAGTTTCTAGGTGAATGTGGACAGAGAATAAATATATAGAATAACTATGGGACCCAATGGGAATTTTGCCTCTGATTTTCTTGGAGTTTAAGCCTCAGTGTGTGAGTTTCTAAGTGAATGTGGATAGAGAATTAATATATAGAATAACTCTGGGACCCAATGGGAATTTTTTCTCTGACTTTTCTTGGAGTTTAAGTCTCAGTGTGTGAGTTTCTAAGTGAATGTGGATAGAGAATTAATATATAGAATAACTATGGGACCCAATGGGAATTTTTTCTCTTACTTTTCTTGGAGTTTGAGCCTCAGTGTGTGAGTTTCTAAGTGAATTTGGATAGAGAATGAATACATACAAGAACTATAGGACCCAGGGAGAATTGGTAAGTGTGTATCTGACTTTTTATTTGAGTTTAAGTCTGAGTGTGTGACTTTCTAGGTGAATGTGGATAGAGAATTAATATATAGAACAACTCTGGGACCCAATGGGAATTTTGTCTCTCATTTTCTTGGAGTTTAAGCCTCAGTGTGTGAGTTTCTAAGTGAATGTGGACAGAGAATTAATATATAGAATAAATATAGGACACAATGGGAATTTGTTCTTTGACTTTTTTTGGAGTCTAAGTCTAAATGTGTGGAATTTCTACGTAATTGGATGAAGAATGGGAAACATACAAGAAGTATGGGACCCAGGGAGGAATTGGTGGAGGTGTTCGACTTTTTATTTGAATTTAACTCTGAGTGTGTGAGTTTCTAGGTGAATGTGGACAGAGAATGAATATATAGAATAACTATGGGACCCAATGGGAATTTTATCTCTGGTTTTCTTGGAGTTTAAGCCTCAGTGTGTGAGTTTCTAAGTGAATTTGGACAGAGAATTAATATATAGAATATCTGCAGGACCCAATGGGAATTTTGTCTCGAATTTTCTTGGGGTTTCACTCTGAGTGTGTGAGTTTCTAGGTGAATGTAGATAGAGAATTAATATATAGAACAACTTTGGGACCCAATGGGAATTCTGTTTCTGATTTTCTTGGAGTTTAAGTCTAAATGTGAGAGTTTCTACGTGAATGTGGACAGAGAATTGATATAGACTAACTATAGGACCCATTGGAAATTTTTATCTCTGATTTTCTTGGAGTTTTAAGCCTCCAGTGTGGGTTTTCTAAGTGGTTTGGACAGAGAATTAATTATAGAAAACTATGGGACCCAATGAATTTTGCCTCGTTTTTCTTAAGGGTTAAGGCCTCAGTGTGTGGAGTTTCTAGTGAATGTGGACAGGG
Organism: Sarcophilus harrisii; assembly: GCF_902635505.1. Classification (NCBI taxonomy): domain Eukaryota; kingdom Metazoa; phylum Chordata; class Mammalia; order Dasyuromorphia; family Dasyuridae; genus Sarcophilus; species Sarcophilus harrisii. The sequence continues at coordinate 77,091,159 of NC_045432.1, read as the reverse complement.
TTATAAGAACAACTCTAGGACCCAATGGGAATTTTTTCTCTTACTTTTCTTGGAGTTTGAGCCTCAGTGTGTGAGTTTCTAAGTGAATTTGGATGAAATTTTATACAGAACCTTTATAGGACACAATGAATTTGTTCTTTGACTTTTTTGGAGTCTAAATTTAAATGTGGGTTTCTAAGTGAATGTGGATGAAGAATGAATACATACCAAAGAACCTTGGACCCAGGAGGAATTTGTAATTGTATCTGACTTTTTATTTTGAATTTAACTCTGGGTGTGACTTTCTAGGTGAATGTGGATGAAATTAATATGGGGCCTCCTTACCCAAGAAATAGAATTTTGTCTCTCGTTTTTGGGAGTTTAAGCCTCAGTGTGAGTTTCTAAGTGAATGTGGACAGAGAATTAATATATAGAATAAATATAGGACACAATGGGAATTTGTTCTTTGACTTTTTTTGGAGTCTAAGTCTAAATGTGTGAGTTTCTACGTGAATGTGGATAGAAATGAATACCTTTAAAACTATAGGGACCCAGGAGAATTGGTAGGGTTGTATCGAACTTTTTTTTTGAATTTAACTCTCTGGTGTTTGGGGTTTCTGGGTGAATGTGGACAGAGAATGAATATATAGAATAACTATGGGACCCAATGGGAATTTTATCTTGGTTTTCTTGGAGTTTAAGTCTAAATATGTGAGTTTCTAAGGGAATGTGGACAGAAATTAATTATATAAGAATAACTATGGGACCCAATGGGAATTTTTCTCTTACTTTTCTTGGGTTTGAGCCTCAGTGTTAGTTTTTAAGTGAATGGGAACGAAATTAAGATATAAGAATAACTATTGGGACCCAATGGGAATTTTGCCTCTGATTTTCTTGGAGTTTAAGCCTCAAGTGTGGTTTCCTAAGTGAATTTTGGATGGGAATTAATATATAAGAACAATTCTGGGGAAATTAAATTTTTTCTCACTTTTTGGGTTTAAGCCTCAGTGTGTTTTCTAAGTGAATGTGGACAGAGGAATTAATATGTAAAACTCTGGGACCCAATGAATTTTGTCTCTGATTTTTCTTGGGTTTAATACTTTGAATGTGGAGTTTAAAGTGAATTTGGATAGAGAATGAATATATAGAATAACTATGGGACCCAATGGGAATTTTGCCTCTGATTTTCTTGGAGTTTAAGTCTGAGTGTGTGAGTTTCTAGGTGAATGTGGACAGAGAATTAATATATAGAATAACTCTGGGACCCAATGGGAATTTTGTCTCTTACTTTTCTTGGAGTTTAAGCCTCAGTGTGTGAGTTTCTAAGTGAATTTGGATAGAGAATTAATATACAGAATAACTATAGGACACAATGGGAATTTGTTCTTTGACTTTTTTTGGAGTCTAAGTCTAAATGTGTGAGTTTCTACGTGAATGTGGATAGAGAATGAATACATACAAGAACTATAGGACCCAGGGAGAATTGGTAAGTGTGTATCTGACTTTTTATTTGAATTTAACTCTGAGTGTGTGAGTTTCTAGGTGAATGTGGACAGAGAATGAATATATAGAATAACTATGGGACCCAATGGGAATTTTATCTCTGGTTTTCTTGGAGTTTAAGTCTAAATATGTGAGTTTCTAAGTGAATGTGGACAGAGAATTAATATATAGAATATCTGCAGGACCCAATGGGAATTTTGTCTCTAATTTTCTTGGAGTTTCAGCCTCAGTGTGTGAGTTTCTAAGTGAATGTGGATAGAGAATTAATATATAGAATAACTTTGGGACCCAATGGGAATTCTGTTTCTGATTTTCTTGGAGTTTAAGTCTAAATGTGAGAGTTTCTACGTGAATGTGGACAGAGAATTGATATATAGACTAACTATAGGACCCATTGGGAATTTTATCTCTGATTTTCTTGGAGTTTAAGGCTGAATATGTGAGTTTCTAAGTGAATTTGGCTAGAGAATGAATATATACAAGAACTATAGGACCCAGGGAGAATTTGTAAGTGTGTATCTGACTTTTTATTTGAGTTTAAGTCTGAGTGTGTGAGTTTCTAGGTGAATGTGGACAGAGAATTAATATATAGAATAACTCTGGGACCCAATGGGAATTTTTTCTCTTACTTTTCTTGGAGTTTAAGCCTCAGTGTGTGAGTTTCTAAGTGAATGTGGACAGAGAATTAATATATAGAATAACTCTGGGACCCAATGGGAATTTTTTCTCTTACTTTTCTTGGAGTTTAAGCCTCAGTGTGTGAGTTTCTAGGTGAATGTGGACAGAGAATTAATATATAGAATAACTCTGGGACCCAATGGGAATTTTGTCTCTGATTTTCTTGGAGTTTAAGTCTAAATGTGTGAGTTTCTAAGTGAATGTGGACAGAGAATTAATATATAGAATAACTATGGGACCCAATGGGAATTTTGTCTCTGACTTTTCTTGGAGTTTAATGCTGAATGTGTGAGTTTAAAAGTGAATGTGGATAGAAAATGAATATATAGAATAACTATAGGACCCAATGGGAATTTTGCCTCTGAATTTTTGTTTGGGTTTAAGTCTGAGTGTGTGTCTAAGTGAATGTGGTTTGGAAAAGTATATCGGGAATAAATATATGACTCAGTGTTTATTTGTATTTATGTCTCTGATTATTATTTGTGTTCATGGCTGAGTGTGTGTGTGTATCTAAGTTAATGTGGAAAGGGAATGAATATAAGGAGTAATATAGGACCTAGTGTGAATTTGTAGGTATGTTTCTGACTTTTCATTTTTGTCATGTGCGAGTATATATTTGTTGACATGTGTGTGCACAGGCATTGTTTATGGGGAACAAATATAGGACCAAGTGAGTCTTTAGTTATGTCTCTGATTTTCCTATGACTTTATGTCTCATTGTGTACTTGTGTAAGTGAATGTGGAGAGGTAATTATTATGTGGATTGAATAAAGGATCTAGTGTGGGTATAAATGTTTCTGTCACTTTTTATTTCTGTTTGTGTGTGAGTGTGTGTATGTTGAAGTGAATGTGTACTGGTAACGGTTATGGGGAATAAGTGTAATAGCCTGTGGGAGTGTGTACGTATGTCTCTTCCTTTTTATTTGTGATTATGTGTGAATATACGTGTCTAAATTAATGTTTATAACAAATGGTCATAGGGATGAGATATCGGATCGAATGTGAATGTTTAGGTACATCTGTAATTTTTCTTTAAATTCATTTCTGTGTGTGTGTGTGTCTCAGTGTATGTGGATAGTGAATGGTTTTAGGGAATAAATAGAGGACAAAGTGTGAGTTTGTATGTATGTCTCTGACTTTTTATTTGTGTTTATGTGTGAGTGTGTGTGTGTAAGTGACTGTGCACAGGAAATCGTTTTAGGGAATAAATAGAGGACCCAGTGTGAGTGTTTATTTATATCTTGACTTTTTCTTTTTGCTTATGTGTGAACGTGTGTGTCTACGTGAATGTGTGCAGACAATGGTTGTAGAAAATAGAGGACTCAGTGTGAGTGTGTATTTATTTCTCTGATTTTTTCTTTGAGTTTATGTCTGAGTGCGTGTGTCTAAGTGAATGTGGATAGGAAATGGTTATAAAGAGTAAAAATAGAACCCAGTGTGAGCTTGTAGGTGTATTTGTGCCTTTTTATTTGTGTTTATGTCTGAGATTGTCAATGTGTGTGTCTCTATGGCATGTATATGTATTTATATGCGAGTGTGTGTGTGTAATTGAATGTCTACCAGGAATGTGCATAAGGAGTAATTATACACACCTGTGCATGTGATCTTATGTGTATGTGAATGTACATGTGTGAGTGTGTGCGTGTGTCCGTGTGAATGTGTACAGGCTCCTGGGCGTGTATGTGTGCAATCGAACCTTTCCCTTCCATGGCAGACACATCCTCCAAGTTCTCCTGACCCCATAGTGAGGAGCCCGGTGCCCATGGTTGGGGTTCACTTCGGCCACTTGTGGGCTGTCTCCGGGCTGCTTCAGTCCTGGCACTGTGGCTGACCCGTCTGGGGCTGGGCCTGGGGTACTGGGGAGGGGATCCTGGGGATGGTTGGAGGCAGAAGGAAGGGAGACTGAAAGGGAGGCCTGAGAGGTGGCTGAACAAGTGGGAGAGACGTTTTTGCAGGTATCGGAAAGGGGGCCCTGGAGGGAAGGGGTGCATGTTCTGCTTGGCCCCACAAACAGAGCTGGGAATGTGGGAAGATTGCTCGGTTGGTCCCCCAGGTGTGGACGTTGGGTGGCCCTCTACTGCTAAGTCGCCAGTTGTCAGCAGGGGGTTTCCATGGTACAGAAGCAGAAGGGGTGGACTTTCCCATACGCAGATGACCCAGAGCTGGGAGAGAGAGAGGTCACTTACACTCTGGGGGACAATCCGGCCCCCCAAACATGTCAACAGGCTGAATTGACTAAGATGGACTGCACGTTGTCCAAGGTGGGTTGGGGGACGTAACAAAGCATCCCTTTTTAAATCTGGGTCAGGAGGCACACGATGGGCCAGTGGTTTAGCTGCTCAGTTCTGGGGTTTGTCTTGTTCACAAGCCCAAGAGGAGTCCCCCTCGGGTGATGTGGCAGTCACCAAAGCAATCCCCCTAAGTGAGTTAGAGTCAGAACCCTCCTAAGCCCTGGCTCCCCTGCTGTGCTCAGGTCCCTTCAGGGACATTGGGCTCACATCCAGGGATCCAATTTTGGAAGCACCCACTGGACCATGAGCCACGGGGCTGATGAGGTGAGGAGGTGCCCCATGTGAGGATGCTGTTGAGGGATCCCATTTTCAACATCATGTCCTCCATTATTGTCTGCTGATCTCCAATCTCTACCTCTCTACCAATTGTTTCCCTGTTGCCTACAAATATACCCACATCTCCTTCCTGCAGAAATCTCCGCCCCACTCTTCCTTCCTCTATAGCATCTTCCATGTTTCCCTTTTTTATGGGTTTCACTCCTGGAGAAGGCTGCCTATGGTGAGTCAGTCCAGTAGACATCATTAAAGGCTCCTCACTTCAACTTTTTTTATTTTATTAAAACTTTTTGTTTACAAAACATATTCATGGATAATTTTTCAACATTAACCCTTGCAAAGCCTTCTGTTGCAACTTTTCCTCACCTTCCCACCACTCTTTCCCCAGATAGGACATAATCCAATATATGTTAAACATGTTAAAATATATGTTAAATCCAATATATGTGTACATATTTATACAATTCTCTTGCTGCCCAAGAAAAATCAGATCAAAAAGGAAAAAAATGAGAAAGAAAATAAAATGCAAATAACAAAAAGAATAAAAATGCCCTGGCGTGATCCACACTCAGTTCCCATAGTCCTCTCCCTGGACTCTCTTCATCACAAGACCATTGGAACTGGTCAGAATCATCTCACTGTTGAAGAGGGCCACGTCCATCAGAATTGATCCGAATATAGTATTGTTGTTGAAGTATATAATGACCTCCTGGTCCTGCTCATTTCACTCAGCATCAGTCCCTGTAAGTCTCTCCAGGCCTTTCTGAAATCATCCTGCTGGTCATTTCTTATACAACAAGAATATTCCATCACATTCATACACCCTTATTTTCTACTTTGTCATTCAACTGAATTCACTGCTTCCAAAGTCCTCCAACCAAAGTCTCAGTCTTCTGCCTTCTGGACTTTACTTCAGGCTCTCCCTTTGTCCCTCTCTCTTTTCTCTGTACTCCCTTCTCTCTGGATTTCTATGGCAGTGCTCTCTCCTGCTTCTCCTTTATCCTATCTGATTTCTGTTTCCCAGGATGGTCTGTTGTACCTTCATCTGTGCCCATTAACCACAAGTGATCAATGGTGCTCTCAGTTGGAAAGGAGATGGCAAAATAATTGGTGCTAAGATTTAAATGTCATAAAAGGCTATGCTGGCTGGTCACTCCCCTGGCCTGGAGGGTGACAGGATTTTAGAACTGAAAAAGTAGTTGAAAACTTCCTAAAACAAGACTCCTAACCAGGGGCCATCCGGCCTCCTAAGGCAGCTGACTAGGCTTTGGGAAAAACATCTCTGATTTAGGAAGTTTTGGAGTTCCCAAAGGGAACTCATCATCTTTCTCTAACCAGCCCTCCCCTCTGCCCGATGATTCTATTTTTGCGGAGGTCATTACCCAGGTATCATTCCCGAGGGCTTTTTCTCTCTCACCTTTTCAAATTTTTCACTTATGGGAACCAGAGAGCCCCCTGTGCCTTATGAATCCTTCACTTCATTCCCCTCCACAAATTCTTTTTTCTTGCTGTTTCTTGCAAAACTCCCTCTATCACCAGGCTTGGGGCATTTTTACTGGCTGCCCCCTAGGCCCGAGGTACTCTGCCTTCTCCCCTTTGCCAAGTCTCAATTAGAATCTACTTCTAAATGTAATGGAATATTATTGTTCTATAGGAAATGATCAGCAGGATGATTTCAAAAAGGCCTAGAGAAACTTTTAGGAACTGATGCTGTGTGAAATGAGCAGAACCAGGAGATCCTTGTACACGGCAACACTGAGATTTTATGATGATCAACTCGGATGAACGTGGTCCTTTTCAACAGCAAAGTGATTCAGACCAGTTCCAGTGATCTTGTGATGGAGAGAACCATCTGCACCCAGAGAAAGGCCTGTGGGGACTGAGTGTGGATCACAACATAGTATTTCCACTCTTTTTGTTGTTGTTTGCTAGCTCTTTTTTCTTTCTCATTTTTTCCTTTTTGGTCTAATTTTTCTTATGCAGAATGATAATTGTAGAAAAATGTATAGAAGAATTACACATGTTTAACATATATTGGATCACTTGCTGTCTGGCGGGGGGAAGGAAAAGAAAAAAAATTGGAATACAATGTTTTGCAAGGGTGAATGTTGACAATTATCTATACATAAATATGTACACATATATTGATTTAACATATATTTTAACACATTTAACATGTATTAGACTATCTGCCATCTAGGGGAGGGGGTGAGGGAAGGAGGGGCAAAGTTGGAACAGAAGGTTTTGCAAGGGTCAATGTTGAAAAATTACTCAGGCATATGTTTTGTCCATAAAAAGCTATAATAAAAAAAGAAAATTATCTATACATATGTTTTGAAAATAAATCTTTTAATCAAAAAATCTACTTTTAAGAAAATCATTTCCTGAACCCTTCATCTTCATGGCTTCCCTTGGAGACTATCTGCAATCCTCTTATCTGTCCTGCAAGTATCTTGTATGTACCCAGCTCTTTGCATGTTGCCTCTCCTGCTAGGTTGGAAGGTTCACGAGGGAAAGGCTTTTGCCTTTTTGTATCTTCAGTTCTTAGCACAGAGCCTCATACATACTTTTTGACTTGCCCTGACTCCTTCCTGTCCTGCTCCAGAGCCTCCTAGGCCTTTCCTCCACAAGGCAGCCCTATAAGTTTGGGAATCATCTATTGTATTAAGTAGCCCCTTTGTCTTCTCTGTAACTAGATGGTACTGTGGGGAGAGTGGATAACTAGATGATACTGGAGTTGGAGTCAGGAAGTCTTGAATTCAGATTACGCTTCTAGCTGTGGGACCTTGGGCAAGGCACTTCACCATGTGTGCCTCAGTTTCCTCATCTGTAAAATGAGGATTGTAACAGCACATACATCCCGGGATTGAGACATTTGTAAAAATGTAATAGCTGTGTGGCCCCAGGCAAGCCACTTCACCCTGTGTACCTCAGTTTCCTCATCTGTGAAATAAGCTGAAAAAGGAAACAACACTGTAGGATCTCTGCCACCAAAACCCCAAGAGGGGACGTGAAAACTCAGGTACAAGTGAAACAACTGAACAACACAACAATGACAACAATGATGGTGTCGGGCACATATGGAAGTGCTTTCCCCCTTTTCTTTCCCCCAGTTCCTATGATACATCCTCTTAAATTTCCTCCCCACTCGAGTGCCTCTGCCCAGATCTCTCTCTTCACTCCTCAATCAAACCCTGAGGAACACTAGCTATACTTGGAGGGGGTGGGGAAGAGAGCACAAAAACACTTTTGTCAATATTGTGTCCTGCTAGTTCTACATGGAGCTTGATTCTTAGGAGGAGGTCCATTAGTAGGAATGGAGTGAAGTGGAGAGTACAAATGATATTGTCATGGTAACCGGGGAGAAAAACCAATATTGCCATGGTAACCAGGCATGGTGGAGGGGGGGACATGAAGAGAGAATCATCGAGACCCAGAGTGGTGCCAAAAGCTTTACTTCTTCTGCCACGAGTTGCATGCTCCGTACACAGTGACCTCCTCCCCGTCTCCTTGGGCAATTTCCCATTCTAAGGCCATGATTTCCCAGAAGCCTCTTCCCCCTAACAAAGTCAATGGCACTCTCAGTTGGAAAGGAGATGGCAAAATAATTGATGCTAAGATTCAAATGTCACAAAAGGCCAGTCACTCCCCTGGCCTGAAGGATGACAGGATTTTAGAACTTAAAAGGTAGCTCTTTGCTCCCTAAAACAAGACTCCCAACAAGGGGCCATCCGGCCTCCTAAGGCAGCTGGCTACGCTTTGGGAAAAACATCTCCGGTTTAGGAAGTTTTTCTTCATCTCCGAGAGAAGTCAGATGCCCTTTTCAAGTACGTGGAGATAGTTTTCATGTTCCCACCTAAGTCTTCTTCCCGACATTGACCACTACCTCCCCTCCGACTCTAGTGGAGGAGACGGCCTAGAGTGAGAGCCCAAGAGCTCCAGGAATAGGAGTCCCCTCCTCAAGATCACTGGCCCCACTTCTGGTTCAGCCCCTAGAGCTGTCACGTAGACAATCAGCCTGTGGGAGATGGGACCTGTCAAGGGCCTCCCCGGCTGCTGCAGCCCCTCGACTATCAAGTGAAGAAAGCTCCCCAAAGAGTCAGGAGCCAAGTGACATTGCATTGAAGAGTATATGTTGAGGAGTTACGTATAAGGAGACTGGGAAGGTAAGAGGGGGCAGGTTACAAAGAGCTCTGAGTGCCAAAGAGAATGTTGCAATTGTTCTGGGGGTGATCAGGAGCCATTGAGGACTATTGAGTAGGAGAATGAAGTGCGTGGACCAGAATTTTAGGAAACTGACTTTAGTGAGTGAATGGAGGATGGCCTGGAGTGGGGAGAGCCATGAGGCAGGCCCCCTCCCCAGCAGCTATTGCAACAGTCTCGGGAGGCAGTGAAAAGGGCAAGCAAGGGGAAGGCAGAATCGGGGGAGAGACGAAATTGAGGTGCAATTGAAATTGGATATGGGGCTGAGAGGTGGAGAGGAGCTGAGGGTGACCCTCAGGTTTGGGATTTGGGATTGAGGGGATGGCACTGGGCTAAGGAAGCGATAAAGTGGAGGATTGTGGGGGAAACAGGAGTTGAAGATGTCGACTTGACAGCCAGTGTGACACGTCTGAGGTAGGGGAACTGTGGGACTGGAGGTCAGGACAGATGTTTGGGCTGCAAAGGAAGCTCTGAGAATCATTTATCAGCCATGATATGGATAGATATGGATCTAGTGGTGGGATAGAGCAAGTCCTGGGTGTGGACACTAGGGGGCAGCAGCAGAGACAGCGGCAGCAGCAGCAGCTGAACTGGGACCCGGTCCACCTTGGCCCTGAACCTGAGCCTTGTTCAAGTCAGAAAAAGCCTTTCAGAGGTAAATGGGGGCAGAGGAGGCCCGGAGAGGGGCAGGGGTCCTGAGGACGAACGGGCTCTCCCAAATTGCAGAGTGGAAACCAGGCCCCAAGAGAAGGGGAGACCCCTTTTGGCCTCCTGCAGGGGATGGGGCAGAGCTGAGACTTGGAAAGAGCCATGGAAGCCAGAGATGGAGGGAAGAGTGGGCAACCCTTCCCCTCCTCCCCGGCATCCACACCAAACCTGTTCCCGAGCTTCTCTGCCCCCTCCAGCGTCCCATGGCCCCCCTGCTCCTCCCCCCTTCTCTCCACGGACAAGCCTCTCTGGACAACCTGGTCAGGGAGGAAGTGAAGGCCTTTCGAGTGGACGCCTCCATCCTGAGGCAGTCCTTCCTCACCTCCAACCTGTGAGCTCTGAGATGAACCACAGCCTTCTATACCAAGCCATTTCTCAGGCCCCCCAGCTGCTTGTGCCCTTTCTGGACACCCCATGACCTTGTTGCCCCCCCAGAATGGAGGCTGACGGAGGCCTGGGTGACCCCAGTACTCGCGGGCTTAGAACAGTATGGGGCAGTAAAGGCTCCAGTATTGGTTGATCACATGATCTGCCTCCTAGGCTCAGCAGCACAGGGAAGGCCGGGCACTGAGGGGACCCCGGGTCCCTGCCTGGGGGGGGGGCTCCCTGCCCGGGGTTCTCGGAAGCTTCTGGGCATTGGCCACCTGGGCGTCTCTGCTCCCAGACTCGCAGGTGCTGAGTCGGAGACTGAGCTCCGGGCTCAAGGGTGGGGAGCTCGGCCTGGCTATCGTCAGGGGCCCGGCCCTGCCCTCGGCCCAAGCAGCGCATCCCAGAGCTGCCTTCCTGGGCGAGTCTCCTTTCCCTTCTCTGGGCCTCGGTTTTCCCCTCTGCACCATGGCCGAGTTAGACCAGAGCACTCGCAGGTCCCTTCCTGGGGGACTTTCTGAGCTTGGGGGCCCCTGCCTGCGGCAAATCTGGCCCCGCCGGCACCAGCGTCATGGCCATTGTCCTGCCCTGAGATCCCCTCCCCCAGCCTCGGCAGGAGCTAGAAATTAATTTCCTGGTCTGTGCGATGGAGCCTTTGGTAGCATCCGGCCGGTGCCCGTGCCCAGAGAAGCTTGCCGACTGGCTATCGCCATGGCAACTGGAGCCTAGCTCACCAGCTCTCGCAGCTGGGCACCGGGGAGACTTCCTGCCCTGACGCTAAACTGGTCAGGGCGGCATCTCCCCTGCAGATCTCGGAGGGCTCTGCTGTCACTGGGCTCCCAAGCTCTGCCAGGCCCTCCCCCCACCACTATCCCCTTCCTACCAGGAGCCTGACCCCCCACTGTCCCCTCCTCACCAGGAGGCCGGCCCCCCACTGTCCACTTCCTACCAGGAGGCCGGCCCCCCACTGTCCCCTCCTCACCAGGAGGCCGGCCCCCCACTGTCCACTTCCTACCAGGAGGCCGGCCCCGCACTGTTCTCTTCTCATCAGGAGCCTGGCCCCCTGGAACCCTCCTCACCAGGAGGCCGGCCCCCTGCTCTCACACCCAGACACCTGACATTTGCTGGCCAGGGCTCCATCCCACCCCTGACGGAGCCTGCTTGCCCAGGGGAGGCCCACGCTTTACTGCCAGGCCTTTGGATGCCCAAAGAGTCCCCATCCCCCGTAGGGTCCCCCTTGGCTCATCGTGTGACCCCGCCTAAGTCCCTGCCCTGAGCTTCTCCACCGGGCAAAGGGGGGAATGAGCCTGGACACTCCCCCGGGTCTCTGCCAGTGTCGCCTCCTCTTTCCTTGGAGGCCAGGGCAGGGCCTGGTCCTTAAGACGGGCCCCTCGATGGCCGGACGCCACCGGCCGCCTCGGGTTCGGCGGTTCGAGCGCCGCCTGCCCGGAGTCCCATGACTCTCCCCATCTCCAGTGGCATCCCCCACTCCGAGGCCACCAAGAAGGCCAAGGGGGCTGAGGGCGGCGGCTCTCAGGCCGCCCTGACCAATTTGAACCTGAAGGCCAATAGCAGCAGCAGCAGCAGCAGCAACAACAGGAACTGGGCCTAGGGGGACACGGAGGATCGGTGGGAGGATCAGCTGAGCTGGCTCTAGGACAGTGGAGGGGTGGCGGTGCTCCTTAGCTGGTGGGGTAGGGCTCCCCAGCCCCCCCAGAGCCTTGTCCTAGAGCTAGCCTCGCGAGGTCCTCCCCCAATACCTTCCCGTCCATCTCACTGGTGTCCTCCATCTTTGTCCCTCCCTTGATCCCTCTGATTGCAGAGGCCTGAGCCCCATCAAAGATCTTTGAGGAACTTGCGAAAGATGTCTATTTTTCCTCATTTAACTTGGAAATCTTGTTCTGGTTTAACAAATAAAGGAGCCTTTGAATAGGGCCCCAGAGCTGGGAAATGCTGAGGCTGGGGTGAGGCAATGACACCTTTCCCTTTCCCTGTCCCTGCTGCCATCCCTTCAGGGCTTCCGGCACAGGACTGACCATTCCCGGCCAGAGACGGAGCACACGGTCCGGTCAGATGATGTGCCGGGGATCCCGGGTTTGGAAATGAGCCAATCTAGTTCACAGATTTGGGCAATGACTCCACCATCAGCATTCACTCCCATTCTGTAGTTCCTGCCCCTGTCATTTGTCCTTATGTTGAATTTACAATATTAGGCCGGGACGCTGACCTACTTTGCTTTCTCATTGGATTTCCCAGTCACTACTCATCCTGGCACTATTCTCCAATCATTGTTGGAGCAGTTACGGGGGAAGCTGGACCGTACTGCCAACTTTGTCGTGGTGACTTGCTCCAAATGAGGGTTCTGTAAGGATGAGGGAGACATGGGACAGGCTTTAAAGGCAGCAGGTGAGTGGCCAGTAGACAAGGAGAGATTGAAAATGAGTCCGACAATAGGGATGATAGAGAGGGCAGACCACATGGAGAGGGAATTTCCTTGGCAAGAAGCATCATCTCTTCATCTGAGAGAGGGGTGAAAGAGAGTTGGGATAGATGCGGAGTGATGCAAGATGAGAAGGAGGGGTGAGGAAAGGGAGCTCTTACTGAGTGGCCCCAATTTTTTTTAGGGGAATATGAGAGAAGGTCCTCAGCTAAGAGGGGAGGGACAAAGGAGGATGGAAAGGTTTTAAAAAGTCACTGTGGCAAATGGAATGGTAAATTGATTAGGGAGTCCTTAGGGAGAAATTCGTGTCTCTAAATGCTTTCATCAACAAAAGAGATCAAGACCAAATCGATATTTCACCCATTTCCAAAGAATAATACACCGGTGAGCTCAGAAGTGATCTTCACAAACATCAAACAGTCTTGAGCAAGCGAAATACTAATAACAATAAGCAAAATGATCATCAAACACATTCACTGCCATTGGTGGTCCTGGATAACAGGCATTAAAATTCATCGATGTTGGAGTAAAATATAGGGGTCAGCTCAGGTAAGATTGAAAGATCAATCGATTCTAAAACCAGTTCCCAAAACATCCCAGCTCGGAGGGAAAAACCCCAACAGCAGCATAATATTCATGCCATTAAATATATAATAATTCAACTCAACGTTAGCCATTATTGGGCTTAATTCACCACCTACCTCGAGATGTAAAAAAAGTTAAATTATAAAATATAAATTCATGAAAAGTCAAGATCAGACTTAAACCCCGGGAGTATCGGTAGCACTTGGGCCGGCCACAAAGGCCACTTAGGAATCCATTTGTGGCCGGCCAAAGCCTTACTTTAGGGCAGCCAGATGATGCAGTGACTATAAAACCATGCCTAGAGTGGGGAAAACCTGAGTTTCAATCCAGTTTCAGATACTTCTTAGCTGTGTGATCCTGGGCAAGTCACTTCACCCTGTTTGCCTCAGTTTCCTCATCTGTAAAATGAGCTGGAGAATGAACTGGCCAACCACGCCCAAATAGGGGCATAAAAAATCGGGCACAACTGAAACAATTCAACCATAATAACAACGTCTTAGCAGAGGGTTTTTGCAATAGGAATAAATGAATCTTTCTTTAACCTGGTACCTTTCCAATAAGATCAGGAAGGAAGACCGTTATAGCCATTGGTATTTAACACAGTGCTGGAAATACTACTTATAGCAATAAGATGAGGAAAAATGGAGGTAATAAACGTAGGCAAAGAAGAACCTGAATTGCTTTTTATAGGTGAAATAATAGTCTACCTAGAAAACCTTAAAAGAATCAACTGAGATGAATTAAAGCAATATATGAATACAACTACAAAATGATCTTTTCAGAAATAAAGGCAGACATATAATTGGAAAAATATTAATTGTTCATCGGTCGGACCTGCCGATATAACACAAATGCCAATGTTATAGGATTACTTTACTTATTCAGTGCTAAAACACTGGAACTTACCAAAGAGTTATTTTATAGAGCTAGAAAAATAATAAAGAAATGTATCTGGAGGAACAAAAATATTTTCTTTTCGTATCACCAGAATTTCTTCTATATTCTATGCCTCCAGCAGCTCAAATAATACGGAATAATTTTTAAAAGAAAAAAAAGTAAAAACAGTCAGAAAGGAGATAAATATTTATTAAGTGCCTACTATGTGTCAGGCACTGGGCTTTATAAATATCTTCTTATTTATGATCCTTACCACTATCCCAAGAGGTATCATCTCCATTTTAAAGTGTAGGAAATGAGGCAAATAAAAGTTAAATAACTTGCTCAGGGTCACCCAGAGAGGAAGTGTGTGAAACAGTTTCCAAATTCAAGTCTTCTGGACTCCAAGTCCAGTAAACCATCCTATATGCTGCTTGTTTTGTTGTTTAATCTTTTCAGTCACGTCCAACTCTTCATGACCCTATTTAGAATTTTCTTGGCAGAGGTCCTGGAGTGGCTTGCCATTTCCTTCTCCGGCTTATTTTTACAGACAAAGAAACTGAGGAACACTGGGCACTCGCTTCTGTCTGCATCAGCTCGTGGAGACCTTTCCATGCTTCTCTGTGTTTATCACACTCCTCATTTCTCATAGCACAGATTTATCCCGTCATTCATGGACCACTTTGTTTAGTCCTTCCCCAATCAATGGGCATCTACTCTATTTCCAACTATCTGTTACCATAAAAAGTGCTACAATCGATATTTTGGTGTATATGGAGCGTTCCTTTTTGTCAGTGACCTCCTTGAGGTCATCGCCTAGTAGTGGGATCTCTGGGTAAAGCATAATTTATAATTCCAAATGACTTTGCATAATGGTGGTACCGATTCACAGCTCCACCAATGATGCATTTATTGTGCCTGTTATTCCTCAGTCCTTCCAAATAGATTACTCCTATTTTTTGTCACCTGCCAATTTAGTGGGTGAGAGGTGAAACTCCATCTAAAAAAATTTCATTTCATTTCATTTTTCCCCATTGTTTTGATTTGCATTTTTCTTATAGCGTTTACAAAACTTGGAATTCTTTTGAGAACCATTTGATTTGTATCTTTCGAGCATTTGTCTATCGGGGAATGACTTTTGATTTTGTGTGTGTGTGTGTGTGTGTGTGTGTGTGTGTGTGTGTGTGTTAGCTGTCTATCTATCCCAGATAAATAAACGCAACACTGACCATGTTGGCCCCCATCGTCAGATGCGTTATACCTTCGTCTCTCTGCCAAAAGACTGCGGTCTGGGGTACCTAGGCTTTGCCAGTATTTCCAGGCCTCACAATGACATAAGGGCAACTTGAGGAGGTGTTCACTTGTCACCCGCTCCATTTAACCACTGGACTAGCTTTTAAAAAAGACAATTTACTTAAGTTATAATACAAATATACATCTATTCCGCCGCCTGGGGCATAATTCCCCTGGGTCCCATCTCCTACTCTGGAAAGGGACAGAGACTAGATTCCCAGTTTTGCTCAGTTCCTACAGAGCAGCATTCCAAATCCCAAGTCCAAAGGCCTCTTTGGGTTTGAGTCCCAAGCACCCTGGCTGGCTGCAGCATCCCTCCTGGAATCCTGCTTTCAAGGTAACCATGGCTTAAACTCCTAATCCCATGAGGCTCCTTGCTGTTACCTGGAACTGAAAAGGATAAACAGAACAGAACAGAAACAAACCCCTCGCCGGTTTCTGAAGCCTAAAAAGGTGAGGCAGGGAAAATAAGCCCTTCTTCCCTCAAGGACTCAGTTCAGGAAGCCCACCTTTAACTCTCTCTGGACTTAAGAAAGAGCTAGCAGAAAGAGGGCGAGACTGTCCCAACACGGCCGTTCTAAAGATGCAGTCTGTTGTGGCTACAGTGATGAAATTATCACCACCCAGGTGATAGAGAAAAGCATGTCTTCGGTCTGAGGTAGGATGCCCCCATTTGGGGGATCTGGGTCTGCTCTAAGCCCCATTACATATCCATGTATGTATATGTGTGTGTGTCGGGCATGTGGATGTATGTATACACGTATGTGGGTTGGTTGTTGCTGTACCTTAGATACCGAATTCTTATCTGAAAATGTTGACAGAAAGATTTTTCCCATCTGACCATTTCCTGTCTTATCTTTGAAGCATGAATTTTGTTTCGGTGGAAATTGTTCGATTTTTTGGTGGAAATTGTTCGATTTTTTGGTGGAAATTGTTCGATTTTTTGGTGGAAATTGTTGGATTTTTCGGTGGAAATTGTTGGATTTTTCGGTGGAAATTGTTGCATTTCATGGAATCAAAATGATCCATTTTATCTTATGTCACCGCCTCGATCTCTTGTTTGGTTAAGAATCCCCCCATGTCCCTTGACCCAAGGATCCTACTCCTGGTCATATACTCCAAGGAGACTGTGGATAATAAGAAGGGCCCCCTGCATTTCCAAAGCTATACAGCAGCCCTTTTTGTGGTAGCAGAGAATTAGAAACAGATGCCCACCAGTTGGGGAATAAATCGTGGGACACGAGTGCAATAGATTATCGCTGGGCTAGAAGCAACAGTGAATATGACAGATTCGGAGAGCGGGGCGAGATTTCCACGCTCCCGTGCAGAGTAAGTAGAGACGAGCCGGTGAGCTACACCATGAATCCAATCATGTAAATAGAAACGTACACAGGAAATAATCATGGCAGAATGATGGAAAATGAGTGTTGTAGAAGGGCAAGGAACGAGCACGGCCCCGAAGAGAGAGGAGCAGCCACTCTCTCCCGTTCTTTTGCAGAAGCAGGAGGTCCACGGCTATGGAGCATTGCAAATATTCTCTAATATAGGATTCATTTGGGGGATTTCAACAAATCTTTTCCCTCTTTTTTCCCTTTAAAATATATGTTCTTTGGGAGAGATACTGAGAGAAATGCAGTGAGATAAACCCAAAGGATATCAACCACAATTTATTTTTAAAAACCAAGTGACAAAGAGTGAACAATTTATGCTCTCGTCACTCTCCAGCCTGTACCATGGACTCTCATCTCAGACTTTGCCTACTATGAGAGAGACTTTGGATGGCGTGTGCCCATGGGAGGCTGGCCCCTTCGGTCCCTGCATTGGTTGAAATTCTAGAGATTGTTGAGAACGGATCTTCTGGGCAGGATGATTTTTTTTTTTTTTTTTGCTGAAGCAATTGGGGTTAAGTGACTCACCCAGGGTCACACAGGCTATTTTTATAACTAAGGGTTTTTCTCACTCCCTGCTGAAGAGCTCATTCACTCTCTGGTATCTTTGGTATGTTGTAATCTGGACAGCTCCACCAGTCGTGTTTGGATTATGGGTTTATCCGCTGTTCTCTCTTTGTGATGGTATTGTGTGTGACTAGCAATTTGTGGGAAGGTAATAAGGTGGTGAGCGGAACCTAAGGGCTTATTCTCTTCCTTAAGAATGATCAGGGAAGTAGCCACCAACATTGGAGGCTGGGGAGATGGAGAGCCTGCCCGCCTGATCCCTCAGGGCTGCTCCTGGAGCCTGCCTACCCCTCTCCCAACTAGTAAACTGATGCTATCAGCAAGAGGCCTCGGGCCCCCTCCCTGTAGGGACACTCCCACTTTCGGATCATATCTATCTAAGTCACCCGTGAGCCATTTAGACAACACATGTAGGTATCGACATTCCACGGTCACTTGCATCGCGGCCATTCCCACACGCGCCGCATGGATACATCCTTGGTGGCTGTTCCCACATGTGTTCCATGGCAGTGGGGCCTACATGTTCATTACTGTTCTTTCCACAGCATCTACTGTAAGGCCTGGTATACAGCAAGCACTTAATAAATGCTCATTTTGATGAATTGGCTGATCAAGTCCGGCCTTGGCCTGTAAGAAATTGACACCCTAAACCTAAGGGCTAGCTCTGGCTCTCCCCGAAATCCTGCCCCCGGTCCGGCTGTAAAGATGGAATGACTGGCGAATCGTCCCCTTCTGGCCGTTTTGTGGTTTCTTTAAGACCAAGCGTAAGGCCTGCTTGTGCAGGAGGGCCAACCTGTGCTCAAGCACCCATGAGGCAGCATACCTGCATCTCTTCCTAAGCCGGAGTGAGTCTCTAAGGGGTTAAAAGAGGAGGCTCGAACAAACTTTGCTTCTCCCCCCCCCCCCCCCCCCCGCCTCCCTCCCTCCTTGGTGCTAAGGCTGAGAAGGCACAACAGAGCCGGGCGCTCCCTCTCCTGTACTTCTCGGCTGCCTCCTGAGAGACCAGAGGTTTCACTCATTCGAACTCCTCGCTTCCACGTTCTAGGCAGTGAGTCAGCATCAGGCTGTTGCTCCTGGTCTCAGAGCTGGCCGGAGTTCACTTTTGGAGATGGCACCCCAGAGGCCCCAGGGGCACAGGGCCACAGGAGGAGGCTGGGAGAAGGTGGCCCTCTGAGGGGGGCCCTGGCAAAAGAAGCTGAGGGGGAAAGGGAAGAAGGGAGACAGTGGTCTCCCCAGTGGAGCAAGTCTTCCATCCTCATTTCTCCAGGTTCTAGGAGATGTCCCTGGACAGGCCGGCTGCCCATGCCAGCTCCAGAAGGGAGGCCGTTCATCCCATTGGCAGGCAAGGTAAGACGCGGTGAAATGTGATCCCCCCGGCCCCCACAGGGGGCACAGGAGGCAGCTGCTGCAGAGGAGGAGCCGCCGTTCTCTCTCCTTTTGGCAGGTGCAGCAAAGGGGCACCACGAGCCCCTGAAGGACCCGGGAGCAGACAGCCCCTGTCGGAGCGAGCATGTTAATTAAGTCACAATTGGAGTAAGGCAGGCTACAGAAATAGCCTGGTGTTTTTCCCCAGGCTGATGCTGAAATCTATCCCACAGCGGCCCCTTCCTCACTCAGCTTAATGCTCAGCTTCCAAAGGGACTCTGATCCCCAGAACCCCGAGCCACCTGCCGGGTTCCCGTTTCTCAGGCTTCTCTGTTCCTTAGCTATTTGGAAGGTTTGGGCTCCAAAGGCCCGGCACATGTGGGTGCCCAGCAGCAAAGGTTCACCCCCACGCCCATGTATGTGACCCCTGACTTGTCTGCAGAACTTTTAGAGGATCAGGCAAAGGAAGAGCTGCCCCTTCTACCACCTCCACCCATTCGCCAAAGCTCCTCCATCCCATGAGCCCATTAAACTCCACCACTAGTCGGGAAAAACGCTGGGATCCCTTCCCGTTCTTCTGACAGAGGACAGGCTAGACTGAGGAGAGCCAGCAGCCGATCCAGAGGTATTAGTCCCCCCCAGCTTCCATTTACCAGGCCATCTCCCCAGGTTACACAAGAACTTAGTGAATCCAACTGCCCCCTTGCCTTTCTCCCAAACCCTACATCTACCATGTCAGTTAGAAATCAAAGGTGCAGCCATGGTGTGTGCACACATGTGTACGTGTTTTGCTTTGCCTCCTGCGGTGCCTTTTAACCAGCCTCCCCCAAAAGAATTTTGGACAATAAGATGCCAGAAGGACTCGGACACGGCACCCGGGGCTCAAATGTGCTCAGTCCTTGGGAGTATTCTTAAGTTCCCACCCCAATATTTTAACCAACGGCTCAAAATCAACTGGCATCTCCTATCCCATCTCAGCCCCAGCTCCATTCACACACATTTGGGGAGCCTTCTAGCCATTTTCCTTCATAGTTGTGATTGATTTTATTTATGAACTTTCCCAAAGCCCGATCCAGTGCCAAGTGCTTAATAAATAGGAAAAAACAGGAAAAGCAGCAGGTCCACGTCTTTCCACAGTAGGGATGATACTTTTTGGAATAGAGAAGGAGGCCACCGGTTTTGGTCAGAGGAGTTGGGTTCAAATCCTACCCCATCTCATAGAATTTGTGTGATCTTGGGTGGGTCACTTAACTTTTGGCTTCTGTTTCCTCTTGGGTCAAATGAGGGGTTTGGACTAGATGGCTTCAGAGTTCTCTAGCAGATCCATCAGCCTGTCTTGAACTGTTTCTGCTAGCAGAGTCTGGGGAGTAGATGCAGAATGTGGGAGGGGACCACTAATATCGTTCTCTAGTTAGCCAACAGAACCTTGGCCACCTTCCCGTTTTGGAGGTCCTTATTCGGTACTTTCTATATTCTATATTCCATACTTTTCAAGAGTACCTGATTGACAAGTGAGGCAGGTAGTCAGTCAACCAATGGCCGTTTTCATGTATGGGTCAACCAACGGCTGTTTTTATTGTGGATCAACCAATGGCTGTTTTTATGTATCAGTCAACAAAACAGCTGTTTTGATGTATTGATCAACCAATGGCTGTTTTCATTGCAGGTCAACCAATGGCTGTTTTCATATATCAATCAACAAAACAGCTGTTTTCATGTATCGGTCAAACAATGGTTGTTTTCATGTACAATGTGAACCATGAGTCTAATGTCGGAAATGAGACATTTGTGGGGTGATGCTGACTTTGAACTAGAGGGCTGTCATTAAGACTAGTGTCTTCCACAAGTAAGTGGGACCGATTCCTGGCAAGGGCCTGGCTCAGAGGAATAGAATGAATAGTTGTTGTGGCTGAGCTGTTATGGAAACCAGGACTCGGGCTTGGTTCCCTCAGAAGACAGAGGAAGCTTCATTCAAATGGAATTAGCTTTTTGAATACCTGAGACTTCACTACTAATGGAACTTGAGGCTCCCCACGTCTTCCTTCAAGAGCGCAAATTCAAGGGTGATGTCTCTGACAAAAAGGGTTTCTGCTTAACCCTCCCATTGCGATTCTTTCCATTTCAAGCTTTTGATACTAGGGGAAGAAATCGGAGGGGCTCTTGGTTGAGCTTTTCCAAGCCCTAGTAATCCGGAGCTAAGGAAAGAATATTCTTTGAGGTCATTGCATTATATAGTCGTAAGCGATTTCATTCAACGAATACCCACGAAACATCTGCCGCGTACAAACCCTTGGGCTGAGTGATGGGGGAAATGCAAAGGAGATGATATGATCTTTGCCCTCAGAGGGATTATAGTCCCTTGGGATATGACATATACCCAATGACTAATAGTCAGCAAACTAGGAGAGGTGATGTAGGAGAGATGCCGTTCACAAACCCATCTGACCGAGGTGATCGGGAAAGACTGAGTGAAGGGGATGGCGCGGGAACAGGCCCTGGAAACTCGGGAGGATTTTAAGAGAGATGGGTGTGGAAAAGGCACTTCAGGCAGGGGAATAGTGTGAGCAAAGGCACAGGGGTGGGAAACACAAAGACAGGGCTACTTAAAGAACCCAGACTAGGCCGGTGTGACTCCAGTATGAGATAGGTGAAAGAGACTTGAAGAATCTCTCAAGCTGGGATGGGAGGGTACAGCTAGATCAGGGAAAGCTTTGAATGTCAAGATAGATTTGTTTTTCTTGACTATACATGTTGGTAACAAGGTTTCTTGTTCTTTTCCAATGCGGGGGGGGGGTGGAGAAGGGAAGGTGAGAAAGAGAAAAGGCAACTTTTTGTCAATTAAAAAAATGAAAAAAAAAGCCTCAAATGCTGAGATAAAAAGTTTATACTTTATCTTTGTGGTCAATGGTTCCTATTTTATGAGTAGCAGATTCCTGGGAAAGGTGAGACTGGAAGCCCCTATTTACAAGCTTTAGAAACCTAGACATTTGGTCCTGCTGTTCACTTTATTCCTGCCTTATCCTACAAGGGAGAACAGTCAGGTGGCACAATGGAGAAAGTGCTGGGCCTGGAAGCAGGAAGAGATGAGTTCAAATCCTAGTTGCGTGACCTTGGGTGAATCAATTGCCTTCTGCCTCAGTTTCCTCAAATGTAAAACAGGGCTAATAAAAGCACCTATCTCCAAAAGTTGTCCAGAGAGTTGAATGAGAAAACATTTTCATTTGTTTTGGCTTAGCGCATGGTGGGTGCTTAATGAATGCTAGTTTCCTTCAAAGAAGCATTTCTTAAGGACCTACTGTGTTCTAGGCTTCATGCTAGGTCCTGGAAATACAAAGACAAAAAGAAAAAGGCTTCTACCCTTAAGAAACTTTCGTTTCTATCGCAGAAACAGCCCATAGATACATGTGTGTGTTAAATCTATGGAACATATACAACACCTATCATCCATATGTAGGGTTAGGGTTAGGGTTAGGGTTAGAGATCCACAGAAGTTGTGGAGGAAGAAAGGCTTCCTATATGGCTGAGGTTCTGAACCTCAGGGATACTTCATGGATCAATTTTAGGGAGTCCATGAAATTAGCTACTTCTTTATTTAACAACCGGTTTCCTTTGTGCTGTTGGGTATTGGATTTCAGCCATTTAAAAGCCCAGTCCTTTCCCTTGGCCTCCAAAGAGTTTCAGGATATTAAAAAAGGGGGGAATCATCGACTGGAAGAAAGGGGGTTTTCGAACTGAGTCTTCAAGGAATGGAGAACAGCCGGCCAGGGGAACAACTCAGAGCGTCCAGGTAGAATACCCTATTGAGGGATGAGAAAACTGGATGGTTGGATTAGGCCGGAGCAAGGAGAATCTTTTGTAATATATATTATATGCTAGAAAATGATATATAATAAGTCTCCGTCCAAATTGTCTGGTGCTTTATAAGCCCCCAAGAGAGGTTTACGTCTTATTCTAGAGACAATAGGGAGTCAACGAATTTATAGAGTAGGGGAGGGACGTGGTTAGATTTGCCCTAATCGCTGGGAGAAGGGAGTGTTTTTGTGGGTCTGGGGAGGGTGGATCTGTGGTAAGAGAAGGCCCCCTCAAAGCCAGTTCAGTTTGTCAATTCATCCAAAGTCCAAATAAGCCTGGAAAGTGTAAACTAATGAAAATCACTTAGGGGGATGGATGGCAAAAGAGACACCTTTCTTTTTTCCCATAGTGCATTTGAGTGACATTGTACCGAGTACTTGACAGTGCTGAAAGAGGCGGAAGGGCAGGTGGGAAGCTCAGCCTCAGGATCCTTGGTCTGGGGGTCAGGGACTTGGAGCCCGAGCGCCCCCAGCTCAGCAACAGGTCTCCATGGAATGGTGAGGAGGGCCAGGAGCCCACATGAATCTCATCCTCAGATGCTCAGGTTGGCCCCTTGTCCCTCCCCCATCCTCCTCCCCAGCTCTCGGCCTGACAGATGGACTTGCTGAGTCATGATTAGCGGCTCATTTGGGGAATGACAATCGATGATGTATCAAGGTCAAGTTTCACTTCCAGGAACCAATAATAAAGGTCCTGCTGGGATTACTGTGATGAGGATTAGAGTTGTGCTGTGTGTAGACACACAGAAACCAGGAAGCTTTGGCTAACGAAGGGACCCCGAAGCTAGCTTTGCCCTCTTTCCCCACAGAAAACCTGTCCATTTCTTTGGAAAACCTGTCTGTTTATTTGCTTGGGTACAAGGCTCTTGCTCCTGCTGGCCTGGGGGTCCCAAACCAGCTGGTGGCCTCTGGACGTTGAGATCCAGTAGAAGGCTTGATACCATCAAAGGTGGGACGGTCCCCAGAGCCCCCTTGGCTTGTTGACAGAGGCACAGTCTAACTCCAGTATTGGACTTCACTTGACTCAGCTTGACAAGCAATTGTTAAAATCCTAGTGTTATTTGCTGAGTGCTGGGGGCCCAGAGAGACAATGAAAAACAATTCCTGCCTTCAAAGAGCTGCCATTCCCCTGGGAGGTCATAGCAATATGCTCCCACAGAAGCAAATGCAAGATTATCTGAAGATATAAGGGATGCTAATTGTGGAAAGGCTGCCATGACTAGCTGGTGACTGCAGGGCCTTGAAGTGAGCCAGGGATCGGGAGGGAGAGGGCGTTTCAGGCAAGGAGCCCGGCCTGGGCAAAGGCCCGAGAGCCTGCCTTTCTGTCTGTTCTTGTCAACCTTAGCATGGAGATTGATCCTGGTGATTTATCAGTGATTTCCTTCTGCAGTGTGGCTTGCCATAATAGCTTCATCTCAAATCATCCCAGCTCTCAGAGTTCTAGGAAGCTCTCTAAGTTTCCGAGTTCCCTATATCCATGGAATTGGGGATCCCGGTCCTAGCCCTTTCCTGCTCATTGGGAGAGGACGTGAATAGTGTGTGTAGAACGCCACGTCATAACAGGAGAAAAAGGAGCGAACGATGCGCACTGCTCTTGGTTGGGGAGATCTATAGAACACGGTCCCTCTTTGCCTTAGATCCAGGCATGGGACTTGTCTGGGGCCTTTAGTCAGTCCTTTGTCCCATACACAAACAGACAGCTGTGGGGAATCCAGGAGACTTATGTCCATGAGAGGTCAAGGCCACGTGCTAGTGGAGAAATCTGCATTGGGATGTAGGGTTTGGCCAGTTTTCTCCTTGAAGAAGGAAGCGATAACATACAGAATTTAGAGCTTCCTTGGAAACGAGCCCACTTTCAATGTTATTTTAGGCTTGGAGGCCTTCTCGGTGGTAATCATCTGCTTATTAAAGACACTTTCTGGGTTTGGGGACCCTGTTAAAGGGTAGCCCGATGTTATGAGCCTGGAAAAAGCGTGGCTTTCAGACCCTTACATCCATCCTCCCCCTGTTTCCCTGAAAGCCCCTAAGGCCCCCAAACCGCCCCTCACATGACAGCAAGATACATCTTCCTTAAGTCCCATCTGTCTTGTCAAGGGGCCACTGAGCCACAGATGTCAGATACGATCTTCTCTCCTTTCTCAGACTCTGAAGCCGCTGCCTCCTTGATCCACAACTGCTCTTATCAACTTATTATCAAGGCCTTCTGTACAGCATGACTAATGGCTAATTGAGTCAGCAGGGCTAATGGCTAATTGAGTTAGCGGTTGCTGTTTGGTGATTTGAGTTGCTTGCTAACTTAAAAGCACAAGTTTAAGAAAAACAAATGTTCAAAATCCTAAGACCTTCAAATATTTCTAAAGTGGTCTTAACTATAGCAAACTACTCCCCCCCCAGCCCCAAGATCTCTTTGTCTCTCTCTGTATTTGTTTAAACATTTGCTTCTCTAATTGTGTGTTTGTTCACAGGATGGCAAAGCTTTAGATGCCCCTAAAGGTCCGGGTCTCCTGAGCATAGTGGAACCAGCTTCTTCCCGACCATTCACCACTTCGCGCGCTTCCGTTCCACTTGAAGACAGAGGGGAGAAGAGAGTGTTGGTGAGAAGTGTGTCCCACGGACATCCAGGGCCCCCATCGTGGCGCCATGCCAGGGGAGGCTTGAGAGAGGAAGTCACATTGGAGGCTATAGATATTCTAAACCAGGCCCCCCACCAAACCTGCAGAGATTTTCCTTTTTTGAGGAAGCTCTTATTGTCATCCAGATCACAGTCTTGGAGAATCCTTGTTGCTCAGAGCCAAAAGGGATCTCCAGGTCCAATATTCCAACTCGTAACTGAAACAAAGACAGGATCAGCCAGCCCGGGACTTCGTAAACTCTTGGCCCTTGTGACCCCTTTTTGTCCGAGGAATTTTTACGTGACGTGGGTATAGAGGTTTATATAAAATAGGTATATGAGTCAGATTTACTGAAAAGAAATAATAATTCTGTGATCTTATTCTGTTCTGTGACTCCATACGGGGTTGAGACCCCCAGTTGAAGAAGCTTTGATGTAGACCGAACTATACCATAGGCCAAATCGCATCCCCACTCCTGTCCTGAGATAGAGTAAAAGTCTGCTATACTGTAACTAGGTTCACCTTCAAGTGGGGCCTTAGGCCTACCCCTGCCCCCTCCCCCAGCTTCAGTGTT
Source organism: Sarcophilus harrisii (assembly GCF_902635505.1). NCBI lineage: Eukaryota > Metazoa > Chordata > Mammalia > Dasyuromorphia > Dasyuridae > Sarcophilus > Sarcophilus harrisii. The sequence continues at coordinate 77,065,604 of NC_045432.1, read as the reverse complement.
ATAAAGGGTACCCACTCTATTTATTTTGAGCGATCAAGAATGAAAGTGGCGGAAAATGGGGATAACAAGTTATTGTCTTAGGGGTCCCTGGGTGCTACATCGGGGATTATAACCTAGTGAGAGCCGCATAAAGCCATCTTGGGGACTACACTCTGAAGGGGACCCCAGTATGATGCAGAGTCCGTTAAACTGGCCCGTGAACGTGGAGACCAAGCGAGGAGGCTGCAGAATATTGAGAGGGAACTAGCACAAGAGAATAAGGCATTAAGTCTAGTCTTGAGTGATGACTGAGGTCTATTTTCGTCACCATGGAAACCTCACCGGCAGGGCCCACTTTCCCACACCCGCAACAGAGGTCGACACCACAGCCGATAAGTACTCCAATCTGTATATGTATGTCGGCTTGTTCCTGAGTCTCCTGGCTATTTTGCTCATCTTGCTCTTTACTATGCTCCTGCGTCTTAAGCACGTCATCTCGCCCATCACCACCGAGAACAACGGCAGCGGCAGCCCCCAGTTCACAGATGTCGAGATGCACAGCCGCATCCCCACCCCTTAAGGTCTGGGCGAGCATCAGTGGGCCGGAGCTCTGTGAACGGGGGCCACGGGTCCTCGCTGTGCTCCCGGCAGGGACGGTGTGCAGACCTTCTCCTGAGCGTGAGCAGAAGCCCAGGTTCCTCTTGGGTCTTATTTGTGCGGCGGGACTCTGTGAGACATCAGAGAGGTCTCTCGTTTTCTGAGGCCTGTTCTTTGCCAAGAAGCCTGGACGAGGCAGCTGGCGGAGAGGCCAGGTTTCCATAGTGACACGAGAGCCCCTGAGCCCTGCAGAAACCCCCATTCTATTGTTGAGAAAGACATTGGATCCTTGAAAGGACCAGGAAGAACACAAGGTGGCTTGCCTACACAATGGCTGCTTATTTAAGGAAGAAAAGGCCCTTTGGGTTTGAAGCGTTCACTTTTCATACCTAAATCCTAAAGCCACGTTTGTGTGGCCCCAGCCTTCTCCACAGGGAACAGCACTTGAATCCCATTGGGCCATCTATCTGTCTCGGAGGGAAAGCAGATCCTCAGGACCACTTTTCTACTTAAGGGGGCAAGCTGACAGCAGGGCGTTTCTGGGAAATCGGCTCAGCTGCAGAGAAACATGTGCCTTCTGTACCTCTTGTACTACTATTGCTGGACCTTGAAAACCCCCGAAAAGGAAAGCTGCTTCATCACAAACCGTTGGCAAGAGGAGATCTTAACCTCCCGGGGAAAAATCAAGTTAAGATGCTATCACCAGGGCAATGAAGCTTACATCATACAAAAGGCGTCTCTTCCTTTCTCTCCCTCTCCGTCCCGCTCCAGGATGGAGCTCCTGGGCAGAAAAGACAGGACTTTTCTTTAAAGGGTGTCTCAGGGGAGGAGATGTGAGCTAAGCATTTTAAAGCAGAAAGTCAAGAAGAGCCAGTTCGGCAAAACATTGAAATCTTTTGGGTCTCAAGTTTTCCTTTCTGTAAAATGGGCAAATAAATGTTTCCTTAGCAGTAGACTGTTCTTTGTGTGGTGTGTGTGTGTGTGTGTGTGTGTGTGTGTGTGTGTAAAGTTGAGCAGAACAAAAACATATATCAAATATATACCTGTGATCCCTAGCATATTGGACCCTCAGGAAAGGAGGGCACTTTTATTTTCTTGCTCTGAGGATGAATGTGGGTGTAAGAGACCCAATTTGAAGGGCTCCTTCAAGTGTGACTTTTGTTTTTCTGGAAGTCCCTCTCTTCCTGACCAAAAGGTACCGAAGCCTTTTGCTCCTTACCTGGGAGTATGAAGGGCTCAACTTGCACGAGCAACCTTGGGAGGGCCTAGCGGCAAAGGAGCCAGAATTACACGGAGCTAGGAGCTTTCTTGAAGGCAGAAGGAAGTTGAAAGTGTAACTCGAATCATGGCTTTGTCACACAAGACTCCCCATGTTATCTGCCAGACCTCCTGCCTTCTAGGTCTAAAACATGAAAGATGCTTATTTAGTTGGCCAGGGTTACTCCCACAGGGTTAAGTCTGACCTAAATGGGTGATACTGCAGTCCCCCTTCAGCCAGTGACCCTCTGTGGCTGGTAACTACTTTCAGCTAGCCCCTTTACTGTGTGCTATATCTGGCTCGGTGGTGAAACTCCCAAGTGCTTTCCATTTTTATACACAGTCATTTGCCAATGCTTCCGTCTCTAAGGAGCCCCGACATATTAACTCCCCACACGCAGAACTGAAATTAGCAGCACTTCTGACCATGCACCTGTTCCAGAGGAGCAGAGTTCTCCATCATTCCGGGCGGATAGAACAGGTGGGCTGGCCCTTTGTTAGAGCTGATCACTCCCCTCCCGCCAGCACACCCTTCTTTGTTTCTTAATTTGTTATATCTTGGCGGCTCGAGCTGCGACCCTCATATTCTTTGTAATGGGCACTTTTGCGGGCACGGTGGATGCATAGGGCCATCGAGGGCTGCCATTATCAGTGGCAAACTCCCTCAAAACACAAAATGCCAGCTCATTCCAGTTAGCTCTTTCATCCTTCAAATATATGATTTCATCGGCAGAGGAGACTCCTGGGAGAGAATTCCCTTTTACTGGAGCAAATGGGGAACCAGTCTATAAGTTGACCCTTAAAGACTGGCCTGGAACCCTGAGAGGTTAGATAATTAGTCCAGGGCCACACAGCCAATATATACAAGAGGTAGGGCTGGAGTCCAAGTTTTCCTCACTCCAAGTTCAAATTTTTCCACTTTTCCCCCAACAACACCTTCTGGGAAGACCCTAAGGCACCGGATGCTTTCCACAGCAGTAGGGAATGCTCTATCCCCTCTTCCTCTGCCATATCTTCGGTTCCTAATGCCATGGTTTCTTCCATTAGCCGTTTGGCGAGTTCCTGGATTCCTCAGGCCCGGCAAAGAACCAAGAGGTGAATCGACCCAGAGGGCAAGAACCTGTGGGGAAGGTGCTTTCCTAATATCTGTTACCAGCAAAGTGACCCCCACAAAATCATGACTTTTCCCATAGAAATGACTTCCCTGGCCAACCTTTTACTAATGTGAGCCAGAGATTTAAGGACTGGGATGGCTCCTCAATTCCTGACACTGCCCAAGATTCCCAGTTTGTTCAGTGATTATTCACCTGGAAAACAACTACCTGTTTTCATCAGTAGCCCCCTGGGGAGTCAGACTTCCACTGAGCATCAGCCAAGACACAGCTCCAAGTCCCCGATTAAACAAATATAGCAACATTACACCCCACAATATCCAGCAACAACACAAGGAGAGGAGTAGTTAAGCGGCTCCTTCATTAGAACAATTCTGGGAGTAATTAAGCTTTCCAAAAAGAAATGGCTCCCTTAAGCAGGGCTGCCCTACTGCAGAAAGTTCCACTCTTACATTCAACAATATTCTAGGGCACAAATAACTTATGACATCAATATATCTCATCAACCAAGATAGGTATCACAAGAAAGGGCACCATTTGCAATGAGCTCTTTGATCTCTGAAGGAGAACAGTTCAATGGGGACAGATCCTTTTTGGCCGAGGGCGAACAAACTTGAAAGTCAATACGCACCCTGTGCTCAGAGATGAAGACCTCTCCAAATGGCCTGCTCTCCGGATACATTTAAGGAGTCAGTTTATTAACATGAGCATGAGTTTCCACATTTGCAAAAAGGCTTAGATTATACCCCAGAAGCAAAGCTCAGCTCTCCCAGTGCTACTTAAACATCCTCAAATTCCAAAACATCTTCAAAATTCCTCAAATTAGGCTTTTGGGTTTTTCCTCTGCTTACTGACCGCTCCGCTTTGCCATAGGCTTCTAGCCATTTAGCCAATGGGTTCCACAGACTGAGCCCACTGATTCCCACTGGGAAGCAAGCAAAATTATCCGTCACCAAATAACTGAGGATGCTAGATTTTATGGTTTGCATCCCTGCGATCAAGGATGCTGGGGCTGGCCGGTCACTGGCTTTCAGGAATCTTGAGGTTGAGCACCAACATGGCAGCCTCCTAAGGCTGCCTAGGAAATAGCAAAACAACTCAGATCATTGGTGGACATCAAAGCTCCGGTACCAATCAATGGTGGGATTGGACCTGTGAATGGCCACTCAACTTCTAGCCTAGGTAAGATGGGGAGGCCTATTCTCAGAAACCAACCAACCGACAAAACCTATCCCAGTTATCAGTTCTCCCCACATGTATTAACAGGACAAGCAATTATTTATTGGTATTTATTTATAAGCGATTTATTTATTTACACATATTGATAGATTGACTTGATGTGCCTTATGAGATCCCATCACTCCCCTTACCCCAGGCCATCACATTTTCATCAGGCCAATTTGGCCCTTCAGGCTCCGAATTTAGTCTTAGGACATTATATAGAGGGTAAGTCTTCTCATGGTTGTGCTATTTCTGGGCTGAGGGAACTGAACCTGGTCAGGTCTGGATCCAGAGATGCTCTGAAATGCTTCTCTCTCTAGCCTGTGACAAGACCTCTGAAGACAAGACAAGGGTTAGAAATGGCTTTAAAGCCATCAGGAAAAGCAGAAATGTAGGTTTTTCTCCAAGTCAATGAACCTGGTAAATAAATGGTCAGTACAGAAGATTATCTGATGAGTTCTGAGGGGGGTTCAAGAAATTTTGCCTCTCTCTTTGCCATCCTCCTTGAGGAAAGAGGAGTTCTTGGCTGGTCCCTGAAAAACACACTTCACTGTCAAGCACCTATGGGTGGTAGGGCCTGAGATAAGGGCAGAAAGGGCTACCTTCCCTGTTTAGTTTTTGAAAGCAAAAACCCCGACTTTATAATTCGGGTGTGTTCTAACCCTAACCCTAACCTACAAAAGTAAAGCTATGTTTATCTGGTGGAGATTTTGGTTGTGGCTGATAAAAGGCTTTTAAAGGCAGCTGTTGGTTGTCATTTGACATTTATTTATGGCATAAAAGTTGCAATGATAACTTTATTTCCAGTGACTCCTGAATGAGATGTTGCAAATCTGCTTAGATAGAAAAACTCCCAATTGGGCTAGAAGAGCCAGTTAAGCTCCCTTTTCATGTCTTCTGGGATATCACCCAACTCTGATCATTCTAAAAAGCAGATTTTACCCTCCCCTCCATCTTTGAATCTCCCATAGTGCCACTCGCTATTGAGTCTCTTCTTCAAATCATTTAGAATTGATCTATCAAAAAATCTCAAGCCATTTTGTGCTCATGGTCCCAGAACTTTTTAAATAAAACCAATGAAACAACCCAGCGTCCCTTGCCCCAGGCCCGACAATTGCCCTCTTGGTCCTTGGGTAGCCTGGAGCTCCAGTGGAGGAAGCTATTTTTAAGTCTCTGGCTATTTATAGCTTTGAAATGCTAAAGAAGCTAGTGAAGGTGAAGGGTGATTGCAGGGTGGTCCTAGTTCCATAGTGAGTCCAACTAAAGGGGAAGGATACCCAAATCTAGAGTCTGGACTGCTTGAGAAACTGAGACCGGATGGGCTGACTCATTTGTTCATGCTGGGAGTTTCTGGGATTCTAGGCCAGCTTCCCAGCATCTCTCGGGACAGGATGGATGCTCAAGGGCTACACAGGAAAAGGAAATGGGAAGGAGATGGACACACAAATCCCAGTGTCCAGTATAAACCAACACATGAGAAGCACTTGTTAAAGAATCTTTCCTGATGAAACTACAGGAAAGACTTTTGCTAAATTCTCTGAGCCCCCAAACTCTTCTTTTTCCAGGATCACATTTAGGACATCCTAGACTTGCAGATTCTGAGGATGACTTGCCTTTTCTAGAATTTTAACTAGCTGTAAGGGACCAGGTAATTGCTTCAGGGTGATGGATCTGGAGGCTACCTACCTCAAGGGGGGGGGAGCAGCCTCCGCCCCTAGAGCTCCATGCTACCCAAGGGCCAAGAGGCAACTCTAGGGCCCGGGGCAAGGGAGCCAGGCGGTTTAATTTGCTTTCATTTTTAAAAAGCTGTGGGGCCTTGAGCAAAATTCTTTGCTAATCTTGATGGATCAATTCTAAAGGATTCAATGAACTGACAATACTGCGGGGCACTCTGGGTTAAGGGCTTCAGAGATGGGGGCGAGATCTGCTTTTTAGAATTTCCTGAGCTGAGTGACATCCCAGAGGACATGAAAAGGAAGCTTAACTGGCTCTTCTAGTCCAGTTTTCTTATTTAAGCAGATTTCCAATATTTCATTCAGAGGTCGTTGGAAATAAAATTATCATTGCAATTTTTATGTCAGAAATACATGCCAAATGGCAACCTGAAAAAGCCTTTTATCTGCAGCCAGAATTTACCAGCCAGTAAAACTAGTTAAAACAAGAGGCTGGGCCCCTCTCAGGCCATGTCTACCACCTCCCTTTTTCTTGCCTCTCTACCTGACCCCCTAATGAGGGAGCCTTACCTGTCACCTGCCACCCAACCCTCGTTTGGGAGCCTTATTCTAAAAGCCTCCATATTCTTTGTTTCGAGTCTGTTTTTATTTCCCTACAAAAGCTTGAGTCCCAGGTCGAGGCTACCTTCACCTTCTGCCTTGACATACATCCCAAGAGGGGAAGCTGAAAAGAAGTTTAGAAAGGACTCTGGCTTTTACAAAACTTTTTGCCCCAATCCAGAGCCCTGTGGAGGGGTAGGGACCAGAGTTTTCAAAGCTTCCAAAGGTGGAGACCGTCTTAGCATCTCCTCATGGGCAGACAATTGGAAGTTCTTCCCTACATCATGGTCAGTTGCTCCTTTCTTTCCTTATTCCTTGACTCTGAGGCCCATTGAGAAAGGAGCACCTCACTGGGTACTCCCATCTTCTTTCTCACCCCCCTCCATGGCTTGAGGGGGAAGGCTAGAAGGCATCTCTTTCAGAAGGTGTAATGCCGGAGAAACTGAGGCAGCTTAGAGATTAGAGAGTTATAATAATTATTTTATTGGAGAGTTTGATTAAGTGACTGGATCGGACTCTCGTCTCCAAGTCTCCAGTATCCAACGTGGGGGTCCCAGAGATTCTTTATAGGGTTTAGTTATTGGGAAGAACAATGACAGGATGGGGAGGGCAGAGTGAGCATCAGACATTCAGATGAGATGGGAAGGTCTGGAGTCAAGATAAAAGGTCTTTCTCCTTATCTTGATTCAACATTCACAGTTTATAACCTTAGAGTGGCTAGTCCTAAGTTAGGAGTGGGGATGTTGCAACCAGGCAGAACAATTCAGGGAAATCTAGGTAGAACAATTAAGGGAAACTGAGGTAGAACAATTAAGGGAAACTGAGGTAGAACAATCAAAGAAAATTGTAGCATAACAAAGGGAGCATCCAAAGTTTTTTTTTTCTTTGTGTCTCTGATGTCTGGTATACTCTTGCCTAGGATATATATTTATTAGAATTTAGGGATGGGGTCTGGTCCCCTCAATGGGAGTTAGGGGGAATCCCTGTATTAAGGTTGGGATCAGAATTTTCAAGAATTCCAAATTTAGAGGCTATCTTTTTATGGGTTATTTTTCTTTTCTTAGAATAAATGACTAGGCTGGGCAGCCACTTCCTTCTCTCTCCCTATTGCCTTTTGCTCGGCTAACCAATCAAATTCTTGCTTCTTAGTTCCTAAGTCTGTTGGGAAAGGAGCACCTGACTGGGGCCTTGGATTCCCACCTTTTTCTTCCCAGGACCCCAGGAGAGTAACCTAAAGGGAATGGTTGGAAGATAGGAAGACTGAGGGGTTTTTTGGAGTCTCAGTGTCTTGTATAACTCTACACATGCTAAGCATTTATTAAAGCCCGGGGATGGGATCTGACGCCTTAGAAAACCCTTTGGCCCTAATTGCTTCCATAGAGGAGGTGGGAAGCTGGAGAGACCATGGGAAAGGCCTGTATTTCCCTCTTCTCCACCTTACATTATTTTTCAACCAAGGAAGGGCAAAGAGACCCGCAGGAGAGGGGGACAAGGTCAAAGGGAGCGAAGCAATGAGCAAAGGCTTCCCTGTCAGGGGACGCTGCCCCAGTGGTGCTAGTTTCTCATTCTGATAATTAAGTAGGGCTGGCCCAGATTTTTTTTCTCCTCATAGTTCTTGCCTTTTTGAGGGCTTTTCTCCAGGCCTTTTTCTTTACAGCCTTTTTTCCCTTATGGGTGGATGCCAACGTCTTAGCTTCTCCTTCTCTAGCAGTTTTCCCTTTATTTTCTCAAACTCAATATCTGCCTCTCAAACCAAATGCGGGACAGAACATGAAGTTAGGGCCTAGCAAGCCGGTGGGCACCAAGTGCTCAGTTCCCCCTCTTGAATGCTTTTTCACTTCACTTAAAGCCTTTGCTTCACCCCCAAATTTTCCACCCCCTTTCCCCTCAGTATGGTCTCCTCTTTTATTCTCTTATAGCTCTTTAGCACATAAGTCTTAATTTTGCCCCCAGTTTTCCCAAGCCTTCTCCCTTTCCAGGCCTACCTTTTCCCACCCCATTTGTCTTTTTAAATATTTTCTTGAGCACACTTGGCTCCTTCCCTTCCTGGCACCTCAGTTTTGCCAAAAAAAAAAAAGATTTTATAGAGAACTCACAAAGGGCAAGCGCTCACAAGGTGGTCAGAAAAAAATGATACAAGGACACACTCAAGATCTCTCTTAAGAACTTTAGAATTGATTAAATGACATGGGAGACACTGGTCCATGACCCCCAGCATGGAATGCCCTCAGCAGAGAAGGGGCTATGGCCTATGAACAAAGTAGAATTGAATAAGCTCAGAAAAAATGTGAGATGGACAATTAGAGAAGCACCCCAAATGTTCATAGGGATTATTTGTGTCCAACCTGTGGCTGGGCATTCTGAGCTCCTATTGGTGTCATCAGCTGCAGTCAAACACACTGCAACTCCACTCTAACATAGTGATGTCATTTTGGTGCTCTTTCGCCATGAAGGACATCAACCAGTGAGCATGACCTAGACGTGAATCAGCAAGGAGACAGAGGGGCAGTTGGATGAGGAGGAGGAAAAAGAGGAATGAGGAGTCACAACAACTTAGAGGCAAGGGTATCTAGAGTGATTGGCAGTGTCAGTGCTTCAGGAAGGTCAAGAAGGATGCAGACTGAGGAAAGGCCATTAGAGCTGGCAAATAAGAAACCATCGGTAACCCTTGGAGAGAGTGGTTTGGGTTGAATGATAAGGTCCGATGTCCAAAGAGAGTGAAAGGAAAGGAAGCGGAAGCACTTTGTAAATGGTTTTCTCAAGGTTAGCTAAAAAGGAAAGGAGCTATAGGATCCCAGCTTGTGGGGATGGCTGCATTAAGGTTTCCCCCAAAGGTCCCCCATCCCCTTATCCCACTCCTCTGAAAACACTCTTGTAGCAATTCTGCATGGTAGCTAGAGTCAACTGTAGTTGGGCTCCCAGGAAATAAAGGTTTCCCCCTATTCCAGCCATTTCAGTCTGTGTAAAGGTTCAGAGAGAAGAGATGGAGTATTTAATACTTTCTAGCTGTATGATACTGGGTAAGTCACTCAACCGCTGATTCCAAATTTATCAAATGAGGAGCTGATCCTAGGCCAGTTTGGCTCAAAAGCAGAGTGACAGGGAGTTGTATGAAGTAAGGCTGGAAAAATAGGAATTACATGGTAGAGAGCATTAAATATCAGGCTAAGAAATTTGTAGTTTATCCTAGAGACAATGGGGAGCCACTAAAGATTTCTGAGTAGGGGATTGATATGGTCAAATTTGTGTTTTAGGGCAGCAGCTGCTAAAAGCAAGAAGACCAGTTTGGAGACTATAATGGTCCAGACAAGAGTTCACAGGACCTTGAAGTGGAGTGGTGGCCATGGAGAGAAGACGGATGTGAGAGGTAGAGGTAGAATTGTGGAGGGGACATAGCAATTTACTGATGAGGAGGAGAAGTAATCTGGGAATGGCCCCAAAGTTACTAATCTAGGGGGTCAGAAGCAAGAGAAACAGGGAAATTTGGAGGAAGGCTGTTATAGGACGTCTTAAACTATGACTCCTGGGATTCATTTCCTAATGTCTGATTGGTGGTTTTGATAGCCTTGTTTACAACATATATACAGTAGGTCTGTTCCTGCCCATTCAGTAACTTCAAACATCTCCCTTCCTCTGGGGGACGCCAGTAAATTGATATATCTGGCTAGAGGCTCTATAGGATTACATGAGCACACACATTGATACTGAGGTAGATTTGTAATCTAGGCTTTCCCCTGCGTATTAGGATCATGACATTATGGATTTCAAGCTAGAAAGGATCTCAGAGATTATTGAGTCCGGAGATCTCATTGAAGGTCTTCTCGTACTGGATGCCATAGTCTCATCTCTCTCACCCAATGTTCGTGCTCACTATTCCATGGTACTGAACTGGTCACAGGTGAAGGTCACGGGTAAGTCTTCCTCCTTGTCAATCATCAATAAAACAAAGAGTATTTCAATGGCACAGCAGAGACTGGAAATTTCTTGGAAAAAAAGGGGCTATGTGGGAGGCTCCGGTGGGAGTTGTTCATCCAAAGCAGATCTGGAGGGGCTCAGTCTTTAGTGGGCTATAAAGAATAGCTTTTAATAAATCTCTCTGGGTTTTAAGCCTTGTGAGTGCCTTTCCTTTGTTTTTCCTTCCCCAGCACGGATGCTGAGCTAACACCTAATCACTCAAGCAGAGAGGCTGCCAAATGTAGGGACTGAAATGAGTGAGAGATACTGCTCCAGTCTCATCATTTTAATACTCCTTGGACTCACAGAGAAAAGTCTCATTCAATTACTGCAGTGAGTGCCCTTAATTTAAAGAGTTGGCTTCCGAGGCAAGAAGCAAGTTCTTTTGGGGGCATTCTGGGATACGCAGAAAGGGATAGATAGGAAACAAACAGACCAAGTCCACTTGATCGCTTCCTCTTCCTGGAGAACCCAAATGTATACAAGGAGTATCAAAAAGCCATATCTTGCCTCTTGGTACCAGAGGCAAGGCAGCAGAAGTGCCGCTAGTCCTTGGTGGCTATTCTGTGATCAAGAGACTTTCCCACTAGAAGTGAATGGGCTAAGAGGGCAATATGGCAAAACCCTCTTTGGGATCAGGAGACCCTGCTCAAGTCCTTCCTCTGACAAATACAAGTCAAATGAGTCTGGCCAATACTCTTAAACCCTCTGTGTATATTTGTATATAGTAGGCAAGTCACTTAAACCCTCTTGGTTGGAGGCATCCCCTAGAGCACTAAAGTCACAGAGCCCATCCCCAGCCAAACCATGGGAAGGGAGCACCATCTCACTGTAGGGCAGCCTTGAAGACTAGTCCCTTGGGATGATTTTCAAGGTAACTGAGATTCAAAAGATACCTTAGCATCAGTTTTGATTTCAGCTGACTCTTTGTTCCCTGGATGCCCACAGAGCCTGGATCTAGAGGAACACAATTTATTTAAAAAAAAAAAAAAGAAAGTGTCAGGAGAGAGAATTAGAAGTACAGGAGAAGGGGAGGCTTTGAATGTAGTCCAATTGCAATTAGAAGGCTTTGTTCTAAGTGTGTGGTTTCCTGGCCCTTCTCTGCTTAGCCTTCAGCTTGTAAAAATCCTTGGAATATATATATATATATATATATATTCAAATATATACATAAATATATAAGAATATATACACCCAAATATATATATACTTGGAGCATAAGTATAGGCTTGGCAAGTGCTGCCTATACCCTCTGGAGTCCTTCAAAGGGTCCATGTGAATTTCTAATTAGTCCTTTTAGAGCTGAAAAAGACCTTGGAGGCTATGGGATCTGCCCATCTCATTTGGTAGATGGCAGAGCTGCCGAAGGTTTCCGAGCATCTCATGAAATGACCATGTTGGGAATTACAGGTGGAAGAAAGCTGCCCAGCGAGAGTACCGTTTGTCAGCCGGTCATTTGAGAAGTCTTGGGGAGCAACAAAAAGCATTTATTCCTGTTACTGAGGAAAGCTTAGCAGAGCCACAGGAAGCAAAAAGCTCTCAATTACTGTATGGTCATTGGATAAAAGCAGGTAACCTGTCGGAGCTTATGGTACCATTTAACTCAGGTAGGGGCCTTGCATTTTCTTGTGATTCTAGCCAGCTGCAAGGTTAGGTTGCCCTAAACTTACTGAAGCTGCCTCGTGGTTGTTGTGTAAGCCGCCCAGGGCAGGAGCTGTACGATAGGGACATTTCAGCAAATCCACAACAGCCTGCCATCTTCTGGGAACATTTGGCAGCCAGTAAGCTTTCGGGCTTCTCTACCTCCCACCGGCAACCCAGCAACTGGTTCCCCTTGACCACAGATTTATTTGTATGGAAAAACACACCAGGTATTTGCTATGGATATGCAATACATAGCACCTAATTGGTACCTCAGGGTAGGTTGTTTATAAACAGAAATCAATAAGGGCCATGTACAATATCCCCAGCAGTACTCTTCATGCTCACTGTGAGACTAAGGCTTCAAGCAGGGATGTAGTGCGCTTCGGATGCAGATTTCAGATGGAACTGGATCCCCAAAGATGGATCGCCACATGAGGCTCAGGATCACAAGAAGCAGAGATGTCACAGCTGGGAGGGATCAATTAGACCCGAGGCTCACAGAGGGGAAGGGGTTTGTACAAGGTCACATAGTACCAAGGCTGGGACTTGAACCAAGATCCGAGATACCAGTCTCCCTACGTTTTGACCTGCATCATGTTACCAGTACCTCAGTGGAGAAGAGCAATAAGAAATGGTCTCTTTAAGGGTGTTGGGGACAGACAGGCTGAGAAGACCTGACGTTTTAAGAAGCGGAAGGGGTCGCTGGCCAAGGTGATGCTAGCTAGCCCAGATAAAACCATCTGCCTTCTACCCTATCCCTACCCAATCAGGCCACAGCCATTTAGGGGGCTCATCACGGCCACCATCTTCTAATCCGGGAACGTTTTCTAGTTTGGGTCCCTCTGGTCAATGGGTTCTCATGCAGAGTCTGCTGCCATCTTGTGGTTTCCCACCAACAGATGGCCACCGAGCTGTTATGACCTGTACAGGCCAATGAAACCAATGTTTCCCTTTCCACCATTTGGGGATCTCCTCAGTGCTTCACTAGGATGTTCAGGATTATCGGCGTGAAGCTCAAGCTGCTCTTTGGACGTCACACAGGCGAGTTCTAGGTTTCTTTTGTGTTTTTTACCTTTCTCTATAGCCCCAGCACCTAACAAAGGGCCTGGCACTTGGAAGGTGCTAAATAAATACTTGTTGACCTACTTGGCAATGTAATTAAAGCTCTGAAAATGGACAGCAGCCGGACAAAACGTGGTACGTGATCATCTGGACGTCTGCTTTGTACCAAAAAGTTAAGGGAATCATACATACTATGTGCCCGGATGAAAACATACATAGAAGAATCATTTACTATTTTTAATGTGGCAGAACAAGGATATTGTCCCAAGTGACTTAAAACTAAATGGTAAATCCATTAACATCTGCAAGCTGATGGCTGCATTATTTTTTACCCCAAAGAAAACCTTGAGAATTTAAATATCATTTGAGGGGATGCAAAAGAGGCCGTGTTGTAGTCCTGCTAGGCTCAGCTTTTCACTAATCATTCTTGTCATCTTGGGCAAGTCATTTAAACTCTCTTTAGCCTATTTCCTCACCTACATTGGGGGGATTATATTTGAAGATCTCTAAGGACCTTTTAAGTTCATGAAAACTCTGTATAAAAATGAAAGATAGATTATCTGAGGGAGGATAGAGTTCTGTACAGAACTTCTCTACAATGCTTTCCGCCTACAACTTTGTCACTGTCATTTTAATTTATGATTCCACTTGGAGAAAGAATGAAAACTCTTCTAGAGAGCTTGTTAGCCTATTTGCTTATATTAAAATAATGGATATGGCAACCTGCCCCGGGTAAACATTTTATGTGCTATCACTGCAAAAATTCAGTGAAGAAAATTTTAAGAGACCCTGGAGCTCTGATCTTCCAAATTTTGCAAAATGTTACCTTTGCCATATTCCTTTTAGAACCATGTCTCTGCTCTGCCTCAGCTTACAAAGCAGTTTTTTAAAGTATATTTTAGTCGATATATTTAGTCAATCAGACATAGTATTATTTTCAGTTTGAGTGGTTAAATTTTTACACACCAGAATGTTAATATTATAAATGATCTATTCCCTTGGCAAGTCATAGAATTAAGTAATAAAGTGGAGAGTACAGCCCTGTCTTATTGACTGTAACAACAAAATTCCACATTTAATTTAGGGGACTAGCTTACATTCCCAATTTGTTTTTGCTTTGGTAAAAAGAATTTCCTGGTTTGTGTGCCTTTCTCTCTGTAGATTGTAATATAATCTCAGAAACATTGTGTTGAAAATGAAATCTTTTCTGATTTTATTACATAATATTGGTTTGGAACCACATCTCACATGATAAAAGCACAAGAATATCAAAGTGTCGTGGTCATTCATTTATGTTTTATAATCATAAAAAACCTGAATGTTCTTTGAGCACAGTGATTGTCTTTCTTTTCATCTTTGTATTTTCAGAATTTAGCACAGTGCTTTGCACATATTAGGCATTTAAGAAATGCTTGTTGGATTGGAAAGGAGGGACTTTTTCATCAATCAAATAGAAGAAAACATTGGAGAAAACTTGTATGGGTAGGAGTATATGTCATTTGCATAATGGAAAGCTATCTCGTTGAAATAAAAAGAGAGTTTTGGAGAAGAATATTTGAAATGAATATAGCAGATAAAGGTTTGACTTCCATGATTTATAAGGAATTGACACATCCCTTAAGAGTAGAAAAGTATACATATTCTCCAATGGAGAATGAGAAGTAGCAATCTGCTAGGTAGGAGGAAAACCAGGAGTTTTTTAAAGAGAGTATCTAGAGTATGAACTGCTGAAATTGTTGAAAGGTGCAGAGAAGTCAAGAGGGATGAATATTGAGTCATCAAGTCATCAAGAGATGACTGGTGATTTGAAGAAGAGCAGTTTCTATTAACTGATAAGGTCAGAAATCAGATTGTAGAGTGTTAATAAGTAGGTAAGGAAGTAGGTGGTTTTCTGAAGGAGTTCAGCCATAAAAGTGACAAGAAATATGTGATGAAGTGGGGATGGACAAAGCAAGTGAGAAGTTTTTAAGGTCAGGGGACTCATGGGTGAGTTCATAGGCAGCAGGGAAGCAAGACTGGGAGAGATTGAAGATTAGTGAGAATGGGACTGATGATTAGGAAACTGATGGAGAAGATGGAATGGAATGGGATTACTTGTACATGTTTGTCTTGGCGAGAAGAGTTATCTCTTCACATGAGATAAAAGTGAAGGTATCAGTAAGGGGAGGTGGAGCGGAGAAGAGAGAGCTTTTGGCAAAAGACCTCGATTTTTCTCAGTGAAATACAAGGCAAGGTCTTGAGCTGAGAGGATGAGGGCAAGAGAACTATGGGAGACTTGAGGAGAGAAGAAATTATCTAGAATATTCATTGTGGTGAGTAGAACAGTGAATTTATTTAAAAAGTGCGAAAGGATTGTCCTGTTGGGGTGATGACTCAATTGAGATTAAGTAATGTAACCCATTCAGTGTGGGTTTGTGATTTACTCCAGTTTCATTCAGTGGTACATGAATAGGAGTGAGAGTAGAGGATAGTGGGAATGATCTAAGGCTGGAGTCTGGCAAGGAAAAATTAGCAATAGGATAAGAGGAAAGGGTACAAAGATATATAGAGTTGAAGTGGTTCACCAAAGGGTCTAGATGGGGAAGGGGGAAATGTAGAGTATGGGCATAATGTCTTGGGAAACAACTGAGGGGTACAATTATTGGAGGTTATGATGAGAATAAAGAATACGGTTAGGGGCTATAAGGCAGGGAGAAAGAGGGACGGAATAAGAAAAGATTAAGATCAGGTAAGGGAGTTTGAGAATTCATAAACATGGAAGTGGAATACTTGTTTGTGAGTGATGGCAAAATTAAGGGTTGCACCATCTCATATGTAGGTGAACTGAGGAGCAATAGCTTATGGGAAATGAATATTAAATTAAAGAACTGAGGCTTTAGGGTATTTGAGGGCAGATCAATAGGCCTGTTAAATTGGTTAGTGTGAGAGCAGGAGTTGGGGAGGAGAGAAAGACTAAAGCAGTCCTCGAATTCATCAAGGAAGGAGGGATGGTATACTCCTGAATAACTCTAAATTTGAGCTAATGGAAAACAGCCACCAGAATCTGAATTGGGTGATAAATATGGACTCAGAAGAAGAAAGGTTCCTGAGAGATTGGAGTAGAAAGCTTGGAAGTAGCCATGGAGGACAAGGAGTATTATTAGCCAATGAGTTTGGGATGGAGGAGCCGAAGCAAGGAATGAAAGAGAAATCGATGTTTGAAAGGGTGGCCGAGGAGGCCCTGTCATTATAGGAGGGAGCTGGGGTTCAGGGAGTGCAAGAATATGGAAGAGGTGAAAAAGGAGAAGGTTTAATCATTACTGATGGAGGGAGCATTTCAGAGGGGGGATCTGGAGTAGGATTTTGGTGTGGGGGCGATTGAAAGGGATGGAAATAAAGTGGGAGGCAGTGAAGGGTGGGGATGCTAGTTTGTGCAATGACAGCTGGGAGTTCAGAACAACTGGGGAGAGTAAAAATAGGTTAAGGTTAGGTATGCTAGTCACAGAGAAATTAATTTAAGCAGATTATCATCTGAGGGAGGGGGAGAGGAGGCAGGCAGCCCAGAAGTATGGGTGGTCCTTGAAGGTTCACCAGGAGTGCAGTCAGAATACTGCCGTCCAGGCAGGGCCTCTCACCAAAGACCAGCGCGCACAAATAATAATAGTTGCTTTATTTGTAACAGTTCCAACACAGAGAGTACAACCGGAGGATAAATTATAGTTATATTAATTCACACAACATGCTTGCATTTTCAAACAGGGTCATCTAGAAGGTAGTGGACTGCATTTGAACTTCAGAGGGCCGGCAAGTAGCTGTGGGACCCCCGGGCCTCAGTTTCCCCATCTTTTAAATGGAGGGCCTGTCGTGGGTGACCTCCGAGGGCCTTGTCAGCTTTAGATCTAGGGCCTTGGGGTAACGGCGGGGCAAAGAGCTCCTACTCAGGGAGGGGTGACACAAAATCAACAGAGGCGCGGGGCTATTTGTGCTTTATACAAAATGTCGCCAAGTTATTCGGCAGTATGACTACGCCACGGGCTTGCGGGAGGAGGGGGCTCGAGAGGAGAGCGAGGCGCCCCCCGCCCCCGAGGCACTTCCGGCAACGCACCGGCGTGGCCGGGAAAGTTTTGTTGTTAGCGATTCATTGGCTGCCTTGGTTACAGGGACGACTGCGCACTGAGTAGGGTGGGGAACCAGCGTTGCCGGTGGGTGACGTCACGTCCGGTCGTTCTGGGGCCGGCCGAGAGGTTACGAATATGAAGTCCGTGTTCGTCACCGTGGGCACCACCAGTTTCGACGAACTCATAACCTGTGTGTCTTCCAGACCTACCCTGCAGGTGAGCCGCTCCGGTAATCCGTCTGCGGAACGTTTCCCGCCCCTCCCCTCCTTCGGCTGGCATTTTAGACTGCGCCTGCGCTGCGCATGCGCACAGCTTGCCGCAAGCGCCTTGACGGATCCGCAGACTCCGCGACCTTGTCACCCACCCTTGCGCCTGCGCACACCCCTCTGCATAGACCCCCCCCCCCCCCCCCCCCCCCCCCCCCCCCCCCCCCCCCCCCCCCCCCCCCCCCCCCCCCCCCCCCCCCCCCCCCCCCCCCCCCCCCCCCCCCCCCCCCCCCCCCCCAATGATATCTCCCCACAAGACTGGCACGGTCCCTTTCGAGCCTGCGTTAGGACAAGGGTCCTTAGGCATCTTCCAGGCCAGGTTCCTCATTTGACAAGAGAGGAAATTAAAGCCTTAAAGAGACCAACCCCCTCATTTTACGGGGTTGAGTGGGGACACTGAGGCCCAGGAATGGAGAATAACTTACAGACCCAACACCAGAAAGCAAAATGCCACTTTGGGGATTAATCCTTTAATTCCACCCCCTTCCCTTATGTAAGAGAGGAGAAAATGAGACCCAGAGAGATGAAGGGCCATAAGTTCATAGGTTTCCCCGGGGAAACTGAGGCAGAGAGAAGAATAGCTTGCCTCAGGTTGCACAGGTAGTAAGTGTCCAAGTTAGCTGAGTCTAGAGCTGATGTCCAGGGCATCAGGACTTTTGACATGATCTCATCCAAACTGAGGCACACAGAAAGGTACTAAGTAGCTCATTTGGTCAGCACCGACATCAGCACCCAGAAGCCTTTCAATTAAAGCTTTCCTTCCAAATATGAGGACACTTGGAGGTGGGGGTTCACCTAAGGCTACTTTTGTCATTCTCCAATCCCAAATCTAGTACCATGGCTGTTAGACAAAGATGTACTTTTGAAACATAAAATTAAAACTATGTTGTTTTAAATCATTATCATTTACTAGTAACGAATGACATGCCTGATAAAATAACACTTTGATGTGAGTGGTGGCCAAGCCAAAATTGAATCCCAGTCACTGTTGTGACTTTCTTGAGAGTGTTGTCCCTTTTTTTCAGGAACTTATGGCCAATAGAGTGATAATATTTGAAGATGTGCAATACTACAAAGCACTCTCCATAAGTCAGTCCTGATGTCGGGGCTTCAAGAGAATAGTGGAAAGTCATGTTACTAGTTCCTGTAGTCAGATCCTTGTTTCTGCCTAAATCTCCATTTCTTCCCCTATGACATGATTAGGTGGGACTGGATGGCCAATAGTGGCCCTTTAAACTGGAAATTCAGTGAAGTCAACTACAGGGAATCTTGGCTCCTCTGAACCTGACAGTAGGGTATAGTGGATAGAGAGATGACCTCAACTTCAAGTTCTGCCATACTGTTCCCAGGGACAAACCATCACTTTTCAGTGCTCTAGGTACCTTTCTAATAGTATGAATTGCCAAACTTCCTTTTCTGAAGGTCCCCTGTACTATTGAAACTACTGGTTTACATTACATTGAATTCCCAATCCCTCTATTTATGCCCACCTGCATTTTTGATTTCCTTCACAAGCTAATTGAACAACATTTCAGAGTCCGATTCTTTTTGTACAGCAAAATAACGGTTTGGTCAAGTATACTTATTGTGTATCTAATTTATATTTTAATATATTTAACATCTACCAGTCATCCTGCCATCTGGGGAGGGGTGGGGGTAAGGGAAAAAGGAACAAGGGTTTGGATGGGTTTGCTTTTTACGTTTAAATGTAAAAAAACTTTTTAAAAAAAGAAACCACTGGTTTAATTTTATTCAAAAAAAGGGATGGAAGAAGGATGAGTAAAAACCCTCCCAAATTTTTCTACTTTCTTATGGTAGGGAAATTTATCAATTCCTTCCCTTCCCCAGTTGGGTAATTAGTTTTTAAAAGTTAGTGGTCTGCATTTTTTTTAATTTTTGATGATTGGGGGCTGGGGTTTGAAGGTGTATGAGTTTGGATGATTTTAATTCTTTTTGTTCCTGTTGTTTAAATCCGGGGTTTTTCCAATTGTTCAA
Source organism: Sarcophilus harrisii (assembly GCF_902635505.1). Classification (NCBI taxonomy): domain Eukaryota; kingdom Metazoa; phylum Chordata; class Mammalia; order Dasyuromorphia; family Dasyuridae; genus Sarcophilus; species Sarcophilus harrisii. Next base: position 77,046,147 of record NC_045432.1, on the reverse strand, counting down.
TTGAAAGCGTGCTGATCGCTTCAGAGTAGTGGACAGTCATGTATTCTGTTGATCCTGTTTCAGCCTACAATTGATTCTTCCTATGACAAGTTAAGTGACATGCAAAGTGGCCACTTTACTGAATTCAGTGGAAGTATACAGGTATATCTTGAGTTTAGAATTACAGTAGGATTACTAGAGGATGATAACTGAAGTTCGCTATGTTCAGGACAATGACTTTCAGTGCTTAGTGATAATTACATGACATAAGGTAGAATTAGGCAAACTCAAGACATTTTCTGGAAGTGTCCCTCTATCATTATTGTGCTATGGTATTGACAACAATGACTAGGGACTCTCTACTTATCTCCTGCTGTTTATTTCTTCTACAAGTAATGCAAAACATCAGAGTGATTCTTTTGTCAGTCACAATAGACAGGTTTGTTGTAATAGCTTTATGATGTCTAGGTATTATAATATCTTAAGATTAGCACCTGATCTGGGGAGGTGCTGGGTGAGGTAGATGTTGAAAAGAGCTTTTAGTTGAATGCTGTAAATTCACAGTGTAATCAAACTGTCAATCCAAAGCTTTAAATTGAAATGGATAGACCACTGGTCTTAATCCTCTGACACGTTCTAGTCAGTAATGTCACACATGAAGTTGATTGACAGCAAGTTGGACCTGGAATGAGGAAGACCTGTGACTCCAAGCTAGCACATGTTTCCTCTTTCTTAGTCTGCATACGGGATAATATGACATTACATTGCTTTTGCATCCCCAGTTCAAGAGATACTACACATCAGTGATTGCTAAGGTATTTGTCACTTAGTGCCTATAAACAATCTAACCCTGTTCTGGATGTGATGAAAGCTGGGAAGGACGTTGACATATAGTGATATGTGCTTTAAGTCAGTGTTAAATTGACCTACTTAGATTTGTTTTCCTGTTGTGTTTAGATTTTCAGTTGTTAATGCAAATTGTCATTGTAAATAGAGCAAAGTGAGTGGACTGTGACATCTTTCATTTGATGTTACAGACAATGAATGTCTATGAATGAAGCACTATTTGAAGAGGATGACCTGATTCAATGGCTGTAGCAGGTATGCATCTCTTTGTGAATTGGACAAATATACGATTGTTATCATATCTTTTATTCTATTGTACTTGTGATAATAAATGACTTTTGTGATATATGTAGGAATTGCTTTACATCGTGTGTTAATGTGTTTGGTAGAGAGAATGACTAGATGTCTTGTGTTATTTTAAATAAAAAATTTCAGAAGAATGAGCGGTGTTAAGAAAGAATACTGCATAGTGCAAATCTTCCTGTCAGAGAGTGATTTACATGGTAGCTAGTCTGATGTGTGCAGTTATGGCTTTTATTCGAATGTCGATGTGCCTCATCCCAGTGAGCTTAAAGTCATGTTAGAACTTTGGTTGGTGCTGAACTAGCCAGTTGCAACGAAGAAATGATGCATTTAGTCAGTCCTCTTTGGAAGAGAGGGACTTGCTTCTTGTGCGTTGCACTTCTTATAGTGGATCTGTGGGATCTGATCTTATCTGTTGCTCAGACTAGATCACTTTTCAGGACAGAGCGTCCCGGTATTTCTGCGTATTTGTCCTTCTGTCTGACTCGGAGGGGAAGGTGGGAATTATGGTCTGACAACATCTTGGTGCAGTGTTAATTGTACACTCTGTTGTGAGGTAGGAGGAAGTGGGGCTTTCCGCTGTTTGGCAGTTTGTTTCTTGTAGTGTGGGGCAAAGTTTGGAGATGCTGGAGAAGGCAAGTGGTTTGTGTGAATTGAATGAGCTGTATGGCTCACCATTGTGAGTGTGCATAATTCAGCTGCGCGTAAGAAGGGTATGTTTTTTATGCAGGCAGTAGGTGGCTGGGGTGGTGGTCTTTACTGATTTGTAGGTTCTCAATACTTGGTGACTGTGTGTTTTGGTCTTCTTCTTCTCGTGTACCGTTGCTTCATCTTTCGTGTGGTGCTATCACTCCTACCTCCTTCCTGAGTTCTAGTGATCTCTTCCTTTCCCAATTCCGATGGCCATTCACTCACTCAGCTCATGTTTCCCAAACCCTTTCTTGAATCTTCTTGTGGGAATAGTGTTCTTGGTCTTTGCTGAATCCAGCCAGACAGTTTCAGCAGTCTCTTGCAAAACTTGGGTTCCATTTCTTCTCCTCCCTTCTTGTGGTCGTCCCCTCATCAAAGACAAAGGCATCTTTAGGTACTAGGGTTCCCAGTTTCACGTTGTCCTTCAACCCATTTCTAGGATTTCATGGAATCCAGTAGGGAGCTCGGTGACGTGCCTATTTTCAGCGGCTCTTGGGAGTGTGGAGAGAACTGAGGCTCCCTGTCAGCTTTGATCTGCTTTAGTGGGATTTAGATCGTAGCAAGTGCCTTGCTAGTGGTCTCATTGATAAGCATGTGGATGTTCGTGAGTCGCTCAGCTGCACGTAGGTTTTGTGAGGCTAGCAATGAGGGAGGGTTGGTAAATGGTGAGAGGGTGGTGGCCAGTGCTAGGTACTGATTTGGATGCCTGCTAAGCGCTCTGGGCTCAGATGTGGCGGTCTTGGGCCTCTAATGTCTGTTTTTTGCCCTCTATGAGCCTCACTGCTCCTCCTGCCTTCATGCCATGATGTGGTTCGATTCTGCTGAAGGCTGGGTCCCTGTGACCTCAGCTCTCTCCTGATCTTTGCAGCTGGTTGCCTGCTTAGGAGAAGGAATGAGATGTTTCAGGTCATTCGCGCTTTGCCGAAGCTGGTCAGAGATTTTCGTGCCTTCATTCCTCCCGTCCTAAGGCACAAAGGTCCCTTTATTAGGAGGGGGGTCAGCTTGCAACGGTCCTGTCTCACCCATTCCAGTTCTATGGAATCAGGTGCTTGGAGGTCTGTTACTAGGCGGCTGCCGAGGTCATCTCTGTGTTCTGGCCCTCAACCTGCTTAGCCTTTAGATGGATAATTTAACAGCCCTGTTCCAGGTGTCCTCTTTCTTAGATGTGACAGGAAACTGAGGATGGCTGTAGTTATTGTAATCCAAATGAGTTTAGTCTGTCTTATAGGCAGTTCAGCTACACTTATCTTTCTTTTAGTGTACTGCTCTGTCTCAGGAATTTATGCTGGCTATAGGATGTGCTCTCGAAACTTCCTCCTCAAGTTTAGATTGTCAGCTTCAGAATGTGGCTGTTGCTTCTCACTCTCAGCCTATCCAGCTGTGGCTAAGCATGGAGGAAGGATTGATTGAGGCGGAACAGTGAGCTACGTAATGCCAGGCTGGCATGTTGATTTCTGTTGTATTCTCGGTTCCTTTAGAATCGAGAATCGGCATTTCGATATACTTTCCTTTCTGTCTGCCTGCTGTGCACCTTTGCCTTCTTACTTTCTGAGAAATGATGAGTTTTTGCTATGAGCTACTTTCTGCTTCCTTCATTACTTCAAGTTCTTGTCTCTGTGATCTTTTCTCTTTTCCGTCAGGATAATGATGGTTAATCCCTTCTTAGTCCTTTGCAAGGATCTTCTGCCATACTCATCTTCTCCTGTCTTTCTCCAGTAGATACTTATATTATTTCCATTTTTCTGACTCAATTATCCTAGCTTCTATATCTCCCTATTTAACTGGCTTTCTTCTCATTCCAGCCTTCAGCCATGTTGGAAGTTCTTTCTCCATTCCTTCTAGAAACTTATTCTTAGATCTCCATTATTCTATTACCCTGCTGTCTTCTCAGGCAAATCACTGGAAAATGCTGTCTACACCCACTGCCTCCACTTCACTTTCTCTCTCAGTTGCTTCTAGCCTTGATGAGGTCTGTTTCCAACCTATCTCTGCAACTTGCAGTTGTCTTTCAAAGTCTTGTGATCTCTTCATTGCTGTTGAGAATGGCATGACCTTCTGGTGCAGCTTCTTCGCTGCCATTGCTCTCCCTGTCTTCCTGAATGTTGTGTTCTCATTAGTTCAGTTTTTGTAAGACATCTGATTCTCCTTGTTAGGCTTTCTTCCTTTCTCCATCTCCTTTTGCTTTTTTTTCATTGATCTTCCCCTCGAGTGTGGATTCCTCAGAGTTCTATGGCTAGATCTTTATTGCTTACATCTCTCACTTGGTAATATCATCAGCCCACATGGATTTAACCATCAAAATAACTGTTCTTAAAGTCTTGGATCTTTTCAGTTTTAAGCACTGTATCTTACTATTCCATCTATAGTCATGCTGTTAAAATACCATCTCTAGACTTTTGGGATGCCCTGTGTCTATCTCTCCGGCCCAGTCTCTCCCTTGTCCCACATTACCAGTTGTCTATTTCACATCTCAAACTGCATGTTTGCTCATCTCTTTTAACTCAGTATGTCTAAAACCAAGTTTATTTTCTTTCCTCTTAAAGCATTTTCCAAACTTTAGAATTTCTGTCATAGTGCAGCTCATCCTTCCAGTCTCGTAGCTTTTGTACATCTCACTTTGCTCTCTCAACAGTATTCGATCACTTCCTGTCGTTTTCGCTTTCTTTCTTCGCAACATCTTTCCCACTAGCGCCTTATCACCTCCTAGTGATAGCAGTCTCCTTGTCTCTGCTAATTCTGGCTCAAGTCTCTCCCCGTGCCTGTCCTTCCTGTACTCTGCTGCAACTAAAGTAATATTCCACAAGCACAGATCTAAGCATGTGACTCCTCTGTTCACTCAGCTTCTTAGTGCCTCTAGGATAATAACCAAACTCTTTTCATAAGGTTTCTTCAAAGCTTTAGCACTACACAACTGGACAATACCTGTCTTTCCAACCTTATTAGAAGTGACTCCCCTTCTTATGCTTTGCAGTACCCAACAAAGAGGCCATCCCTTTGTTCCTCAGTTTCCCATTTCTGTGCTTTGGCACTGATGTCACCAACTTGTAATCCAGAAATGGCCTCTCTCCTTATCTCTTCCTCACACAGGCCCTTTTTGAAGACACTCTTCAAGCACTATCTTCTATAGAAATCTTTTCCTCATTCCCCTGACTTCAATTGCCCTTTCTTCTGTGTTACTTTTTTTTAAACTACTTACAAACTGGGATTTATTTAATGTATTTTAAAAAACCCAGATATATACTTTTCATATGCTTAAAATTATTTAGCACAGTTCCTGACAAAGAGTAGGGATTTAATAAATATTTTTTGACTTTTTACTTTATAATTTTGATATATACATTTTTATATATGCTAGTTGTATTGCCCATGAAAATTAAGTTCTTTGTTAGTTGGCATTATTTCAACACTTGGACTGATATCTGTAGCACCTTTCTCTGTGCTGGAGAGATTGCCATCACTGATTGACAAGGAAATTAGCTGGTTTCTGGAGAGTGAGGTCAGGAAACATTTGCCACCTGCTTTGCTTACCTCATTTGATTTTTTTTTCTAATAAACCATCCCTGAGAGTGTACATAAAAATATATTTATTATGATACTAGTAGTTGGAGGTTCAGTATTTTTGTTAAGGTGGGTCTTCTCACTCCCTATTTGACTTGGAATAGGATCTTCAGGAGCTTTCTTAGTTCACCTAAGGATGAATCTGCATTTCTTTTCTGAATAATTTCTTCTTTTTTATAGCTTTTTATTTTTTTTTTATTTTTTATTTTTTATTTAATAGCATTTTATTTACAGGATATATGCATGGGTAACTTTACAGGATTAACAATTGCCAAACCTCTTGTTCCAATTTTTCACCTCTTACCCTTCACCCTCCCTAGATGGCAGGATGACCAGTAGATGTTAAATATATTAAAATATAACTTAGATGCACAATAAGTATACATGACCAAAACATTATTTTGCTGTACAAAAGAATCAGACTCTGAATTATTGTACAATTACTTGTGAAGGAAATCAAAAATGTATGTGCATAAATATAGGATTGGGAATTCAATGTAATGGTTTTTAGTCATCTCCCAGAGTTATTTTTCTGGGCATAGCTAGTCTAGTTATTACTGCTCCATTAGAAATGATTTGGTTGATCTCGTTGCTGAGGATGGTCTGATCCATCAGAACTGGTCATCATCTAGTATTGTTGTTGAAGCATATAATGATCTCCTGGTCCTGCTCATTTCACTCAGCATCAGTTCCGTGTAAGTCTCTCCAGGCCTTCTGAAATCATCCTGTTGGTCATTTTCATAAGAACAGTAATATTCCATAATTTTCATATACCACAATTTATTCAGCATTCTCCAACTGATGGACATCCATTCAGTTTCCAGTTTCTACCACTACAAAAGGGCTGCCACAACATTCGTGCACATACAGGTCCTTTCTCTTTATAATCTCTTTGGGATATAATCTAGTAGTAACACTGTGGATCAAAGGGTATGCACAGTTTGATAACTTTTGAGCATAGTTCCAAACTCTTCCAAAATGGTTGGATTCGTTCACAACTCCACCAACAATGCATCAATGTCCCAGTTTTCCCTGCATCCTCCAACATATCATTATTTTTTCCTGTCATCTTAGCCAATCTGACAGGTGTGTAGTGGTATCCTAGAGTTGTCTTAATTTGCATTTTCTGATTAATAATGACTTGGAGCATCTTTTCATATGACTAGAAATAGTTTTCAATTTCTTCATCTGAGAATTTCTGTTCATATCCTTTGACCATTTTTCAATTGGAGAATGGCTTGATTTTTTTATAAATTAGAGTTAATTCTCTATATATTTTGGAGATGAGGCCTTTATCAGAATCTTGACTTTGTAAAAATATTTTCCCAGTTTATTGCTTCCCTTCTAATCTTGTCTGCATTAGTTTTGTTTGTGCAAAAACTTTTCAGTTTGGTATAATCGAAATTTTCTATTTGCTTTTTATTTTCAAAACACATACAGATATAGTTTTCAACATTCACTTTTACGAAATCTTGTGTTTCAGTTTTTTCTCCCTCCTTTCCCCTCACCCCATTCCCTAGACAGCAAGCAAGCCAATATTAGGTAAACATGGGCAGTTCTAAATATAGTTGCACATTTATCATGCTTCACAAGAAAAAGCAGATCAAAAAGTACAAAAATGAGAAAGAGAGAAAACAAAATGCAAGCAAACAGCAACCAAAAAGGTGAAAAAAGCATATTGTGATCCACATTCAGTTCCCACAGCCCTGTCTCTGGGTGTGGATGGCTTTTCCTCCACCACAAGACCATTGGAACTAGCCTGAATCACCTCATTGTTGAGAAGAGACATGTCTGTCAGAATTGATCATTGTATAGTCTTGTTGTTGCCATGTGCTGTGATCTCCTGGTTCTACTCACTTCACTTAGTATCAGTTCATGTAAGTCTCTCCAGGCATCTCTTACAAAACAATAATATTCCATAACATTCATATCCATAACTCATTCAGTCATTCCCCAACTGACAGACATCCACTCAGTTTCCAGTTCCTCACCACTACAAAAATGGTTGCCACAAACACAGAATATTTTCTTGTACAGCAGTGGTACACCGCATTGGCAGATCTCTACTGAAAGCCCTTCTTCTTTTGTAGTTTCGGTGTTATTAATGACAGTAAATTCACACCACCCAATTTGAGGGAATTCTATGAAACCCTTAAGAAAATTGTCTCAGGAAACAGACAGCCAGAGGTGTCACCAAAGTGGAATGGGGAATCATTGAGTTGGAAGCCATTTATTTAGCCTTCTGTCTTGCCTTCTTTTGGACCTCCAGATAAGCTGAGCTTGGGCAATGAGGACAGGGAGGAGGGAGGAAGGAGGGAGGGGAGCCTGAGGGAGAGTTCACTGCTCCAGTTGGCGGGGCAGGGCCCCGAGTGTCGACAGACTGGGGATCAAGTCTTTTGTGCAGACTGTTAGTTGGTCCTAGTTGACGGAGTGGGCCGGGAGAGAGGGTGGCTTTGCCAGGCTGAGTGAAGCCAGGCCAGGTGCCACAAAACGGAGGAGGAGGAGGCAGGAGATGGGCTCTGGCAGATCAGATGATCGGTAATCCTCGCACAGGAATGGAGGTGCTTTATAGATTAAGCAAACCCAGGCTGACATGTTTCTATAGGAGAGGAAATTAACTGTCACCTTGCTAACTGATTTATGCAAGCCTGCTTTGGCTTATGGGAAATTCAGCTTTGGGGCTTGAGGCTTTGTTCATTCAAATGCTAACCCAAGGATTCCACCCAGAGCCTCAAAAAGCAAGTCTTCCAAAATGAGGTGTGGAGAAAGGGAGCTTCTGCTTGACTAAAAGCAGTCTGTCCACAGGACTGGGGCTCAAGTCAGCCAGTCCTTCCTGTACCAGGCTTCCCAGTCCTTTCCTCTCCGGTGTCATCTTGACCGAGATGGAAGCTCAACAGTTCCTGTTGTATTTTCTTGCTCTCAGAGGCTGAGTAGGTTTTTAAGCATGGGCTGCAGGCATCTGGTCTCTACTAACGTATGTGCCTCGGCCGCATTCTTCCAAGTGTTTGCTTGGTGGTGTTGCTCGGGACGATCCTGGAATATCACACTTGTGGCAACTGGAATCCAGACACGGGTCCGTTTTTAAAAATGGTTTTCTCCAAAGGTCACCGTTGAACCTCAATGAAATCTTCATATTAAGCTTGCTCAGCAGTGACCTAAAATAATTTATTTCCACGCACAGACTGTCACGGCAACTTGGGAGTCACCCCCTTGTGCCAGCCTCCATCCTGATTTGATCTGTTTCTTCCCTTGGCATTTTCTGCTCAACTAGTCTTGTCAAGTGTTTTTCAGTCATGACTGATTCTTTTTGATGTTATTTAGGGGTTTTTTTTTGACAGAGGTCCTGGAGGGGTTGGCCATTTCCTACTCCAGCTCATTTTACAGATGAGAAAACTGAGGCAAACAGAGTCACATGGCGAGGAAGTCTCTGAGGCCAGGTTTGAACTCGGGAACTCTCTAGGCCCAGCACTCTATCCACTGTACCATCTGCTGCTGGTCCTAGTTAGGGTATAATCTATTCTGCTCTATCTGATTTTACATTTTGCATTTTTACAGAAAGGTCTTTCCAGGTTTCCTTCTTTTTATGCTTTTTCTCAATATATTTTTATTCATTTTGTTAAATATTTCCCAATTGCATGTAAAAGTATCTTTAAATTCCTTTAAAAAAATGTTGAGTTCCAAATTCCTTCTGCCTCTCCCACACTTATTGAGAAGGCAGGAGATGGTAGATCAGTTATACATGTGAAGTAGTGCGAAATATATTTCCATATCAACCCTGCTGCAAAAGAAAACAGACAAAAAGAACCCCAAGGAAAATAAAAGAAAATTTAAGAGTAGAGTATATTTTACTCCACAATCAGAATTCATTAGTTCTCTCTCTAGAGTTACAAAGCATTTTTTCAAAATCATGGGTTCTTTGGAATTGTCTTGTATTATCTTGATGAGAGGTAGCTAAGTCATTTAAGGCTGATCATTTTACAAGATTGTTGTCCCTGCACACAATGTTCTCCTGCTTCTGCTCACTTTACTTTGCATCAGTTCCCAGTTTTTTCTGAAACAACCCTGCTCAACTTTTCTTATAGCACAATAGTATTCCATCACAAGCGTAGACCACAGCTTGTACAGCCCTTCCCCAAATGATGGCCATCCCCTTGATTTCTAATTATTTCCCATCATAAATAGAAGTGCTACAAATATTTTTAAACAAGTAAGTCCTTTCCTTTTTCCTTTGATCTCTTTGAGGCATAATAGTGGTATTGCTAGGTGAAAAGATAGGCAGTTTTATAGCCCTTTGAGTATAGTATAGTTCCAAATAGTTCTCCAGAATCATGAGACTGGTTCAAAACTCTTTTAAGAGTGCCTTGATGTCTCGATGTTTCCACATTCCAGCTTTTGTTATTTCCTTGTTCTGTCATTTTAACCAAGTTGTGAGGTGGTCATCTCAGTTATCTTAATTTACATTTCTCTTATCCTGTGATTACTGATAGGTTTGATGTCTTCTCTTGCCTCTGCCTTTCCAAATCCTTTGCCCATTTGTCCATTGAAGAATGGCTTTTATTTCTACAAATGTGATTCAGTTCTCCATATATTTGAGATATATATTGAGGCCTTTATCAGAGAAACTTGATGTAAAAATCCTCCTCTCTGTTTCTTATTTTCCATCAAAATTTAGCTGGATTAGTTTTATTTTATGTAACCAAAATGAATCATTTTATTTCCTGTGATCCTGTCACTTGTTTGCTCGTGAATTCTTCTCCTTCTATAGATCTGATCAGGTCCATTTTTCCATGCTACTCTTCTTTACTTCTGATACTTTTATTATTTCTAAATCATTTATCCATTTTCCCTGAACTTGATCATATTTGTTGCCATCATTTACTTTAATGCTCCACGATTGAACCCTTTTCTGACTATTGGCCATTAAAGGCACTCCCTTGTTCATAGTCATGAATAGCAATGTTAAGATCAGATGTTACAGATAGGGAATAGAATTTCTCAGGGTGGAAAGAAAGTGGGATCAGAACCCTAAAACTATATTCAACTTTAAGAAAAGGAAGAAAACAAACATAAGGAAATATTGGCAAGGCATGATTATTCTTCAGTCTTGTTCCATGTGCTCGACCCCCAAAGCTGTGTCATTTGGTGTTCTTCACTGCCTTTTGACCATCTCAGTTTTTATCTGCTGTTTCCCAAAGGCAATCGCAAAGCCATGTGATCACACCATCCTGAGGTGGCTTTGGCCAAGTCTCGTCTTTAACCAGAGCATCTCTGTGGAGGAAAGGATGGGTTGGCTCGACACTGAGGGCAGAGAAAAATGGTGGTCTTGTTTTTGATAAGCAAACTGACCTCTCTAGTGTGAGCTCCCAGTATATGGAAGCAGAAACCCAGGGTGAAATCTGTACTCAATTTGGAAAAACACAAGAGTGTCACAGAAGTTGTTACCTCAGAATGGGCAGCCAGCTGGACTGGTGGATGGCTCCTGTAATCTAATGTTTTGCTCTTTTTTTTGTTTTAGCACCCTTCTTGAGCTCTTCTCATCAATGGACTTATCATCATTGAAACCTTTTCCTCCTGGCAGACCAGAGTTATTCTCTGACTTTTTGGATACAGTTGTGGGATTAAAAAAATGAACGCCATTCTCTCAACCTTTCCTCCCCATGCATTTGAAAACACACAGATACACACATAGGCAAGCCTTCCTAGACAATGCAGTCACATCAAATCCTCTCTTTGGTGTTTTTTTCCCTTAATAAATTTTCTACATCTAAAGGATGCACCCAGTTTCTTGTGTGAACATTTGTAAACTTTCGCTCAGGTTGTTCTCACTAGGGTTAGTTTGTGTTAAATGCACCTCCTCGGAACCCTGTGGTAGCCAGATAGATATCGATTGTGTCCCAGAGTCCCACATGGTGATTTTTAAAGCTTTTTGGCTTTTGAGAAACATCCGTGGAGGTTGAAAGGCGGTGCCCCCAGAGATGCCCTTGGAAGAGAAATCCACCAAAATTCCCAAGTGAGTGAAAATTGGTGTTAATTCTCCTAGCTTGATCTCCTCCCTCCTCATTGAGTCAGCTTCTGCCTGTTGTGTTTAAGCTGGGATTGATAGCGAATTCATCCCAGTTGGCCAGTTCCACAAGCCTCTGTTAAGTGTCAAGCATGTGTGAGGTCCTGTTCTTGCCCCTGGGGATGCAAAGATCAAATGTGACCCAAGCCTTGTCCACAGAGGACTTCCCTTCTCCTGGGTGTGGAGAGTCGGGAAGGGGTACGGCTTCGTGGGAGGCAGAGTGTGATGGGGCCTCTGGGGAGGACCAGAGGGCTCTAGGAATAACTGAGGAGGGAGGTCCCACTTGAGCTCAGGGATGAGAGGCACCAGGGGTGAAACTTGAGCTGAGCAAGCCTTGAAGGGAGAGAAGGAATGACAGGCAGGGCTGTGGAGGAGGCATTCCAGGCATGGCACAGGGCATGCTGAGGAGCAAATGTAGCAGGAGGGGATTAATTGCCTGAGGCACGTGAGCCCTAGAAAGGTTTCAGAGCTGAACGGCCCATTTAGTACTGTAAGACTTGGCGGGCAGAGAAGGAGAAAAGAAAAACCAGACCGATGGCTGGGTCATCCCCAAATTCTGATGGCGGAGAAGCCGTTCTCAGCAGCCTCTGTTGAAATCAAGTGTCTCCCCGATTCTCCTGGAGAAAGGAGAAACTGACCTGAGAGTCCTTTCCTCCAGATAGATTTATATATAGAGATGGGGAAAGATGCCTGCTTAATCCCTATAAGCATGAGGGGGGGGGCTTAGGGAGGCTGGAATCCAGTCAAGTCTCCATTCCATACACTTAGGGTGAGCACTAATAGATCAGATCATCGACATTTTAAAACATTTTCCTGGCAGCCTCTTCCCTAGTATTCCTGATTTACTTTCCCTGTTAGGGGCCCATGCTGAACTTCATTGGCCTTAGGAAGTTCTACCCTGCTGGTAGAAGTCAGGAGCTTAGAAAATTGGAGGTTTCAGGAGGAAAGAAAGCAGAGGATTGCCAGAAGATCCATTTACCCTGAGGAGGAGCAGATGCTATTGCAGTTCTGCATGTGTTTTATATTCCTGTTTCAGGAAAAGTACTGTCCTAAAAAATGGAAAGAATCAGTGTTTCTGGACCCTCTGTGGATCCAGGCATTTTCCACTACAGAAAGATCATGGTATGGAGCTCAGGTGGGTTCCTCCAATTGTTGTACCTCTTTGATGTGGTCCTGTAGTTGCCCCGAAATAAAGGAAAAGAGACCCTACCATAATCAGTTTTTCAAATTAATTCTATTTTTGGCTGTACCTATTAATCCATCCTGTAGAACACAGGGAACTCAGCCTCAACCAAGTCAAATTATGCAATGAAATGAACAGAAGATGAATCCTGGCACAGTCATTAAAAAGAGTGCTAGGTCTTGAATGCACCGAGGCCTGATGAGGGAGCCTAAGGACAACCAAAGGAGGAATAAGAAATCTGCTTGGGATGGATAGGCCAATGGTAACTGTCAACAGAGGGAAGATGGAGCTGCTTAATTCATCTTTTTTTTTTTCTGTTTCCTCTGCCAAGGAAAATTAATTCCCTTACACTGGAAGAACAAAACAAAAATGGCTAACGGGAAGTTGGCCCCCAAGATGAGTATAGAGATAGTACCAGAGTACCTTGTTCTCCTGGATGAATTTAAGTCCCCAATCCCAATCAACTATACTCTGAAGGCACTGACAGATATGTTTGCTGGGCTCCTCACATTGAGATACTGGAAAGTCACTGAGGGCCAAGGTGATTGTAAAAGGAGAAATGTTTTCCTGAGTCTCCCAAAGGAAGGAACAGATAAGAGAATGATAAGATCAATGAATTTGACTTGTATTCCTGGGAAGATTCAAGCACGGATCAGGGAAGAGCTGGTTGCTGAACATGCCTGGGAAGCATTAATTACAAAGAGCCAGCCATGCTTCCCAGAAAGAATTCCTAAAGTCATTGACGAGGAGGATTCTGTGGCTATGGTTCACGTAGAGCTTAGCAAAGCTTTCGATGGAGAAGCATGGATTAGGCGATAATACAATTAGATTCGTTCTGGTTAAATCCTTGTACTCAAAGAGTACTTGTCATGGAGACTGATGTCTCCGGTGTTACCCCATGGAATAACTTGTACTTGATCCTTTGCTGTTTAACACTTTTGTCAGTAATGGCTAAATTGATCATGTAAACGATGATTTACTCTCCATGTTGTCACATGGCATCAAGCTGAGAAGGGGCTGCCACATTAAATGCCAGAGTTGGCAAAACTCAGAATAATGGCAGCCAGGAACAGTGATTTGAATATAACAAGTACATATTCATTAGGGCTAAATGTAGAGTCTTACGCTTGGGTACACAAAAAATCAACCTCATAAGTATAAGATGGGAAGAATAGGGCTCTGAAAAAGCTGTGGGAGTTTTAGTAGACCGTACGCTCCATATGGATCAGCAGAATGATGAAGCCAACAAAAACAACGACCCCTGTAACTTACTACGTGCTAGGTACTGTGCTAAGAGCTGGAAGTACAAAGGAAGATCAAAACTCAGGGCGTATCCTCAATGAATTTGCAATCTAATATGTGAGAAACAATGCACATGAAATATGTATATATACAAGGTATATAAACACAAGACAAATGAATGGTAATTTCAGAAAGTAAGGCACTAATATTAAGGGGTGGTGATGAAGAAAGGCTTCTTTTAGAATATGGGCTTTTAATTGGAACTTGAAGAAAACCAGAGAAACCAGAAGGTATCGCTCAGGAGGGGAGAAAATTCTGGGCATGGGGACAACTGGTGAAAATGCTTGGGAGTCCAAAGGACCCACGATGAAAAATGCTGTCCACCTCCAGAAAGAGAACTGCTGAATGCTGAGTGCGGAGTGAAGGACACTTTTAAATTTCTTTTTCCTTTTTTATCTGTGTTTTTTTTTAAAAATAATATGGTTAATATGGAAATATGTTTTATGTGATTGCACATGTATAAACAGCAAATTGCTTGCATTTTCCAGGAGAGATATGGGAAGGCAAGAGAGAATTTGGATCTCAAAATTTAAAAAAAAAATTAGTGTTAAAGTATTTTTACATGTAATTGGGAAATATTTAATGAAATAAATAAAAACTCTATTAAAAATACTTGGAGGCAGGATATGGAGTGTCTTGTGGGAGTAATAGCAAGGAGTCCAGTGACAATGGATGACTGAGTACTTGAAGGAGATTGGAAAGGTTGGGAAAGGCTTTAAAAGCCAGTCAGAGGATTTTGTATTTGATCCTGGGGGTCCTGGGAAGCTACTGGAGGATGATCAGTAAGGGTTTGACATGATGGGGCCTGTGCTTTAGGACGATCGTTCTGAGAGCCGAGTGGAGCGATGGACTAGAGTAGGGAGAGACTTGAGGTCCACAAACCTACCCGAAGATTCTTGTCCAGGTGGGAGGTGATTAGGACCTTCAATTAAGACAACAGTTTTGTCAGTGAGAGCAGTAAAGAGGAATTGTGTGATAGCATTGACAAGGGGGCAGGGGGAGTACAGGTAGGTGGTATAGTGCTGGAGTCAGAGTTCAAATCTAGTTTTGTGATTTATTTCTATTTTATTATTATTTATTTATTATTTGATTTAATAATAATCAATATTATTTAGTTATTAGCTATGTGACCCTAAGCAAGTCACTTCACCTCATTTCCCCCCCACACACACAAAAAAAAAAACCCTGCAACAAAATGAAATTTGGCAACAGATTGGATGTATGGTGTGGGGGAGAAAGGGGAATGAGCTTGTGAGTTTGGAGGCTAAAAGACTGATGCTTTAAACAGTAATACAAAATTAAGGAGAAGGTGTAGCCTTGGGGGGAAAGATAATGAGTCAATTTGGGATATGTTGAGTTTAAAATGTCTACAAGATATTCAATTTGAGATGTCTTAAGAGGCAGCTGCAGATGGGAGAATGGACATGAGCAGAAAGGTTATGACGAGATAAATAGATCTGACAATCATCTGCATAGCAATGATAGTTGATCCCGTGGGAGCTGAGGAGATCATTAAGTGAAATAATACAGAAAGAAGAGAAAAAGAACAGGACAGAATCTTATGTGATACCCTTGGTTACCAGGCCTGACCTAGAGCCTTAAGGATAGTCAGATCAGTGAGGACAGAAACAAGAATGAGCGGGCTGACAAGAAATTGTCCTAGTGTCCTAGAAAGAATTGAATATCAAGGAGAATGGGGAACTTAACAGTGTTGGAAGAGTGAAAAGAGGTCAAGAAGGGTAGAGATTGAGAAGAGGCCATTGGATTTGGCATGGAAGAGATCATTTGCAACTTTGGAGAGAGCCCTTTTCGGGGAATGATGAAGTTGGGAACCAGAGTGCAGAAAGCCAAGAGCAGAGAGTGAATAAAAACAGGAAGTGGAATACTGTAGACAGGCTGATCAAAAGGGAAGAGAGATATGGGCCACTAATGGGGGCCATTGGAGAAAGGGATGGGTTTTTGAGGATGGGGAAGATGTGAGCATGTTTATAGGCAGTAAAAAAGCAGCCACAAGAAAGAAAGAGATAGAAGGTAAGTGAAAAAGAGTGGGGATGGCAGACAGAGCAGTCTACCAAAGAAGAGGGGACAGAATGGACTCTTATGTGTTGGTACAAGGCTATGTTTTGGCCAGGAGAAAGGTCACCTCTTTGTATGAGACAAGGGTGAAGGGGGAGACGAAGCTGTTGTGTTGCTGTGCTTTATTTTTAATATCAGCGTAGCGAGCTCTGGTCAATGAGTATTGCATTGTCCTTTTTAAATTTTTAAGATCAGTGTAGTGAGCTCTGCCAGTGGTGGTCAGCATCTGCGTTAGTGGATTGCTTGGGGCATGGAGGTATCACATGACTTACCAACATCACACAGTGTGTTGGTCAGAGGTCCCAGGTCTCCTTGACCAGCTCTTTCACCACCACGGCTTCTTACATCTCTAATATATCAATAAAGTTATCATTTATACATGTTTATATAAATAAGCAGACATACAAATATACACATATATGTATGAGTGTATATATAGGCAGATGAGACACGAGGGAATGCTGAAATGAGCTGTTCAAAGATCAAAACAAACTGCTCTTCCAAGGGAGCAGACCCTCAAATGCTCTATGAATCTGCCCCCAAGAAAGAACAACCCGAATTTAGTCAGTTCTTTTAGGATTGCTCACCTGAGCCAAAAAGTATTAGCTTTACACACTTAGTCATTGAATTATACAGACTTTTGTAGAGTCATAAATGTTTCCAGCGAATGGAACCATGTTTGGCTTTCTTACTTTGCAAATGAAGAAACAGGCTCAGGGCATAGGGTGCCCCCAGGAGGGTCATCAGGGAATGAATGACAGAATCAGTGTTTAAAACTAAACTCCCGGACTTCTGGGTGGGAGTGTATTCCCATCACAACCCAGAAATCTTGAAATCTAGTCACTAGTTATTTGCTTAGAATTTGTTTTCTCTTACGTGATGGAACCCTTTTGATGTTGGACTTTTAATTTGTTCTGTACTCTGGGAGACGGTTCACACATCTTTTTGCTTCAGTAATAATAATTTCTACTAGGCTTTTATGAGAATTTGGTGAACTTGAAAATGCAAGTGCTGTTATATCCAATTTGTAGATGAAGAAACTGGGATTCACTGAGATGATACACTGAAGAGCACTTTGACAGTAGGTGGGCAATTCAGGACTTATATGTTGATTCCTACAACAGAACATTGGACACGTACCACATTCTCTTTCTCAACCACTTCCAAGATAGAGAATCAGAACATTCACGGGACATTTGAGTCATAGAACAACCCTGAAGCGTGAAGAATAGCACATGTAAGCACAGAACATCAGAGACCTTGAAATGAAATGTTTCCAGACGGACAGGGAGGCCCATCGTAGTTAAGATCCAGAAGGTTATGTCAACTCTAGAGCAAGAAGAAGCAGGACGAACTAATTCACTTATCTCCCTGATGTGTAAACCTGGGGAAATCAACTGAAGTCCACAATGTCCTATAGAGTTTCTTTGGGCTGTGAGCTTCAGAGAAGTTACCATTTTGTATTTTTGGAGGGAATTTCCACAGTGGTTGTTCTTCAGGCTGATAGCAACGAAATCAAAGTTTCAGTCTGTCCTGTACCCTCTGCTTTTTCCCTAAAGAGAATTAACAGTATGATGAATGCAGATTGTTGACTATGATTCTGAAAGTAGTTTCTGGGATAGGATGGTAAATCTGACAACTGGATGGGGGAAGAGCAAGTCGTCTTTGTATCTTTTTCCTCCCCCAAATTGAAGGGATTATGATCATGTGTAAAGATTTCAAAAAACAAGTCAAGGATATATTTTTGGAAATAGAAATGTATGCAGAGCTCCAAACCCCTCACCCCCTGTCCAAAAAGTGATTTCTCTGGTATCTAAGTCTCAGATGTGCCCATTGGCGTTACTTCTCAACTCATGCCCACGTCTCCAGTGGCCTTGGGGTCAGGGTTAGACTTTGGTCTGTGCTGCTGCCAGCCACCGTGTTTAGGACAGTCCCTCTCTCCAAAGAGGGCCCCTTGCTTCTTGTCTTCTGCAAAGGTTTAAGGTGGATCTGGGGGATCTGACCCTCATCAACCCAGACAAAGAGCGAATCCCCAGAGACAGGCCGTTCCCGGTTTTCCTGCCGTTTGTCCTTCGCCCCCACCTCCGTGAGGGGAATGTGTAGGAATACCGGTCGGCCAAATCCCTGGGTGCCGGTTATTGTTTTTTTCACTCTGTTGCTGCAAGAGTAGTGGAGAGGAAGCTGAGCCGGCCCCCCGCTGTTTGGCATTTGGATTTCTCTTTGTAGGTGCGGGAAGCTGCTTGGAGATCCTGGGAGAAGGGAAGCCCTTGGTGGTGGTCGTAAATGAAAAGCTGATGGACAATCACCAGTTGGAGCTGGCCAAACAGCTGCACGAAGAAGGGTATCTTTTCTACTGCACGTGCAGGTAGGTGGCGGTGGGGGCTGGTGGCCGGCTGGTACTGACCCTTTGGAGGCCTCTGGGCACTTGGCTGACTGTGGCTGCTGGTCCTCCTCCTCCTCTTCCTCCTCCCCCCCCCCGTCCTCCTGCCCCTCATCTTTCTCCTCCTCCTCCTCCTCCTCCTCCTCCTCCTGAGTTCTGGATCTCTTCCTTTTCCCTGCCCAAGCCCCTGTCCACCTCACCTCCAGCTACAAGCCCCAAACCCTGTGCCCTTGACATCTTCTTTTTGGGAAATAGTGTTCTGTCTTTCTGAATCCATGCACAGACAGTTTCCAGCATTCCCCTTTGCAAAACTTGGGTTCCAAATTTTTCTCCCTCCCTTCTTCCCCTCCCCCTCCACAAGACAACAGGCAATTCCTTATTAGGTACAAGGGGTCCAGTTCAAAACCCTTCTCAACCCATTTCCAGATTCTCATGGACATCCCCCAGAGGAGCCGCTAGGTGGCGCCACAGGCAGGCCCGGAGGTGGGAAGACCAGGGTTCCCCTGCAGCCTGATACTGCCTTAGCTGGGTGACTTTAGGGACGTCAGCCAAGGGCTGCCTGCCTCAGTGTCCTCCTCTGTAAGATGTGGAGTCCCAGGAGCGCCTCAGTGCACCGTGGTTGTTGTGAGGAGCAAATGAGGGAGGGTTGGTAAATGCTGAGCAGGGGGTCGGCACACAGTAGGTGCTGCTGTTTTGATCACTGTTGCTGCTCTGGGCTCAGATTGGCGGCTGGGGGCCTCAAAGGCTTTTTGCCCTCCATGAAGCCCACTGGCGCCCCTGCCTCAATGCCAGTGGGTTCGATTGGTACAGAAGGCGGGGCTGCTCCTGTGACCTCAGCCCCTCCTCTGATCTCAGCTGGGTGGCCACGCTTAGGGAGAAGGAGGATGGAGATGGTGGCCGTCACGCAGCGTGCCGAGGCTGGCAGAGGGACTTGGGGGTCCGGCCTCATGTGCCCCTCGGGCCGTCCCAGGCCGCCAAAGCTCCCATTTACAGAGGGGGGCAGCGAGGCTCGTCCGGGGTCACCCAGCCTAGTCAGTGTTGGAGGCTCGCTGTGTACTCAGGCCTGCCAGGTCCCATCCTCTGTGTCTGTGGCCCCCAACCTCTGCTTAGCCTTCACGATGGAAATCGGAACAAGCCCTGGGTTCCAGGTGTCCTGCTTTTTCCTTCCCTATGAGGAAATTTGTTGGTTTCCTGAGGGCAAAGTCAGTAGTTTGAAATATTCATCCATTTTAAAAAGGTGTTTTTTGGCTCTTGAAAGTATATAGGTTTATGCTCTGACATTAACATTACAAAACCAAATGACTTTGAAAGAGTAAGAGGAAATCGGAGACAGGCAATGATTAACTATGATTCCAGGGAGCTGAACAGTGAAGCAGCCTAAAGCTGGCTCCCAGCTCCAGACCCAGCAAGGATGGGCTCCGGCTGCAGGATTGACAAGGAGAGCCAGCATGGGAATTTGTTTTGCTCAACTGTGCAGACCCGTTCCAAATTTGTTTTGCTTTTTTTTTTCCAGAGGTGGTGATAATGGGACATAGGAGGCAGGAAACTATAATGCTTGACAGTGGAAAACATTTTAATTGTTGAACATGTATGGAAAGTGTTCTGATATTAATAGGAGGAGGTTCAATAATTCTGTTACTGTGGATCCTCAATGACAGACTAAGATGATATTTGCTCTTTGACTTGGAGAAGGGTCTTCAGGAACTCTCTTAGTAAGGATGAATCTGCATTTCTTTTCTGAATATTTTCTTCTTTTTAAAAAGCTTTTTATTTTCAAAACATATGCTTAGTTTTCAACATTCACTTTTGCAAAACCTTGTGTTCCAAATTTTTTTCTCCCTCCCTTCCCCTCCCTTTCCCTAGACAGCAAGCAATCCAATATATGTTAAACGTGTGCAATTCTCCTATACATATTTACACAATTATCTTTCTGCCCAAGAAAAATCAGATCAAAAAGGAAAAAAATGAAAAAGTCAACAAAATGTAAACAAACAACAACAAAAAGGTGGAAATAGTATGTTGTGGTCCACACTCATTCCCACAGTCCTGTCTCTGGGTGTGAATGGCTCTCTTCATCACAAAACCATTGGAACTGGCCTGAGTCACCTCACTGTTTGAAAGAGCCAGGTCCATCAGAGTTGATCATCACATAATCTTGTTGTTCCCGGGTACAATGATCTCCTGGTTCTGCTCATTTCACTCATCATCAGTTCATTGTAAGTCTCTCCAGGCTTTTCTGAAATCATCCTGTTGATAGTTTCTTATAGAACAATAATATTCCATGACATTCATAGACCATAACTCATTCAGTCATTCCCTGACTGACGGCGCTCAGTTTCTAGTTCCTCACCACTACAAAAAGGGCTGCCACAAACACAGAATATTTTCTTGTACAGCAGTGGTGCACCCCATTGGCAGGTCTCTACTTAAAGTCCTTCTTCTTTGGTAGTTTTGGTGTTATCAATGACAGTAAATTGACATCACCCACTTTGAAGCCATTATATGAAACCCTTAAGAAAATTGTCAGGAACCAACTTGTCACTCTGCAGATGATATAATCTACTTAGAGAACCCTAGAGAATCAACTAAAAAACTCCTAGAAACTATTCACAATTTTAGCAAAGTTGCAGGATACAAAATAAATCCACATAAATCTTCAACATTTTCATATATTACCAACAAAGTCCAGCAGCAAGACATACAAAGAGAAAATTCCATTAAAAATAACATCAATAACATAAAACATCTGAGAATCTATCTGCCAAGGGAAATTCAAGAACTATATGAACACGGCTACAAAACACTTTCCACATAAATAAAGTCAGATCTAATCAGGTGGAAAAATATCAAGTGCTCATGGGTAGGGTGAGCAAATATAATAAAAACTGACAATAATACGTAGATAATCTACTTATTTAGCGCTCAAACTGCTAAGAAATTATAGAAAAAATAATAACAAAGTTCATCTGGAAGAACAAAAGGTCAAGAATTTCAAGGGAATTAATGAAAAAAATGTCAATGAAGGGGGCCTAGCTGTGCCAGACCTAAAACTATATTATAAAGCAGCAGTCATCAAAACCATTTGGTCCTGGCTAAGAAATAGAGCAGTTGATAACTGTAATAGGTTAGCTTCACAGGACAAAATAGTCAATGATTATAGTAATGTAGTATTTGATAAACCCCAAAACCCCAGCTTTTGGGGTTAGGGTTAATGAGTCTAAGAACTCACTATTTGATAAAAACTGCTGGGAAAATTGGATACTATGGCGGAAACTAAGCATTGACCCACACCTAACACCATATACCAAGATAAAGTCGAAATGGATTCATGATTTAGACATAGTGATATTATAAGCAAAGTTTACCTCTCAGATCTGTCGAGAAGGAAGGAATTTGTGACCAAAGAAGAATTGGAACTCATTATTGAACCAAATAGATAATTTTGATTATATTAAGTTAAAAAGTTTTTGTACAAACAAAACCAATGCAGACAAGATTAGAAGGGAAGCAATACATTGGGAAAACTTTTTTACATTTAAGAATTCTGATAAAGGCCTCATTTCTAAAATATCTAGAGAATTGACTCAAATTTATAAGACTTTGAGCCATTCTTCAACTGATAAATGCTCAAAGGATATGAACAATTTTCAGATGAATAAATTGAAACCATTTCTAGTCATATGAAAAGATGCTCTAAATTATCATTGATCAGAGAAATGAAAATTAAGAAAACTGAGATACCACTACACACCTCTCACATTGGCTAAGATGATGGGAAAAGATAATGACGAATGTTGGAGGGCATGTGGGAAAACTGGGACACCAGTACATTGTTGGTGGAGCTGTGAATGGATCCAACCATTCTAAAGGGTAATTTGGAATGATGGCCAAAGGACTATCAAAAATGTGCATACCCTTTGACTCAGCAGTGTCTCTACTGGGCTTATATCCCAAAGAGATCTTAAAGGAGGGAAAGGGACCCACATTTGTAGTGGGAAATGGCTGAATAAGTTATGGTCTATGAATGATGTGGAATATTATTGTTCTATAAGAAACAATCAGCAGGATGATTTCAGAGAGGTCTGGAGAGCACTGATGCTAAGTGAAATGAGCAGAATCAGGAGATCATTATACACCGCCACAACAAGATTACTCAATGGTCAATTCTGATGGACATGACTCTTTCCAACAATGAGTTCATCGAGGCCAGTTCCAATGATCTTGTGATGAAGAGAGCCATCCATGCCCAGAGAGAGACTGTGGGAACTGAGTGTAGATCTCAACATAGCATTTTCACTCTTTTTGTTATTGTTTGCTTACATTTTGTTTTCTTTCTCATTTTTCCCTTTTTAACTTGCTTCTTCTTATGCAGCAAGATAATTGTATAAATATGTATACATATATTGGATTTAACATATATTTTAACATGTTTAACATATATTGGATTACTTGCCATCTAGGGAATAGGGTGGGGGGAAGGAGGGGAAAATTTGGAACACAAGATTTTGCAAGGGTCAATGGTGAAAAATTACCCTGGCATATGATTTGAAAATAAAAAACTTCAATAAAAAAAAAGAAAATACAATCTCTATCTAGAGAGAGAACTATGGAGACTGAATGTAACTCAACAAATGCTATATTCATTTTTATTCTTTTTCTTCTGTTTTTTTTTCTCTCATGGTTTTCCCTTTTGTTCTGATTTTTCTCTCCCGATATGATTCATAAAGAAATGTGTCTTAAAAATTAATGTGCATGTATAATCAGAAAAAAGAAAATAATAAAAAGGGAAAAAATTTTAAAATAAAAAAAATTGTCTCAGGCAAAAAGACAGCCAGAGGTGTCCCCAAAGTGGAATGGGGAATCAGTGGGTTGGAAGCCATTTATTTAGCCTTCTGTCTTGCCTTCTTTTGGACCTCCAGATAAGCTGAGCTTGGGCAATGAGGACAGGGAGGAGGGAGGAAGGAGGGAGGGGAGCCTGAGGGAGAGTTCACTGCTCCAGTTGGCGGGGCAGGGCCCCGAGTGTCGACAGACTGGGGATCAAGTCTTTTGTGCAGACTGTTAGTTGGTCCTAGTTGACGGAGTGGGCCGGGAGAGAGGGTGGCTTTGCCAGGCTGAGGGAAGCCAGGCCAGGTGCCACAAAACGGAGGAGGAGGAGGCAGGAGATGGGCCTGGCAGATCAGATGATCGGGTTAATCCTCGCACAGGAATGGAGTGTGCTTTATAGATTAAGGGCAAACCCAGGCTGACATGTTTCTATAAGAGGAAATTAACTGTCACCTTGCTAACTGATTTATGCAAGCCCGCTTTGGCTTATGGGAAATTCAGCTGCTTTGGGGCTTGAGGCTTTGTCATTCAAATGCTAACCCAAGGATTCCACCCCAGAGCCTCAAAAAGCAAGCCCAAAAATGAGGGTGTGGAGAAAGGGAGCCCTTTCCTGCTTGACAAAAGCAGTCTGTCCACAGGACTGGGGCCATGTCTGCCGTCCTCCTGTACCAGGCTTCCCCAGTCCTTTCCCCCCTCTCCGGTGTCATCTGACCGAGATGGAAGCCAACAGTCTCCGTTGTATTTTCTTGCCCAGAGGCTGATGTATTTTAAGCATGGGCTGCAGGCATCTGGTCTCTACTAACGTATGTGCCTCGGCCGCATTCTTCCAAGTGTTTGCTTGGTGGTGTTGCTCGGGACGATCCTGGAATATCACACTTGTGGCAACTGGAATCCAGACACGGGTCCGTTTTTAAAAATGGTTTTCGCCAAAGGTCACCGTTGAACCTCAATGAAATCTTCATATTAAGCTTGCTCAGCAGTGACCTAAAATAATTCGTTTCCACACACAGATTGTCACGGCAACTTGGGAGTCACCCCCTTGTGCCAGCCTCCATCCTGATTTGATCTGTTTCTTCCCTTGGCATTTTCTGCTCAACTAGTCCTATTTGGAGTAGAATCTGTTTTTCTACTCTGACTGCTTTTTCACTTTGTTTTTTTTTTTCAGAAAAATCTTTCCAGGTTTCCTTCTCGTTATACTTGGTTATGTTTTTCATCATCCTTATCCTTTCCTGACTGTCTGCCATTGATGGTACCCCTGTTGTTTATACTTATCAATAGCCTTGTTAAGATCAGATGTTACAGATAGAAAATTGAATTTCTCAGGGTGGAAAGAAAGTGGGATCAGAACCTTAAAACTATATTCAACTCTAAGAAAAAGAAGAAAACAAACATAATGAAATATTGGCAAGGCATTATTGTTCATCAGTCTTGTTCCATGTGCCTGACCCTCAAAGCCAGCTCTCATTATATGATCCTAGCTGTGTCATTTGGTTTTCTTCACTGCCTTTGCATGAATTGGACTTTAGGAACATCTTAGTTTTTATCTGCTGTTTCCCAAGGGCAATCGCAAAGCCACGTGGGCACACCATCATGAGGTGGCTTTGGCCAAGTCTCGTCTTTAACCAGAGCAGCTCAGTGGAAGAAAGGATGGGATGGCCTGTGGAGGCTGAAAGGCGGTGCCCCCAGAGATGCCATTGGAAGAGAAATCCACCAAAATTCCCAAGTGAGTGAAAATTGGTGTTAATTCTCCTAGATTGATCCCCTCCCTCCTCATTGAATCAGCTTCTGCCTGTTGTGTTTAAGCTGGGATCGACAGCGAATTCATCCCAGTTGGCCAGTTCCACAAGCCTCTGTTAAGTGTCAAGCATGTGTGAGGTCCTGTTCTTGCCCCTGGGGGTGCAAAGATCAAATGTGACCCAAGCCTTGTCCACAGAGGACTTCCCTTCTCCTGGGTGTGGAGAGTCGGGAAGGGGTACGGCTTCGTGGGAGGCAGAGTGTGATGGGGCCTCTGGGGAGGACCAGAGGGCTCTAGGAATAACTGAGGAGGGAGGTCCCACTTTGAGCTCAGGGGATGAGGGAAGGCACCAGGAGGTGTGAAACTTGAGCTGAGCTAAGCCTTGAAGGGAGAGAAGGAATCTGACAGGCAGGGCTGTGGAGGGAGTGCATTCCAGGCATGGCACAGGGCATGCTGAGGAGCAAATGTAGCAGGAGGGGATCAAATTGCCTGGAGGCACCGTGAGCCCTAGAAAGGTTTCAGAGCTGAGCGGCCTCCATTTAGTACTGTAAGACTTGGCCGGGGCAGAGAAGGAGAAAAGAAAAAAACCAGACCGATGGGCTGGGGTTCCCCCCCCAAATTCTGATGGCGGAGAAGCCGTTCTCAGCAGCCTCTGTGGAAATCAAGTGTCTCCCCGATTCTCCTGGAGAAAGGAGAAACTGACCTGAGAGTCCTTTCCTCCAGATAGATTTATATATAGAGATGGGGAAAGATGCCTGCTTAATCCCTATAAGCATGAGGGGGGGGGCTTAGGGAGGGCTGGAATCCAGTCAAGTCTCCATTCCATACACTTAGGGTGAGCACTAATAGATCAGATCATCGACATTTTAAAACATTTTCCTGGCAGCCTCTTCCCTAGTATTCCTGATTTACTTTCCCTGTTAGGGGCCCATGCTGAACTTCATTGGCCTTAGGAAGTTCTACCCTGCTGGTAGAAGTCAGGAGCTTAGAAAATTGGAGGTTTCAGGAGGAAAGAAAGCAGAGGATTGCCAGAAGATCCATTTACCCTGAGGAGGAGCAGATGCTATTGCAGTTCTGCATGTGTTTTATATTCCTGTTTCAGGAAAAGTACTGTCCTAAAAAATGGAAAGAATCAGTGTTTCTGGGCCCTCTGTGGATCCAGGCATTTTCCACTACAGAAAGATGATGGCATCGAGCTCAGGGGGGTTCCTCAGGCTGTCACAGCTCTTTGAAATAATCCTATAAGATTATGAGGGAAATGTTTTCCTGATTTTCCCAAAAGGGAACAGAACTGAGTCTGGATTCTAAAGGCTAATGAACTTTACTTTGTCCCTGACAAGATTTAAGCACATATCAGTAAGGACCTGGTTGATGAACATCTAGGTAATGAACCCATGATTATAATCGATGAAATTGTGAACCCCTCTATTATATGCCAAACCCCTGTGAGCCTCTTCATCAGACTTTGTCCTACTCCATGAGATTTTGGTCTTCTTGAAGACAGACCCTGTCTTTTTGCCTCTTTTTACATCCCTAGTTCTTGGCACAATGCCTGGCGTATGGGAGGTAATTAATAAATACTTATTGATTTGGCTGATCCTGCTGGCTTATGGATATTGAGCATATTAGTCTAACCTCATTTGTTTTGTTACCAGAATTTAAAATCTAGTAGATGAAAGGGATCCTGGGTATAGAGTTTACCTAAATTTTAGCAAAACATTTGCTAGAGCATCTCCCCTTAACTTGTGGGGCAGATGGATTGATCCAAGTTAGATAATGAGCCAAGCAGATAGATTTAGAATTGCTCGAATGGCCGGACTCGAGGAGGAATTTTGAAGGTTTCAGTGTCTCCATGGAAGGTTGGTTTCTAGTGGATGAACTTAGGGCTGTGTGCTTGATGCGACGCTCTTTTTTATCAGTCAGTTAAGAAACATTTCTTAAGGTCCTAATATGTGCCAGTCACTGTGCAAAGCTCTATATGAAGCCCTTAGAAATGTTGCAGACAGTCTCAATCCTCAAGGAGCTCACGAAGTAATGAGGTGGGAGAGGGTGGGGTGGACAACATGGAAACAATGTGTAAAGAAGATCCGGACAGGATGACTGGGAAATGATCACCAGAGGCAGGCGCTAGAGTTGAGGGGGATCAGAAAAGACCTCTTTTAGAAGGAGGGATTTTAACTGGGACTCTAAGGCAGCCAGGAAGTCAGGAGGCCAAGCTGGGGAGGGAGAGCATCCTAGGTTGGGGAGGGGGGGGCAGCCAGGAAAAATGCTGAGTTGGCAAGAAACTCATTGTCACTGGATCAAAGAATATGTTGGAGGTGGGGGCAAGGGGAATCACGTGGAAAAAACTAGAAAGCAGAGAGACAGCAGGTTCTGAAGGTCTTTGAGTGCCAAGCAGAGAAATTTCTACTGGGTCCTGAAAGTGACAGGGAACCGCTAGAGTTTGCTAAAATAGGGGGATGACATGGCAAGATGTGCTGAAGGAAGATCGCTTTGCTGTCTGCTTGGAGGATGGTTTGGAGTGAGAAGAAACATAAGGCAAAGAGACCAAAAAGGCAAGAGGTGATCGAAACCGAAACCCCAATGGTGGCTGCTTGAGTCAATTGGAGAGACAGCGCAGAGATCAAAATGGCAGGCCTTGGTCAGCGCTCTCATGTGGGATTTGGTGCGCTGGATTCTCATTCAGGATGGCAGTCGGACTGTAAACGTGGGCTGCCAAGACTGTTGATGCCCTGGACAATAATAGGGAAACTTGAAGAAGGAAGGGAAAAGCTGGCTTTAAATCACCCTCAAACTTTGCCTCAGTTTCTTCATCTGCAAAATGAGGATCCTAATAGCACCTCCCTCGAAGAATCATGACGATCCAATGAGATCGTGTTTGTGAAGATGCTCAGCAAACGAGCACTTGCAATATAAATGCTCGCTGTTATTGTGAATTGAGTTGTGGACATGTGGAGTTTGAGATTTCTCTAGAATTTCGCCTTTAAAATGTCTGGTAAGCAGTTAATCATGTGGGACTGGAGCTCAGGAAAAGACTTTCACATGGATCAATCCATCAGCATTGATTAAGCGCCTATTATGTCCAGGCACTGTGCTGAGCCCTGGAGATACAAAAAGGGAAAAGACAGCTCCTGATCTTGTGAAGCTTCCAGTCTAATGGGGGAGATGACAGGGACTATGTATATATTGTATGTGTGTGTGTATATATACACACACACACACACACACACACATGGCATATGTATTGCCTTATATATGCAAGGCAAGCTATATATGAGATAAATGGGTAATACTTAAAAGAGGGAAAGCACGAGAATTAAAAGCATGTGGGGAAGGCTTCCTGTAGAGAGAGGGATCCTAGCTGGGGCCTAAAGGAAGTCAGAGAAGTTGGTAGCTGGAGCGGAGGCTGGGGAAAATACCAGGAGACCTGATGTGTTTTGTTCATGGAACAACCAAGAGGCCGGAGTCGCAGGATCCAAGGTACTTGTGGGCTGTAAAGGGGGAGGAGACTAGAAAGGCAGGGAGCTGGCTAGGTCATGAAGGACTTTAAATGCCGAATGGAGCATTTTGTATTTGTTCCCAAAGCAAGAGGGAGACCTGGGAGACTATTGAGTTGGCGGTGGAGGGGGGATTCATGATTGGATTTGCATTTTGGGAAAATCACTTCAGTGGCTGAGGGGAAAATGGATGGAAAATGGCAGGGGGACCCAACAACAAGTTATATAGTTCAGTTCTGAAATAAGGGGGGATTGTGCTAGGGTGGGGCCAGTGTCAGAGAAGAGACCTATTGCAGAAGTGAAATCAGCAGGCCGGGGCTATCAGATTGGCTTTTTGGGGGGAGAGAGAGAGTGAGGAATCCAGGATGACCCCCCTTTGTTTGGAGCTTGATGGACTGGGAGGGTGGGGGTGCTCTTGGTAGTAGTAGGGAAGGCAAGGGAGGGCATAAGGGAAAAGAGAATGAGTTCTGTTTTGCACATGTTGAGGTATCTGCATACAGATGGTGATTGAACCCATGGAGAGAGACAGAGAGAACAAGAAGAAAGAGAAAAAAGAATGAAGAGGAGGAGGAAGAAAAGAAGGATCAAGAGGAGGAGGAAGAGAAAGAAGAGACACAGAGATACACACAGAGATGCAGAGAGACAGAAAGAGATAGAGACAGAGAGAACAAGAAGAAAAAGGAGGAGAAAGGAGAAGGAGGGAAAAGAAAAGGAGAAAGAGAAGAAAAGAAAGAAGAGAGAGAGACAGAGACAGAGGTATATAGAGAGATAGAAACGGAGATACACAGAGAGACACAGAGACAGAGGAAGATGGGGAGAGAGAGACAGAAAGACAGACCGAGAGAGGGAGAGAGACACAAAGAACAAGAAGAAGAAAAAGGAGGAGGAAGAGAAGAAAAAGAAGACGAGAGATACACACAGAGAGACAAAGAAAGACAAGAAGAAAAGGAAGAAGAGAGAGACAGAGAACAAGAAGAAAAAGGAGAAGTTGGAAGAGAAGGAAAATAAAGAGGAGGAGAAAAAAGAGAAGAAAAGGAAGAAGAGAGATACACAAAGAGACAGACAGACACAGGGAGACAGACTCAGAGAGGCCAAGAGACAGAGAGTACAAGAAGAAGAAACAAAAAGGAGGAAGAGGAAAAAAAGGAGAAAGAGAAGAAGAAAAGAAAGAAGAGAGAGGGACAGACAGACAGAGTGAGACAGACACAGAGAGACAAACATAGAGAGACAGACACAGAGAGAGAGAACAAGAAGAAGAAGAAACGGAGAAAGAGGAAGAGGAAGAGGAAGAAAAGGAGAAAGAGAAGAAGAAAAGAAAGAAGAGAGACAGAGAGAGAGTGAGAAAGATACAGAGACATCCACAGAGTCATAGTCAGAGAGGTAGAGAAAAAAAGAAGAAGAAAAAGGAGGAGGAGGAAGAGAAGGAGGATAAAGAGGAGAAGAAATAGAAAGACAAGAAGAAAAGGACAAAAAGAGACAGAGAGACAGATATAGAGAAACAGACAGAGGCAGAGACACAGAGAGAACAATAAGAAGAAAAAGGAGGAGGAAGAAAGGGAGAAGAAAGACAAGAAGAAAAGGAAGACGAGAGAAAGAGAATGTGAGCAAGTTTGAGAGTTCTTAACATCAAGAGAAATCTGAATTCAGATCCCAAATCAGACACTTCCTAGTTGTGTGACCTTTGACTTTTCAATCTTAGTTTCCTTATCTATAAAATGGTGATAATAATAGTACTTGCCTTTCAGGATTGTTCCTAAGATTAAAATGAGCTAATATTTGTAAAGTACTTTACAGAAGTTAGTGGCACACAAATGCTATTATTATGCATTGGAGTCATGGGAACTTAGAACTAGAAGGGACCTTGGAGATCATCTTCTCTAAACAGGGGATGATGAGAAAATTGAGACATTGAGAGATGCAGCGACTTAGCTAACATAACTTGGCTCAAAAGTGGTAGAGTTGTGAGCTATTTGAGAAAAGGGATTCTCATCTGCTTTTCTTTGTATTCCTAGCTCTTAGCATGGTGCCTGACTCATAGTAGGTACTTAATAAATGTTTATTGATTGACTGGCACACAGTAGGTGCCCAATAGATGCTTGTTGACTTGACCCCAGATCTCCCTACTCACAATCTGTAGCACACCGCCTCTCTATTATACTGTCTTGCTGGATGATCTATTTCATCAGCTTCCACGGTGTCACTATGACCCTCAGATCTATTTGTTCAGCCCCAATCTCTTCGTTGAAGTCCAGTAGAATTTGGAATTCAGCATGTCCAAAACAGAACTCATTGTTTTTCTCCACCAAATCCTGGCCTCTCCTCCCCTATTACTGTCAGGGTACCCCCGTCCTCCCCGTGCTTCAGGCTCCCAACCCAGGAGCCATCCCAGACTCCTCGCTGTCTCTCACCCCTCAGATCCAATATAGTGCCAAGATCTGTCCATGTCACCTCCACAGCATTTTGCTTTGTTTCCTTTGATATTGTCCCCACTGTGATGTAGGACCCTGGACCATTGCAGTTGCTATTGGGGGCTCTGCCTGCTTCAATCTCTCCCCACTCCGATGTATCTTCCACCAGCTACCGAAATGATCTATGTCATCCCTCTTATCAATAAACTCCGGTAGCTCCCTTTGACCTCCAGGATCAAATACAAGATATTGTGTTTGGCGTTCAAAGCCCTTTCTAACCCGCCCCCTTCTCCCTTCCAGGTCTCCTTCCACGTGACTCCTCTTTGTCCTCTGAAATCCAGTGGCTTGGGCTTCTTTACGGATCCCTTTCCTGGCTCCCAGTGGCCGGCACCCATGTCTGGAGTGCTCTTCCTCTGGGTTTCCTCCAAGTCTCAGTTAAAGTCCCACTTTGTACAAGAATTCTTCCTATCCCAGTGCTTCTAAATCCTTGTGCCTTCCCACCGGAGACTACCCTCAGTTATCCTATCTATAGCTTATCTGTACATAATAGCTTGCATGCTGTGAGCTCTATGAGAGCAGGGGCAGGTTAGCTTTCTTGTATCCTCAGTGCCTAGCACAATGTCTGTCTTACAGCTTAGTAACCCACTGACCGATCCCATAACGTGCTGGAGTTGGCTTGCTCATTTTGGCCAAGAGCCGATTGTTAAATTTTCAGGAATCTTAGTAACCAGTTGTTAAATCTGGCCGGCCCACAGCTTAATCCATCCCCACACTGGAAATGTTATTTGTGGCTTTAAAAGCATTCAGTGTCAACCACAGCAGAATGTATTTTCATTATATCGTTGCTCACTTGAAACGATCGCGGCTTTCATACTGAGTATTTGAAAGCAAACGTAATCGCATTTTTTCCCGATGGTCCTAATACAACGAGAGAAAAAAGTCTGGATTAGCAACAAAGTTGTCAAAAGATTGTTGGAAATCATCCTTTTGCAATCACTGATTGCAATGATCACGATGATTCTATACCTGGAATTAAAAAAAAAAAACCATTAATCGTTTCTAAATAGCTTTGTCTAAAATGTATTTTATTTAGCAGTAATCTAAGAAAAATCCGAGCAAGAAACTGCAACTAGAGACCTTCAAATCCCATTAAAATTAGTCGAGTTTTAGGAGTGAGACATGATGCGTTCCTCATGCAATAGCATGACCGTTGGGCGTCATGGATGCATTTTTCTGGTACTTCTCCTTATTCCGATTTGGCAAAAAGATTATTACCTTGCTTACTTTCTTATTATTCTTATTACTTAATATTACTATTACTTCTTCTTATTATTACTTAATTTCTTGTGAGACCTTGACAGAATGCTTGACGTTTTGGAAACATTTTCACGACTTTCAGCTGCATTGAAGGTCAGGTCGACTAACATTTAGAAAGGGCAGAAAAATTAATTAAATGCAACACATGATGAGCTTTGGAAAACGGCAAGAGTGGTCCCGGGAAGCCTCGATTTCCAAGGGAAAATTGGATGAAGTCCAGTAAGTGTAAAGATAATTTACACTTTGCTGCTTTAGAATCGGTTACTAGAAAGTAGAATTCAACAAACGAATTTATGTCCAATGAATACACTGGAAATGATCTTCATTAGAATCCTCTACTTGGTTGGTCTTCTGAAGAACTAATGTGAAATTTTAAAATGTGAAAGCGATCTGAAGGATTTTCAGGATTTTGTGGCCAATGATGTAGAATCAAATCATGTTCCAATGTTTGCAACTGTTGGAAAAGCTTAGAAGATCCAACTTTTTAACTTATTAAAGGTGGCAGTGCTGCCGCTGCTGAAACAGGTTTCAGTTTAATCAATAGAATTCATGTGAGAGTAACCATTTAACAATAACTCCCATAGCAGATTTAATGATAGTAAATTTATTGGAGGGACGCTAGGTGGCACAGTGGATAGCACCAGACCTGGGGGTCAGGGAGATATGAGTTCAAATGTGGCCTCGGACAATTACTGACTGTGTGACTCTAGGCAAGTCATGTCACCCTGTTTGCCTCAGTTTCCCCATCTATCTAAATGTGCTGGACAAGGAAATGGCAAACCATTCCAGCATCTCTGCCGAGAAACCCCAAATGGAGCCACAAAGAGTTGAACACGACTGAACAACCACGCTATCGATAACAAAACTTAAAAGGAAAAAGCAAAAACCCAATCAAATCAGAGGGGAAAACAAAAAACCCAGAAAAATCACTCTGTGGGAAAATCAATTGATTCTCTGGAATTTACAATAGAGAGTAGCGTATATCGTATTAATATTTGTAAGTTTGTCTGCTAGATATCCTTTACTTGAGTTAAATTTATAATAAATTGATGCTTCTCAATCGGTAAACATTTATTAAGAGCCTACTACTCCGTGCTAAGTACACGTGACTTCACGGAATCTTCCTCTGAGATTCATGCTTTCCAGTACTCATCTTTAAGTCTTCCAAAGCGCTAACGTTCATTTGATTAGTGTTTAATTAGTTAAATTAAATTTAATTAATTTTAATTGATCTTGATTGCAATATAATTGGAAGTAAGAGTGTCAAAAAGAGGCAAAAAAAATTAGTCCCTGACCTTAAGGATTTTATAATCTAATAGGGAAGACAATATGCAAACAATCTCTCTCTCTCTCTCTCTCTCTCTCTCTCTCTCTCTCTCTCTCTCTCTATATATATATATATATATATATATATTTGTGTGTGTGTATCATATAGAGAAGATAAATAGGAAGTAATTAAGAGAGGGGAGGCACTAGAATTAAGAGGGGTTTAGACAAAACTTCTTGTAGAAGATGAAATTTTAGTTAGGACTTAAGGAAGCTGGGGAGGTCAGTCTGACTGGAGAAAGGAGCACAGAGAAAATGGGCAGGAGCTGGGAGATGGAGCATCTTGTTACTGGAACAACTGGGCAGGCAGTGCCACTGGATGAGAGAGTATGATGTTAGAGTGAAGTGTCCAAAGTCTGGGAAGGGAGGAGGTGGCAGGATATGAAGGGCTCTGGATATCAAACAGAACATTTTGTAGTTGTAGGTGAGTGGGTGATAGGAGGTGATAGGGAGCCAGTGGAGTTAATTGAGCAAGGGCAGCCGGGAGTGTCTTTGCTTTGGGAAAACACTTTAGTGGCTAAATGGAGGATGGATGGCAGTGGGAGAGTTGAAGTGGGCAGACCTTCCCCCTTCCCCCCCAGTGGCAGCCTAGTGCAATAATCCAGGTGTGGGGTGATCGGTTTGAAAGATATTGCAAAGGTGAAATCAGGACTTCGCTACAGCTCGGGCATGAGGTGGTGGTGGTGAGAGATCCTGACTCCTAGATTGTGACTCTGAGCCGCAGGGAGGATGAGGGTACCCCCAACATGATGGGGAAGGGAGAATGGGGGATGGCTTTGGGGGAAAGATCGCGAGTTCTGTTTCAGACATTTTGAATTCAAGATGTCTGTTAGCTCTCTAATATGGGATGGCTGAAAGTTGCAGATGAGAGACTAGGGGTAAGCAGAGAGATTGGGGCACGGGAGGGAGATTTGAGAATCCTTAACACAGAGATAGACAGTTGTTCCATCCATGGGAGCTAAGGGAATCAATAAGGGAAGTAGGGCCCAGAACAGAGCTCGGAGGAACACCTGTGGTCAGAGGCGTGATCTGAAGGAGGATCCAGCAAGGGAAACAGAGAAGGAATAGTCAGAGAGGTAGGAGGAGAACGGGGAAAAGTGGTGTCCCCAAAACCTAAAGAGAAGAGAGTATCATGGAGATTATGGTAAACAGTGTCAAGCAAATGCTGCTTGTGTGTGTGTGTGTGTGTGTGTACACAGTGTCGCAGGCTACATATGTTTACAGACACACACATATAAACCGTTTTTTCTGCGATCCAGTTGTTAAAACATTCAGCAGCACACCCCTGGCCTGCCTTCCCGGGGGGGCTTGTTGTTCCACGTGGATGCTCATGCCTTATGTTGGGGGCAGAAGCTCTGGAATGATCATAGAGCAGAGCGGCAGCCCCACAGGCTCAGCTGCACATCCGGGGAAGAATGGAAGGTATCATCTGAAAGGACTGAGGGCCCGGTTCCCAGTGATAGGTGCAGTGCTTAGTGGAGGGAGCACCGGACTTTAATCCCCTTCAAGCACTTGCTGGGTGTATAACACCCTTCCCCCCAACTCCAACGTGACCATCTATCACAAGGCTGGAAATTGAGGGAGGGCGGCGAACGGTTTAAATCATCAGCCCATTGAATGGACTTTTCTGGAGCCTCTGCCTGAAGTCATTCTTCAATGATTAGGGTCTCTCTACCTGGTCGTACCCTCCCCCATTCCAGTAAATCTGATTCCCTCCTCCCCCATCCACTTCATTCAAACCTTCTTCATGCCCTACCCACCACTTCCTCATTCCCATCCCCCCTCCCAGGCCTCTCAGTGGGAAGGTGTCCTCTGGAATCTGGGTAATCTTGGGTGACAACTTGCTTTCATTCAAACCCTTTACTTTTCTTTTTTTCTTTTTCTTCTGCTGAGGCAGTTGGGGTTAGGTGACTTGCCCAGGGTCACACAGTTAGGAAGTATTAAGTGTCTGAGACTAAATTCAAACTCAGGTCCTCCCGACTTCAGGGCTGGTGCTCTATCCACTGGACCACCCAGATGCTCCAAACCTTTTACCTTTCTTCACCAAGAGCTGTGGCATCCCAGCCACCCTTTCGGGCACTTGCTTCCATTTCCACTCAGGTCTTCCCCCCACCCCCACCACCCAGTGGTCCTGGTAGATACTCCTTGTTCCTCCCCTACTGCTCCTTCCAGTTCTCCCTCTGCTACCATCCATAGGTCAGTGACTTCAACTTCATCCAATAGATATTTATCAACCCCCCAGATGCTGTTATCTGCCAACCCCCAAGATGCTTTTGTTCCCCCCTCCTGGCAGTTAATGCCTGCTCCCCAAGCCCTGTCCTCGGGCGAGGTGCTTCAAAATGGACATTGAACCCGACCTTGCTCATTTCTTAGGAGCTCTTCCTCCACCCACCCGCAGAGAGGCTCATTCTTTTGATCTAGCTTTTGCCCTTCCCTGTGGCAGAACTCTGAAATTGCCTTTATCTTTTCATTCTCTTTTGTCCCTCTATCTCTCGCTCTCCCTTCCGATCCGAAGTCTGCTCTTTGTCTTTATTATAATCTCCAGTCTCTCCACCCCTGGGTTCTTTCCCAGGCCGGAACTGGCCCTTACTCTCTTGATCCCTTTGGCAAACCAATTTCACTCTCCCCCATCTTCTCGTCAGGAGCCCCTTGCCCCTGTCCCCAGTGATCTTGGCCCTCCGAGCGAGCATCCGTCTTGGGCTACTCCCACCATCTGCTGCCTTCACTCTTGTTCACAGGCCACTGAACAGAGCTGGAGAAAATTAGAAAACCAAGCTGAACGGGTCCCCTACACATTTATGTTATACAATCTCCATCGGGCCATTGCTTGGACAAGGCGATCCTTTCTTTGCCTCCCTAATTAATTTCCTTTCCTATTCTCCACGGTGGCTCTTCCAGCCTTTTTCCTCCCTCCTCAGATTTTCTGTGGCTCTCCCTTCCTTCCCCATCTTCTCAGTTGAGAACCCTGCGTCATGTTTCACTGAAAACAAACAAACAAACGAACAACCCCCAAACAAAAAGAAAACACTCCAAGCCATTTTCTGAGAGCTGCCTCTTCTTTCCTCCCTTCCTCCTCCTGTCACATGACTCAGACGTCTTCCTCCCTTTCACCCCCATCTCATGTGTCGAGGTGACTCTTCTTTTTGGCAAGACCAACCCTTCTATCTACATCCTTGGCCCCATTTTATTCTGTCTTCTCCGACAGCTTTTAGCATTCCCACTCTCACTAATCTTTTCTTAAGAACTAGTTTTTTATTGATCTCTTATATTTTTACATCACCATAATTTTCCCCAGTAGCACTCCTCTTTCCCCTTAGCAAAGCCATCTAACATCATAATTAGTATTTAAAATAGAAAAAAGAAGGGAAAATCAGCATCACTGTAAAAGTCTGAAAACATGTGCAATGTACAAGACTTGTGGCCCTGCCCTCTCTGTGAGGGAGGGCATTGGGTAGAAGGGCCTTCCCATGCCCCGTGTCTCTTCTTTCAAAATCTACTCGTTCTTTATAATTTTACATTCACTTTCCATGTCTCCCTGATCTTCAGTCTCTTTCTATTGGCTACTTCCCCACTGCCTATAAACATGCCCTTGTCTCCCCTGTCCTTAAATCCCTCCCTTGATCTGCCCATTCTTCCCTAGCAGTCGTCCCCATATCTCTCCTCCTTTTTATGGGTAAACTCTTTGAGAAGGCTGTGCCCTTGGTTGTCCGGCCACTCGGCGCGATACAAGTTGGGATGACACCCAACTGGGCGGTGTTCTCAGTGCCATGTGTATGGCAGTTCCTATCCGCAGAAAGAGCAGGATTGTACCACGTGGTCTCAAAGGTCCCTTCCAGCTCGAATTTGTGACTCTATGACTTGACTGATAATATATTGGTTTGTCAGAGATCGATGACAGATTTCAATGGAGTGACTGAGCCAGATCACAAAGTTCTCTGAAAGTGCTTGAGGTTTGCAACCCACCAGATCCTAGACCTAGCACTGGAAGGGTCCTCCCTCAAGCCATCTAGGCCAAGTATTTTGACTCAGCTGAGTATTTTGACTGGTTTTGGTAGTTATTTTTTAATTAATTTGTTACTTTTTAGAAACACTTATTGTATCTCCCTCTGATCCCCTGCCCAGCCTGCTCCATTCCTCACTGAACAATAAAGAGAACTCAAAACAAATACACATCAAGAAGCAAAACAAATCCCCATGGATTGCACGTCCCATTCTGTATTTTTCGGGTGGCAGGGGGAGCTTAAAAAATAAAAATATTAACATAAAATAAGTTTAAATATAAAAATAAAAATAAAAAAATACAAAGGGAACTCAGCAAATTCTCATCATGAAGCAAAACCAATCCTCCATGGGCCATGGCCACAGATGCACATCCCATTCTGCATTTTTCTGGTGGCAGGGGGAGCTTAAAAAATAAAAATAACAATTTTAATATGAAATAAATTTAAATATAAAAATAAAAAAAATACAAAGACAACTCATAGCAAATACGCAGCATGAAGCAAAACAAATCCCCATGGGCCATGGGCACAAACGCACATATCATTCTGCATTGTTCTGGTGGCAGGGGGATGATAACAATAACAATAAAAATAAAAATATTAATATAAAATAAATTTAAATAAAAAATAAAAAGGAAACTCATAGCAAATATGCATCACCAAGCAAAACAAATCCCCATGGGCCATGGGCACAAATGCACGTATCATTCTGCATTTTTCTGTTGGCAGGGGGATGATAAAAAATAAACATAAAAATTTTAATATAAAATAGATTTAAATAAAAAATAAAAAAAAATACAAAGAGAACTTATAGCAAATACACATCATGAAGTAAAACAAATCCTACATGGGCACAGATGCATGTCCCATTCTTCATTTTTCTGGTGGCAGGGGCACAATAAAAAAAATGTTAATATAAAATAAATTTAAAAATAAAAATAAAAAAATACAAAGGAAACTCATAGCAAATACGCATCATGAAGGAAAACAAATCCCCATGGGCCATGGGCACAGATGCACATCCCATTCTGCATTTTTCTGATGGCAGGGGACAATAAAAAATAAAAATAAAAATATTAATATAAAATAAATTTAAAAAGAAAAAAATACAAAGGGAACTCATAGCAAATACGCAGCATGAAGCAAAACAAATCCTCCATGGGCCATGGGCACAAATGCACATATCATTCATTGTTCTGGTGGCAGGGGGATGATAACAATAACAATAAAAATAATTACATAAAATAAATTTAAATAAAAAATAAAAAGGGAACTCATAGCAAATATGCATCACCAAGCAAAACAAATCCCCATGGGCCATGGGCACAAATGCACGTATCATTCTGCATTTTTCTGTTGGCAGGGGGATGATAAAAAATAAACATAAAAATTTTAATATAAAATAGATTTAAATATAAAAATAAAAAAAAGACAAAGAGAACTCATAGCAAATACGCATCATGAAGTAAAACAAATCCTACATGGGCACAGATGCACGTCCCATTCTTCATTTTTCTGGTGGCAAGGGCACAATAAAAAAAAATAAAAATATTAATATAAAATAAATTAAAAAATAAAAAAATACAAAGGGAACTCATACCAAATATGCATCATGAAGGAAAACAAATCCGCATGGGTCATGGACACAAATGCACGTCCCATTTTGCATTTTTCTGGTACCAGAGGAACAAAAAAAATAAAAATATTAATATAAAATAAATTTAAATAAAAAATAAAAAGGAACTCATAGCCAATACGCATCATGAAGCAAAACAAATCCTCCATGGGCAATGGGCACAGACTCACGTTCCATTCTGCATTTTTCTGATGACAGGGGGATGATAAAAAATTAAAAAAAATTTAATATAAAATAAATTTAAATATAAAAATAAAAAAAATACAAAGAGAAGTCAAAGCAAATATGCATCATGAAGTAAAACAAATCCTCCATGGCCACAAATGCACGTCTCATTTTGCATTTTTCTGGTAGCAGGGGGGGGACAATAAAAATAAAAATATTAATATAAAATATATTTAAATAAAAAATAAAAAGGGAACTCATAGTAAATACTCATCATGAAG
Source organism: Sarcophilus harrisii (assembly GCF_902635505.1). Lineage (NCBI taxonomy): Eukaryota > Metazoa > Chordata > Mammalia > Dasyuromorphia > Dasyuridae > Sarcophilus > Sarcophilus harrisii. Next base: position 77,006,579 of record NC_045432.1, on the reverse strand, counting down.
CAAAACAAATCCTCCATGGGCCATGGACACAAATGCACATTTCATTCTGCATTTTCTGATAGCAGGGGGACAATAAAAATAAAAATATTAATATAAAATAAATTTAAATAAAAAATAAAAAAAGGAACTCATAGCAAATACGCATCATGAAGCAAAACAAATCCTCATGGGCCATGGGCACAAATGCACATCCCATTTTGCATTTTTCTGGTGGCAGGGGACAATAAAAAATGAAAATAAAAATATTAATATAAAATAAATTTAAATATAAAAATAAAAATAAATAATACAAAGGGAACTCATAGCAAATACGCATCATGAAGCAAAACAAATCCTCCATGGGCCATGGACACATATGCACGTCTCATTCTGTATTTTCTGGTAGCAGGGGGACAATAAAAATAAAAATATTAATATAAAATAAACTTAAATAAAAAATAAAAAGGGAACTCATGGCAAATACACATCATGAAGCAAAACAAATCCCCATGGGCCATGGGCACAAATGCACGTATCATTCTGCATTTTTCTAGTGGCAGGGAGATGATAAAAAATAAAAATAAAATTTTTTATATAAAATAAATTTAAATATAAAGATTAAAAAAATACAAAGAGAACTCATAGTAAATACACATCATGAAGTAAAAGAAATCCTCCACGGGCACAAATGCACGTCCCATTTTGCATTTTTCTGGTGGCAGGGGACAATAAAAAATATTAATATAAAATAAATTTAAATATTAAAATAAAAATAAAAAAATACAAAGGGAAGTCATAGCAAATAAGCATCACGAAGCAAAACAAATCCTCCATGGGCCATGGGCACAAATGCACATCCCATTTTGCATTTTTCTGGTGGCAGGGGACAATAAAAAATAAAAATAAAAGTATTAATATAAAATAAATTTAAATATAAAAATAAAAATACAAAGGGAACTCATAGCAAATAAGCATCATGAAGCGAAGCAAATCCTCCATGGGCCATGAGCACAGATGCATGTCCCATTCTGTATTTTTCTGGTGGCAGGGGGAGCGTAAAAAATAAAAATAAAAATATTAATATAAAATAAATTTAAATAAAAAATACAAAGGGAAGTCATAGCAAATAAGCATCATGAAGTAAAACAAATCCTCCATAGGCCATGGGCACAAATGCACATCCCATTCTGCATTTTTCTGGTGGAAGGGGGACAATTAAAAAATATTAATATAAAATAATTTTAAATATAAAAATTAAAAATATACAAAGGGAACTCATAGCAAATATGCATCATGAAGCAAAACAAATCCTCCATGGGCCATGGGCACAGGTGCATGTCCCATTCTGCATTTTTCTGGTGGAAGGGGGACAATAAAAAATAAAAATTAAAATATTAATATAAAATAAATTTAAATATAAAAATAAAAAGTGCAAGGGGAACTCATAGCAAATATGCATCATGATGCAAAACAAATCCTCCATAGGCCATGGGCACAGATGCACATCCCATTCTGCATTTTTCTGGTGGCAGGGGAACTTGGCGTTCATCCCTAAATTGAGCAAAGTGCCAATTTTGGGGGAATAATTCCTTTATATAATTCTCTCCCCGTCATTTTCAAAAAGAGGAAATCGAGATCCAGAGGGCGTTGGGTAATCTGCTTAAAGTCACCCAGCTTTTGTCAGAGGTGGGATTTGAATCCAGATCATCTGATTTTTCAGTTGCTCAATATCACACAGCTAGCATCAAAAACAGAACTTGAATCCAAGTCCTCTATACTCTCTTGACAAAAGCAAAAGATGAGAAACTAAGGGGAGACCAGAAACAGGGAACTTTCTCTTCTGGTTCCAATTTTAGGGAGCAGACCTGGGGAGGGGCTGTCTCTTGGGAAACCAGCTGGCCAAGCAGAATCAAAGAGAATCAAGACCCCCACGTTGCTTTTTTTTTCTTCCCCCCCCGCCCCCCCATTTACCCAGTAGGCCTGGAGCTTGGAATGCTACTTTCCTTAAGGGATTAAATTGAAAGGCTTTCTCAAGGGATTTTAGGTCTCATATCTCTTAATGTAGTTAATGGCCAACCATGTGATAAATTTTGTGGTTGTGATAAAGGGTATTTCTGCTCTGTTTCTGAAGGGAGACAGCATGGTATACCGGAAGGAGGGCTGGATTCAAAGTCAAATATCACCTCAGACAACTTACTAGTTGTGTAACCTTTGGCAAATTACTTCTGAACCTCAGTTTCCTCACGTAAAATGGGAGTCATAATAGCCCTTAATTGTGACATAAAGGTTGTTGGGAGGATCAGATTAAATGATGCACGTTCAAGCCCTTTGCAGACCCTAAAGGACTATTAGAATGGTGACTATCATCAATTTTTTCTGGATTCATAGCAGTGGTAAAGGCAAGTGGAGAAACTTTTTGTGCACTCCTACCCATCTGCTCCTTTGCTGCAATCATTTATTAACTCCATGCCTTTTGTTGTTGGTTGTCTTGACTCATTCAGGATCACAATTACATACATTGTCTGGAAAGAGAAATATTTTAATCTGATCATTGCTCATAAGTTTTCCTTTGACTTTTTCCTGCCTGGCAGCCATACCTAAGACTTCTAAGGTGATACTCCAAAGGAGTGGGGAGAATAGATTATTCTGCTTGGCCCCTACTTTTCATGGAATTGTTTTTCGTGTTTTTCCCTCGGAACGTGCGTGTGATCGTTCAGATTGGTACGGGAGCTCTCTGTGGCACATAGCCTGCCTCGTCTCTAAAACTGACCACATCCAATAGCTGGCCACTTGTAAACAGGCCAGTGGCACTAGTTTGTAGGGGAAAATCCCATTTCCTTCCTGTGTATTTGTCTTCCTCTTCTGTCACCTTTTCCAGTGTGGGACTTGTGGGGGAGGTCAGGGCAAAGAAGGGGAGCCTACCCCTTCCTTTTGTGGCTTTTCCAGAACCTCCCTCCCAAGCAGAAAGAGGTTGATGGAAAGACCCAGATGGAAAGATAGGGAACCTTGCGATTTTTCAGAGTGGGGGGATGGAATCGATGGGCAGCCCATGACATGCTCTCAATGTCCAGAGCATTTGAGGAAGTCACCCCCTTCCCTTGAACTTAGATGAGGACTTGGTGGAGAGTCATAAAGGATAGGTTGGGACCTATCTCACTGGAGGGAATAGCCACAGCTATTGCTGAGATCACAGCTCCCCTGGGATTGTGGAGAAAGACCTTCCTACTTGACATTCGATTTGAAGGTAGACTTCCTGGAACATGGCTACTTCAGAGGTAGGGGCAGGGGCAGGGGCAGGGACAGAGAAAGGTTGGCTTCCCGAGTAGAAACTTGCCATCAGAAGTCAGGGTGGGAGAGGGACACCATGGTGACAGAACCTTGAGGGGACAGCCCAGGGCCAGGCAAAGGAACTAAGTTGTGCAAAGGAAACTTGCAGGCGAGGGCAGAACTCATTTGGCCACCCCACTTACAGCCCTGCTAATTAATACAAACTTCTCAGGCTTTAGTATAAAATAACTTCCAATCATTATCAATATCGCAAAGAAAAAAGCAGCATGCATACTTTGTATTTTACAGACCCCTGTGTACACTTCTTAAATGACTAGGATTGGCTTGAATTATGGCCTCTAACGGTACCCAAATTAGCTTAGTTGTTAATGAGGTTTGAATTTCAGGTTCCTGTCTGTGTAGAGTATTTAGTTTTATTATGTCAGGGGCCACTGGGCCACCCGTGAGGCTATGTAATCATTTTCCTAGATCCTGTGCTTGCCAGGGAAACTAGTAAGTAAAGAAGTATTTATTAAGTACCTACTGTATGTCTTTCTTCTAAGTAGAAAGTAAAACAAACCTATGGACCTGTTCATGGTGGCTAAGTAGTTAGCTCTGTCCCAAACTGGAAGTAGGACAAATGGGCTGGGACAGCAAATTTAGCAGTGTGCTGACAGTACTTCTAGTCATTTGGTACCTTAGGAACGATATCGCTTTAGTACCTCGTTAACCAGAATAATTTGCTAAAATCCTCCCCAAGAGTGGACTTTATGAACTTTTCCATGAATGGGTATTTTTTTATTGTTCAAAATTTCAAAAGATCAGTTAGCAAGGACTTCAGCTAATCAGACCCTTTATAAAAGGAATCCCTGTTTTAACACATCGGACCAGATTTGTTTTCAGGTCCTCCACGATAAAATAACTTGAAATGAGAAGGAAAAGAAAAAGTTGAGGTCTTTAAATCCCTCGGCTTATGTGTCCTGGTTCAGTTTGAACATTAGAAATCATTCTTCTAAAACTAAAGCTGTTCAGCTGAGAATCACAAGAACCTGTTGGTGCCCCCAATACAGCAGCAGCAACCGCAGCCCAAGTCAAATGTTGGCCAAGTGTCATTGGTGGCTTTCAGTTGCCATTTTCCAAAACAGCGTGAGAGCCCAGGTCTTCTCCCTTAGGTTTGCAGAATAATTCCTTTCCCCTATTTTATTTTATTATATATTATTTATATCCTATTACAATATATAATTTATAATATGTTATATAATACATAAAGATATTTATTTTATTTTATATTTTTAAATTTCCCTTATTCAGGATGGAGCTGATAGGAGTTGAAGGAAGAAAATGGTTGATAGTTGTGTTCAGTGGTAACCAGCCTTTGCCTAATTAGATGAAAGCTAGCCATCCCAGTCCCCCTGCTCGATTTCCAGTCTGGATTCTTGGGGCACATGGAGTCTGAGAGCAGTCATTTCCCCCCCCCCCACCTCTGAAATACTCTCTTACCTTTCTTCCAGTCTAGAGCATAGAACTAGGGTTCTAAATTAAGGTCCTTAACTTTTTTACATCATGGGTCTGGTGACACTTATGGACGCCTTCTCGGAAGAATTTTTTTTTGGTAATTAAAAACATTAATATTGAATTTCCCCCAATTATGTGTAAAACAATGTTTAACATTTGTTTTTAAAACTTTGAGTTCCGCATTTGCTCCCTTCCTTCCTTCCCATCTCCCTCATTGAGAAGGCACATTTGAAATGATATGAAACGATTCCATAAAAGTCATTTGAAAGAAAACATTAATTTCTGTCACCTCCCCCCCAAATAAAATCTAAAGAAAATCAAAGTTAAAAAAAAGGTCTGCTTCAGTCTGTATTTAGACACAATTAATTCTTTGTCAGGAGAAGGATCGCATTTTTCATTCTTAGTCTTTCAGAGGAATAGTCTTGGATCATTGTATTGCTGAGAATAGCAAAGTCATTCATAGCTGATCATCTTCGATTATTGCTGTTGCTTTGCACACAGTACATTTCGCTTTATATCAGCTCAGAGATGTCTTTGCACGTTTTTCTTAGAGTTTTCAGCTCATCCTTTCTTATCGCACACAAGTATTCCACCATATTCCCATAGTACAATTTCTTCAGCCATTGCCCTGGTGATGGGCGTCTCCTCAATTTCCAATTCTTTGAAAAGAGCTGCTGTAAATATTTTTGTACATATGGGTCCTTTTCCTTTTTGTTTTTGTTTTTTATTTCTTTTGGACCATATGGCTTGCAGGTCAAAGGACAGTATGTGTCTGGCCAGAGTTCCAAATTACTCTAAAGAATGGTTGAATCAGTTCACAATTCTACCAACAATGTATTAATGGCTCATTTTCCCCAGTTCCCTTCAACATTTATCCTTTTCCTTTTCTGTTCTATCAGCCAATCCAATAGGCGTGAGGTACTTCCTCAGAATTGCTTTAATTTGCATTTCTTTAATCCATAGTAATTAAGTGTCTTTTTTTTTTTCATATGGATATACATGGCTTGATTATTCCATCTGAAAACTGGACCCACTCAGCAAAGCAAGTGTGACTGAGGAATAGAGTGAGAGGGAAAGGGAGAAATAGATGTAGAGATCAGAAAAGAAGGGACAGAAAGAGACAAAAAGAAAGGGAAAATGACAGAGAAAGAACAAGTGAGAGAGAGAGAGATTGAGAGAGAGAAATAAAGAGAGCAAAAGAGGGAGACAGAGATAGAAGTGGAGGAGGGAGAGACAGAGACAGACAGAGAGACACACGGAGAGAAACTAAGTTGTCTCTCCACCTCTCTGGCAAGATTTTTCGGGCAGAGGCGGCATCTCTGCCAGTGACCAGGGAAAGTTTGTTTTTTGCTGTTTTTAGTGTCAGGTGAAAAATGTTAAGGGGGTGGGGGGAGGCCTCAGGCTTGGGATCCGCAGTCTTTGGGATGTGTCTAAGTGGCTGTGGAGGGGGACAAGGTCTTGATGACAAAGACAGAGAACGAGCATCTCGGGGAGATGCCGCCTGCTCGCGCCGGGCCCACCTGCTCTTGGGGAGTAGTAGTCCATGAGCTAATTACATCAATAAGGTGTCCCCAGCTCTCTTGGCTCGGGCTTGCTCAAGGTGCTTGGAGTTTTCCTCTACCCATCAGAGCCCAGACTCCCTAAGCGAAGTCAGCTGCTTTGGGAGGGAGCTGGCTGGGAGATCACAGTTCCCACTGGAGGGCTGGGACCAGTGCGTGGAGAATGGTGGGGAGGGACGAGGAATGGACCGGACGGGTGACGGTGGGAGAAATGGTTTGAGTGAGTGATGGGGGGGGGAGGGGAAGCCGCCCGTACTCCCGTTCTCGGGGGCTGAGGTCAGAGCGGGCTCTCGCCGGCACGTGTATTTTCCCAGCTGCCCCGATAGAGTGGGCACACGTGATCCTCGGGGGCAGCCCCGGCGGTGGGGAATCCAGGCAAAGCTGGCCGGTAACTGGGGGTAGCACAGGGGCTCCCCAATCCTCCCGGGGTCGAGGGGGGTTTCTTAGCGCCCCGTGACCATTTGGAGGGGAGCGGGGGGGGGTCGAAAGCCGTCCCCTCCCAACTTTTCCGGAGTCCCTCGGAGCCGGAACGGCCCCTCGCGTTTTCCCCCGCCTCGTCAGCGCCCCCTGGCGTAGCCGCGGCTCGTGCACCGCCCCCGGCCCGCCCCCGCCCGCCGCGGCTCCTCCCTTCCCCGCAGTTCTAGAGTGCCCCATTCCGGTGGGGTCCCTGCTCGAGGTGAGGGCTCCGCAGCTGCTCCTCGGCCCCGGCCGCACCCGCGCCCGCGATGCAGAAGAGCTGGAAAAAGCTCCCGTCTTCCCAGACGGCGGTCGAGGGGACCATGGACGAGTACCTGAGTAGCCTGGGGCTGTACCGTAAGCTCACGCCCAAGGATGCCTCCTGCCTTTTTCGAGCCATCTCGGAGCAGGTACGCGGTGCCCCGCCCCCTCCCCTCGAACCTTCTCGGATCCCCCCCAAATCCTCTCCTCCCAAACCCTCGGCCGAGTCCTCGGCCAACTCCTTCCTTCCCCCGGGTGAAGGGAGAGCGGTCGGGATTTCGGAGGGAAAAGCCGCCGTCGGGAAAAGTAGCCGGGGTAGTCCCGGCCCCACCCCGGCCCCACCCCGGCCCCGTTTCCCCCTTCCCTCCATTATTGGGGGGCAGCGGCCCCACCCCCTCGGCAACCGCGATTGCTGAGGGCAAACCCGCCGTCGGGAAAAGAAGCGCACTCCAGGCCCTGCCCCCCCTTTCCCCTCCCCCACTAGGAAGGGAAAACGACCCCCTCAGCCACGATTGCTGAGGGAAAACCCGCCGTCGGAAAAAGGAGCGCCCCCTACCCCTTAAGGCCGCCCCTCGCCCCCAATATGAAGGGAAAGCGGCCCCCCCAACCCGTTTGCCGAGGGAAAACCTGCCTTCGGAAAAAGCGCACCCTATTGCCTAAGCCCGGCCCTCCCTATGAAGGGAAAATGTCCCTCCGCCCCCACTATTCAGGGAAAATGTTCCCCGCCCCGATCGCTGAGGGAAAGCGTTTCTGCCCCCCCACCCCCCCGGACTGCTGAGGGAAAGCGGCCCCCTCCCCCGACTGCTAAGGGAAAACGTTTCTCGGCCCCCACTGCTGAGGAAAACGTTTCTCAGCCCCCCACTGCTGAGGAAAACGTTTCTCAGCCCCCACTGCTGAGGAAAACGTTTCTCGCCCCCCACTGCTGAGGAAAGCGTTTCTCGCCCCCCACTGCTGAGGAAAGCGTTTCTCAGCCCCCACTGCTGAGGAAAACGTTTCTCGGCCCCCACTGCTGAGGAAGCGTTTCTCGGCCCCCCACTGCTGAGGGAAAGCGTTTCTCGGCTCCCCCTCACTGCTGAGGAAAACGTTTCTCGGCCCCCCCCCCCACTGCTGAGGGAAAACGTTTCTCGGCCCCCCCCCCCACTGCTGAGGGAAAGCGTTTCTCGGCCCCCCCCACTGCTGAGGGAAAGCGTTTCTCGGCCCCCCCCACTGCTGAGGAAGCGTTTCTCAGCCCCCTCACTGCTGAGGAAAGCGTTTCTCGGCCCCCCTCACTGCTGAGGAAGCGTTTCTCGGCCCCCTTTCCCCACCCCGACTGGTGAGGGAAAGCGTTTCTCGGCCCCCCTTTCCCCGCCCCGACTGGTGAGGGAAAGCGTTTCTCGGCCCCCCCTTCCTCCGCCCCGACTGATGAGGGAAAGCGTTTCTCGGCTCCCCCCTCCCCCGCCCCGAGTGCTGAGGGAAAGCGGCCCGCCCCCCGCCCCGAGTGCTGAGGCACGGCGCGCGTTCGGGCCTTGGAGTCGCGCTCGCGCCGCTGGTGCTTCCCCGCCCTTCCCTTTTCAGGCCTCGACGTCTCGGCCTGTTCACCCCTGAGCGGGGTTACAGGGCGCTTTGCCCTAGGCCCCAGCCGAGCCCCTGCTCCTTCGCTCGGCCTTCCTGGCTCTCCCGAGGGTCGGCCGTGGTGCTGGTGGTGGGAGGGTTAGGGTGGCCCGGCCCCTTCCCGGGGGGTGCCTGCAGGGCGAGCCTCGAGCCTGCTCCCGGCCCCTCCCCCGGCGCGTGCGGACTCGGGAAGCCCGTGGTGCAATCGCTCTGTCTCCTCCAGCTTTTCTCCAGCCAGATTCACCATTTGGAGATCAGGAAGGCGTGCGTCGCCTTCATGAGAGAGAACCAGCGCACTTTTGAATCTGTAAGTGACCCAGGTATGGGGGGGTGGGGGTGGGGGGGCCAGAGGCCCACCACTGCTTCTCCCAGGCAGGCGGCTCCTCTACATGGCTGGGCTTCCAGGACTTGGGAATCTTCCGCCTGTTATCCCAGTGGCTTCCATCCCTAGCCTCGAGAGCTGCTTGTTCTGGCCTTGTGGGGGTTTAAAAATCATCGGAAATAAAACCGTGCTAGGAACACGGACCTGTGTCTCCCCCTCCCCCCCCAAGAAAAAATTAGGAAGCCTAGTGGAAAGTGACTGCCTTGCTAGCCTGGGTTGGCCACGCCGTGGCGCCCCTGGAGAAAAACCGCGCCGAAAGGGAGCAGTGGGGAAGCACCTTGCTAGCTAGCCAGTTGTGACCCAGTTTTCATAACTTCTAAGAACATCTGTATGGAGATAGGCCAATGTTTTACTTGTAAGGAAACACAATTAGTTCTGAACATCTGGCCCTGTAAATAATAAACTGTGGTAGCTGGCCCCGTTCCCCCAGTATGTTGATTATAGAAGAAAAACCATACCCCTCTTGAGCACCCTTCTCATCTGTGTCTTGATCACTTATTTGATGGTTGTGGTGTTTCCTGGGTGAGAAGGCTTGGACGTTGTCCCGCCACGTGTGTTTTATATTTCTGTTGATTCTGGACATTAGCAGAAGGCTTTCCCAAATGGTTCTGGTAGTTTTTGTTGGCTGTTAAATTCTGGGCACATTCAGAAGTTCTGTCTTGCCTCCTTTGGGCCTGAATAAAAAGCGAAGCACATAGTCCTCTGTGTGGGGGATAAAGTAGAAGAGCACATATTTTACAATGGTCTTAAACCCAAGTTGATGAAAAAAAGAAATAAGGGACCATATCTTAGCCCAAGCCCTTGACTTTTAACAGCGCAACTGGCAAAAACTTCCGAGAGACCACAAGCAAAGAGCTCCTGCTTGTGTTGGGCTACGACAAGTCAGTGTGGGCAGGCCGGCTCATTCAAACGAGTTAGGCAGTCTGATTTTTTAAAGCAGAGCCGGTCCCATCACCACACCTAAACCAAGCAATATTGTGGAAGTTAACAAAAAACGAGCCGGTGGCATAAATAGTTTTAAAACACCTGATGGCAGAGCAACTTACCTGCTGGAGACATACCCAGGCTCTGCAGCTTGTTAGCTGTGTGACCTTGGGTAACTCACCTGTAAAACAAGAGGAGGCCTTCCCAAACCTAGTCCTGTGGCACAAGTCAGACAGACTTAATGGTTTCCTCTCCCTGTGTTCTTTGATTTTGCTGGAAACTTCAAGACCTTAAAGTTGTCCACCTAACCTCATCAATGAGGGCAAGCTTCCCAGGCCCACTCATCAGATCTGGTTTCCTGCTTACGTGGTGGTTGCCCGATTTGTGTCACTTCTCTTATTTGAAAAGTTGTCATTTCGGAGACTACCAGTAAAAAAAAAAAGGCAGCTCTCCGAAGAAATATTGAAGCATCTCCAAACTTCAATCTTAAGCTTCTTAGGAGCTGCTGCTACCCCCCCCCCATTCCCTTTAACTTATTCTAAGTACTACTTGAGCTGACAAGTGTAATCACCTCTTATTAACTGTAAAACCGTGGGGCTGAGCAAAGTGAATTTGGTCTAGGAGTTTAAATGCAGACCAACATTAACTCTTGCTTAGGATTGGCATAGTGTAGTGTCCATAATGTCATGTAGCTGGTTGAAACTATTTGTTTTATTTTCAAAGTACGTGGAAGGCTCTTTTGAAAAATACCTGGAACGGTTGGGAGATCCAAAGGTAAGCAGGTTTTCTTTTCTTTTTTCCTTTTTTTTTTTTTTTTAAACTAACTTTGCTATTCATGAGGCCTTGGAAGGTTTGGAGACTGGGACAGGCAGGGTTTGGGAGAAGAGCTGGAGCCAGCCAGCATTCCAACTCTGTCCCTTTAAAGAAATACGGAGAGGCTCTTAAAAAAAAACAAACAGCTGTTGGAATCAAATGTATTTCTTGGAAAAATTTTAAGAAGTTGACAGCTGACCTAATTCAATTGTCCTGTTTTGAGAATTTATTAATATTAAAGTCACTAAATCCCTTAGTGTTTGGTATTCCGGATAGATTTTTTTTTAAAAAAATCTTTTTTGGATTGTACACTTTTAACCCATATCCAATTGATTGCTGTCTTGAGGAAGGGGAAGGAGGGAGGGAGAAAACAGTGGGAATCAAAATTGTATAAAATGAATTTTAAAATTTTAAAAAATTGAATTTTCATGAGAATTTTTAACATTTTTATTCAAACTTATTTTGAATATGTCCACCTTGACTTGATAATTGAAAATAAGATTTCAAAGAGGTCTTTGGGCCCTTTGTCATTATAATTTCTTCAGAACTACAAAATATGGTGGCCAAGGTTTATGTTGTCAGAAAGCAAGTCTCTTCTCCTTTTGGGGCCTTCCAATCTGGAAAATGGAAGGGTTGGCTTACTAGATACATGAACTCTGAGGCCTTTTCCACCTCTAAAGTCTCAGATCCTAGGACCTAACTTCAAAGCTCCGGTTCTAGCATGTTCTTCTCAGTGAGCAAAATCAAGGTGGAGGGCTGGAAGGCTTAAAATAGATACCTTTGGTGGTGGTGGTGGTGGTGGTGGGGGACACAGTTAGAAAATGTTTCTTGGAAATACTTTTAGCTCAGAAAAAAAAAAAAAAAACTTAGCCAAACAAACCGCCGTATGTCCTGTTTATCTATAGGAAAGTGCCGGCCAGCTGGAATTAAGAGCGCTTTCTCTCATTTATAAGTAAGTTTTTGCCTTTCCCCCTTCACGCTTCCTCTTAAGCCTTTTACAGTTCATGGTCACACCGGTGGGAAAGAAGGCATCCCAGTTACCTTGTCCTGGCCTTTGAAGGCATCTTATGGAGTCCCCGCTGCCATTAAGGAATAGTAGAATAGCCTTAGCTTCTCAGGTTAATCCTTCAGGACTGAAAAGTTCTCTTGGGGGGAGTGTGTCGGGTTCTAGGGCTATCTTAGTGCCTGACCCTCTAAATAGTTGGATCCCTGTGATCTTTATTTTTTTTTAACCATAGAATGGTTGGGTTAGGGTTCTTTCTGGGCTGGGGATGATAGGGGGGCGGGCGGGTGGGTGTTTTGTGTGTGTGTGTGTGTAAGCTATGTCTCTTGTTGAAGGGCAGTGTCATAATTTACCATTCTTATGCATTGGTCAAGAAGTACATAAGTACATACCTCTCGGGTCCAATTACAGCCCCCTCTATGGCCTGGTGCCCAGGCTAATGCTTTGGGCTCCTCCCTTCTTCCCCCCCAAGCTCCTGGCACCGACTGGGAGGGGGAGTGAGATCCCAGCTCTGCTGCCTCACTAATATAAACCAGCACATTTGGGAAGCCCTCACTGGGAACCTTGCACCGGGCTAGTCCTCTGCCTTCAAGGACCTTGCCCATCTTGTTTGAGGGGGAGGGGGAGAGAGAGACAACCATCCTTCTTAACTGGGTGAAGGTGGGTAAGTCATTCTGCCTCTGTGGGCCTCAATTTCTTTATTAAATGGGGAGGAGGTCTGGAGAATACCTGTTGTCTTAGAGCTCTTAATCTTGTGATAAATGTCATCTGCCATATTTAAAAGAAAACTTTGTTCTCTGAGAGCCCCTAAGATTCCTGGGTAGAGCACTTCTCCCCTCTCAGTTCCCCTTAGCATACTTGAGTCTGGAGGGGTTTTTTTTTTCTGTTTTTTTAAAATAATGACTGCTTTTTCCTTTGGAGGTGATCCTTGATAGGCTTGATGTTAATTTTAGCCAGACTGTAACTGTATGAAAGTGTGTTGGGCCAGAGGTAGTTGGTCACACTGTGTGACTGGCTCGAGTCCCTACACCTGCCATAGGGCACCATGGCTGGCATTCTTGAGATGAAAGCCTGCCTAGCTCACAGAAATGAACCCGACCCCTTCTCTCTCTCCCTTCTCCCCCCAAAATTTTGACCTTGGGGAATTGAGATGACTTTCACAAATGTCCCAACGAGGCAAGCTTGGAGTCTCAAAAGAAGTGCTTGGTGGGTTACAGAGATCCCTGCTTTCAGAGGGGCCAAACTTGGGGCCTCTTTGATAGTTGAAGCTTTCTGAGCTCACTAGGACCCAGGGTTAGGCTTGGCAGCATATTGGCAGAGGGTTGATGGGTGGGGGAGGGTCTCCCCATTGAGAATGGGATGAGCACCTCCACAAGTCCATTATTTAAGTTTAAGCCTTGATGCTTAGGGAATGGTGCTGCCTTTAGAATCTGGACGAATCTGGGCTCTGTCATCTCCTCCCTTTTCCTTGGGGCCCTTTCCTTCCCTGGTTCTTGGTTTGCTCTTCCATAGCATAAATTGCTTGGACTAGATGACATCAAAGGTCCCTTTTCACATCTAGATCTCAAATGGCCTGGGGCCCCATTCCAAGTTTTGAGAATCTGGACGTGTCCTTTGGTCTGTGGGAGTTTCGGTAGCTTCCTCTTTAAAATAGAGGTATTGGACTAGGCGACCTTGAGCTTCCTTGGCCCCTTCTAAATCTATGAGCCCATGATTTGGCTTACTTGAGTAATTACTAATGATCTAATGGCTCAAATTGGGGCTCCGAGGTCCCTTCTGTTGACCACAGGGTCTTGAGTTGTCTGGACACTCATACCATGGAAAAGGAGCTGATTTGAAGAGAGAACTTGATGGAGCCTTTGTGTCCTCCTTCTGGTGTTAGACACAGAGAGGCATCTGATAACTGATTTGCACGTGTCTGTGCCTTCTCTCTGTTGGGTACACACGTATTCCCGAATGGTCAGATATGCTAAATTTTCTTCCCAGTTAGGATACTTCCAAGGTGCCGTGTGCCTGCAGGGGACAGTCAACTCTCAGATGGTGCCTGCATTTGGCCATTTAGCATGGCTTTGCCTAGCGCTGTCCTTGATGTGGGTTTTGCTATTTCTTGGTGGTGTCTGACTTGAGGGGGAGAGGTGTGACGGAGCAGATACATTTTCTCAAGCCGAGTTGCTGCTTTGATAGCCCAGAGACACTGGCTCGTGTGCAAGTCTTTGTGTCTGTGTAGAGCACGCCATTGGTGTTTTCCTTTTACCCCTTACTCCTTCCATTTCTCTACCCATCCAGTCGAGACTTCATTCTCTATCGGCACCCTGGGAAACCTCCAACTTTTGTCACAGATAATGGCTATGAAGACAAGGTAAAAAGTGGAAACGAGGGTGTCCGTCAGCTTGTAGGGAGAAATGGATGTGAAATGTAGGCTCCTGGGAGGTTAAGGAACACAACCTTTTTGAAAATTGGTCAAGCTGCTTTACCTACCCAAGTGATAAAGGGGGAAGGGGCGGTAGTCATGGGATATGGCTCCATTGCTATCTTTTCTTCCCATATGGAATTAAGACCAGCCAGTTTAGCAACGCTAGTTGGAACGTTCCACCGGATAAGTGTCTGAATTGAACCAGCCTCATTAGAGGAAGCTTAGACTGAGAAATGGGAAGATTAGAGATGATTGCTTTCTTCTGAGGACCCTAGACTTGTGGAGGGAATGGGAATTTTGACTGGAAATTAGGAAGGGGGCAGGTGATCTAGGGCACTGGGGGTGAGACAGATTTGGGTGGAATGGTCTGTCTGAAGATGGGGGAGGGGAACATGCCAGCGTATCAAGAGGTGAGTCTGGAGGGCACGGCCAGCATGTTGGTCGGGGTCTTCCCAGAGACCCTGTGAATGTTTTCTGATTCTATAAAAACTCTGCTTCATAAGATGGCTTCGCTTCCCAGCTGTTACCACCCTAGTCCCTTAATATAGAAGGGTGAACCAAGTCAAGCTGGTTTTGTTCCAAGTAAGCAGAGAGGAGACAGCTTGACCTTGTGAGTAGCCATTCTGAGAAAGGGGGTTGAGAGAGCTGATTTTTAAAAGTTACTTTTTAATCTTCCCCAAACCTTGTAGAGTAAAGGTTTGATAAGTAATGAAGGCATGGAATTCTTGAGGTGTCCTCCGTCCTTGAATTCTGGGGGATTAGCAGTCCAGCTGCCAGCTTGCGGTAGGCATGCAGCAGTGTTGCCCAGGGTTCCCCATACCCAGCCTGCCTTAGTTCTCCTTGGGCGTTTGAGTTATCTCTTGGCCTCCACAAAAGCCTAGTCCAACCTAGTAGGAAGTGGAGGTTTAGGGGCGTCGGCTTTGGATGAACTTTCTGGTGTAGCGCCTTCCTGTAGATAGTCCCAGACAGATGTGAATGCACGCTCAGCGTCAAGTGCTTTGAGCCCTCTCGGAGAGTGTAGGTGAACGAACGAGCATGTCGTCTTCCATTTTCCTTGATAAGTGGTCCTTCAGTGAATTTGTGGTGACGGGGAGCCTAGTGCTGCCCAAAGCAGTCCTTTCTACTTTTGTTAGCAAGCTGGTTCTCAATTCTGCCTTTTCCAGCCATTGTTCAAAGTGCTGTCCACTGGGACCAGGTTTGACTTGGCTGGCCTGCGTGACTGCTCGTGTCTCACCAACCGTAGTGGTCTTCTCTTTAGACTGAACATCCCCAGTTCCTTCAACCAGTGGAAAAGTTGCTGGATTTAGAGGCAGGAAACGTGGCTTCAGAGCTCTGGCCTTAACCATCTGGGCAGCTCTGGCTGAATCTTTTGACCTGTCTGGGGTTCTGTTCTCTTGACAAAGGCATTAGATGGGAATCTAAAAGGGGATAACTTTAAAGCGAGCTTTATCCTGGTAACCTTCTCGCCCGCCCGCCCCCCCATTTGCCTTATCACCAATAGCCTCAATTGAAAATCCTAACCTAAATGGGTTGTTGAGGATCAGAATAGGGCTAAGAATAGGTAGATGTTCCCTTCCCTAGTCTTGTATCCTGCCTTTCTTAAGTGACATAAGATCACATCAGCTTTGGGAACTGCTATTTTCATCCTTCTCTCACTGAATTTGCAGTTCACTGAAACCCTGAGATCTTTTTCAAGATAAACCGATGTCTATCCTCCCCACCTCCATTTGTGATGATTTTTTTAAACATTCCAAGTGATATTCATTGAATTTTATGTTCTTGTTAGATTTGGTCATTCTAAGCTGGTGAGCTTGCATTTAAGGTCTTCACTTGCATTTAAGATGCTAGTCTTCTTGTTCAGCTTTGTCTGACCTCTGACCTGGTTAATTGTGCCATCCCTACCTTTATCTGAATCCTTGATAGGAGTGTTAATAGCACATGGTCAGACAGATCCTGGAAAGAGTCCACTAGAGAGAGCCTTCCGAGTTGACGACGACTCTTGCATAAATGGGGCTTCTTTGGGTCTAGCCACTTGGTGGTTCTGAATCTATTTGACTCTCTTGCTCACAAGGCTAATTTTTCTTGTCTGTGAGGGTGATGGTTCTCAGATGCTCTCCTGTAGGCCAGGTATAGCTCTCTGGACTGCATTCTCCCACTCTTCTGTGGCTTGGCAGTAGGCTAGGCTCTGTTTGGGCCGATGGGGATCCCTGGGCAGCTTGAGCTCCTGGGAGGCCAGTTGGGTTTTGACTGAATCTGTATAGCTTCTGTTCTAAAGACTCGGTAGGAACCTGTCTTAAAATCCAATATTACCATTCTGCCGAAAGGTCTCTCACCGTGTGGGCTTTGGGGCCGGTTGGTGGCTGGCTGAGTGTGAAGTAGCATTAATGGAATCATGCATATATATATATTTGTGTGTGTGTGTGTGTACATATGCGAATATATGTATGTATATGTGTGTGTACATATGTGTGTATAGACACATACTCTTCCTCCCCCCCCCCAAACGCTTCTAGATCATGCTCTGCTGTTCCAGTAATGGTCATTATGATTCCGTGTACACCAAGCAATTTCAGGCTGATGCCGCCATTTGCCAGGGTATGTAAAGGTTTAGTGATCTTGGTTCCCTTTCCTTTTGTTTGCTAAGGGGGGGAGGCAAATGACAGTGCCTGGAAAATGCTGCCAGCCCCTGTGCTGCGGCGGAGCTAGCTTGCGCTGGGGGGAGGTGCGATGCTGACAAAGGGATCTGCTCCTTCTCCCCTCTCAGCTGTACTCTATGAAATTCTCTACAAGGATGTGTTTGTTGTGGATGGGGAAGAGTTGAAAACTGCCTTTGAGGTATATCGTGACAGTGCCAGGAAGAACAGAAACGACAACTCCTTGGGGAGTGATGACAGGTTGGACCCCTACAGCTCACTTTGTAGCTATCGTAGCGATTTCCATTCTTGGTCCCAAGAGGGTGAAAGGAGACTCCCCGATCTTGTTGTTGCTGGCATTTTACGCCTGAGCAGCTAGCTGCTAGCCAGTCTGTAACTTTGTGGGGAGAATGATTCACCCGCTTTTAACATCAGCAAGTCCCAAGGTGGCTCCAGGGGCTCTCAAAGCCAAAAAAAGAGAGAGAGATAGGTTAGGTCTGTTAAAATTCTGGCTCTGCCACATACTTAATGTGTGTCTTGGGGCAAGCAGAGCCTCAGATTCCTTCTCTGTTGTGATCAGATTCAGTACTTCTATGACTCGGACCCGATTCACTTTCCAGTTGTGATGTACTCTGATCCTCAGACCCCATCCTGGGTTCCCTGTGGTCCGCCACAGTCCTTGGTTGGGATGGGGAGGAAGTCGAGGGGTTGGATGGACCTGAATCTCTTTCCTGCTGGAGCACCAGCAGATGGCGCCATCCACCAGGATTTAGAGACGAGGCATGCTCTTCCTCCCTCACGTTGCCAAGCCTAACAGACTTTATCTTTGCTGATTGAGCAGGATGGACGAATGGGGCCCGAGCACCAGCAGTGGCCATGAACACCTCTCTGATAGGTATTGGCACGGACCAGAGGAAGGAAAGGTTGGTTCCCCGCTGCAAAAGGTTCCGGTCTTGGTTGGCCTCTTACCTCAGAGGTCACTTTTGGCTTGAGACTCTAACCCTTGACTTAACTTTTAGCCTCCAGACCTTAACTTTATTGATGAAATGGAACAAACTTAGGGTTGCCCTGATCCTAGAACAAGCATTTCCAAAGCTCCTTCCTAAAATCCAGTTGAAAAGACTTTATAAGCACAGCGATTCCCATGTTTCTCACCAGAACCTTGGAAGTAAAGCTTTCCTGCTTTCCTACTTTCCACAGCTCTGCTTTCTGTATCGTTGGAGAATCCCACTCTAGAACGTTCTATAATTGGCTTTTCACTTTCTGAAGCTTCATTAGCTGACAGCACCTTTCTAGAGTTTTTTCTAGCTAGGGCAGCGCAGCAAGCTGGTTTGGGGCCCAGCTCGGGACTCCGATCTCGGGGCTGTTATTGGCCATCTGGGTGACCTTGGCCAACCTTGCTTTCTCTTTCTTTCTCTCTCTCTCTCTCTCTCTCTTTTTTTCTTTTTGTAAAAGGAAGATACTGGGTTCAAATCTCTACCTGTTCTGGGAGTTGGGGTTCTTTCAGCTTTAGTGTTTTGTGACTAAATTTTCTGAGTGATCTTGGAGAAGGCACAGGCACTGGCCTTGTCTGGGCTCCCTTTCCTTCCCCTCACAAATGAATCCATTAAACTGATCTATTTGAGCCTTAATGTCCCATGCATGACAAAACTCTTTGGGTGATACTGTTAGCTCTCTTTTCTGGCCCTTGGTTTCTTCTTTTGGTTAAAAAAAAAAAAAAGAAAGAAAAAGTTAGCCCAAATGTTCTTTGAAGTCTCTTGAAGCTCAGATGTTCAGTAGCCACAAGCAGGGCATTGCCCCTGTCTGGGGCTGCCTTTTCCTTCTCTATAAAATGAGGGGCTCTGGATGACATCTTCCCAATGCCCTTCCATTCCCTATGTCTGGATAGCTTTGGACTCCACCCCCAAGGAGAAGTGACCTCAGGTGATCCTGGTGAATACCAGTATAGCAGGTCCCAGAAAAACCTTGGTGGCAGAGTGAACCAAGGTGGCGAATCAAACGCCGACTTGTCCACGGTGTGTTAATTTGGCCAAAGAAGGGAGGACTTGGCACCTATTGGTAGACAGGCCAGTGATGCAAGTGGATTTTCTGTGGGGCTCTCTAGCCATCTCTCCCAGCTGCTTTCGTGGAGTTGCCTCGGGCATTTCTTCTTTGGATGTCTGGGTGTCAATACCTAGAGAGCCCCCCCTTTTTTTTTCTTCTTTATCTCCCCTCCTCCCCGGTCTCTTCCCTCCCTCTCCCTCCTCCCCGCTCTCTTCCCCCCCATCCCGCTCTCTTCCCCCTCTCTTCTCTCTAAAAGAGGAGCAATAAGGGGAAGAGGGATCTTATGTAGACATTTGTCCCCCAAACTGGAATAAGCTGAGTATGGAAAGGGAGTCTCTAGCCCGACTTGTGCAACTATAGTTATTTTGGAATCTTGTTTCAGTTTGCAGAGAATGTGTCCAAGATGCCTTTTCCCTACAAAGTACTGAAAGCTCTGGACCCAGAGATCTACCACAATGTGGAGTTTGATATTTGGCTGGACAGCAGAAAAGGTGGGTACTCTGGGCGTCTTCCTGCCCTCGAGGCCTGTGGGCCTCATCTCGGCCTTGGGGGAGCCCTCATAAGGAGGCCGACTTCCATTTTCTCCACGGCGAGCCTGTGATGCAGGATTGCTGTTTTAGTCACCTGTGTCTTGAAGGTACTACGCCTGAGGATAGCTTCCATATGACTTTTGTTCTGTTTCCTTGTTTGCTTTGCAGAACTTCAGAAATCGGAATGCATGGTGTTTGCTGGGAGGCAGTATTTTCTGGGAGACAAGTGCCAGGTAGGATTAGTGCCATTGTCCACAGGCAACGGGCACTTGACCAGCGTCTGACTTGCCCCCTTTCCCAGGGCTGGCTGTAGGGATCGGACCCCAACCTTCCTTTGTACCAACTTGGCCGTCGGTGGGTGGTGGATAGAGAATGCGCCCGGTTCACTAGCCGTGTCTGGCCAAATAGCTCTCCGACACTTGTGACCGGACGGAGCTGGGCACCATGAAAGGAGTGGAAGCCTGGGTACTTCTGGCCTTCAGGCCAGGCTGAGGGTTTGCTGCTCACTAACTCAAAAGATCACCTAGAGTTGGCAGTATTTGCAGGGCCCTTGGCCCAGAGTTTTCTACTTTGAGATGCTTGAGCCCCATCTGATGGAAAATAATACCAGTTTCTTCTTCTTCTTCCTCTTATTGCATCTTTTTATTCTTCTCAAGTCTCAGCAGCTTAGCAAGCTGTCTATATGTGGCGAGGTCCTGAAGAATGAGGACTTAACCTTGGTCCGGCAGGATCTGCCGTCTGTTGGCTGCCCCTTCTCCTGCATGGCATCCCTGGGCACAGCTGGCACTGGGCTGGGGCCCCAGGGCCAGAGGGGACCCAAGCCCTAGCTATGCGTGCCTGTGGCTGTTCCCAACACCCTTTGCTCTTCAGGTTCGATTGGAGCCAGGAGGGAGATACTACAATGCTCACATTCAAGAAGTTGGCAGTGATAATACCTCAGTCACAGTCTTTATCGAGGAGCTTGCAGAGAAGTGAGTGGGACTCTGGTGGCAGCTACTCATTGACATTTGACCCTCACGTTTCACCAAGTACTTTATGGATCTTTCCTAATTTGAGGCTCTTAACAAACCCCGAGGGCCCAGTCAGCTGCTGGTGTTGACCGGTTTTACAGATGTCAAAGATACTTGCCCTGAGTCACAGTTGCTAAATGCCCAAGGCCTCCCCAGCTTCCAGTCCAGATAATCCCTTGAGCTTATCTCTGCAGCTTTGTCTTCCCTCTCCACCCCCAGGCTGAGAACATTACTAAAAGTGCAGTTTTTTAAAGTTGGGAATGCCCGATGAAATGCCTGGCTCCTACTTTGCAGTGTGGCAAGTACTTGATCAGTACCTAATACCTACATGCAAAGCCCCAGGTTTAGATAAACTGGGGGTGGGGTATGGGTATAGCCCCCTCCCCCAGTCTCTGCCCTGAAGGTTCTCATATTCTGCTGAGCAACAAGAGCAGAGAGCCCAGTGCAAGGCTCTGAATTCTGTACTTGGGGTCAAATGGAACTTGAGTAAACCCAGCCCCTGGTAGCCAGGCACTTAGACCCAGATTTGAATAGTGAGAGACCTGTAACCTCCAGAAGAAGCGTTTTGGCACACACCTGATGTCATGAGAGTGGGTACTGTACACGGACCGGTTGGGGGCTACGATCCCCATCTGTGGGGAGTCTTCCGAGATTTTATTAGGAGGGAATTCTGGCCATGAATTGGTTTGCGCCCCTGTGGTGACAGTCGTGCCACAGGAGCTTAACCCGTACACTGCTAGCTCTGAGGGCCATAGTCTACACGTCACACTTTTGCTCCTTTAAAAAGGACTTGGTATTACTCAGTCTTTCTTCCCTGGCAGCCAAGATGTGATGTTTGGGGTTAGTTAACAACTGTTTTTGGGAAAGAGCCTCTGGGGCAGAGTGGGAGAAGCACGTGAGTGCAACAGCAAAGGGACACCTCCTGATGGGCTGCCCTCCCTCTCTCTTTCAGGCATGTCATCCCGTTGGCTAACTTAAAACCAGTGACTCCAGTGACTCCAGTGACACCTGTTCCTGTCTGGAGTGTGCTCTCTAATCGCAGAGGAGTAGGAGGTAGTGGAGTAGGTGGTGGTAGTGGAAGTGGTGGTGGTGGTGGTGGTGGAGGAACAGCAGCAGAAACAGCAGCAGGAGGAGCAGCAGGAGGAGCAACAGGAGGAGCAGCAGGGGGAACAGCAGGAGGAGCAGCAGGGGGCGCAGCAGGGGGAGCAGCGAGAGGAGCTGCAGGGGGAGCAGCAGGAGGAACAGAAGGAGGAGGAGGAAACAACAACAACGTTGGAGGAACATACCCCAAAATTACTGGTGGCTATGCTCCAGAAGTGGGTTTGTATCTGGAAGACTTTGCTGACCCCCTCCTTCCAATTGTTTGCTTCATACGTCTTTGCCTTCCTTCCCTGATTATTTTGCAAATGATTTCTAAATTTCTGGATTGAGGACCTTTGGAATTAAAACTTGATGGTAAAAGCCCACTCCTTGACCGTGCCTGGGAAACACTTGCCATTAGGTGTCTGTTGGCTGCCAGGCACTGTGCTGTGGGGAGGGCCTGAGTGGGGGCGGCGCAGCAGGAGCAGAAGGTCCATGGGCCAAGCCGCGCCTCCTGATGATCAGCCGTGATGCCCTGAACCTAGACAGTGGCTGCTGCAATTTTGTTGGGGCCTTTTTTGCAGGGAGGGAGGGATGTTCTGTCCCAAAGCCTTCTTTTACATATATTCTTCTATACTTTTCCTCCTTCAATGGCAGACCCAGATGTGAAGGGACGGAAGAGGATGTTGAAGAAAGTTCGTGGGAAGGAGGTTTTCATGACTGTGGCTTACAGCAGAGGCGAGCCCATGCTCCCGCCCCGCTTCCAGCACAACCTCCACACTGGCCGTGCCTCTCCCATCCATTGCCCCCCACAAAACAGCGGCACCATGGTGTCTTACGATCAGTTCCGTTCCCAGCAACCACCACCTCAGAGACACGGGCGGGGCTTCAACATGAACAGGTAAGGTCTGCCGCTTGAATCCGTGGGACGGCTGAGGATCTCACGGGCTCCTTCTCGCGGTCTATCCTTTTTGTCTTTGAAACGGTTCTGAACTTGGCAAGTCAGAATTAAAATGAGTACCTGTGTAAATCGATCAGAAAGGGCAGCTTGTGGAGGGCTCTTTGTAGCTGCCTTTTCTTAAATGTACATGAAATCTGCCAAATCTCTTTGCCGGTCTATGCTTCTTTGGGCCCTTCCTTCGGTCCTGTGTATCCGCCCTCTCCCCCAAATCTCAGGGCATGGACGTGGAGGGGGTTCTCCTCATGGCGCCCATACCCTCGATGTTCAGCTCCGTCCACAACGCTGTTTAAGGAGGTGGATGCCATCCGTCCTGATAGGCCCTGTGTCCTTGCTGGGGCATCAGCCCCACTGTGCAGTTCTGTGGAGGGACTTGTCTTGTGCACTGTTCTCTGGGTTCTCCAGAGTTCCTAGGACCCTTGATATGAGCTTTCTTATTTGACTTGGAGAGATGATTTCCCTGGGGTGAGTAGGATAGAGGGCAATTTGTGTACCATGTGGGTGCCAGAGGTTTTGCCAGCAGCCCAGAAAAAGAGGGACCAGTAGAGAAGGTCCTGGGATACGCAGCAGTGTGGAGGGGGCCTAGTGACTGCATGCATCCTAGCTTTTGGTAAGGATGTTCAAAGCCTCATTTTTTTCCCCCTTACTGCTAAGACCCATCACTAGCAAAGTTGGCGGTGAGCATCAGTCAGTGATTCTCTGCCTTTTGCTCACAGGGGAGGATTGCCTCGATTTATGAACAGAAGCAACATGGTCCCTCCCGAGATTCCATTCTATCCTGGGTCGGGCAAAAGATGCTTCCCGAGCTATGACAACTTTTCATTTCGGTCCCGGTGAGTGTGAATGTCTTGGAGAGAGGAGGAAGGAAGGGAAGAGGAAATGTGGGGAGCATTGAGTTGTATTGAGGGGAAAAAACTATTGCTATGTTTTTCAAAATGGAATCGAATAAGGGAAGTAGAGTTCTGCCCGTTAGCTCTTCTCCTTCCTTCCCTCCCTTCCTTCCTAAAGTTCTTATAGCCGGAGCCGCCGGCAGATGCACTGTGTGAATAAGGAATGCCAGTTTGGCTTTCCCTCTGAACCTGGACCTTCACCTCGGGGCATGGAGGAAACAATCACCTACTATGAGATTGAAGAAGGTGATGAGACAGCTTACCCAGCTATAGCGGTGAGTGGCTGCTTTCTCGCTAACCTGACCTTTGGAGGGGTCACTGGCCAGATATGTGACGGCCTCTGGGTCCTAG